>NC_059113.1:48114102-48847852 GCF_020740685.1 Jaculus jaculus | reverse complement strand
CAGGATCCTCCTTCCTCTACTCTCCAGTGCCGGGATTACAGGCATGCGCCATCACACCCAGCTTTTGTGTGGGTGCTGGGGATCTGAACACAGGCGCTCATGCTTGTACAGCAAGGGCTTTCCCCACTGAGCATCTCCCCAGCACCTCCTGCACATCTAAGCAAAGAGCAGCCATATCCCTCAAATCTCTCCATGTTGAATCAGTTTCCAGAGCTCCTTTATATGAACGTGGCTCACCCATGCACCTCCAGCACACAGCAACCCCTCTCCCTTGGAAAAACATCCCAAGTCCCATGACATACTCGCACCTGAGCCAGCTGGCCTCTGGCGTCCACCTGCTCTCCTGCCAGTCTTACCTTGGGTGCTCACTCAACATCCTCTCTTCTCTACCCAACAAGGCCAAAGCCCAGAGCCAGATCCTTCAGTCCTACTGGGAAGGTCAACGTGATCAGGGATGTCCCCTCACTGTGAATTTACGAACAGTTTTTTGACTAGGGAGATGGTTCTGTAGGTAAAGAGCTTGCCAAGCAGGGATGAGGTCTGAGTTCAAATCCCCCACCACAACCCATGTAAACCAAACTTCCATAGCATACTTGTAATGCCAGAGACAGGAGAAGCCCTGGAAGCTCAGAGGCCAGCTAGCCTGGTGTACAGTGTAGTGAACAAGAGACCCTGACTCAAACAAGGTGGAAGGTGGGGACTGAAAGTTGTGGCTGTCCTCTGATCTCTACAAATGCTGTGAAAGGCTTACACATGAGCGAGGAACAGCTTTTGCTTGGCATAGGGGAGCAATGCAACTGGTCCCTGTGGTCCTGCCCCCAGCCTTAGCACCCACTGCCAGACGTCAGAGGCAGTTCCAGAGAGGGCACACTCACACTGTAGAGATGGGCAGACCAGCCCAGCAGATGAGGGATGACGGGTTCCAAAGCACACTGACCTGGCGAAGGCTAGTACATCTGTGACCAAAGGAGCTATGGGCTACAGGAGTCCAAACAGTATGAGTATCTCTTTGGGACACATTTCTTAGACTCTGTTTCGGGGATTATCTGCTTGGAGCCCCAGCAGTGTTTCATCCACTGTCACCACCAAGGCCAGTCTCCCACCACTCACACATATACCTACATGTCATTTAAGGGCTGGAGTTCTTAAAGCCAGGCTAACTTGAAAGACAATTGTCGGGGGCTGGGGTAATGGCTTAGCAGTTAAAGCGTTTGCCTGCAAAGCCTAAGGACCCTGGTTCAATTCCCCAGGACCCGCGTAAGCCAGATGCACAGGGGCACATGTGTCTGGAGTTCATTTGCAGTGGCTGGAGGCCTTGGCGCACCCATTCTCTCTTTCTTTCTGCCTCTGCCGCTTCCTCTTCCTCTCCCTCTCCCTCTCTCTCTCAAATAAATAAAGAAATAGAATAAAAATAAAAAGAAAGACAGCTGAGTTTCCCGATTCACTCTTTTTAACACAGCCACAGAGCAATGCCAATGCTGAATTCAGTCTGGCAGGAATCCATCTGATGCCACCTGGAGCAGAAGGTGCAGTCCCAAGGCCTGATATTCAGAACAGCAGAGCTGCAGTCAAAAGCCACAAGAAGCAAACGTTGGGAACATCCATGTTCTACCCAAACCAAAGTGTAACCCCGAGTAAGGGGCTTGTCTTCCACTATAGTTAAGAGTCCTACAGGAAAAACAAACATCATGGGAATCAAATTTCAAAGATCTCAAAGGGTGCGGGGGGGGGGGGTGTCCAATGGAAGTACTTGAGATTTTAAAACTGAGCAAAACATTCATAGGCTCTGAAAACAAGGAAGATGTGGTCTGCCTGTGCAGATTCACTGAAAAATTCCATTTGTATTAGCTCTGGACTCCCGCAGGGCTCACGATAAACACAGCACCAATAAAACTCGATAGCACTGGCTCTGTTCAGTGGAGACCACTTTATAACTTGACCATGCTCTCTGCCAGGAACAATTGCTTTTCCACTCTGGGCCAGAAAAGTGTCCTGCCTTCTGTCCCTAGGCACACATGTCATGGAGAGTGGGTGGGCTGGGAAAGATGGTCCTGAAGCCAGTAGGGTCTGACAACACAATGCAGCAAGAGAACTGAGGGTTCCCAATGAGGACCCTGTGGGTACCCAGCCCCTGGGCAATTCACATGCCGCCTTCTCACCGGAAGCAGCAAGAACCAAGGGCTTGCTTTACAACGCACCAAGCACCTTCCTCCTCACTCAGCGCAGCAACACAAGGGATCCGGAGCAGGGTCACTTGCAAATGCAACTAAACATCTGCCCTGTTCTCTACACATCCCCAAAGCAGCCTCATCTCATCCAGGTCGAAGCACGTGTAGCTTTTTAGGAAGATAGCTCGGTAAGGTGTTTGCTGCACAAGCATGAAAACCCAAAGCCAGTCCCCAGGTAAAAGTGGCAGGTGTGACTGTGAGAATTTATAATCCCAGTGCCGGGGTAGGGGAGGGGCAGACAAGCAGATTCCCTGCCCGCCAGTCGAGACTACTTGGCAAGCTCCAGGCCAATGAGAGACTCTATCTTAAACCGGTGGATGGCCCTGAGGAATGATACCCAAGGTTGTCCTCTGCCTTCCACATACAAGCACAAATATGTACACATGAGTGCGCGCACACACACACATACAGAGACGCAGTCTCACCAGGATGGTTGCACTGGTAGAAGGCTCCACTGACAGCTCATCTCCATGGTGCCCTCACCCTACCCACCGAATGCCCAGGAACACCAGCAGTTAGAGCTGGAGAAGGTGCATCTATCTTAGAACAGTCCTGCCATTCCTCCCTCCTAAGGGCAGATGCTCTCTGTGAGCCCCAGCCCTCCTCAGTGCATTCAGGAGCCCTTGGCATCAACAGTGGGCATTGTAGATACAGACCCGCAATCCAAATTGGCGCCTCCCTCATACACCAGCAGAGGTGGAGAGTTCAGCTTCACAGCCCACCTCTGCTGGCAGATGAGGGAGGTGCCACCCAACAAGCAGAGGAGTAGGGTCATTTAGTCTTGGGAGGGGTATCTCAGAACACTAACAAACACACACATGTGCTACCTCCTTTGCATGTCCCCCCTCCCCTCCCTGATTGTCCAATTCTTTTTTATTTATTTATTTATCTATTTTTCTTCATTTGAGAGATAGAAATAGGCAGGGGGTGGGGGGCAGGGATGGGCACACCAGGGCCTCCAGCCACTGAAAATGAACTCCAGATGCATGCGCCCCCTTGTGCATCTATCTGGCTTATGTGGGTCCTGGGGAATCAAATTGGGTCCTTTGGTTTTGTAGGCAAGCACCTTAACCACTAAGCCATTTCTCCAGCCCCAGGTTACCCAATTCTTAAAAAGCCATGACAATGCACTTCTGGTCACTAAGGGGGCATGCTTGCAGGTTTTATGAGCCAGCCCTGCCTCCTGTCCTCTCTCCTTCATGGTCCACCAAGCTGTGAGAAAGCACCCTCAGGCTCCTGCTGCCACCTCTTCTCCCCTGTCTCAACGGACTGCACCTTCAACCCTGCTCCGTTTTGTCACACCAATAAGAAAAGTCACTAATGTAGGTGCCAATTCATGGGTCCAGTCTTCTACAGGTGGTGAGATCTTACTAGTAACACTGCTAAGAATCTCTTGGATTATGTCTCCCCTGTCCAATCTGAGGATAAATGCTGCCTGTCCCTCGTGCCCTAGGCCAGCCGGCGTTTGAGGGCTCACACAGGCTGTCATGAAGCTGGAGGATGGGAAGAGCTACCACGTACAGGCTACTGATACCAGACTTGAGACTTCTTAAGCTTTGGTCCTTTCCATGTACACAACTGTAACAGCTTCCTCCTCCAACAGGTGTAACAGGGAATAAGCCAAGTGACTTGCATGGTTATTTGTGTGATGGTACCATACTCTGGACCAATGTCCATGTTGTAGTTTGGATCTGGAATGTTCCTGAACAGTCTGTGTGTTGAAGGCTTGGTCTCTAGCATGCCATGATGCTGTAAGGTAGTGGAACCTTTCTTTAAAAAAATATTACTTATTTATTTATTGCAAGCAGATGAAGAGGAAGGGGAAAAAGGAAAAAGAAAGAGAGAATGAGAATAGGCACATCAGGACCACTTGCTACTACAAATGAACTTCAGTTGCATATGCCACTTAGTGCATCTGGCTTTATGTGGGTACTGGGGAATACCATCAGGCTTTGCAAGCAAGCACCTTCAACCGCTGAGCAATCTCTCCAGCCTAAGGAACTGGAACCTTTAGGAGGTGGGACTCTGTGGAAGGAAGTTACTGGGGACAGGCCCTTGAAGAGGATATTGGATATCAAGTCCCCTCTTACCTTTGCTTCCCAGCCACCATAAGAAATAGCTTGCTCTACCACATGGTGCTATCATCATGCACTGGGCCATCACAGGCCCCAAGTGACAGGGCCACCTGAATTGGATGGAGACCTCTGAATCTGGAAGCCAAAATTAGCCCGTCCTTATAAATTGACTACCTCAAGTATTTTGTCACAGTAAAGCTGACTATACAGTCTCTCTACAGGCCATGGGTATAGTGAGACTTGGTGGTCTAAAGGCCATCTCTGTACCCACCTGTGCCCTGCCCAAGCAGACTGAGCAAAAGCCACAGTACTGTATATTAACTGAGGGTCTACTCTCTGTGCAAACACAGCTCATAAATACCTACTTCTACTCAAATGTCATCGTACTTCTTAACATAGGCCGTTCTTTAGAACTGCCTCAAGCCATTAAGAACACATATTCCTGGGCTATGTGCTATACCAAGGAACAAAGAGACTTTGGGCACATGGACCTGGACATCATCATTTGTGAAAGTGACTGAACAGATGACATGAGCATCCTGGGTAGGGAGTGTAGGTTCTGACAAGGATCTGCTTCTTAGGTTCTCCCTTGCCTCTCCAGCAGTTGGCATAGCTGCTCTGACCAGCATGCCAGTCCCTAGATTTGGTGTCCTGAGCCAGCAGGCTCCACATCCTTACAATGCTCTATGAGGACTTGAAGATTCACCCCTAGCCAGCCACAAGGTCTTAGCCTATGTCCTAAGCACCAATCAAGGACGTCTTAGAGCGAAATTTGAGGAAAAATGGTCGAACCTGGAACAGGTCATTCTCAGTGAACTTACCCAATCACAGAAAAAAAAGTCGCCACATAGTCTCACTCAGCTACAGCACATAACCTGAAACTACCCACGATGCCTTACATACCCAGCAAACATCTTGTGGACTAGACAATAGGATAGGAGGGGAGGAGGGGAGGGCAAGGGAGGTTGTGGGAAACACAAACGTAGACCCAAACGGCAATGGTACCATAAAATTCTACATCCTAAAAGGCAGAACAAATGACTGAACCTTCACCAGGCCCTTAGAGGGATCACCTGAGCCACAAGACACTGGATAGGGTATGATGAAGATGGACCTCAATCTTCTACAGCTTCCCTCCCTCCCTCCCTCTCTCTCTCTCTCTCCCTCCCTCTCTCTCTCTCTCTCTCTTCTCACACACACACACACACACACACCACACACTCTTATATATTAGTTATCTTTTTCTTCCTTTTCTTAGTGGGCACTGACCTATGACTCCCAGTACCAGTATGTGGCTATCATCCACAATGAGCTTTAGATCAGAGAGACCTTCAAGGTTTCCTAAAAGAAAGACAGATTTCTGTCAGAGTACTTGATGACCCACCAAAGGTTAGTGGTAAGTCTCTACTGCTGAAGACACCTTATGTGGTTGACACGTAAAATGGAATGGCATGGCTGGAAGCTGGAAGACAGTCAGTCCCCAGACAGTCAGTGCGTCTAGTGCCAGAAGGTGCTACATGGGCGACTGGGGGAAACTGACCAATATCTGTCCAAGCAACTCATGGTCTAACCTACTTAGCAGCAAATAACTTGTCGTGATGCTCACACAAGTGCAATAGTGGCACACAGCCATGGTGGGAAACCAACTGTTCTCAATATGGCTAACTGATCCCCTCAGTGGTAAAGGACCCATAGCTGGAGCTGGGAAACAAGTCAGAACCATACCCAAACATAAGCCCGCTCTCCATTATCAAGCTACCATCAATCGTGGGCTACAAGAGGGCCTACACCTATTAAATTCTCTATTAAAAAAAGTAAGGGTTATCTCATTTGTCTGGTGCTAACTTACCCTCCATTGGAGAATCTGCTTCTCTTTTTATCTCTTTTTAAGATAAATGTAGATCCTAAGGAGAGAGCCACCCCATCCTGCCTCAAAAGGGTCCCTGCTGAAACTAAGAACAATTGGCGAAATAAGCAAGGGTGCTCTTTTCTTGGTGCACCAGGTACCAGGACAAGGGTGAAGGAGATCAATACAGAGAAAAATCAACTCCTACCAAGTGGGAGAGCCAGAGACCCAGAGGCCCCCAACACCTCATCACTGAAGCAGACCAAAAATGAACCCAACATGGCTCAGGGAAATTTTGCGGAAGAGGGGGTAGAAAGAATGTCAGAGCCACACGTTGGGTCATAATATGCAGAGACATTTATCGTACCAATAACTGTGGGCTAACTCCACAATGCATGGCCCATATATCTCAACAAGGAGGGGCCAAGGGGAGGGGGCAGGTCACAGATGAGCCTAACAAGGGCACCAAACTGACTGTATTCGCTGAGTACAAAACTAATTAATAAAGAAATTGTTTTTAAAAAAGGACCTTTTAGAGGGCAGCACCGCCCCTAAGCCTGTGTGCACTACTGCATTGTGATGTCAGCAGTCCTTTCAATGTTGGGTTCTGTCTGCAACTTCGGCCAATGGTATACAGTATGCTTGTTGCCAGAGAACAGAAGCTGCCATAACTTAAGGTTATTAGATTTGTGGAACACAAGAAGAGTCAACAAAATTTCTCTCTCTCTCTCTTTCCCTCCCTCTCTCTCTCTCTCCCTCCCTTTCTCTTTTAAGAAAAACTAGGCAAAATTTCAACCTAGTCTTGGGATTACAGGTTCATGTTGTCACTCTTGGCTTTTGGGTACAGGGGATCTGAACCCAGGGTCCTCATGCCTGCACCTTAGTGAGTCATCTCCCCAGTCCTGACTTCTAAGATTCTTTTTTATTTATTTATTTTTTGACAGCAAAAGAGGTGATTTATTGTACACTGGTTACACTTGGCCACAAATGAGAACAGACCTGGTCCAAAATGTCAGAGGTCCAGGTCAAAGCATCAACCGGGACTGTGTTGATAGTAAGCAAGGCAGATTCCCAATGGTGGGCTTGACAATCGCATGGTGGAAGTTCCAGGTGCAAGGGCACAAATTTGTCATTGTCATCGGCATACAGTCCCAGCACACGCCATATCCAGCCCCTGCACTCCTCGTTCCTGCTCCCGTGGGTGCACGCGCTGCTTACATGGACCTCTGCCTCATCTTTCTTCATCCGTGCTTCAGTCTGCACATCTGCTTGTCTCCACTTCGTTTTCCTGGTGCAGAAGTTTCTAAAGAAGGAGCTAGGGCCAAGAGCCTAAGATTCTTTTTCAAAAGTGTGTGTGTGTGTGTGTGTGTGTGTGTGTGTGTGTGTGCATGTAAAATATACACATTAAATCTTCCCTTGAGAGTTTCTGTTCTGCTCTGTTTCCTGGTAACCCATGTAGTAAGAGTACATCACATTCACTATAAGGAAACAAAAACTTGTAACAATAAATGAAAATCACCAAATATAAAAAGCTGAACCTTAAGTGCTAAAGAGGGAACGGGGAGAGGAACCTTCCTACAGTACAGCAGTCCTCCACATTTTATGAACATGGTCCAGGGGTAAAAGTTCTTAAGGGGTTTGGGGCAAGAGACCAATCAATTAAGGGGTCAGTCATTATTCTCAAAACTATCTTATAAATTTTTCATTTCCCAGTCGTCTCATTTTCAAGATGTTTAAACTGTCTTAAAAAGAGCAGAAAAATTCCAATTGTGCAGCCAAAAAAAAAAAAAATAGTTTAAGGTCTGGGGTTCTTAAGATCAATTTACACACATTTAGCAAGTAGGGAAAAATATTTTTTTAATTAGTTGTAGCTCCAATTTACTTTCCCCATACCTTACATTTAAGCTACAAAGTAGAAGTAAAAGAATGAGACGGTAATTAGAATGCCACTTGCTCACACATACTACCTTCAACACATGAAAGGAAAATTCCCCAAATTACAGTTTTCATCGGCAAACTACTGCCACTTTAAGTACATATTTTAGGTGGAAAAAAAACCAGAAATTACCCATACTCCCTCTACCCTCACAAAACTGGTTTCATTTTTGCATGTTGACATCTAGGTTTTACTGGCTTGTCCAAGAGTTTATTTTGGGATTTATAGTTTATTAGGCAGTTAAAATCACTGCTGTGAGCATTAACCAGAGCATACCTATGCGTACAAATCTCCCTTTGGACTGAAAATACATCCACCGCAACTTACAGAAGAGGCAAAAAGGGTCCCTCTGAAAGGCTCCACTTTGCCTGACAATATGTAAAAGCAAATTAAACAGGTAACACGAGGCCATCTTGGGACAGAGCAAGCCACCCCAAATACCACGTCTGCAGCTGTGGGTGGACCTGAGGCCCTACAGGCTAAACTACTGCTGAGCCTAGCTGGCCACCCTCAGTCTCAGTTCTGCAAACCAACCCTGTGTGCCTTAGCCCAGCATGAGCAGATCAGAGCTGGGAAGTCGTCTGTTTTGTGGACCTGCTGGGAAAACTCCTCTGTGCTTTAGGTCCAGTGCCAAACAATCTTGGAACAAAACAAGGACCCCAAGATCAAATCCCAAATGCTTATGAAAAAACCCTCACTTTATTTTCTTTTATATTTATTTTTATTATGCTCATGCATATGTCTGGGTGTCCATCTGTCTGCATGAGTGCCAGTGTGCACGTGCCATAGCACCAGTATGGAGGTCAGAGGACGACCACGGATATTAGCGCTCACCCTTTACCTTCTCTGAAACAGGGGCTCTTATTCAATCGCTGTGTAACCACGATCTCTGCCCTGTGAGCCTCTGGGGATTCTCCTGCCTCCGCCTCCCACCTCACCACAGGAAGGCTATGATTACAAACGTCAGCCAGTATCCGGCTTTATGTGGATTCTAGGGATCTTAAGTCAAGTTGAAATGCCTGCACAACAAACATTTTTTGTCCACCTAACCACCTCCTAGCACCCATTTATTGTATTTTTAAATGTTATTTTATTTTACTTTATACAGTGCTCGGATGAACCCAGGTCCTCAGACATGCTCGGCTAACTCCTACTCCTAAACCACAACCCCAGTCCTTCATTTCCCTTGGGTCTGATCTGCTCAAGGCAGGGGGGCAGGTGAGGTCCCCAGTGGTGTCCGTCCTCCCCAGAGTGTATGGCGGGGTGCTCTACCACAGCAATGCTAGTAGGGACTTTAGAAGGGGAGAGGCAGACATCGTTGTGTAAGTCTTTAACCTGACAGATGTTAGGACTCTCTGTGAGACCTGCCATTCATGGCAGCAAGGGCTCCAGTGCAAGATTTAATAAAGACCACAGAAAACAAGAACATCCTTTTTCAGTAGGTAGAGGCAGCATACTTCAGCACAAACTAAAGAGGCTTCTTTGTGGATGCTAAAGGAAGGCTGGAAAAATTTCAGTTTGTTGGAAAGGAAGCCCCAGGGAATGAATTCTGGGCCGAGTCAAAAAACCACCCTTCCGACCAGGTCCCTGGGGCACGTGTCTCACAGGGTGCACATCCCTGGGCTGCTTTCCACCTCAGGGCAACAGTGACAAGGCCAAGCAATGTCAGGGGACTTGGCCACCTGTCAGGCAGGGAAAGAACCATGAACAGTCAGGGGAAGGTGGCAGGTGTGTTACATTAACCTGTGGGGATGAGCGGCATGATCTGTTAAGACTCCTGAACGGATCAAGTTTACCTAGGAAGGTGAGATGGCCAGCCGCTGGGCGAAGGATGAGTAATGCTGGATTTATTAATTTTCCTTTCCAAAATAACTCCCAAGCATGTGGGCACACCCACTCTTAGTGTGACTGGTCTAGAGGGCGGGGAAAGAAGTATGTGGGTGTGATGTGGTATGAGAGGTATGTGTGTGACGTCTATATGTAATAATATACTCATACTCATGTATGGTATGTGTGTGGCATGAATGTGTGGTATACTGTATAAATGTGTATGTGTTGTGCTTCTGTGTATTGAGTTATATGTGATGTGCAGCATGTGTGTACAGTATGAGTGTTGTATCTGTATATCTGCATTTGTATCAATGTAGTAAGGTCTGCGCATGTGACTAAGGTGTCTGTGAGGGTGAGTGTGGTGAGTATGGCATTGTGTCAGCACAAGTGTGCTGTGCATAGCATGTCTCTGTTTGTGAACACGGCGATTGTGGCAGGAGCGTGGCAGTGTGTGAGTGTGGAGCGTGTGGTACATCGGTGGATGTGAATGTACCAGTATGCAGTTGCATATGGTGCTATCTGGAGGACAGTTGTGAGTGCAGAGGGGCATCAAGACAAGCCAGTTTTCTCAGCTGATGCAACAAAGCCACGTGGAAAGCAAGGTCTGTTTGCTATGGCTTCCTTCTCACCCCCCTCTCATTCAGGAGCCAACAGTGACATGTAATTTCTCTTTATTCTCAATTATTCACAGAAACACCTGGTGATTAGGCAACTCCCATATGTGGATGCCCAAAGCACCCACAGGCATCCTACATTGGGGTTGGTGGCCTTGCCTCCCTGGTGGTTCAGCAGTTCTCCTTGTAGACTGGTCCCCCATTGAAGATACCAGGTTTTCAAGGCTCTGGACGTCTGCCTCACAACATTCCTGGGTGGGTCAGCTGTCTCAGGAGGCAGGAGTGGAGAGGGAGGCCTGGGTGGCTGCTGAACATGAGAAGGGAAGTGAATAATTATAGTGAAACGCACCAGCTGCACAGGGCTATCCATGTGTGACCTCATTAAAACACCACAACGACCCAAGGTACCATTATCACATTCCCCCTCCTTTTCCAGCCCGCTCCTTTTATGGAATGAAGAAAGCCAGAGTTCTGTGGCCCACTGAAAACCCCTGACTTCCGAGTTGGCAGGCCCACGACAAACACAAACGCTTGTAATACACGCCTCACTCATCTGCCACACCAAATGGCTTCCAGGGATGCCCTCTCCACTAAACAGCACTTGTGCACACACAAAGGAAAGGTCTGGCGGGCCTTCCTGCCTTTAGGCCAGTCTGCTCCCTCCTTCCTTCCGGGTGGGGATCTCACAGAATCCTGCATCCCAGATGGGAGCCAGCTTGTGCCTGAGGGGTGAGCCTGTTCCCTGGCCCTCCAGCAGCACCTGCCCTCTGCTCTTGACTGTCAAAACTGAACATATTCACAGTGAGTAAGAAGAGAAAGGTAAACATACCAACAACCGTGGCTGTGCAGGGGTTATGACCAGCACCCGTGCCAGCGCAGACCTGTCTCAACTCTCTCCCGCAGCTCCACACACTCCTTAGATGCCACGTGCCCCATTCCTAAACCTGAGAGACACTGCCTGAATGTGGCTCCTCCTCTGATTGATTGATTGATTGATTGATTGATTGATTGATTGATTGACTAACTTGCAAATCATCCAGCTGCCTACATTCTGTTGGATTTCACATTCATGAAAAGCAATGTGGGGCAACAGACACCATTTGGAAGGCTTTGTGTCCAAGTACTAAAGATAAAATAGAAAAAAAAAAAATATTGCCAGGTATGGTGGTGCATGCCTTTAATCCCAGCATGTGGGAGGCAGAGGTATGATTGTCATGAGTTTGCGGCTAGCTTGAAACTACACAGTGAATTCCAGGTCGATCTGGGATAGAGTGAGACCCTATGTCAACACCTGCCCCCCCCCAACACACACAAAGTATAAATATATGGAAAAAGAAGTGTTCCCACAGGCAGGTCAGGGACCGAGGCAAGAGTCCTCTGGTCCAATCTTATCTGTCCACCACTGCCTGCCATCATCGGAAACCCTCAAGATTCACATGCACTGCCTTTGTCATGGATTTGTAGATCAGGCGGACCTACACACGTGACCTGGGACCCCATAGGTTTTTATGCCTGGAGCCACAGCTTCTTACAGCATTTAGTCTCTCCCCCATGGTTGACGGAAAACACTTTTCTGGAATTTGACAAACTTTTTACTTACAATAGTCCTTTTTTAAAAATTTCAACCCCCCAACCTCATACACACCCACACCCACCCACTTCTCTCAGCACATCTACGCTTTCACTGCTTTTCCACCAAAGAGACGTGAATGACATCTCAGGTCTGAGAATACAGCTTTGTCTGAATGTTCACAGGGACAGCTTCAGTCCTTACCACAGGCTAGAAGCCTGAAGCTTATCAAGACACTATTTTTAACTACTAAGGTCTTGTGTTAGTCTATGTGTGTGTGTGTGTGTGTGTGTGTGTGTGTGTGTGTGTGTGTGTGGTGATGTGTGTACTCATACTGTGGTATGCCAATGGAAGTCAAAGAACAACCCCGTGGCGTTGGTCATCTCCTTGTACCTTATTTGAGACAGTGTTTCTCTTATTACTGATTTTGCTACTGGGAAGGGCAGACGAGCTGAACCCACCAGCTTTAGGATTCTCCCACCTCTACCTACCATTTTCATACGTACACTGTTATTACAGACATATATGCCATTTGTGTATCTGGCTTTACATGGGTGCTCGGGATCAGAACTCCAATGGGCAGTCTTGTGGAGCAAGTAGCTTTAACCCCTGAGCAATTTCCCTAGCCCTAAGGTTTTATTTCCCCCCTAGTAGTTTATCTTCAGTGATAATATTTCCAATCTAACCACCAGGTGATTTGTGAATACGTTCTACACCTAAGCCTGTAAGTATGAATTTCCATGAACTGTTGGGGCTCAGCCACTCTGTCCATGGTATTATGAAACAATGCTATCAAGACGAGGAATGACCATTCACATAGCTCAGATGCTGCAGCCATAGTTTGTTCCTTAAGATGACCCCCCTCCTTTATTATCCCACTTAAATGCTGAGGACACCGAGGCACTAAGGGGCCAAACCAATAGCCCAGGCCTCAGTTCTACACAACAGTCCTTGGGTGGTTGGTCCTCACCTTCCCTCATTGGCTTCTTGAGCCAGAAAGAAGCTGATAGGATGCCAGCCAGCTGGCCATCTTTACCCACAGTCATCTATGGATCAGCACAACCAGCCAGTCCCACCTCCAACTATTCACAGTATTCCTGAACCACACACAATGAGAGCTAGCTGGTCAATCGGTTCTGAGTCTCTTTTTCTTAATCCTGATAAGGGGGGGCTTCTCCAAGGCTACCAGGGATCTGCTGGAATTGAAACAGGGAGAACCCTAGAGACTGGGAGAGGCATGGGCTTCTGCTACCCCAAGGCCTCCTCATTCCCAATGCCACAGAGGTGTGTGTATAAGAGCTCCAAGCTGTACTATGCCCTGCTGCAGAGAAAAGCCAGACTCCACCTCATGCTCTGCTTTTTGGCAGGCATCAAGGGGAGTAGCCCCTCCATGGTGTAGGCCTCCCCTGATCTAACCAAGGTGAAAACACAGTGTCTTTGATTGACCGGTATCAGAACACACTGGTAGTACCTACTATAGAGCACCTTGGTGAAGGGGTGTTCTATTTTGTTATATTTATACTCATATCCACCCTGTTTTAGAAGGGTGTGGATTCAAAGGAGACAACTCAGCATCCATGTATCTATGAACACAGTCCAAAGTCAAGGAAGCTGCTTTATCTAGATAATGTCAGAAAAGAGGGGGCTCAGGGCCTGCGAAGGATCAAGCTACAATGGGTTCTGGGACAAGGAGCTTCCCAGGAACCTTGCGTGGCTACTAGAATAATGTCTCCAAACTTAGGCAGGCCTGTCTGGGAAGGTCAAGGTCAGAAGGCAGGGCCAGTGCCCTCGACACTCCTGGCTGGGACAGGTCAAAAGTACTAGTCAAGACTAACCATTTCATGCCAGACTTATTATCCCACGTACATTTTTCTTGCCCACCTAACACACCCTTCCTGGGAGCAGAACCCAGATACACAGTTCCTGTCTAGATTACAGGCTGGTATGGGTAGAAAACAGTGGCCTCCATTCCCACAAGCTTGCTCCTGCTTAGCAACAACTGTCTGTCAAATGCATTGAGGTTCACAGATAATCTCACCATGGGGACTTTGGGAAGCTGGAGGTGCAAGTGGCAGCTGTTGCCACAAGTCTGTATCCATCACTGCCTCCCAGGTGCATACAACGTTCTGACTCCTGTTCCTCCGACCACTATGACAGATCTGTGAGCCTCAGGTCCACGAGAGACCCTGTTGCAAGAGAGGTGGATGACTGACGTTCCTGAAGACGTAAGGTTGTCTTCTGTGACAGTTAAGTTCTATTGTCAGCTTGATTAAATTACAAGTCAAGTAAAACATGCCTTCTGGGTGGGTCTGTGAGGGTGTTCCAGGAAGGATTAGCTGAGGGAGAAAATCTTTCCCCTAGAGTGGATGGCACTCGTGGTGGTGTACTGTATACACACACATATAGAAGCCAAAACACACAGTCCCCTTTTATCTGGCTGCCCTTGCTACCCACTCATGCGTGCATCTATCCTGTTTCAGCTACACTGTTTCTGGAGTTTCATCAGCTTCCCTACATGGACTGAAGGCCAACAGTTCTCCAAGGATCCTCCAGGCTACCAGTGCCAGACTGGGACTGTTTAAGCATCCAGCCTCATAGACCGAGTATCTACCAGGTTGTCTGATTCTCTAGTTTGAAGACAGCTGTTGTGGGTCTTCTCAGCCCATATCCTATAAGGTAATCTAATAAATCCCCTTTATAATATATTATTCACTCAGTTCTGTTCCTCTGAACTCTGACTAGTACCGCCCCTGACCTACACACACACCCTCCACACACACAGCACACTTGAATGTGCACTGGTGGGGGGCGGGGGTGAGCAACAGCCCACAACCCGGGGCTCTTGCCCACATTTACTGTCGCGAGCACTCTCAAAGATGATTGGTTGAGAGGATTCCGCCCACGAAGGTCAATAATACTCAGACACTGGTGTACTCGCAAAGGAGTTTACTGGGATGAAAGTCACACACAAGCAAGTCCAAACTATCACAACTAATATTATAGCTAATATAATATATAACCAAATTATACTCATCACTACTAACACAAGAATATTTCTAACGAGTCTAACATGTATACAACCTGATATCGCGAGACTTGGGACGCAGTATCACAAGACTCAGTCTCAACGCGAGACTCGGTCTGCAAGATTTCTGACGTTTTACAACCTGGTGGCGCGGGTCCGTGCTCCAACTTTTCTCTCGGTTCGCGGTGTTTCAAGGCGAGTCTCGGTCATCTCGGTCGTTCGGACAGCGTGTCGGGCAGATGAATTCGGATCGGTGATGCGTCTCGCGGAGGTCTCAGTCCGGACTGCTGAGCAGCCGTTCAGTCAGTCATAGTGTCGGGAGGACTGGGACAACGGCTGCTGAGCAGCTGGGGTTTTTGTATTTTCCACTACTTATCTAGGGTTCCACACACACCTTCTGCTAATCTCTTACTATGTCATTGTACTCAGCTTACTCTTAGTTTTTTGCTTACAAAGTTTGATTTTGCATTTTTACTCTCACACACAAAGAAAAACAAACTTATTTATCTAAACTGTCCCTGGACCATATGCTGGTCCTTACATGCTCATAACAATTTACCCTGTGTGTTATCTCTCTGAGGAAGTGTCTCCAAAACTGTACTCAAGCTGATTTGGCTACTTAGAGGACTGGAGTTCAGTTTTTCCTCAAAATCTCAATTCAAAACTCAACCAGTCCAGGGTTGGTTCTAGCTGCTTCAAAGCCAAGCTGTGGGGCCGGGCTGTCTGCACATCTCAGCCCCATCACCACTTCCCTGCAGACTGGGGGCCTTTCAGCAGCCACTCTCAGGCACTGGAGGCCTTCCACATACTCTCCTTCTTAAGCCTTTTTCATCCCTGCATCGGGCAGGCGGGTGGGTGGAGGGGAGGGGCTGTTTTAACTCTGAGCTGCCCCAGCCCACAGCATAAATCAGAATTTGTTTCAGTATTTCAGGCTAGAGGAAATGGTTCTCTAGCTAGATTCCCTGCCGGTTCTTAAAGTGATTATTTTGATTTAAACCACTGCCTGGTGGCAGGTCTGCTAGCTACCAGCTCCAGTTCGTTTGTCCTGGGAGCTCAAAGAACAAAGAAACTCTGTTTGCTGGTTCCCTGGGGGAGGGGGGGCTCCTCCAGGCCATGTGAGGTGGGCTCTGAGTACTCACTCCCCCAAACAGGAGAGCTTGTTCCTCACCAGGTGAGCTGCCAGTCCCCAAAATTTCCTGCCAACCACTGTCATCCAACCCTATTACGCTGGAGATTTTTGGACTGTCTGTAGAATGTCAGGACCACCTCCCATGTCTAGAAAAGAGTAGATAAATTGGTAGGGAGAGACCACAACTCAATCCACATAACATCTGCTGTGGATTGGCCTAAAATGAAGAGACAAGATAGCTCTGTCAGTAAAGTGCTTGACTTGGGTAGCATGAGGACCTGAGTTCGATCCCCAGAACCCATGTAAAAACGCCAGATGTGATGGATAATGCTTGTAATCTCAGATCCGGAGAAGCTGAGACAGGAGGACCCCTAGGGCTCACTAGCTAGCTAGAATGGCCTCACAGGTGGGCGCCAGACCAATGAAGACCCCATTTCAAAAGAACGTACTTGGCATTCCTAAAGAACAACACCTAAAGTTGCTCTGGCTCCCACACACACGTGTACACAAAGTACACACACATACTAGAAATGAAAAATAGAACATGAAAAATAGAATAATACAGATAAAATGAGGAGACAGGCTTAACTTGCTCATCCATCCACACTGATACAACAGGTCCTGGCTGTTTCCACCATATGAGATACTGCTGTCTGCTGTGGACAGATTTGCTAAGGTTGAAAAGAAAACCAGAACTCAGGGGAAGCCACTTGGCAAAAGGCTGCATGTTGTGTTATGCGCAGAGCAGGGCAACTGCCTGGGTCCTGGGCTATTTCTCTGAACCAGGGCTGGAAGGGGAAGAAGTTTTTCGTGCATGTTCCTCACATCTGTCCTAATTTAAAACGAGTATTGATTTCATGGTTTGCAAAATATTGCTAAATAAAACAAAATGCTTTCATGACACAGCTCAAAATTATGAGTCTAATAAAAAAGCAGGGAACTACAGGGTTATGCTAGTGTCCAGGCAGTCTCGAGGTGCTGAACACAATATAAGGAGACGTTTCAAGAAGGACACTCTACCCCGGGATATAAGGATCCAGAGGAGCCTGTAGAACCGCCAAGACACCTCCACCCCCAGTGTGAGGCCCAGGTATCCTAAGGCCAGAACCCATCCTGGGAAAGCTAGATCCTGACTTGCTCGGGGTGTATCCCCTATGGCTGACCAGCCAGGGCTACAAGGCCATGCCTTCCCCCAAACTCCAGTCTTCCCGACTGCCTCATTGGATGAACCCCCGGCCACAGGATGTTCATGGAGGAGTCTATCTTGACAAACAATTAGCATGAAAATCTTACTCAAAACCCACCTGCTCCAATAACACACAGGAACAAAGAAGGGCAGCTCAAAGATTCCCAACTGGTGTCCTTCCAGCATTAATCCCCCATTCTCACACCTACCACACCATATAGATCACACCAATAAATGATTTTCAGTATGTGTATAGGTATGTGTGTATGCATTTTGGGATGCAGGTATGTACACACATATGCACATGTATGTGGAAGCCAGAGGTCAACATTGGATATTCCTCAATTCCTCCCCCAACTTGTTTATTGAAAAAGGGTATCTCACTGAACCCAAAGAGAGCTAATCTAGCTAGCCTGCCTGCCTGGAGACACACCTGCCTCTGCATCCTGCGAGCTGGGGTTATAGGTACACTATACCATACCTAGCAGTTTATGTGGGCACTAGGAATTTGAATTCAAGTCCTCAAGCTCTCCCCAGCCCCTGTAAATGATTTTACATCAATTCTGCTGAGATGTAATTTGCATACTTAGGGGTGCTCACTTTTGGGGCACATTATGGTTTCTGATACCATTGCAACAATGCAACCATAATCTCAATCACCAAGAAGCAAAGGACAGAAGTGATCACAGAGCACTGCTGTGGCCGGGGTGGCAAGTGCCGGGGAAACTGCTTGTGAGATGTCATCTGGGTGGGCTAGCACATGACAACCACCAGTGTGGTGGGAACAGGACTCGGGGAGGCCTATTCTCCACCTGGAGAAATTAGCTTTTACTTTTCTCATCGTACAGCTAAGAGCTACCTGCAAAAGACTGGGCAAATCAACACTCCATCATGGATGATGCAGGGACTCCTCAGGCCCACCTCTCCCTGAGAAGCTATGGGCAGTTCGTGGTTACTGAAGGAGGGGTAAGCTTTCTTTTCAGTGGTGTAGGTACTGGTAAGCTGTCCATGCTCTGGTAAATAATGTCCCTGCATCCATTTTCATGAAGCAACACTAACCAAATTCAGTGGATAACAAAAATAAGACCTAAAAGTAGAAGTGGGGCCACATGGGAAAAACAGAGGTTTAGCATGAGGCAGAAGGGAAAAACAGAGATAATGGGGTGAATATGATGAAAATATAAGACATACCTGTATGAAACTGTCAAAAAAATAAAATAAATTTAAAAGAAAACCCTAGGAAAGCTAAGCTGCAGTGTGGCTCAGTGCTAGAGCACATGCATGATAAGACTTCTAGGGTTCAGCCTCTAACCCAGAATAAGTCTTCAGTTGTGTCCCCCCTAAACTCCATCATGGATTTACTTGAAGACTGAGCAGAGGCAGTACAGGTTAACTAAGACCACTTGGTGGAGAAGTCTAATCCTATATATAGTGCTGATACCTTCATAAGGAGGGGAGGAGACACCAAGTCCCTGCTGCATGTTAGGTCATAGATCCTGTTCCTTTAAGAGGACAGATATTAGTCTATGGAGACAAAAGGGCCTCTTTTCTTCTCCCCCCACCCTCCTCCATAGCTTCTTTTGACCCCAAGTGAGAAAGAAAGCTGACAGCCTGGGGAGGACCAGATTTATGACTTTGTAACCCTATCTCAGCCCCTAACACATGTACCCAGAGTCACATTCACTCTGCAGCAAGGCCTTATCTGTAGAGATTCCTTCCTCTGAGAGCTTCTGCCATTGTCCATCTGTTAGATTCTATCGTCAACGTAATCAGATCAGGAATCAAGTAAAAGACAAGCCTCTTGTGGGTCTGTAGGATCGTTTCCCAGAAAGATTGATGGATCAAGGAAAACCTTCCCCAGTGTGGACAGCATGCATATATGGAGAAATATATATATATATATATATATATATATATATATATATATATATATATATATTTATTCTCCAAGAAAGCTCAGGGCCTTCTGCCTGCTGCCCATGCTGCTCATGCATACATCTACCTGTTGCCACCATCCTTCACAGACACTGGAACTCTGCTTTACCAGCCTTCCAACATGGAGTGATGACCAGTGGCCCTCTAGGAATCCTCCAGGCCTTCAGTAACAGATTGGGACTGCTGAGGCATCCAGTCTCATGGATTGAGCAGCTATCTGACTCTCCAGCTATTACGGGGGACTGCCCAGCCTGTATCATCCTGTAAACTAATCTAATAAGTCCCCATTATAATTCATATAATCATTCTATTGGTTCTATTTCTCTAGAGAACCTTAATAGTCCATCTGAGAATTTCCCACCAGAGTGGCCAATGTTAATGAAGGTATCCTATCTAAAAATCAGTTTCAGCTCCACTCCACTCAAACAGAGTCAGAATCTTTATCACTCTGTCTACCCAGTGAGGACATAGCAAGAAAGCTGTGATCCACAAACCAGGAAGAACTGAATTGAATCAATCTTGGACTGGTCCAAGAACTCCAGAATTGTGAGCAATAAATACACATATATGTTTTAGCTGCCCAGTCTGCTTCTCTGTTACAGCTGCCCCAGACTGACTGACTCATCAGGAACCAATAGGTACCATAAGAAATCTCAAGTAAAACCTGACCACCTAAGGCATGATGAAACCTGCTGCTCCAGTAGGTGGGGCTCAGTCTCGCCTGTCCCTGAAATCCCTCCCATAAGCACCCACTGCTTTGGTCACAATCCCCCTCCAAACTTAGGAGATCAGGAGAAGACCTTCTGGAACGTCAGTGGGCTGAAGTAGGCATCTCTTCATTTACTGTGCCAGTGCCTGGGGGAATGGTTAGTATCAGTTGTCAACTTGACAAGATTTGACTTAGAATCACCATGGAAACAAATCTCTGGGATTTTCTAGACATAATTAATGGAAGTGGGAAAACTTGCCCTAACTATGGACAAGCACTACACCATGAGCTGGAGTCCTAGACTGCATAAAAAGGAGAGAGCTGGCTGAGCACCAGCATTCATCTGACTCTGCTTCCTTAATATACATGCGATGTAAGAGCCACCTCATGCTCCTGCTGCCCTGACTGCCCCTACCATGATGGACTACATCCCCTCAAGGTGTAAGCTAAAATGACCCTTTCCTCCCAAGTTGCTTCTAGTCAGGCATTTGTCTCAGAAGCAAGAAAAGCAACCAGGGCTGGAGAGATGGCTTGGCGGTTAAGCGCTTGCCTGTGAAGCCTAAGGACCCTGGTTCGAGGCTCGGTTCCCCAGGTCCCACGTTAGCCAGATGCACAAGGGGGCGCACGCGTCTGGAGTTCGTTTGCAGAGGCTGGAAGCCCTGGCGCGCCCATGCTCTCTCTCTCCCTCTATCTGTCTTTCTCTCTGTGTCTGTCACTCTCAAATAAATAAATAAAAAATTAAAAAAAAAAAAAGAAAAGCAACCAGAACACCCCCTAAAGAGGACAGCACCCAGGGAGAATCAACATGTCCCCACAGGGTGGGCAGAGTGGTGACTTATGGCATCAGGAAGACAGTAGCACTGAAAGCATGCTGAATAACATGCACCTGGAGAGACCGGGAAACCACAGGGTGCAGCGTGACAAGCCACGGAGCTGAGGCGGTGAGGATACTGAAAGCTGTGGAACGAGCACCTCCAAGGCCCAGAGCCACAAGCGGCATGGGGGAGAGTGGGGCGACAGGGAGTGCTTGAAGCAGGCACAGCTTCTTCTCAATGACTAACTTTACGAAGGGCTGACACAAGAGGTTGCAAGTGTCAGTATGGACTAGCTCTGAAACAGCTTCAGGGTACAAGAGGTGACTGCTCAGAAGCTAGCTATACCTCAGCAGACCACCTTAACCTCTCATTAGGTCCAGAGGGTGCTGTGGTCTGAACTAAAGGCTGTAGGTCTGGCCAAGGTCTTCTGACCTCCAGAGAGTCCTTAAATGTAAAATATATCCCCAAACCGGAGACAGTTTCCACCTGCCAGCCTCAAAGCATCAAAGCCCTCCCCTGGAAAGGACTCCCATACCAACCCCCCTCCCACAAAGGAGGCCAAGGCAAGACAGTGTTAAGTCAGCTTCCACTGCAACTATCTCTGTCCCTCAAAGCTAGGCGAACAGGCCTTCAACTACCCGCACCAAGGCAGCTCGCCCCTGGGCTGTTTTCCTCATTTCCGGATGCAACAAGCCAGGGCCAGGGAGGGAGGATGGGGCTGAGGACGCCCACACGGCTCAGGCAGGAGCCCGCTCTTCCCAGCCAGGGTGCTTGGCAGGCAGGAAGACATCCTTCACGTCTCCATTACCACCCAACATGACACTCCCTGCCTCTCAAGTTTCTTAGTCTTGCTGGGCTCAGTCTGTCTTTGATCTTGAAAGAAATACCCAGTGGACTCATAGTCCAGGGCAGAAGGGTGCAGGAGCCAGCTCTGCAGAGCTCCACGGCCTGCGCTCATCCCCCCACAGCCTCAACCGCCTCCAAATTGAAAACAGATGAGCCTGTTCAAAAAAAAAATTACTTATATTATAGAAGATTTCAGAGCAAGCAGAGACTAGAAGAAGATTATCACCTGGGGCGTAAGACTCAAGTCTTCTCATACTGAAGGGACAGGATATGTTTTATGGAAGATGAAGAGGAGGAAATGCGTTGGTTTGATGTGATTTCTTGATTTCTATTTCTAATAACACATGCGTGCCAAGTCCAATCCATCAGAGACAGATGCCACTCAATGAGCCAGCAAAGAGCTCTTTTCCTGAGAACGCCCTGAAGGTCAAGACTAAGAGTGAAGTGTGTAAATGAATTAAACCTGGACCTAAACTGCTTATTTTCCAGAGACAAGGGATGAGACCGCAGACATGGCTAGGACAGGCTCTACTATAGGACATTCACTTTCCAACCACACTGGCGGAGCCAAATTTTCTTAGCAGAGCCACACACAAGGCTGAATCAGTCAGGTATTTTGTGCTGTGCAGCGGGAACATTTGTATAATATCCAGACAGCACATGAAAGAAATAAGCACTCTGCAATACTTTTCAGTTCAAAGATTTAAAGCAATTATTGCTATGAGAATGTATTCCTCCCACCACCACCAAAATAAAATCAGAATTATTTTCTTCATATGAAAATTGATCTGCATCACTAGTCATCAGAAAAATGCAAATTAAAACTACACTGAGGGCTGGGGAGATGGCTCATACAGTAAAGTGCTTGCCATAAAAGTTCAGATACGTGCACCCATGTAAAAGCTGAGCATGGTGGTGCGTGCCTATAATTCCAGCATCCAGGATGCCAAGACAGGAGAATCCCCAGACAAGCAGCTAGCTAGAGCTTCCATTTCAGTAAGAGACCCTGTCTCAAAAAATAAGGTGGAGGCCAGGCCTGGTGGCACACTCCTTTAATCCCAGCATTTGGGAGGCAGAGGTAAGAGGACTGCTATGAGTTCAAGGCCACCCTGAGACTACATAGTGAGTTCCAGCTCAGCCTGGGCTAGAGTGAGACCCTATCTCAAAAAACAAAAACAAACAAAAAACACAAGGTGGAGAGTGATTAAAGAAAACACTGACATATGGTCTCCAGACACATACGTGCACATACACTAACACATGAACCAACACACATATGAACACACGCATAAACATAAAAAAAGAAAAAAAACCTACATTGAGATTACATACACCTCAAGCTAGGAAGAGTGTCAGTCATTACGATAACAAATAACAACAAAGGCTAGCAAGGATGTAGAGATAAAGAAACCCTTATATACTGCTGGTAGGAATATAAATTAGTCCAACCAGTATGGAAATCAGTATGAAGGCTGCTCAAAAAACTTTTTAAAAATCAACATTCTTGTCGGGCATGGTAGTGCACACCTTTAATCCCAGCACTAGGGAGGCAGAGGTAGGAGGATCGCCGTGAGTTTGAGGCCACCCTGAGACTCCATAGTGAATTCCAGGTTAGCCTGGGCTAGAGTGAGACCCTACCTCGAAAAACCAAAAAGTAAAAAAATCAACATTCTTAATACCAGACTGTGTGGGGACATTCTCCATGTGACCTTGCACAAGCTCTCAGACCACAGGCCTTGCCCTTCAATGGGCCCACATTCTAACATGTCATTCTGAAGGTGAGGGAACGACCTGCTACTGGCTGGACCTCACCTAACCAGCCTTCCTGGGACGAGAAGGCCTTCACAGGGTACTCCTGTAATTCTGGGAGGATCACAGGCACTGTCCCCATAAACTCCTCTTTACCTCGGGCTCTGGTGAGATGCTGTCATCAAAGGTTCCTGCTCAAAGATGGTAGGACCTGGAAAAGGCATTGCTCCTTGTCTCCTGGTTTTCCCACCACACATTCCTGTCTTGATGTGCGGCCCTTATGATGAGTCTAAAACTAGACCCCACTTCATTTGGATTAGAACCTCCGGAACAATGAGACAAAATAATCCTTTTGGCCACATAAGTTAATCACCTCTGGTTTTCATTATAGTAACACAAAGTGAACTGATAAGAGACACACAGAACTCTCATGTTTCTTTTGATTTGAACATAGAAACCCCAAGGGAGATCAAGGAGAGCCAAAGACAAGACAAGGACTTTTCCCATTACTTGTTCTCATAATTTATTGAGGTATTTAAAATGTCACTTGAGCTGGGCCTGGTGGCACACATCTTTAATCCCAGCACTCTGGCCCAGAGCAAGATCTTCCCTTAAAAAAAACAAATCAAACAAACAAAAAAAGTAAAGAAATAAATACAATAAAATGTCACTTGAATTGCTAAGAAGGTGCTGAATCCAGGCCACTCATCAACTCCCCACACTGTTCTAAGTTTTCAGTGCACTCCTCAGGATTTTCTGTATAAAGACAAATGAGACAGTTTTTACCATTGAAAAAACACGTACATGGGCTAGAGAGATAGCTTAATGGTTAAGGCACTTGCATGCAAAGTCTAAGGAGTCATGTTTGACTCTCCGGGTCCCAAGTAAGCCAGACGCACAGAGAGATTCAAGCACGCAAGGTCATACCTGTGCACAAAGGGGTGCATGTGTATGGAGTTTGACTGCACAGGTTGGAGGCCCTGGTGGGCCAATTCTTTCTCTCTCTCTTGCCCTCACTAAACACACACACATATCAAGGACTAGGGTTACAGCTCAGTGGTAGAGTGAGTGCTGGGTATGTGCAACTGGCACCAAAAGTGATAATAAAATAGAACTTAAAAATGAAATAAATAATAGAAACGTATCATTTGTTTCAGTTAACTTCACTTTAGAGACATTCTGTCCTATGATATCAGCTTGGTGCCTTGCGACTTCCTGGAGTCTCTGAGGTTAATTCCATGTCTCATAAAGCAGCTGAGACTACTGTAAACTATGAGCCTCTCCCAAGCGGCATACGCAGGGAGCACAGGACATAAGCCATGGAGCTAAGGTGCGGCTCAGCAGTCAAGCACTTGCCTAGCATATGAACCCTTGGGTTTCACCTGCAGCACCAGAAGAAAAAAAACAGGACAACACTGAAGAAAGGTGTGGGGTGCAAAAAGTTCCCCCAAATGCAGAAAAACTGAACACTCTGTAGCTCAGAAGGACTCTGCAGAGGGCAGAGTTGGAAACAAATAACATAAATCCAAGATTTAAGTCTGTAAGAAGCTAGAAAGAATAAGGTTCACAAAGTAAGTTGAGAAAACGCTCCAAAAATGGAATCTTTCAGCCTGACCTGGTGGCACATGTGTGTAATTCCCAACAGGACATGATGACATGTAAGACATGGCGGCATGCATCTGTAATCCCAGCAAGATATGATGACACACATGACATGGTGGTGCATGTGTGTATTCCCCGCAGGACATGGGACACACGACATGGTGGCATCCATCTGTAGTCCCAGCAGGACATGGGACACACGACACGGTGGCATCCATCTGTAGTCCAAGCAGGACATGGGACACATGACACGGTGGCATCCATCTGTAGTCCCAGCAGGACATGGGACACACGACACGGTGGCATCCATCTGTAATCCCAGCAGGACATGGGACATACGACACGGTGGCATCCATTTGTAGTCCCGGCAGGACATGGGACACACGACACGGTGGCATCCATCTGTAGTCCCAGCAGGTAGGAGGCAGACGCAGGAGAACTCACACAATTTAGAGGCCAGTCTGAGTTACACAGTGAGATACTGTCTCAACAAACAAGCAAGGAGGGAAATGGAAAGATGGTTCGGATCCTTCTAGGAAAGGGAAAGGACAAGGTTGTGGAAAGTGATGTGAGCTCAGAACCTGAGAGGCTTCCATTCTGGCGACCAGAACAAAGAGAAAGTGGAATTCATGGGGCTGGAGAGATGGCTCGGTGGTTAAAGTATTAACCTGCAAAACCTGATGGTCCAGGGTTCAATTACCCATGCAAGGTCAGATGCAAAAAGTGGTATAGCATTTGGAACTCTCTTGCAGTGGCAGAAGGCAGTGTACCCCATTCTCACACTCTGTCTGCCTCTTCCTGCCATAAATAAATAAATAAATATTAGAAATTCCCCATTTCCCAATGGCCCATGCCTCAGCCACCCACATCAACATCCCACCTTATCTACATCCTGGAACTAACCCCCAAAACACACACACACACACACACACACACACACACACACACACACACATATGCATGCCCAGTTGCTCACTGCCTTTCCCTATCACTCTACTGAACAGTAGAGAAATACTGTCTGTGAGAACCCCCATGCAATGACAACCTATTGGTATGGCACAGACCCTTGGCACCAAGACCAAGGAGCAGTGATCCTCCAAGGTGGATCTCACTGAGTCATACCAGGAGAAAAAGTGAGGCTAAGGGACCCTGCCAGAAATTATTCAGAAAGGTAATAGCACTGTGATCTAGAGCCTGGTGTGTCTTGCTAGGTGGAAGGGGAGGATGTGCCAAAGGGCAGGTTCATGAAGGAAGCCAGTGTTATAGCTGAATCTGGCAAAACTGCCTAGTGGGTGAGGGGTGAGGTAGTGGGAACCTCACCCTCCTAACCATCCTGGAACACTGGGTTCCAAAATAGCAGGTGTAAACAGGTTCACATGTCACTCAAGTAATGCAAGGAGTGACATGGAGGGAACTTCCCATCAAAGACCAAAGACAGAATGTTAAGAGGAAAGGGACTGGCCATTGCTAGTTTGGATCTTGTATGTGCCCCAGCAGCCCATGTGCAGAAGGCTTGGTCCCCAGACTGTGCTACTGGAAGGTGGTGGAGCCTTCAGGAGGTAGGGACTAGTAAGAGGACGTTTAGTCATTAGGGCATATCATTTGAAGAGAACATTGAATCCTCAGTCTCTCCCATCTCTTTCTCTCTTTGCTTTCATGAGAAGAGCAGCTTTGCTCTACTCTACACTACCACCATGAAGCTTTGCTTTGCCACAGGAATAAAAGCAATGAGCCAACAGATTATGGACTCCTCTGAAACCAAGAGCCAAAGATACCTTCTCTCCCCATCACTTGATTGTATCAGTTATTCTGTCACCGTAAAGAAAAACTGGCTAACAGATCTTCATTCAGCAAACATACAAATGACAGAGCTAAAACATTACAAATGAAAACCATGTATCTACGTTGGACTAAACTGTGTGCCCTCAAAATTTCTAAACCCCAGTGCCCCAGAATTAGACTATATTCAGAACAGAAGGCCTTTTAAAGAGGTGACTAAGGTAAAATGAAGTCGCGTAGGCAGGCCCCAATCCAATCCAACCAGCAACCTCATAAGAGATTAAGACACATTCAGAGGGATAATCATGAGAAGACATAGGGTGTAGTAGTTTGAATAGATGACTCCCAATATATTCAGTATTTTATTAGTTTGTACTTTGGATCTGCAGCCACCTGGCTGGAGGAGGTGTCACTGGGTGATCCAGCCCTACTGTGTGGTGGTGGGTATAAGATTCCAACCTAAAGTTATTCAAAGTGCCTAGCTAGAGGTCCTGAAGTGTGCTGTGTGACTTTGGGCTTGAAGCCTCTCTCTGTGTGTTTGGTTCTGTGGAAGCCGCTCAGCCTCTTCTGCCATTATGGAACTTCCCCTGGACCTGTAAGCTTCACTAAATCCCTTCCTCCAAAATTATGCCTGGTCTGGAAGTTCATCTCGGCGAACCTGAAGCTGTCTGCTACACAGGGAATCTACCAGAAAGGCAAGAGGATTGACAAGAAACCAGTGTTATGGACGTAAGAGACTTAGAGCTTGTGAAGCTGTGAGAAGATTCTGATGTTTAAGCCATCCTGCCTGGGGTGCTTTGTTATAGCAGTTGTAGAACACTACTACCAAGCCTGGATCTACCGTCTTCAACAGACACCCATGACAGTAATGGCCATTCCTGGCGGCTGGTGGATTCTACCCCATTCCCAGTGTCCTGCAGTCATCACCTATGCCATGTGCCCAGCCTCACTCCACTGGTATGCGGGAAGGACCCTGGCCTGGAGGCTCAGGGATGTATACTCATTTGCATCCCGGAAACAGGGACCCAGTGCACTCTGGCAGTGTGGCCAAAAGAGAACTAGCATGGAACTCCTAAACCCATGATTTGTTTTCCCTGGAGACTTTTCCCCTCTTTCTGTGGTTGGTTCCTCTCCTTCTATCCGACTCTAGAGTTATGAACAGTCTCAAACTCCCACATTACACAAGCCATTTCAGAATCAACAAGCTCCTCTTCCCTTTTACACAAAGACTACCACCCCCCACTGACCTTGGCCAAAGGTTTCTGACCTCAAGGGCAAGCACAGCACTTTCACACATCCCCGGCTTTGTGAGCCAAACACACCTCTAGAAAACCTTCCAGAGGCCATGCTTTGCATAGGAGACTCTAGGAGGAAAGGCCTTGTTTACAGAGGCCTGCAGTCATTCTCCAGGTGCCTTCAGAAGCAGATGGTGGTGACACAGGCCAGGCCCCAGGAGAATGCATGCCAAGGGGTGACATGCCCAGGCAATGTCATGGCCTCCTCTGGGCAGGTGGGCTGGGCAGTGACTTCCTCCTGGAGAGCTTAAGTTGCTTCCCTCCCCTGGCGCCCAGGGGATGAGAGTCCTGGGGCAGGGCGGGGAGCAACAGGGCAGCCCTTGTTCCTCTGCAGGTTCAGCAGTCTGGTTTTCATTGGGCACAGTCCTCAATGCTCTCCCACCACATTTTTCTTTAATTATAATAAAAGAGAGTAACTTAATCAGGCATAAATCCTGCTGAAATGAACAGGAGAAAATAAGAGGGTTAATGCGGAGAAGGGGGAGGGTGGAAACCACCTTTAGGTCCTCGGGATTTAGGAGAGAGCCTGTGTGAGGCCACCAAAGCCATCAAATAAAAAACCCAAAGGCTGATTCCCACCTAGAATGCAGCCCTAATCCTGCCTCAGGAAGAAACAAAGGCCAGGCACAGCTACTGCCTAGACTGAGGCACCTGGGAACAAAGACCGCAGTCTTTGCAATTCCTGCAGCCACCAACCTGGGCTCCTTGTCTCACACTGAGGGCGCAGCAGGATAAGGAGGTGACTCTTAATAACTCATATGACTCAATAAAAAAACCATGACTGCATGTTCATATGCTGGCAAACATATGTGCACACATATAGCCATGTGCATGCATACACACACACTCTCTCACACCCACATACCCTGGTTCTCAGAGTCAACCAGCCATCAGCCTCAGCGGCTGCAGCTCCTAAAAGGTCACTCCAGAACTGAAAAAAATCCACGTTCGGAGGCAGGGAGTGGGGCTGGGCTGGAAATCTGCACAGAAGACACACGACTACGCTGAGGACCTGCTGCTATTTGGAGTGTATGTTCTCCACACACGCAGGCAGTGCTGACTTAAAACACAGGAGCACAATCACACCCATTCGTAAAGAATCACATAAGCTGGGGAGATGGCTCGGTGGATAAAGCACTAGCTGTACCTGACTTTGGATGCCCAAAACACATGTAGAAAGCCAATCACTGTAGTGGGTATCTAATCCTAGCACACTACAGCAAGATGGAAATCAGATAAGAACCTCTTGAACAGCTAGCTTGATGAACGCAGCAGAGAACAAGAGACCTGCCTCAAACAAGGTGGAGGTGAGGACTGACAATGATGTTGTCCTCTGATCTCTCTCACATGGGCATGTGCGCACACACACACACATAGTCATGTTCTGTGCTCAGTACCAGGGGTGCTTAGCATTCAAGGCTTCCACATGCCACAGGAAAGCCTAAGTCCAACTCACCATTTCCTAACAAACCTCTGTCTCCAGCTTCCCAGATGATGAAGAAACACAGGAAGGTTAAACCCAGCGGGAAGCAGAACTGGGAATCAGAGCTGGATGTCTGCTCTGTGCCCCCTCATGGGCACACATAATGCCAGGCATCACGCTGGACTCCAGGTGAGCAGGACAGTCCTTCCTTCCAGAGAATACTCACTGAGGAGCGACGAAGACTTGGCATGGGAATCTCAGAAGCCCGGCAGCCTGGGTCCAGCCTAGCACAAGGCCTACTTGGTCATCCATGAGGAGTCAGGGGGTCCCTGATGGCAGCACAAGGCAAATGCTCTAGGTGGGGTATGGCTCAGACCTTCCAGGAAGGAGCATTTGAAAGTCTTTCTCCTGAATAGACTCAGAAGGCCCATGTGTTTTTGAAGTCTTCCTCTCTGAAGGTCCTGAGAACAGTCTTTCATTTAGATAGGAACGGACAGGTGTTAGAGCCACAATGAGTTCATACCTGTCTACCTGGCAAGGTTATGACCAGGAAAATTACTCCAAGAAGACCTAGTCTTCCCCCAAGCCCACCCTGACTCCTAGTCCAACACCACTCTCTATCTCAGCCCTGGGTTATAGGTATGTGCGGCCATGCTCAGCTTTTTATGTAGGTATCTAGGGATTGAACCCAGGTCCTTTAAGTTGTGCAGCAAGAGCTCTTACCCACTGAGCCACCTCCTCATCCCCCAGTGCTGTATATTTTAAATGGTAAATTGCACAGCATACTATGTATTATCTTGAAGTGATTAGAGCTGAACATGATTACACATACCTACGATCCCAGTACAGGAGAGGCAGAGAGGTACAGAAGGAGAACCATGAGGACAGGGAGCAAAGAAGAGAGGAGAGGACAGAAAGGAAAAGGAGGGGAGATAGAAATGGAAAAGCAATGAAGAAAAAGTAAAGAAAGGGAAAAAGAAAAGGAAAAGAGGGGGGAAAAAACAGTCTGAGGAGGGCTGGCCTTGGAAGCATGAAGACCTGAGTTCAATCCTCAGAACTCACATTTTTAAAAAAAAGCCAGGGGCTGGAGAGATGGCTTAGTGGTTAAGCGCTTGCCTGTGAAGCCTAAGGACCCCGGTTCGAGGCTCGGTTCCCCAGGTCCCACATTAGCCAGATGCACAAGGGGGCGCATGCGTCTGGAGTTCGTTTGCAGAGGCTGGAAGCCCTGGCACGCCCATTCTCTCTCTCTCCCTCTATCTGTCTTTCTCTCTGTGTCTGTCGCTCTCAAATAAATAAATAAATAAATAAATAAAAATTTAAAAAATTTTTTAAAAAAGCCAGGTGTGGTGGCATGCACTTATAACCCCACTTCCGGAGAGGCAGACACCGAGGGATCCATAGTGGTTGCCGTCCAGGCAATCTAGTACAATTGACAAGTTCTAGGCCAGTGAGAAACCCTGTCACAAAAGAGGATGACACTTCAGGTTGTCCTCTGGCCTCCATAACACATGTTGTAGATGCTGGAAACAACACGTATCTCAAGCAAATGTGCAGAAAAGCACATTAAAAAGTAAAGAAGCAGAAACAAAGTAGAAAACAAGGCAGATGAGGAACCTGCATAGATGAACTTCGTCTCTGTGACAAGATCCACAGATCCCTAAAAAGCAGGAAAGGCTTATTTTGGCTCCTGGTTTTGGAAGCCTCAGTCTGCTGTGGTTTAGCAGAGTGCCTCGGCTTGGGGCAGCACCATTCAGTGTTGGAGAGCACACGGCGCAGGTGTTTGCCAAGAACAGAATGGGGTGACAGGAAGGCACTGGGATTCTAATATCCCCAACACAGACATACACTCGCTTCTCTCTTTTCCACTCAATCCCACCACCTCCTACATACAGTACCACAGGCTGGGGACCAGGCCTCTAACACACAGACCTTTGGGGACATTCTAGTCCCAAACCACAGCAGTGCGTTTGAGAGATGATCTCCAAAGCCGACTCCCACCTTGTTACTTACAGACTAATGTCATTTCCCATCACATATGTCTTTGTTCGCTGGATTTCTAATTCTTTAGAAAAGGCCTCAGATCACTCGATCATCTAAGTCAATGGGTCACTGTCCTGGGAAAAGATCTTTCCTTCTGCTTCTGACTGACTTTTAGCCAGACAGGTCTGGTTCTTGCAATGGAGTGAGTGCATTCTAAGTTCAGCTCCCAGCCCATGGGCCCATTTAATACCCCAATCTGCCCATTCTAGGATGGTAGGGACACAAGCCATGAACATCAGGCCGCTAGAGACAGACAACAACTATATGAGCACTCTCGACGAATGCGGGACAGGAGGGTGAGGTCCAGTCCTGAAACCTAAAGTACAAGGCCAAGTGTGATTCCAATACATGTTAAGCACTGAGGCAATGGCTTAGTGGATAAAGTAGTCGCTATGCAAGCATGAGAACCTGAGTTTTAATTCTCAAAACCCATGAAAAGCCAGACATGGTAACATGTCTGTAATCCTAGTGTGCCTATGGCCAGAAAATAAAAAAGGGAGTAAGACAGGAGAATCTCCTAGAAACTTGTGGTCCAGCTAGCTTGGCAAATGCAGCAGTTAACAAGAGACCCTGCCTCAAACAAGGTGGAAGGTGAAAACCGACACCAAAATTGTCTTCTGATCTCCATACACATGACCTGGTATACACACATCCACAATAACATACATGAACATGTAGGCATACACATACACACCACACACAAATAGACACATTATAAATTATCATGCCAAAGTTTGCAGAGAAATGTTGCCATAGATCAAAGTGTTTGAAGGGGCCCTGGCCTTGTATGAAAATCCCTGGACTCAGATGTCTGCAGGGGTGGGCCACCTGGCCAGGTCGGTCTCACAGCCTGACTGCCAAGCAGACTTCTGAGAATCCACCCCTCCCCATGGCCCTGAGGGCTTGCCAAAGCATTGGCTGAGATGGGATGTTTTCAAGCCATGCCTATTTTAGATGACTTACTTAAAAGACACATTTCGCTGCAACTGAACAAAGGAAGAAAGGAACAGATAAATCACTGTCTTGGTGAATCCCGAGGGACCATATGTTGTATTCGTGCTGCTATTACACAACCCCTCTGCCTTCCTTCTGTCTGCTCGGCAGGGGAAGAGGGAGGGTCACAGAGATAAAATTTTTTAAGAATGACTTAACAACCCCACAGGCTTCTTAAAATGGGAAGTTTAAGGCCACAGGCCCTCCTCAAGAGGGGATGCATGTATGCAGCTTGCAAAATCCTGGCCCCAGCTACCAAGTCTTTTCATAGAGCTCTCTGTAATCAACAACAATACACATGCTAAGGCTAAAAGATTTTTTAATATATTTTATTTTTATTTATTTATTTGAAAGACAGAATGGGTGTGCCAGGGCCTCCAGCTCTTGCAAAAAAAACTCCAAATGCATGCACCACCTTGTACATCTGGTTTACATGGGTCCTGGGGCATAAAGCCTGGGTCCTTTGGCTTTGCAGGCAAACACCTTAACAGCTAAGCCATCTCTCCAGCCCAAAACATTTTTCAACATAGGTTTGAAATACAGAAATTCTGGAGCTGGGGAAATGGTTCAGTGATTAAAGGCTTTTGCTTGCAAAGCCCGACGACCCATTTTCAATTCCCAACCACCCAGGAAAAGCTGGATAGGCTTTTGTAGCAGCAAGAAACCCTAGTTCTCACTCTAATATCCCCCCCCCACATACACACACACACACATAAAACAATGAAGAAAAAAAAAAAGAAAAGGCTAAAAGCACTCACTGTTGTTTGTCCCATCCACTGGCAGTGTGCACACTGCTACCTGCAAAGATACTTCAAGAGTCCCCAGATTAAGGATCCTAAGAATCGAATGACTCAACTGTGAGGGGGTGTTTTTAGATTTTTCCTTAATTGAGAAATGATGTAATTGTACTATGTCATTGTGTTTGTACTATGATTAGCATAAGTGTCCCATATGCTCTGGACTTGGTTCCCAACCTAAGACATTATTGGGAGATGGTGGGACTTTTAAGAGGCATTTTTAGTGGAAGAAGTATGTATCACTGGGGGCATACTCTCAAAGGGAATATTATGATCCTGGCTTCCTCTTTAGTAATTACAGTATTGAGACACTGAGCTGGTGATTTCATATAAACAAGGGTAGCAAGGTAGCTGCCAGAAGCTGGGGCTGAGGTGAAAAAGGTAAGGGAAAGAAAGGTGATGACCAAAGGGGTAAAAGTCACAGACAGAGGATATGTTGTAGTGATCTGCTGCACTGTACGATGACCACAGTCCGAAGGGTATTGCATACTTCAAAAGTGCTAGTGGATTTTTAATGTGCTCGGCACACACACACATACCCCTAGTAAGGTGATAGAGCCTCGTGGTTGATGGGCTGTGCTCCAGTGTATGCATAAATTAAAGCATACATTGTGGACCATAAACGTGTGCAGTATTTGTCAGAAAATGCCTGTAAAGCAAGTTAGAAAGGGAGAGGAGTATTTTCATTTCCTCCAAGAGGAGAGTGTGCCACAGTGTGGTCCACATGGACCTCAAATCATCCAGCTTCAACCTCCTGAGTGCAGGGACCACAGGTGTGTGCCACCATACCTGGCTCAACACTTTATTTCTAAAACACATCATGTGATATTATACCCCAAGCAAGAAAGAATCTTACTGTAGTACCCTTGCTTTAAGGCAAGAGTTTCAAACTTATTGCTGAAATAAACCCATATATTCACAAAAAAAAAGAATCTTTCTGCAGATTAATTCATCATTCCTAAAGCAATGAGATGAGAAGCAGGGTGTGTAATCCCAGCACTAGGGAAGCTGCAACAGGAGGATGGCCATGAATTGGAGGCCAGCCTGCACTACATAGTGAGGCCAGCCTGAGCTATATGAGACTTGTTTTAATTTTTTTTGTTCATTCTTATTTATTTGAGAGTGACAGAGAGAGAAAGAGGCAGAGAGAGGGTGGGGGAGAGAGAATGGACATGCCAGGGCTTTCAGCCACTGCAAACGAACTCCAGATGCATGCGCCCCCTTGTGCATCTGGCTAACATGGGTCCTGGAGAATCGAGCCTCGAATCGGGGTCCTTAGGCTTCATAGGCAAGCACTTAACCACTAAGCCATCTGTCCAGCCCTATATGAGACTCCTGATGAAAAAAAATGGAGAAGGGTAAGACAGCATTTTATTTTCAAAATGTCAGCATATGGCACAAGCAGTTACAAGATTACGGACAAGATACTCCTTTGATTTCTGGCTGGACACATTGACGGTGAGGTGTTGTGAAAGACATTACCTCCTCGGGGTCTCTGGCAACCTGCAAAAGGTGACCTCTAAAAAGAAGGAAACAGCTAAACCCAAGGTGGTCATTGAGGTCCTACCTCCAAAATGTGATCCAGATAATTCCTAACTGGTACACAGAAGGTGCTTCTCAATGGGGTGCCACACACACACTTGCAAAAGAAATTGCATCTTCCAAGATTATCTAAGTCACAACATATGCACCTAGTTACAACAGTGGTGCCACCATGAAAATGTGCTACAGGGAACTGGTGGGGGAAAACAGAGTTGTTCTCCCCTCCACCCAAATCCAAGCTTGACTGCTGTGCATTTAAAGAGTAGCTTTCTCCCCAGACAGTCAGCGTGTTTAGTGCCAGAAGGCGCTACATAGGCGACTGGGGGAAATGACCAAGATCTGTCCAAGCAACACATTGTTTAACCTAATTAGCAACAAATAACCGGATGTGATGCCCACACAAGTGCAATAGTGGTACACAGCCATGGTGAAGAATCAATTGCTCTTGATTTGGCTAACTGATCCACTCAGTGGTACTAGACCCTTAGCTGGAGCTGGGAAACAAGTCAGAACCATACCCAAACACAAGCCCACTCTACAATATCAAGCTACCATCAATCACGGGGTATAAGAGGGCCTACACCTATCAAACTGTCTATCAAAAAAGTAAGTGTTATCTCAATTTTCCGGGTGCTAACTTACTCTCCGTTGGAGAATCTGCTTCTCTTTTCCAGATAGATGCAGATCCTAACAAGAGAGCTGCCCCAACATACCTCAAAAGGGGCCCAACTGAAACTAAAGACAACTGGTGAAATAAGCAAGGGTGATGTTTTCCTGTGAACTGGATACCAGCACAAAGGGGAAGGAGATCAACGCAGAGAAAAATCAACTCCTACCAAATCAGAGAGCCAAAGCCTCAGAGGTCCCCAACACCTCAGCACTGAAGCAGACCAAAAATGAACCCAACATGGCTCAGGGAAATCTTGCGGAAGAGGGGGCGGAAAGAATGTCAGAGTTACATGTTGGGTCATGATTTGCAGAGACATTTATCATACTAATAACTGGGGGCTATCTCCACAATGCACGACCCATTTTCATTAACAAGGAGGGTCTAATGGGAGGGGGTAGATCACAGATGAGCCTAAATAATGGTACCAAACTGCCTGTATTCACTGAAATGAAAACTAATAAATTAAATTTTAAAAAAATAAAAAATAAAAAAATAAAGAGTAGCTTTCTGAGCTAGAGAGAGAACTCAGCAGGTAATAAGGCTTGTCCCATATGCTTGGGGCCTGAGAGGGCCCCAGCACCTATGTGAAAAACCAAGAGTGGCCACATGCACCTGTAACCCCAGTTCTGTGAGGAACAAAGACTAGAGAACCACTGCAGTGCAATGGTCATCCAGTCTGACCAAAATTGGTAGCTCCAGGTTCAGTGAGAGATTCCAGCTCAAGGAAGTACATGGATGACCAATAGAAGAGGACGTGTGATTTTTTTTTCCTCTCTTCTGCACACACAGGCATGGGATTTGCACATCTGCATACACCCATGTGCATAGCACACAACATAATGCATACTATATAAAAAGTAAATAAATAAAATAAAGTAGCTTTTTGGACTGGGAAGCTGGCTTAGTAGGTAAAGTATTAGCTGCACAATGAAGGCCTGAGTTTGAATCTCCAGTACCCAGGTAAAATGCCAGACATGGTGGCAAGCATATGTGACAGGAAAATCTGTAGAGTTCACTGGCTAGCTTGTTTAGCCTAGTTGGTTAGCTCCAAGTTCAATGACAGACCCTGTCTCAAAGAATATGATGGAGAGTCAATGAAGGAGATAACCTAATGTCAACTTCTAGCTTCCACATGCACACACACATGCCTATACACAAAAACACATATATACACACATGCACATCACATCGCATCATACATCACACAACACACACACAAACACAACACACACACACACACACACACACAGTAGCTTTCCAAAGCAGAACAACCCTGTGCTGTACAGTTTGGAACCACTGTCCACATGGGGCTACTAAAACTTTAATGGAGACTTAACCTTCTTTTTAAAATAAACATTTGTGCTGCTGTGACAGAATACATGACTGGGTTATTTATAAATAACAGGAACTCAGTTCCTACCTTTCTGGAAGCTGGCAAGTCCAAGGTCAGGGGCACGACATCTGGCAAGGACCTTCCTAGCATACCCTTCCATAACAGAAGGCAGAAGGCCAAGAGGAGAGAGGAGGGACCAAGGTCTCCCTGAGTAGAACTCAAGGTCTCCTCTAAGTACAACTTCCCCACTAAAGAAAGACAGAGAACAGCCTAGAGTTTGAGGTTTGGTTTGGTTTTTTAATTTCCATTTAAAAAAAAAAAATCTTTCTCTTCTCCCTCCCTCTGCTCTCCAGCCATGACATGGTGCCATAGAGATGATGGTGGAGGAAGAAACAGAGCTTAACACCCTAAGGAGAACCTGCCTGCAGAAGATTGCATAAGTCTCCTCCTCATGGGGCACAATAAAGGTGGGCAGGCTAGCTGAAGCCCTAGACTTAAAGCTGGAGAGAAGTGTGTGCAGGAAGAAGACCAGAGGGGTCCCATGGGTTGTTTATAAACTCAAGAGACCACCCATGAGCTATGCATGTGTGGCTCTGCCCCCAAACAGATGTTGAGAATAGAACTGCAAGACAGAGAAGCACCACCCAGGTCCCAGACTAGCCATGACATGACGTGCAAGCGCACACGGGACACATTAGTGCAGTCCTGCAAAGGCTTTGAAAACACAAGTGACACCAGAATCAAAAACACAGACCGCTGCTGGGAACTGGCAGCCTGTACCCAAATATATGCCGTGCCTCTTAGAAGAGTATCAGAACTCTTCATAGGAATCAACAGCACCTAGCATCACATAGCCAAACAATCAGCAAGCCGAGAAGTAAAGGCAAAAGGAGAGGCAAAACCTTAAAAGTCAACAAATACACACACACACACACACACACACACACACACACACACACACACACACACGGGCTGGCAAGATGGCTCGGTGGGTAAAGTGCTTGCTATGCAAGCATGAGAACCTGAGTTTGAATCCCCAGAACCTACATAAAAGCCAGGCTAAGCCAGGCGTGGTGGCACACGCCTTTAATCTCAGCACTTGGAAGGCAGAGGTAGGTGGACTGCCTTGAGTTCAAAGCCACCCTGAGACTACATAGTGAATTCCAGGTCAGTCTCAGCTAGAGTGAGACCCTACCTCAAAAAACAAAATAAAAAAAGAAAGAAAGAAAGCCACCCAGGCTTGATGATATGCACCTGTAATCCCTGTGCTCAGGAAGAGGAAGCAGGAGACTCCCTGGGGCTTGCTGACTAATCAGTGTAGCCAAACTGATGAGCTCTAGGTACGGTCTCCAAAGAGCAGATCACAAGGGTGACTGATGAAGACATATTCTATCCACCTCTGGCCACCACATGCATGCACACATGCACATACACAAAGAAGCAAATAAAAATTAAAAATGACAAATCTTTATGCAAAACAATAAGTGCTAATAGAGGAGGACTCGCTCAGTGTCCACGGACTTCTCGGTGGACATAAGGCAAACCGACATGGGACAGAAGACCTGAAAGGCTCATGGAAGCAATAAGGCCACATGCGCTGCAACTGGGAAAGCAGTCTAGAAAGAAGTTTGGTGGGGTTGTATTGTAGTGTATTGCCTATTTATTTGAGAGAAGGGGGCAGATAGAGAGAGAATGGCATGCCAGGGTATTCAGCCATTGCAAATGAATTCCATACACCTGTGCCACCTTGTGCATCTGGCTTACATGGGTCCTGGGAAATCAAACCTGGATCTTAGGGCTTTACAGGCAAGTGCCTTACCTGCTAAGCCATCTCTCCAGCCCTGGTGTGTGTGTGTGTGTGTGTGTTTTTTTTTTAATTAAGTGAAACATACACTTAAATTATCAGGAATTTCTTAGGTATTTTCCATCGAGAAATGACAGCCTATGTTCTCACAAAAACTTACATATGCACACTAAACAATGACCCCAAACTAGAAATAACTCAAATGCCCTCAACAGATCAATGAGTTACTCTTCTGTTGCTGTGACAAAAGCAACTGAAGGAAAGAGGAGTCTATTTTGGCTCACAGTTGGAGAGAATAGAGTCCATCATGACAGGAAGGCATGGTGGCAGGGCTATGAGGGAGCTGGTCATGCTGTGTCTGTAGTCAGGAATCAGAAAGCGATGAATGCTGGTGCTCAGCCAGTTTTCTCCTTTTTATTCAGTCTGGACCCACATCACATGGGATGCTGCTGTCCACAAGAAAGATTTAACCATCACAACAAGTGAACTGACAAGCAAACTGGGAGATGGCCACTCAATGGGAGACTGACCGGCAACAAAAAGAATGAATCAGGGGATTATGATCAGGGTGCTATGTGTACGTATGGAGATTTCAATAAAAAGTTTTTGTTAAAAAAATAATGTATCACTAACATGTGATGACTGGGGCAAATGGAAAAAGGAAGTACACTGAGTGAAACTACTTTGAAGCTGGCGTACTATGTGACACATTCCATGACACTCTTCAGAAGGCAAAACCCGAGGGGCAGAGACGGCTTAGTCGTGGTCAAAGCCCATGGCCGGGGTAAAGGGACACTGTGCAGCAGTGCTGGGGGAAATGGAACCACTGCTTCCTAATTTGGATGTGGCTTACACAAATCCATCTACATTTGTGTTAAATCTCACAATCATTTACTCCTTCCCCCCAAAGGCCATGTTGTCTATGTGTTACTCTAAAAACTAAAGAAAAAAGAAAGCTTAGTATTTCTCAGTAAATTTTAGGAAGAAAATAAACATTCCCACAAGTGACCTAAATCATGTACCCGCTTATGTGCATCTATTGCTACAAGACAGTGGGAGTAGCTGGCTATCAACGGCCTGGGGGAAAATGTGGCCACTGCCTGCTCAGATGCCCAAGGACAGTCTTCACACTTTTAAGTAGGAGGAAACCATATCAAAAGAGTATTTGGGATGAGAGGGCTGGGAGATGGCTCTGTGGTTAGGCTTGCCACATAAGAGCCTGGCATGGCCTGAGCCCACCCAAATTCAGCTCCCTAGAACTCATGTAAAAAGCTGGTGTGGCCATGGACATCTGTAGCCCCAGTCCACAGGAGGGATGTGGGGGGAGATGGGAGACTCTCTGAGAGTGGATGAGCAATGCAGAAGTGTACCAAATATTCTCCTCTGGGCTGTGTACACACATGAACAATGTGCATGCACCTGCACACACACATACCCATACCACATGTGTAACACACACAGAGAGAGAGAGAGAGAGAGATTTTGTAGCTTGGGAAGATATTGGAATAAGCAATGATCCCTTCTTAGTATCTCTGGCTGCTTTCACACGATAGGGTTGAGCTGAATGGTGTGGTAGAGACAGTATGTCCCACAAAGCCTGAACTATGTACTGCCTGGTCCTTTCTGGCAAAGGTTTCAATCCCGGATATAAATCATAACTTCAATAACTTAGTCATTAAAGCTGGAACGTTGTGACTTTCTTGATTGATATCAACTGCCCAAACAGTGAACACTATAATTGGTCCTGAGGCCCCTGTTTTAAAACCAAGGAAATTTGTTTAGACCAGAGCAGAAGGAATAGGGTATGCAGGCTGCCTGAGGTCAGGGTCCAGCCCGCCTGGGGACGTGGGTAACCAGAGCTAGTCTTGACAGTGACTACCCTGGACAGCTAGCTTAACAAAGTGTCTTTCATCTCTAACTTATTTCCTTGGCTTTGTTATAAAAAGTTCCAGCCTCCTGATTTTCAAGCACATGCATCCCATGTCACATTTTAAAGAGTGAAGCATTCCTATGATGTTGAAAAGAACTCATGGTCAGGGCTGCAGAGATGGCTTAGCAGTTAAGGCACTTGTCTATGAAGCCTAAAGGCCCATGTTTGACTCTCCTGATCCCACATAAGCCAGACACACAAGGTGACACAAGTGAGCGAGGTCGCACATGCACACAAGATGGCGCATGCGACTAGAGCTCGACTGCAATGGCTGGAGGCCTTGGCACACCAATTCTCTGCTCTCTCCTCTCTCTCTCTCCCTCTCTCCTATAAAATTACCAAAAAATACTCAAAGTCAAAAGCAACTTTTAAATATTGAATAAAATACTAAATGCTGAAAATGTGAGTGATAAAACAAAGAAGTGTTCCCCTATACCAGCAAAATCCAACTACACCGCTTCAAGGAGCCTGCAGCACTGATGTCAGGGAGGGCCCAAGCTAGGCTATTTATATAAGTATTAGACATCTGGGGACAATATTTCCTCTAGAGACACTCACAGAGTCAAGAAAACTCCGGATGAAAGTGTTCTGTTTCTGTAATGCTATAAGCAGAGCACATTCAGCCAAAGCACCATGACAAGGACTCTTTAACACCAATCCTGAAGACAGGATTGTTCTACAGATCTTTACAGCACCTTCCAGAGAAGCACACACATAGACTTAAAGACTGTCCTGGAAAAAGTCACCCTTGGCTATTTTAACAAGGCCTTTGGGTGAGTGTCTCCCACCTTCTCAGTGGCCAAGAAAGAAAATTATGAGGTGGGCAGTACCAAATATCTCTCACAGGGAGCTCTGCTCTGCTATCTCCCCTCCAGAAAGAATCATTTCCTCTGCTTGCCATATGCACAGCAGATATTTATATACATATTATATATGTATTATATCTTATATATACATATAATTTCCAGTGTCTTTCTCCATTAAACTGCTATCCATCTTGTTCTCTCTCTTTCAATCCATCTACTTCACTTTATCATTCATTGTGCACAAGGTCACACACACTATGCACTAGATAAAAGTTGGCTGAGGTGCTGGGGAGATGGATCAGTTGGTAAAGTGCTTGCCACACAAGCATGAGAACCTAAGTCTGGATCCCCAGGACCCATGTGAGAATTCTAAAATACTTGTTTATTTTCATTTATTTATTTGAAAATGACAGAGAGAGAGAAAAAGAGGCAGATAGAGAGAATGGACATGCCAGGGCCTCCAGACACTGCAAACGAACTCCAGATGCGTGGGCCCCCTTGTGCATCTGGCTAACGTGGGACGTGGGGAATTGAGTCTTGAACCGGGGTTCTTAGGCTTCACAGGCAAGCACTTAACCGCTAAGCCATCTCTCCAGCCCCATGTGAGAATTCTAGGTGCAGTGCACCTAAAATCTCAGCACTGAGGAGATGGAGACAGGAGAAACCCTAGGGCTTGCTGGTCAGCTAGTCCAGCTGAATCAGTGAACTCCAGGTTAAGTGCAAGAAGCCATCTCAAAAAGAAAGAGAGCAGCTGAGGAAAACACCCAATGCTGACCTCTGGCTTACACATGCACACATATACACACATATTAACATGTGTACCCATATGCACACCATATACACACACAATAGCAACAACAGAAAAAGTTAGCTGAATGAATGAACCAACCTGGAAACTAAAAGACCGTGTTATATTTTATGTGTGTAAGAACAAAAATGAGCGTTAGGAAGATGGCTCAGTGGATAAAGGTGCTTTCTGGCACAGCCCATCGGTAAAGGCTCAATCTCCAGTACCCACATAAAGCCAGACGCACACAGTAGCACATGCATCTGGAATTTATTTATAACACCAAGAGGCCCTTGCACATCTATTCATATGCTTTCTCTCTCTCTCTCTCTCTCTCTCTCTCTCTCTCTCTCTCTCTCTCTCTCTCTCTCTCTCTCTCTCTTTTCCCTACCTCCTCATCTCTCACAAATAAATTTAAAAATTCATTACTTTTTTTTAAAAAATGAACAAAATAAAAACTAGGAAAATAGTCCCATTGGTAAAATGCTTGCTGCACAAAACCTGAGTTCAGATCTCCAGAAACCAAAGACTGTAACCCCAGCAGGTCTACAGAAGAATCCCCAGAAGCTCAAGGGCCCGCTGGTCTGGTAAACACAGTAGCAGAAAACTAAAGACCCTGCCACCCACAGGGTGGAAAATGAAGACCGACACCATGATTATGTCCGGCCTCCACGTGTGCACCATGGCATACATATACCCATGTTCCTACATACAAACATGCACATACACACGCATACACACATATACATGGTTAAACCAAAACTGTGCCTGTGTCATGTGAAAAGCTGTGGCAATAGCTCTCAAATACATTTGGAGTTGGGTCAGGTTAACACTACCTATTATGGGAGACATTTTGTCACTTTGTGATGGGTGACACCTCACCCTAGGCAACCTGCTATCCTAAGTATGTCCAACACACCCAGCTCCTCCGCTCACGGGAAGGGCTTGAGGGCATATCAAGCAGTATTTATAGACTCGCCTCTGTGTTTGTCAGCTCTGGAGGTTATGACTAAGTCATCTCTCTGGAGCTTGCCCGCACAAATGCCTTCTGGCCATGTGGTCTGGTCCAGTCCTCTGGATACAACAGCTCCTATCATTCTGCACCCGGGCAGAGCCACACACCACTCACTGTCCGCACAGCACTGTCAATAACCAAGAGCACTCACGGGCAAGAGCATTCAAAAGCCACAAAGGGAGCATGGGTTCAACTAGGCCAGTTCTGTTATGATCGCAGGGACGGGGGAGAGCATGTGCCTCACATACCACCTCCACAGGAGCACACTGTGCCCAGCCTGGTGATACACAGGGCTGTGCTGATAGACCTGGTGTGATAGACTTGGAGCTGAGCAGCTACTTCCGGCATCCACATTCTTCCACACAGAGATGCCTTCAGGGAGTATGCTTCCTCCTCTGAAAATTCAGGCTATAAATTACCTATGACAAATTAACTCTCACGTCTCTTGAGAGAAAAAAAATGGAAAAGAGAGTCTCTACAAGAACGTGCCTGGTGGTCTTGTCAAAGCTGAAGGAGAAGCGTCTTTGATTTGACATAGACTTTTGGTCTGTAACTTGTCTTTGCCTATGAAAAATCAAGTCAGGGCATGGTAAAGTGATGTCAGCCACCTGGAAGGGGGCTGACAAAGCTTCTTTCTGCCCAGGGCAGGCCTGAAGGCTCATGATAGTTGGGATCATACACAGGAAGACAGAAGACCCCTCATTTCCACTCTGAGGTCATGAAACTTGACCTGCTTCAGAGTAGGAATATTCTAACAAAAGGATCTAGCCAGTGTGTGAGTTTTCCATCACTGTGACAGAACCTGACATCCATCAACTTAAAAGCAGGAAAGGTTTGTTTAGGGTCATGGATTCAGGCTTTAGTGCATGGTCACGTGGCCTTGTTGCTTCAGGCTTGTGATATGGCATTACATCACAGCAGAGCAAAACTGCTCACTTTATGGCATTTAAGAACCAATCAAAGAGAGAGCAAACACCCCAATGACTCAACTCCTTTCACTGGACTCCATCATCTCCTTATATCTCCACAGTTAAAGGTGACCAAACCTTTAACACATGAGTGTTTGCAGAACATTCCAGATAAACAGCATAACAGGGCTGGAGAGATGGCTTAGAGGTTAAGACGCTTGCCTGTAAAGCCTAGAGACCCATATTCGATCTCTCTCCAGATCCCACATAAGCCAGATGCACAAAGGTGACACAAGTACATGGTCACACATATGTACTAGGTGGTAGAAGCATCTGGGGTTCGATTTCAGTGGCTGAGGCCCTACCGTGCCAATTCTGTCTCCCTCTTCCTCCCTCCCTCCCTCCCTCTCTCTCTCTCTCTGTTTCTAAAATACTTAATTTTTTCAAAAAAAAAAAGATAACTGCCAGTTCCACTCCACTACTAATATGCTTATGGGAGGCTCCTCACAGCCTTAGTAAGATACACTCCTCACTTCTAGAGTGAAACTAAGGCCCATGTTTGCCAGGACAGAAACTCATCTTTTTACAACCCTGCTTATGCCAGCAGCACTTACTGTAGTACTGAATGACATAACTAAATATTATTGAAATACAGTTACACCCTTATCCAAACTCTATTTATCCAGTAATTGAAACAACTGCAGATCAAAAATATTCAAACAAAAGCAAATCATGTATGCTGAACATGTAGGTTTTTTCCTTATAATTTGGATCAATATAGCAAAGCATTTACACTGTATTAGAAATTATAATCAGGCTGGGAAGGTTGCTCAGTGGTTAAGGCATTTGCCTGCGAAGCTGAGGACCCAGGTTCAATTCCCCAGGACCCACATTAGCCAGATGCACAAGGGGGCGCATGTGTCTGGAGTTCGTTTGCAGTGGCTGGAGACCCTGGCACACCCATTCTCTCTATCTGTCTCTTTCTCTCTCTGTCCACTGCTCTCAAATACACACACACACACACACATATATATACACATACATATATATATATATATATATATATATATATATATGAAATTATAATCAACCTAGAGATGCTTAACATGTACAAAAGGTTGTGTATAGCTCACATACAAATACCTCACAGCTTCAGATAAAGGACATGAGTGCCTCAGGATTTTGGTGTCCTTACAAGGTTGAGGAAATCCCCTTCAGACACTGATCAAAGACTATATAAATGTTTATGAGGAAATATGAGCATGAAAAAAATTGTATCCGGTATCACAAAGTTAAGTTGGCTCTGAAAAAAATTCAACATAAAGAAAAGAGGGAGCTGGAGTGATGCCTAAGTGGTTAAGGTACTTGCTTGCAAAGCCAAAGGACCCAGGTTCAATTCCCCAGGACCCACATAAGCCAGATGCATGAGGTTTCACGTGTATATGGAGTTTGTTTGCAGTAGCTAGAAGCCATTGGCATGCCCATATTCTCTCTCTCTCAAATAGATAAATAGAATATAAAAAGACCTTAAAAAGAAAAGGGAAAATGGGGAGATGTTCAGTGGGTAATGGGTTTGCCATGCTAGCTTGATGACCAGGATTCAATCCCCAGTACCTACATAAAATGCTAGGTATGGTGGCAGGCACCTGTAATGCCAGTGCTGGTAGAATGAAGACAGGGCATCCCTGGAGCTTGCTGGCTACTCAGTCTAGCCAAATTGGTGAGTTCTACCATGGAAAGCAATTGAGAAAAACATCCAACATCAACTGCTGACCTCAGCACACACATGTACATCATAATATATATCACACATGTAATCAATCATAATATATATGATTGCATACTACACAAAAGAAAAGAAAACCTGTGTTAGAATAGAGTGTGGAAGATCAATCTGTACATGTCCAGGAAAATATTATCATTTGATCTTGCCTGCTACAAATTTCTCCAGTTTTTACTCTATTTCTAAAGAAATCAAAACCAAAAACCTTGAATGTATACTAAGCAGGTAAGATAATTAGAAACTTCTATCAGCTAACTGCCAACAAAAGACCATGGTCTACATCAAGTAATTGACATTCACATGATTGAAGTGAACAAAGTGTTTAACAGATGGATACAATCTTTTCTTTTCCAGGCAGGGTCTCTCGAGCTCAAGCTGACATGGAACTCCCTCTGGAGTCCCAGACTGCCTCAAACTCACAGTGATCCTTTTACCTCAGCCTCCCAAGTGCTGGAATTAAAGGTATGAGCTACCATGCTCGGCTGGATGAAATCTTTTATTACATTTTTCCAACTTTAAAAAACATTTCTAGGCCTGGAGAGATGGCTTAGCTGTTAAGTGCTTGCCTGTGAAGCCTAAGGACCCCGGTTCGAGGCTCGATTCCCCAGGACCCACATTAGCCAGATGCACAAGGGGGCACATGCATCTGGAGTTCGTTTGCAGTGGCTGGAGGCCCTGGCGTGCCCATTCTCTCTCTCTCTCTCTCTCTGCCTCTTTCCCTCTCTCACTCTCTCAAATAAATAAATAAAAATTAAAAAAAAAAAAACATTTCTAGTGACCAAGCCAAAGCAAAGAGAGATTTTTATTCTGAGTTTAACAGGCAATGCTGTAAATGAAATGCCTAAAAAATTTAATCAGATGAAGCCTGGGCATGAAGATAATTGAGTACAGTGTTTGTCTAGGACTCAGAATACCCAGCCTTCAGGTACCATTTGCTAGAATGTTCCTATCTCCTCTTCCATCCTTCCCCTCACAGTTGCTTCCACCTTACTCACCAGCCAACACCCAAGGCTTTTCCCACACCTCCTAAAAGAAGAGGATCAGAAAGTTCCAGGGAGGAAAGACCCTAGGTTGCACCACAAAAGACCTTCCTCCACAAAAGGGTATTATCAAATCAGTTTCTAGCTGGAATTTACCACAAATTTTGTCTTTATTGAAACTCAGTTTGTACTTGGCAGAAATTATGATTCTTTTTACAAATTGAAGGCTTTGGCAACCTGCCTGGGACAAGTCTGTTGGTGCAATTTTTCCAACTGCATATAAATAAGTTCTTCGTGACTCTGTGTCTCATTTATATGAGTCTCACATTATCTTATACTTCTTCATTATTTTTGTGTCTGTTATGGTGATCTGGGACCAGTGATCTCTGATGTCGCTTTAGTAATTATTGGGAAGGCACCAAAACTGATACCCATATAAGATGATGAACTTGATTGATGAGCTATGTGTGGGGCTGTGACAAAGCGCTTGCTATGCAAGTGTGAGGACCTGAGTTCAGATCACCAGGACCCACAAAAAGCCAGGTGTGGTGGCACACACCTATAATCCCCAGCCCTGGGAAAATAGTCAGGAAGATCATGGGGCTGACTGTCTCACATAAAAAGTCTAGCGGAATCAGTGAGCTCTAGGTACAACAAGAGACACCCCTGTCTCACAGAATAAAGTGGACAACCATTGAGGAAAACACTCGATGATGACCTCTGGCATACACACACATACACACACACACCACACACACACACCTGTGCCCACACATATATAAACACACACACAAGTTATATGTGTTCTAACTGCTCCATTGAGCAGCCATTGGCATGTCCCCACCCTCAAGTCCAAGTCCTCAAGACAGAACCCTTTGAAAGTAAGCCAATTAACCTCCCCACCAGTGGTCCCAAAGAGTTCAAATGAAAGGAATAACCCCTTATCTCCCACATTAAATGAGGACCTAGGAATTGCTGAGCTTAGTGAGGAAGTACATGGAAAGCCAATAAGGCTGAGAGTGAGGCCTCTTGTGCCAAACCTTAGCCCAAGTGTAACTGCAAAGAAAACGTTCGCGGAGACATGAGAAAGTGCTACTCCAGGGAACATACTAACAATCAGAGATCCAAACACCCTGACTACTGAGCTGGAGAAAGTTCTAGTGGCCTGGATAGAAAAGCAAACCAGGCACAACTTTTCCTGAAGACAAGGGAATCCAAAGCAAGGCCTTAACACTCTTCAATGCTACAAGGGCGTAACAAGGTAAGGAAGCTGTGGCTGACATGTTCAGAGCCGGCAGGGATTGGTCTGTGAGTTTTAAGGACACCAGGCCATCCCCTAACATCACAGCACAAGGCAACACAGCAGATGTCCATGCCAAAACTACAGCAAGTTATCCTGAGTATCAGGCTAGGATCATTGACACAGGTCACTACACGCATCCACAGATGTGCACTGTGGATGAGACAAGCATATTGGTAGAGGCCATCCAGGAGTTTCACAGCTGGAGAGAAGTTAGTGCTTGGCTCTGAGACTTCAAAGTTCAGGCTGCCAAGTCTTGTGTCTGGCTGGTGCAGCAGCGATTAAGTAGCCCAATGCTCACTGTCCATTCTGAAGATCCTGGGGCCCTTAAGAATCCAAAGGCACCACTTCAGCATAAATGAAACAAGGCCTGAATGACAACACATTTGCTCACACTATGAGTACACTGAGGATTCAGGCCCACTATTAAGATGTACTGCTCAGATAAAAAGAGATCTTTCCAAAATATGACTGCTCAGCAACAGTGTATCTAGACGCCCAAGAGTGCTGGCGGAAATGTACAAGAGATGACTGTTTTCGTGCTTGCTACCATCACATCATTTAGCAGACCAGGAATTAAATCACTCAGACTTTCAGGACGTGTCAATCAAGGAATACCTTCTCAAGGATATAGCTGCTATGAGCAGTGATCCTTGTGACAGACCCGAGCAAAATAAGTTGAAAACTTTCAGGAAAGAATTCATCATTCTAGAAGAATCACTAAGAGTGATATGATTCACAGAAGGAAGTCAAAATGCCAACACTAATCAATTCCTTTGGAAGAACACTGGAAGTTCATTTCAGTCTTCAAGGGAGACTTAGAGTGGTCAAGACCTCAGTGGAGAAAGTAAATGCGGACATGGAAGAGATAGCAAGACAGACAAAATCAGGATGAAGCCTGAAGGTTGTATGATAAAACTCACTAGTGGGCTGGAGAGGTGGATTAACGGTTAAGGTGCTTGCCTGCGAAACCTAAGGACCCATGTTCTACTCCCTAGTAAGCCGGATGCACAAGGTCACACATGTGCACAAGGTGGCACACGTGTCTAGAATTCAATTACAGTGCTAGGAGGTCCTAGTGCACCACTTCACACTCTGTCTCACATAAAAAGGCCATCTTTTGGGCTTGCCATGGGAAAAAAAAAAATCCTGACTGGTGAGGAGTTGACTCCCATGGGTTGGCACAGAAAGTAGCTGCCTGGGAGGGAATCCATTCCTGGCAAAGATGTGGTATTGTAGGCTGCCAGAGTAGACAGTTAGTTTAATTAGGCAGGACCAGGACATCCCTTAAAGGGAGGGATCTTAGGACATCACACCTTCACCCTGTGTGGTGGTTTGATTCAGGTGTCCCCCATAAACTTAGGTGTTCTGGGTTCCCAGCTGATGGAGATTTGGGAATTAACGTCTCCTGGAGGCAGTGTATTGTTGGGGCAGGCTTATGGGTATTATAGCCAGTTTCTCCTTGCCAGTGTTTAGCACACTCTCCTGTTTCTATTGTCCACCTTATGTTGGCCAAGGGGTGATGTCCACCCCCTGCTCATGCCATAGTTTTCCCTGCCATTGTGGAGCTTCCCCTTGAGCCTGTTAGCCAAAATAAACCTCTTTATCCCACAAGCTGCTCTTGGTTGGGTGATTTCTACCAGCAATGCGAACCTGACTGCAACACCCTGCCTGTGTCAGACGTGGGATTTAGTACTTGCCCATCCCATCCAGTTAGAGTTTTCAAGCGCGGACCAGGATGCTTGGCTAGGACATCTGGTGTAGGTGTGTCCAGATAGTGATACAAATTAAAAAGTATATCTCCCCTGGATCCATGGAGAGAGTCAGGCATATTCTCATTCTCATTCATTCTCTCTCTCTCTCTCTCTCTCTCTCTCTCTCTCTCTCTCTCTCTCCTCTCTCTCTCTCCAGAACTGGATAGGTAAGGTTTCTCTCCCACCCTGGCAGCCATGCTAGGGAGAAAGAGATACTTTTCTCTTTTATCACTGTCTTCATCATTAGTCTTCTTGGAAGCGCATGTTTTTATAATCCCTGTTTTTTTTCTAAGATCCATGTTCATTTATGGGCTATACGTGGCCTGCATGGGCTCTGGGCTCCACATGGTGTACCTCTCTTCTCCCCTTTTTTCTTCCCTTAACTCCAGTTTTCTCTCTTTCTCATTCCTTTGTAAGATCTGAATAAAATGTAATAAGATCTGGAAAAAAAAATGTGTCATTTTAAAAATCATTTTCTTGAATGTAGAATTGCCAACTTTGTGGTTAGTTTGCAGATATGAGCTCAGGGCTTGGAGTTCCAGAAAGCACCCCAGAACCAATTCCCCCCATTCCAGTAACACTGCTGAAGTGGCAACAAGTGCTGGGCATGGTGGTGCACACATTTAAATGCCAGCACCTGGGGAAGGAGAGGTAAGAGGATCACCGTGAGTTCAAGGCCAGCCTGACACTACACAGTGAATTCCAGGTCAACCTGGGCTAGAGCAAGACCAGCTTACCTCATAAAAATCAATAAAATGAAATAAAGTGGCAACAAGGAACGACAGGCAGGGTAGTACAAGGGTATGAGAAGACCGGCTCCTACTTAGAAAGCCATTCCACTGGGGGTAAAATGGCCTCAAACAGTAGCATATACTAGAGAAGTCTTCCATGAAGAGGTGAGGTGTTCACTGATGGCCCCACTGTCTTATTGTGAGGCATGCTGTCTTATTTTAAGAAACTTCCATAACCACCCTAGCCTTCAGCAACCACCACCCTGCCGAGTCAGCATCCAGGAGCACGGAGGCAAGATGCGCCGCCAGCAGAAAGATTTATGACTCGCTCTTCTTGGCTCAGATGATCTGTAGCGTTTTTTTTTAGTAATAAAGTATATAATTATGGGACATTCATTTTTTAGACATGATGCTATTGTATGTTTAATGGAGTCCAGTACGTTGTGAACATACCTTTTACAGTACACTGGGAAAGCAAAAAGAAATGCATATGACTCACTTTATTGAAATATTCACTTTACTACAGTGGTCTGGAACCAAACCCACAGTACCTCCAAAGTCGGCCTGTGTGCTGATTATTCCTGTTATGCCTACTCAGTCTTCAGGTGTGGGCTAGGCTAGCAGCAGGAAGGGCCACAGGGTAGGGATACCTGCCCCCACCTGAGGCAGTGCAGGACTGTAATTAGATTGCATCTGCAAATGCTACAGGACTTACAGAGCAAAGGCTAACATACCATCAGGCACTATGATCCCCAAAGATAATCAATTATTTTCTCATCAAAAGAAGGCCAACAAAGACATGCTCAGAGTTTGGGGAACCCATAATTTGCTTAAACCTCCAGATTTAACAAGATTTCCAGAGTATTTAGAATCAACACCACAGGACTCCAGTACTAACTCTGCCTTTCTCTAACAGTACCTGAGAAATGCTTTTACAGCTAGAAAAAGTAACAGAGTTACACTTTAATGATCATGTTCACTAAATTTATTCTACACACTGTCTTGAGCAGAGGAAATGGGGAAGGAAAGAGAATGAATAAATCTTGCCTCAATCAACCATAATGGTCACATCCCTTATGGGCTCCAATGTTCCATGCCCACTCTCACCTATGTGGCCCTCCTTGTTATTGTTCACCTGTGATGTCCTCTTCCAGCTAAGTCCTCTGGCCTCTCCTCCCCAGCTCCTCACAAAACTTCCCCAGAACCCACCTCACCATACCTCCCAAATGAACAAATGCCCATATGTTGGGCTCCTATAAAACGTGAGTCCCTGAGGATAACATCTGGGTTTGCCCACTGTCTAGGATTCCAGAAACAAACCCCCAGAACTGAAGCCACACTGGACCCTAATTCTTTATGTGGCACATGCAGAACCCTCCAGGAAAGAACTCGCCATGAGAAAGCTGAACTTTTCTTTATAAGACAAATCCAAGAGGAAGCTGTCCCAAAGTCAGCACAGGGGAAGGAGCAGATGGTGACATCACTAACAAATAAGACCATGGGCAACACTGCAGCACACAGGCCTCTTCACCACACAGGGGGCCTAGCCCACAGGGGAGGTGACAGCACCCTTCTAATGCTAGAGGGCAAAGGACAAGCAATGAGAAGCAGCATTCCTCTGTTCTCTACTTCCCTTCTTCAAAGTTAAGTTATATTTACTTTCTGAATAGAGGAGGAGGGGAGAGAGGGAGCAGGTGAGGGAAGTTGAGAAAAGGTGTTAAGTAAGGCCCTCTTCCACCCATGTCCCTGACCACTCATATCCTGCCTTCCCAGAAGCAGTAATGACTTCAGCTTTATTTAATCCACAAGCCCTGGACAGTTTCAACACAGAGTCAAACAGTTATGCAGGCTATCAGGGCAAGAGGTTACCTTGTAAGAATCCACTCTATCCCTCCCAAAATGCAAGTTATCCACCACTACACACATTGCAAAGCACATCCCAGAATTGGGATCCAGGTCACTCAATGAAGACCTCCGCATTCCAGAAGAGTGCTACAAACTTAGCTGGAAACTAGAGTCTGATCCACCCCTCGCAGGCCCTGCCTCTTAAAGGCCAAAGCTTCTTTGCTTCTGTTTGCCCTCAGCCTTTTCCTGAGCGGATGCTTTTTCTCCAAATGGAACACACAACCCACCACAGCCACCCGCAACCCCTCTGGAGTTGTCCCTGCTACCAAAGTTACTGCATCATTCCCGACAGAGCCCTTGTTGGAGCCAAAACCACCTCAAAACCTCTTCTTCTCAAGAGGCCCCATATCAACCCATCCTTCACCTCTCTACCTACGTCCCCAGTGGGAGGGGGTGGGGAGGATTTACACACCAATGTAGTTCTTACCAAGGCATGCACTCCTCTTCTGTGAATGCTATAAAGAAAGCCACACAAATGAACACAAACCAAAGAGAAAGAAAGCTGTTGCTCAGCAGAGAGGGTGCTGAGGGCCCAGTGGGGAATTTACAAATCAAACACTCAAGGAATCCCTCTCTATGCTCTTCCCTTCCCCCACCCCCCCCACCCCCCCACCCCCGCCAAACCTTCATTCCTAGTCCTCATTCAATACCGTCTAATCTAACTCACCTCACCTGTCATGCCAGCTTCTGGGAGACACATCCAAACATCATGGGACATGCCAGCCAAGGCCATTCCAACCAGCATGTGGAACTGTGCCCAGTGCTGTGACCTTCTGGCCCAGCTGACCCCAGGAATGGCTGGCTGGGGAAGGTGCCACAGGGTTTGTCTACTGGCCTGCAAGAAGGATTACTAACTGTCCAATTACCTTTGTCTACCTTTTCTGTTTTAATTGTGTGCATGTGTGCGTGTACCTGTCCAAGTGTGGGGTGCACGAGAGCGCAGGCGCAGCCAAAGCTCCATAATAGATGGTGTCTTCCTCGAAGCCATTCAACTTTATTTTTTTTTTTTTGAGACAGGGTCTATTAATGAACCAGGGTCTCACCAGTTTGGCTAGACAAGCTAACCAACAAGCCCCAGGGATCCTCCAGTTGGCACATCCTGGAGCTGGAATTACAGGTATGTACCACCACACCCAGCTTTTTTTTTAAGTGAGTGCTGAGGATCTCAACACCGGTCCTCGCTCATGCAGCGAGAGCTCTTTACCCAAGGCCATCTCCCCAGGCCGTAATTCAGAAATTCTTTCTTTTTTAATTTTTATTTATTTTCAAGCAGAAAGAGAGAATGAATGAATGAATATGAATGGGCACACCAGGGCCTCCAGCTGCTGCAAATTAACTCCAGACACATGAGCCACTGTGCATCTGGCTTTATATGGGTCCTGGGGACTTGAACTTGGGTTACAGACTTTGAAGGCAAGTACCTTATGCTGAGCCATCACTCCAGCCCCAAGAATTTTTTTTAACATCCTCCATTTTCCATGCCTGTTTTTCTAGGGTAGTGTTTAGATTTTGTTACTATGCAGTGCTGGAGAGGAAATCTAGGACATCTCACATGCTAAGCAAGTGTTCTACCACTGAGCTGCACCCCATCCCCCAAGACACATTTTTAGTAACACTGGAAGATTTTTTTGAATGTTTTTCTTAAGTTTTTTTATTATTATTATTTATTGGAGGAAGAGGGAGAGAGAGAATGGCCACATCAGAGCCTCTAGCCACTACAAATGAACTACAGACGTATGTGCCCCCTTGTACATCTGGCTTACATGGGTCCTGGAGAATCAAACCAAGGTCCTTTGGCTTTGCAGGCATGCACTTTAACCACTACGCCATCTCTCCAGCCAAACACTGGATGACGTTTTTATCAAACATTCCCTCCTGACAGCATTTGAGGAGCTGGAGTTCCCCTCCGGGCTTTTCTGCAAGAACCAGCAATGGCAATCTCTTGGACCGCTGGAACCAGTCAAGACCACCAGAGTCACCAAATAACCACTTCCACTTCCAGCCTAGTGAAATTTGAGCCTGTTTTGTTTTTAAGTGAATGCTAGGTCACAATCTGGGAGGAAATTAACACACATGGAATTAAGTTTATAGAAACTTTGGCCCACCTTTTCAAAATCATATTTTCTAAATCAAGACACAGCTCCATGGGTAGAGAGGTGATTCATTGGTTGAGGAGTTGTTTCCAGGTTGAAGCTAAGTCTAAGTGGAAAAGAACTCAAGCCTTGGCGCCCAGGAGCTGGGGCCTGGGGTCCTCAGAGACCAGCGTGAGAAGGGTTAACAGTCAGTCTGCTCCTGCCCTTCTCCAAGTGTTGGGTCAGCAGGAGAAGGCAGCCCAGCTTGCAGCTGGACCAGAACAAAGGGAAGATGTGAACAAAGGGCAGAGGGCAGCAGAAAGACTCCTGGTCTGTTGTTTTTTTAAGGTGCCCTGACAGAGGTTTTGGGAAGAGGAGGAAGACAAGGAAATGGAATGTGGTGAGCCACCTCATCCAGGATCTCTTAGCAGGATATCATCCTTCCAGCACTCTGCCTTCAACAAAACCTGATTTCACAGCACTTCACGAGTCACTCCCACGGATGAGGTGGCAAAAACAAGGTCAGACAAGGCGGACTCACTGAGCAAGGTCCCCAAGACCAGCTGCCTGGGCCATGGCACTAGAGTGTCACACAGGACATGACTCAAAGGAGAGGACCAAATGCCTGGGTGACAGGAGGCCTAAAAGGATCTAAATCCTCACCAAAATGTGGAGTGCGGACAGTTGGCGTCAGAGAGAGTCCTCGGTACCACGCTACATCTGGGGTGTAAACGGTCCTTAAAAGGGAAGAGTCACAGCCATCTCCCTCTCTGCCCCTGGACACACGCCTGTGGACTCTGGTGTCTCTCTATATCACACACCTTCTACATCAAAAGCTGTCTCCACTGTGACATGTCTACCTCTCAGTGCCTGCTCTCTCACTCCCAGCTCTATCTACACCCACTCTCATTCTCCCTACACAGAGGTCTACACCTCCAGCTGTCTACAGTGCGGTCTCTGTGCCGCCTCTCGCCTTCTCCACGCTGAGTGGCAGCCTCCCTCCAGGCCCATCCTGTGACATCCCTCCTCTGGGCTAAGTCGGTAGGTCAGGAAGTATCTCAGAGCCAGCTGCGACTCGAAATACAAACCTAACTCTGTTCTGGGATGAAGTTTCTTTTCTTTCCCAGCTGGGGTGGGAAGGGTGTAATTGCAGGGTTCTGAGTGGGCTGCCACAGCAGGAAGATTCGCAGATGAAAGGGAAAGATAGCATTACCTGCCAGGTCATGAACTCATTACTTACCATTGAAAAGCCCCAGGAGGAGCTTGAGGAATACATAAATACAGACCCAGAGCAGCGCCCAGGCAGGAGAGGCGGCAGGCCTTCCTTTTATCCAAGATGGTCACAAAACTCAAACTCAACAATCCTAAGAAAGCTTTTAATGTCCCAGGCTCCCACAGCAGACCCACAAAGGCAAGGGTCCTAGATTGAGCTCAGCCCACCACCCCCCCAGAACCTTGCTTCAGGTGACAAACTCAACAGGGCAAGGGGGAGGGGCGGAGTGAGGAGAGAAAATGTCTTACATCTTTTAACAGCCTATTCCTATCTGACATCTAATTATCTAATTGCTCCCAAATTTGAGGATCTACTTGTTACTCAGCAATGACTACAATAGCCAGTGAAAGCCCTTTTCCTTGCTGTCTCCTCCTGAAGCGCCTGCCCATGATGTGCATGTTAATAGGACTCCCCTCACATCACTAGCCAAGCGTCTTCTCATGAAGGAGTCACTACGAGTCCAGGGTGTCCCACAAGCTGAGCATCCCCTCAGCGCGGAGAAAGCCTGGCTGCAGTCAAGAAGTAAACCAAGGCTTTCCCATCATACTGTCAAGAGATCTTTGGGTTGTTTGCAGTTTTTTTTTGTTTTTTTTGTTTTTTGTTGTCAAATTCCAACAAATCTAAGAGCATTCCTAGACAGTGTTCTCGTGTCCTGGAGTGGGAGTTTCTGATTAAAAACCTGGACTGTGCAGTCACTCTTGCTCTTTCTACACCACGGATTGTCCACTCCTCCTGCTCCCGCTCAGTCTACCCTGAGATCTCTGAGCATTCGCTCAGCGCCCCCCATGAACTCCTCCCCACCCCTGAAATCCTGGGTCAAAGTCTCCTTCCTGACCCACATAGAAGAAACAAAGTTGCGCTCTTCCAGGTGTGGCTAAACTGCTCTGAAGCCCTGGGCGACCAGAGCACACCCCAAATTCCTCCCACCAGTTTCTTCTCTCCTAGACAAGTTTTTAATTTTTTTTTTGTTTATTTTTATTTATTTATTTGAGAGTGACAGACAGAAAGAGAAAGAGACAGAGAGAGAGAGAATGGACACGCCAGGGCCTCCAGCCACCGCAAACGAACTCCAGACGCGTGCGCCCCCTTGTGCATCTGGCTAACGTGGGTCCTGGGGAATCGAGCCTCAAACCGGAGTCCTTGGAATTCACAGGCAAGCGCTTAACTGCTAAGCCATCTCTCCATCCCATAGACTTATTTTTTTTTTTACAACACTTGGTATTGTCAGGCATTTTTGTGCAAACTGATTGATCCTCGAGATTTTATTTCCAGGCTCAGGAATCACCCCAAGGTTTCCTCCATGCAAACTGCTTGCTGGTATTTTGCAGATCCACTTGTAAGCATGTGAGTAATTGTGGGCTGAAGGATGCACACTTGTTAGTGTGTGGTGATTGTGGGCTTAAGGGTGCAGATTTAAAGGCGCAAACCAGTGACCCATAGGAAGGAAATTGTCCATTCCCCGGAATAGCCCTTCCTGCTGCTAGCCTCCTGGAAGCAGTCCTGGGCTCCTTTAAGTCTCAGTCCAGGCAGGTGAAAGTGAGAGGGAAGGTGGGCAGAGATGGGAAGGAAGCAATGCTCCTCACCCCCCCCAACTCCTGCGTCTACCCCACACAACACTGTAAGAAATGACCTAATGTGTGTCCCTGTGTGCCACAGTAGATAAGGTAACCCAGCCCCCCACTCGCCAAAAAAAAAAAAAACAAGGGCCTGTACACTAGGATTTGGGGCTGGCTATATTCCTCATAAGAAGCAGACTCCTGCTTTCACCAAAGAAAATGCTCTGGCAGGGAACTAGGGAAATGGCTCAATGCTTGCCACACAAGTATGAGGATCCGAGTTTGAATGCTAAGGTCACTTGAGTTCAGATGACCAGCACCCACGTGCAATGTGGTGGCACACACCTATAATCCCAGCACTGGGGAGGGAGTCAGAGACAGGAAATCCCTGGAGCTCCCCAGCCACCTAGTCCAGCAGAATGGGTTAGTCCTAGTGAAGGAGAACAGGAGCAAGAGAGGTTTTTATAGGCAGTCAACCCAGGACAGAGGTCCATGGAGAACATGGGTGTCTCCTTGCCTGTCCTCGGTCTCATCCAGTCTCACCCAAAAGGGCTGCAAGCCACACTCCCCAGCAGCTGCTTCCTGCTTCTTCCTCAGCTGGGCACACCTGGGTGGACTGGCAGGGAGCTCCTGAGACAGCGTCTTGGGTCTTCCAACCAACCAATCAGGTCTCACCCCTACACACTTGACTGATGACAAGGCTCATCCTAACTGGATGCTTAGTCCATAACTGGGCCTGGCACATGTGTGTAAATCCCTCTTTGTTCTTCCAGTCTTTGCTTCCTGGCCCCCTTGGTAAACTTCCCCTTTCCAGGCAGATGTTTCTTTTCCCTGGGCATTTTCCTCCTTGTTTTCACCAAGCCTTGTTCTGGGTGCCCTCTAGTCTAACTACATGCATATGTTTCTCTTCTCGCCCCGCCCCACGTGGCGGTGTCCTCTGGATCCTTTGGGACTCCGAGTGGAAGTCTCAGATTTGTTCTTGTCTAGGCACTTTACTGCCCTATTTTTGGGGTGCTGTCATGCTTGTTCCATGAATGGTCTCTCTTTAAGCTCTGAGCCCTTTATTATCTCTTAATCCTCTCTGATCTCTTATGTGAGGGGGGTCTTTTGGCTTGGGGGGGGGTCTTTTGGCTTGGGAGGGTCTTTTGGCTTGGGCCCCATGCTTTTGCCTTCCACATGTGTGTGTCTTCTGTACTGACTTCTTCCCTGGAGAGTTCTCTAAGAAGGAGATTTTTCTCTATCATCCTCCCCCTTTCCAGCTGGGCAAGGAGGAGAATTTCTTTATGGCTTGGGCTTCCTCTGGATCTTAACTCTCCCTAAAAACAAACCTCAAAATTTCTAATTTAACATTCATGGAGTACGTTTTCAATTCTTTGCTAACTCAAATGTGAATCCAAAAGTTGGGAGTTCACAAGACCTGTGATCTCCTGCATCTTTATGGAATTTAATCACCCCCATATTCCTGCATCACTAGCTTCAAGCAAGAGACCCTGTCTCAAAGAATAACACAGAAAGTGACTGAGAAAGAGACCTGACATTGACCTCTGGCCTACCTATGTGCGTACACACACGCACACACACACACCATATACACATTTTCAAACAAAAAAGGGGGGGGGGAACAAGAGAGAGAGAAATGCTCAAGCTTCCAGACAAGAGGGTGGGCTGGGTTGAGACTTCCACTTTTTCATGTTTATGGCACTGTCCAGTTTTCTTTGCTTTCTAACTGACTCTCAACAGTTATCACAAGGTGACTTTGGCTGGAAGACAGACTAATGAGCCAGAGCTGGTGCTGGGTCCCCCAGGCCTCAATAGTAAATGTGAGACTGGCAGATGGCTCAGAAGCCCTAAGAGTGGTGATGCGTGGTCCTCAGCAAGTTGCCAAGCATGGGCCCTACTACCAATCCTAAGTAAGAAAGACAGAAGATTTAGAGCTGAGGGTCCCTAGGGCCCCAGACACCCAGCTTCTACACACGTTAGACCTACTTGCAGATATACTGCGAAGGTCTCTGTATTGACTCTATGCCATGGAGGTCACCACAGGTATTGAGAAGAAATATCCTCATCCACCGACGGCCACTTGACACTGAGTAGACAGCAGTGAAGAGAGGGCTCAGCATTCGCCTTGTCAGGAGACCGGACCCAGGACGGGCAGCTCTTCCCACGGAGGACAAGAAGAGAAACACCATCCCCCACCCCATCTACTGGGGTAGGCCAGAAGACACCAGCAAAAGCATCCCTCCAGCTTATGAAAACCACCCCAGCCAACATCAAACAAGAACAGCACCGAGCATGCGGACTGCTTGCAACTAGGTGCCAAGAAAGCTAACTAGGGAATTTCATACAATCTGAAAACAATCAGCCCCTAGCTTTACAATCTACCTTTGTGTACTCATCTTTAAAAACAAATTTATGTGTAAATGGGTGTGGTGTACACATATGCATGCCCATTATGAGTGTGTGTTCTAGTGTGCATGTATGTAGAGGCCAGAGTAATTCTTCCACCTTATGCTTTGAGACAGTAATTCTCACTAAACCCAGGGCTCACTGATTGGGCTAGATGAACTAGCAAGTAAACCCCAAGGATTGTTTGTCTCTGCCTTCCTAGGACTATAATTACAGACATGCACCACCACACCGGGCATTTTACATGGGTTCTGGGGAGGAACTAAGGTCCTCATGCTTCCACAGCAAGCCTTTTCTCCATTAAGCCATCTCCCAAGCCTGCACCTGCCTCTTTAATGGGCCTTCAGAGTAAGAAACAAAGTTGTTTATGACTAACCCACACGAGAAGCCCCCACCACCACCACACACACACACAGACACTCTGGAAGAGTTTGGACCCACACACTGGGTGAACACCGAGGGATGAGAGTGTCACTGGCCCTACAGCCACCCTAAGCAGGCCTAGAGCAGTAGGCCGATCCCCTGCCTCAGTCCTTACCCTGCTGGGTCCCTCTGCAGCGTAAGGACAGGGGCAAGAAGAGGACTCCAGCCATGCCAGATGCCAGCAGAGAAGAATTCTTCTGACAGACTTTTTTGCTCAGAAAATGGAAACTTGGGCTGGACAGATGCCCTAGTGATTAAAGCATTTGCCTGCAAAGCCTAAGGACCCAGGTTCGATTCCCCAATGTAAGCCAGATGCACAGGGTGGTGCATGCATCTGGAGTTAATTTGCTGTGGCTAAAGGCCCTGGTGTGCCCATCCCCTCTCTCAAATAAATAATATAGCAAAATATTTAACAAAAAATAGAAAGCTCAGGCTGGGGAAAAATGGCTTAGTTGATATAGTGTTTGCCTGGCAAGCACAAGGACCTGAATTCAATCCACAAAACTCACATAAAAATTCCAAGCCTGTGCTCACTTCGGCAGCATGTATATGAGAAGTGAAACAACGCAGAGAACATTATCGTGACCCTGTACAAGGGTTGAGAGGAGCCGGGTAGCTTTGTTAGATAGTTGGGGTGAGTGGGCCCATGCAAAGCCAGAAATCTCTGCCCTCTGCAATCTGCCCTGGCTACAGATCAAAGGATGATCTGACTCCTTATCTCTTGCCTAAAGGAAATCTGTTTTTTCCACAAACAACCTGGGCCCCTCCTGGGAGGCAGGTCCCCTTCCCTCATGCTGACATTGTGGCTGGTCAAGTTTAACCCCCAGAACTTGGCATTATGGCTGGCCTCTTCTGGAGACAGCCCCTAGCCCAGACCAATCAGCTGTCTCTCTGGCTCATGTGAGCCAGGAGATAAACCCACACAATAAGGTTATAAATAGATGCATGCAAGGGGATAAGCCTCTGCTCTGGGTTACCTGACCACTTGTGAGCCTCCTGTTTCTGGTGAGTTTCTTCTCTGGGCTGAGATGAGGGGAGAAGCCCCTGACCCCCACTTCCCACATGGGCTCTTTACCTCCTCCTGCCCTCCACATGGCAGGAGCTTTGAGCTTCTGTCTTTTCCTCTCTAACTCTCTTTTAACCTTTCTTCCAGGCCCACCACATGGGCTGTCCGACCACATGGGTATATTCATTTACTTCCCTCAATAAATATAATAATTTAATAATTATCCTTTTCAGTTTGATTTGCCCAATTCATTGGTAAATGCAAACACAAACCCAGGATTTGGGGTTCAAGGACCTTTCTGAGCTCCTAACACCCCATTTCAGGATGATGCACAAATTCATTAGTCATATTTTTTAAAAAATTCTAGGTGTTGAATGGAATAGTGGCTGAGTTAAGGTTTGCCTGTGAAGCCTCGGGACCCCAGTTCAATTTTGGGCCCTGGTTCAGCTCCCCAGGACACACCTAAGCCAGACACACAAGGGGACACATGCATCTAGAGTAAGTTTGCAGTGGCTGGAGGCCCAGCATGACCATTCTCTCTTTCTATCTGCCTCTTCCTTTCTCTCTCTCAAATAAATAAAATTAAATTAAATTTTAAAAATTCCAGGGGTGATGGTGCCTACTTGTAATCTCAGTGCTAGGGAGATGAAGACAGAAAGATCCCTGGGGCTTGCTGGGCAGCCAGTCTAATTGGTGAGCTCCAGGCCAATGTGAGACTCTGTCTCAAAAAAAGGTGGATGCGCCAGGCGTGGTGGTGCACTCGGGAGGCAGAGGCAGGAGGATCACTGTGAGTTAAAGACCACCCTGAGGCTACATAGTGAATTCCAGGTCAGCCTGAGCTAGAATGAGACCCTACCTCAAAAAAAGAGGGGGGATGGCATTCTGACACTCAAAGTTGTCCTCTGGTCTTACACACATGTATTTACACATGAATACATGCACCCACATATATCAGAACATGCCACACACAGTGACAGAGGGAGGAGAGAAGAGGAGAGGAAGGGAGGAGAGGGGAGGGGAGGGGAGGGGAGGGGAGGGGAGGGGAGGGGAGGGGAGGGGAGGGGAGGGGAGGGGAGGGGAGGGGAGGGGAGGGGAGGGGAGAGGCAAGAGAAGCTAAACCTCTTTCCTCTGTTTCTGAAAAATTTCATAAACTCAGAAATAAGAACAGACCTGAAAGACCACTTTTGGGTTACCACACAGGATGGCAGGACCCACCTGTGAGCCAGGACCTATGAACAGTCCCCAAGGAGCCACAGTGTGAGCCTCAGCCTTGGATGTGTTAATCCCAGCTTCTTGTAACCTCTGCCATTTCCATTAGGTCCAAGCAGGAAACCCACCAGCCAGTCCTCCAAGCAGAATGTCCCGTGCCCTCCCAGACTTCTTGTGTGACAAGCTGGGCTAGAACCAGCCCCATTTCCACCCGCAAGGGGGCTCCTTGTGGACCTCTGATAAGCACAGGCAGATGACGTGCTCACCCCAAATCTCAAGGGATGCCACCTCGGACTGACTGTAATTACAATTCAGGGAACGCAGCTAGACTTTAAAGTGAAGAAACCAGTGAATGAGTATCATTTAAAGCCCACGGCTCACATGCTGACTCCATTAGAGCAATTCCACTGCTTTTGCAACTGAAAAAGGATCCCCTTTATCTAAAGAGCCATTTTCTTTGCCTGTTTTGTGGTGAACATCACAATTTTATGCCTGACACAGATCATTTGAAATGATTTTCTCAAAGGAACACCGGCCATGGCTGTCCTGAAAATGCGCTGGGTTTAGTGGTCCAGAAACCCGCCCTCGCCCCTCACGCTTGCAGCACCCGCCCCACAGAATGTGCCCAAGCTTTCCGGGCTCCCTTCAAGCAGGACTCCTTCCTGTGGGAGACTACTTAGCGGCATTTCAAAGAGAGAAATCTTCTCTGAAAAAATAAGGGAAAAAACTTTCCTTGAAGATATCTCCACTGTGGATTAAGAATAATTCAGATAGAGAACACAGTAAGCTTCCCCATCTTCCTTTTTTTTTTCTTCATTTTTTTATTCTTTGCACAAGTATGAATGAATGTTGTGTACAGAGATATGAGTGTTTATATGTGTGTGCTAGTATGCAACCATGTGTGCATGCATGTAGAGGCCAGAGGACATCAGGTGTCATCCTCAAGAATATATCCATCTCATATTCAAACAGGGTCTCTCACTGGCCTGGAGCACACTGGTTAAGGAAGATTGGCTGGCCAGCAAGCTCCAGGGATCCTGGTGTGTCTGTGGTAGTTTGAAGGTATGTCCCCCATTGACTCAAGTGTTAAAATCAAACTTGTAACTTGGATCTCCAGCTGCCAGGCAAGAGGTGGTTCACTGGGGGCAGATTCTGAAGCCCAGCCCTAAGGTGTCACTGGGGTTGGATCTGAATTCCAGATGAAAGGTGTAAGAGAACAGATTGAGCTATGGGGGTCTGGCTTGCTGCCAGATTTGTGCTTGTTGCTGTTTGCTGGGTGGTGGTGGCCTCTCCCCACCCCCCTCTCTCCTTGGATCTATGAATGGGAGCCAGATTCTTCCACCATTGATGGATCTTCCCCTGGATCTGTAAGCTTGAAATAGATGCCTTCCTTCCATAATCGGTGTCTGATTTAGATGTTCATCCCAGTAACATGAAGCTGTCTACTAGACCAGGGTCGTATATACATGTGTAGCATCACACCCAGCATTTGTGTGGACACTGGGAATCAAACTCGGGTTTTCGTGTTGGTGAGGCAAGCACTTTAACAAATGAGTAACCTCCTAAGCCCTTTATTTGTTTATTTTTTCTAATGCTCACTGAGAAGATTTCACACGCAAAGACCACAAACTTAGCATCTTATGTGCGCTATAATTGTCTGGTCAATAGTATACCTGAAACTGACTTGTAAATGGTAAGGCCAGAGTTTCTTTCCCAGCAAACAGAATGGTCCTGGCATCTGAACTCATTAAATGCTCAGCTCTGCACTCTTATTCTTACCCAGTCTTGAAAACTGGAAGTCTGGGATTTGGGAGTTGAGAGGATTCCTTTCTGCTGGGGTCTCTTTCTCCTTGGCTTGAGGCTATCACATTCCCCCTGTGTCATCATATGGTAGTCCCTCTGTGACTGCCTGTGTCCTAACCTCTTCTTATAAGAGCACCAGTCAAATATGAGCCTACCTTAAGAACATCATTCTACCTTACCCTCTCTCCAAATAGGATCATATTCTTATGTTCTGGGTTTGGGTACAAACATATGAATGTGAGGATGGGACACAACACAGATAATTGTCTGTTCTTGTAGCAACCACACATGATTCCAATTTCTGAATCCTCCTCTGGCTCCAACAAATCTCCGGTGAAGCTGGGTGTGGTGGCTCATACCTTTAATCCCAGCACTCAGTAAACTGAGGTAGGATGATCACCATGAGTTTGAGGCCAGCCTGGGCTACTGAAATACTGACAAAATTAAAAATATATATATATAAATGAGAGCCCAGCATGGTGGTGCATGCCTTTAATCCCATCACTTGAAAGGCAGAGAAAGAAGGATAGCCATGAGTTCAAGGTCACCCTGACACTACACAGTGAATTCCAGGTCAGCCTGGATTAGAGCAAGACCCTATCTCGGAGGAAAAAAAAAAAAAGGTCTGGCCAGATGGCTTAGCAGTTAAGGCACTTGCCAGCAAAGCACCCAAGTTCAATACCCTAGGACCCACATAAGTCAGATCACATGATGGTGCATTTTTCTGGAGCTCACTTGCAGAACCTAGAGGCCCTGATACACCCATTCCTTTTATCAGCCTCTTTCTATTTCTCTCAAATAAATAAATAAATAATTTTAAAATATTTTTATAAAATGAAAAAGAAGGGCTGGAGAGATGGCTTAGTGGTTAAGTGCTTGCCTGTGAAGCCTAAGGACCCCGGTTCAAGGCTTGATTCCCTAGAATCCATGTTAGCCAGATGCACAAGGGGGTGTACATGGCTGGAGTTCGTTTGCAGTGGCTGGAGGCCCTGGTGTGCCCATTCTCTCTATCTGCCTTTCTCTGTCTGCCTGTCACTTTCAAATAAATAAATAAAAATAAACAAAATGAAAAGAAAATATGTAAAATTTAAATCCCATCAAGAGGTTTCAAGAAGGTAGAAACTTAAACCATAGTGTCTGGTGGTAAGACCTTTGAGAGATAATTGTGATTAGCTCAGACCAATGAAACAATGGTTTTACAGAAGAGGTAGAGTAGCCTAAGCTGTATCAGTGTTCTGTCTCTCCAGATACGTGTTTTTCTATGCTTTGCCTATAATCTACAGAGTTCCCACCAGCAAGGACTTCACCAGACATGGCTGCCAGATCTCCAACTTCCCAGCCTTCAAAATGACAAGCCCAGTCAACAGTTAGAAACTACCTAGGCTGTAGCATTCAGTTATGGCAAAAGAAACATGGCTAAAGCAACTATGCTTTTATACCCAGTGAGTGTCCTCCCTCATAATGCTATTTATATGCAACAGTGCCTTGAGGTTTTTTGGCTTTCTGCTTCTTGATGAATTCTAGAATCAGCCTGTGTAGTTTCGTGGGAAAACCTTCGGGATTTGAACTGAAAATGAACTAGTTTATAGATTACTTGGCAAGAAATGACATTTTTTTTTTAAATTTATTTATTTATTTATTTATTTATTTGAGAGTGACAGACACAGAGAGAAAGACAGAGAGAGAGTGGGCGCACCAGGGCTTCCAGCCTCTGCAAACGAACTCCAGACGCGTGCGCCCCCTTGTGCATCTGGCTAACGTGGGACCTGGGGAACCGAGCCTCGAACCGGGGTCCTTAGGCTTCACAGGCAAGCGCTTAACCACTAAGCCATCTCTCCAGCCCAAGAAATGACATTTTAAACAACCTGAATCTTCCTAAATAATAGCATGGCTTCTCCTTTCCTAACCCTGACAGGGTTTTTTCTCCTAAAAGGTCACACATTTCTTAACTGACTCACTACTTAGGTGCTTTATGGTTTTTGCTTTTCCAATGGATCTCTCCTGATACATCAGGATGCTGACAGGTTTTGTGTGTTCATATTCAGTCACCTTGCCAAGAGCTCTCCTTATGTTACAATAGTTATCTCCTTTAAATTTTCCAAAGTAATATTCAACATGTTCCTTCAGTCATTTCATTTCACTGGCTGGGGCTTCCAGAACAGCACTACATAATAATATCTATACCTTGTTCCTTGAATGCTCTACTCTGAAATGTAATATTCACTGTAGGCTTCTAGAAGATTCTCTTCATCAAGTTTACTATACCTCTTGTGCTATCTTTTAGCAGCAAAGAATTTATGATTTTTAGCACACATATTTATAGCATCCACTCAGTTTATTTTTCCTACATACATGGATTTTTAAAATGCTGAACCATCTCAAGATGTCTGGATGAACCTTTCTACTATTGTTTTAACTTATCACCACGTCTTCTTGCTAACCTCTACACAGGATGTTCACATCTGCATTTTAAGGGGCTCCAGATGCATTTGTGTACAGCCTTTTAGTTTTCTACTATTGCATAGGGAATGGCTTCAAACAGCATGAAACACCAACTATTGGTTAATGGAGAATACTTCATGTCAGAAGTTCAAGACAAGTCTCAATTTGGTTTTTTCAGCTTGCAGGACTAACATTCCTGTTTTCTTGGCTGCTTGTCAGCTCGTGCTCTCCTAGAAGGTACCTCTATCTTTTGTCATGTAGGTCCCTGTACAGATCCCTCAAATCCTCCCTGTTTGTGTCCTAAAAGCCCAGACTCACTATGATAACACTAGCTAGTTACATACATACCTACCGAACCCAGTATGAGGGGGAAGGCAGCCTTGTCACACTCTAGAGGAGGAAAGGATTTGGACAACAGGACTTGGGAAACATGTTAAAATCTGTCTGCATTTGCAGAAACATCACAGCCTAAAGTTTTCTTGCCGGTGCTTCAGTTTCCCCACATGTTCAGTGGGATAACTCAAGTGTGAAAGGGATGAAATACAATGCATTGCTACACACAACACGGTCAGAGTGGAGCCCCAGGAAGCTACCTACACACTGGATGCTGTGACTTTTAAGTAAGGTACAAGGTTCTCGTGTCTGTAACCTGGAGTGGAGAGATACATTTACTAGCAATTGGTTTTAAACATTTGCTTGACATGACATCAAAGACTAACTGAAAAAATGACTTTTAATGTGAGAACAGCATGTAACAGTATAAAAATCAGAGCTGCTGAGTCAGCATCCTGAGCCTGCCTCCCACTGGTGAGGAGCACATCTCTCGCACAGACGGGGACACTGCAGCACATCTGGAACCAGGAGACACGAGACTCCCTTCCTTTTTTCTTCCCTTCCTTCTTCCTTACTTGCTTTGTCTTTTCCTTCCTTTTTGACAGAAGCTAGTATATCACAGGCTGGCCTCAAACCCACTATGTAGATGAGGATGACCTTGAACTCCTGATCCTCCTGTTTCTATCTACCCCCCAGGTGCTGGGATTACAGGCATGGACCACCATATGCAGTTTATGAAGCACGGGGGACCGCACGCTATGCTGGTACTCTACACCCATTGAGCCACACCTACCCCTAGCCCAGGAAGGTTCTTCCCTCATACAACCTCATGGTTGGTTCCCTGTCTCATTCCTTCTCTTGGACAAGCCCCAGTCGCATCTGAGATCCTGACACATCCTGGCAGGTGAGTTTGCTTACTGATTAACATTGATTTTAGAGTCTATTACCTTTGAGAGGAAAAGGTTACGACTGCAGTTTTCTCACAAATAACTTGTACATCCCCCCACAAGCAGGCTAACAATCTCTATTTTAAAGATGGATGACCAGGATCTGTGGAGGTGGTATGGCAGTGAAAGGCACTTGCTTATAAAGCATGCTGGCCTCGGCTCAATTCCCCAGCACCAAAGTAGAGCAGGGTGCAAAGCGGTACCTGTGTCTGTGATCCCAAAATGCCTGTGATGATGGGAGGCATGCCCAAAATAATGCGCAGCTCAGGAGCCAGTTACCCTGACTTTCGTGTGCAGTGACAAGAGATGTGTCTAAAAGAAGGTGGGGCACAGACACCTCAAAGTTGTCCTCTGACCTCCACACATGTCCCCAAATACACACAAATTAAATAAATGTTTTAAAAAACACAAACCATGGGGCCAGGCATGGTAACCTTTAATTCCAGAGCTTAGGAGGCAAAGGTAGGAAGATCAATGTGAGTTTGAAGCCAGCCTGGGACTACAGAGTGAGTTCCAGATCTGCCTGGGCTACAGTGAGACCCTACCTTAAAAAGCCCAAATAGTAATAATAATAATAATAAAAACCATGAATGTAGAAATGTCTCCCTCTTGTTCTTATGGAGGAAGGAGGATTTTGTGCTTAAGAGTGCTCAACTATTTCTTTACTTAAAATGCTTCCTGCCAGGACCCACCCAATGCCACAGCTCCCTTCATCCTGATGAGAATGCAACATGGCGCAGACCCTGAGTCAATTAGCTGAGGGGGAATCCAAAACTAGGCAGACTCTTAGACTCTCGTGGTTCAGCAAATACATTTCTTAGTATCTACTAACAGAAGAATGTCCACAAAGAAACCCACACATGGATGTTTCTAATGGTTTTATTCATAACTGCCAAAACTCAGAAGCAGCCAGGATGAATAGATGAATGGACGACACCCAGCAGATGGAATGATATTCAGTGATATAAAACAGCGAGCTACCGAGCCATGAAAAGAGATAGACGAAATTTAAATGTAGATGACTATGAGAAAGAATCCAGCTAACAGTACTGTGTGCTGCACGATTCCAGCTCCATGGCTGTTAAGCAGCTTTCTACCACTGACAAACTGCCTGAGAACATTAACTCAAAGGAGAAAGGGATTATTCTGACCCCCAGTTTCAGACCTTTCACTCCATTCCATCGGGTCCCACTGTTTGTTGCTGCAATGAACCAACACAGCATGAGGAAGAGTATGTCAGGGTCAATGGTGAATACCTTAAGGTGGTGAACAGAAAAAGCAAGAGGGAAGAATGTCTGAAGACAAAAGATACCTTTCCAGAACACTCCACCAGTGACCTACTTCCTCCAATTAGGCCCTATCTTCTTAAGTTTCCACCACCTCCCAATAATACCACCAAAATCTGTGAATCTATCAATGGACTAACTCATTGCTGAGGTCAAATCCTTTAGGATTCAAAAACATCCAAGCCTTCAACATATGAATCTTTTCAAAGCATTCCAGATCAACAATATAATAGTAACATTCTGGAAAAAGCAAATCAGTGAGTACCAGGGGTCAAGGGAGGGAGAGATGAACAGATAGAATTCAAGAGACCACGTGAGACACCAGACTGGCAGACACGTGCTACTGCACATTTGCGGAAATTCACAGCATAGACAAAATCAAAAGGGAATCCTAATGTGAACCATGGCCATGGGAAATAAGTATGCTTCTATGTTGGGTCACGGATTATAGCAAAAGCCATCACCTTGGTAGATGATGCTGGAGGTGGGCAGTGCAATGGTGTGTGGGAACTCTATACCTGCCTCTCAGTTTGCTACAAACTTCCAACTACTCTAAGAAAAAGAAAAAGAGAAGATGTTCTCCTCCTCTTAGTGGATGGCTCAAGTATTTCACAATGAGAGGGCCTGCATCCCTTCCTGTCATCCCCCATGCCAGTAATTCCCAACAAACACAGGTAAGAACTGGAATTGCTTAAACATGAGTAAAACATTCACCCATCAAAAATCTCAAGATCACTTAAGAATATCGAAGCAGCTTCCACTTTTGACAAATGTTGATGTTCAATGTTGAATGATACAATCCACAGGACCCAAGAGAAGACAGGGCCTATTAGAGGAGTCTTCCAAGCTGTCTCTGTGCAGATTTTTTTGTAGCCAAAAGAAGTGCCCACCTGGTCCATGCCTGCTCATGCCAGCATGTTTCTCACTCACTTTTTTTTCCTTCTGGTTCCCATTAGAGAAATGGACTCATCCAAGACAAGGAATAGACCTATCTTCCCCCTTTCTCTTAAAAGTTAAACTCATAAACTGGATGGGAGAAATGTTCAGATGTATATCATAATCCCCATAAAAGATACTTCTAAGGACACCTCACTTTTTTTCTTTTGGGCTTAGAACTGATTAAACAAAACAATGTCTGTCCAAACCTGCATTTTTCTTATTACTTTCTAATCATTTTACCACCAGCATAAAGGCCTGTTCTTTTTCAACACTGGGCCCTTTAATCATCCCTGACAGGCCTCAGCTTTCCACTTGGCCAGCGCCCAGCAAACGCCGTTGGGCTCCAGAGCCCTGGGCTGTCTCCTAACAGCCTTTCCTCTGGGTAACACAGCTCATTGAAACAGTAAGTGGGAGAGATGGGAAGAGGAAAGCCTCTGTGCCTTGTGAAGGCTGTTTTTCTGTGTTAGGATGAATGCAGCACCTGGGAACTGGGGGCATTGGGACAACCGAAGGAGCACTGGGAGCTTCCTATATCCAGCAGACTTTGTAGCCAGAACAAGCGCCAGCAGATTGCTAGAAGCTCATGAGTGTGTGTACATACAGTTTGTGTGTATGTGTTCCACGCATTCGTAGATGGAGACCAGACGTATGCCGGGTTTCCTCCTGTAACTGTCTTCTGCCATATTTCCTTGAAACAGGGTCTCTCACTGTACCGGGAGTGTGCACTGCTTTTTCAGTTAGACTGGCCGATCACTGAGCTCCAGCAATCCTCCTGTCTCTGACCCTTCAGAGCTGGGGCTACAGGTATAGTCACTTACTCACTGAGCCATCTCTCCAGTGCCATCCCACCCCTGGAGTTTTCAAATCACATTCAGTTTGCCAGTCAAGCTACTTAGTAAAAATACTTAAAACTCTACTACTTCATTTTCTATCCGCTTCCAACTATAGCATTTTGATTGTGGCCACAATCGTCTCTTTTGGGAAGCAGGGCAGACATTCAATCCCACATGTGCAAAAGGAGGAAGGTCTCCTGGCATGTTCTGCTCTAAGGCACCACCAAGGGTTATAAGGCTAATGAAAGGTGTAAGTAATCCCAGGGGAGGGAGTGGTAAAGTTAGCATAAACTTCTATCCCATAAGGATGATTTCTTTAGGGTTGCAGTGACATCAGACAGTGTCCTAAGCAAGCAGGGCATGGAAGGTAGGGGTTGAGGGCACTCGCTCAAATGGCTTTGCCCATTTCTGAAGTATCCTGTATCCATCCACATAATGGAGCAAATGCACAAGAATTCATCAGGCAAATAAGTGGTAGAGCATGCTTACTGCATCACAAAGGGGGGCTGTGGACACAAGTGCTACAAAGAAAGCTTGGGCTGGACGGTTCTGTAAATATTTGAGGAGCAGAAGTGAGAGCAGGGCCTTGGGATCCCTGGCATATGCAGAATTGGGGAAGAGTGCCCCCACCACGGCTTCCTTCCTCCTCTGCCACAGGGGCTGGGAAATCCTTGACTACCACATGCCACACTAGCTGATTCCACTGGTCACTCAGGTGGAAAATAGGGCTGTTGTAGAGCGGAGAAGCCAGGATACCCACAGGACTAAAGGATGGCACGACAGATCCTCCTCTGTGCCATGGAGAAAGGGGCAGGCGAGGCATCTGCCCAATACTGCCTTTTATTACCCAACACACGGAACCAAAGACACACACCAGGAAACTACTCACAAACACATAAACAAACTACATAACATGTGCACACACTAATACAGACACATGCCAGAAAACCATGCTCAAACACACATGCATGTAAACATTACACAAACATATGTATAAACACACACATATAGAAACATACACACATACTACACACCATGTACTCTCACACTACGGGAAACCATTCATAAACACACATCACTTATACAAATAAATGTGTGCATGCACATGTCTACAGACAGCAAATACAGATACCACATGCAGGAACACACATACACACATAAAGAAACAAACTTCATGCACACACACACACACAAATGTGTGTACACATATGCAGTGCACATGCATCCACAAACACCAGGAAACTGAACAGAACAAGCTTTCAGAAGTATAAAATCTATACACCTGTGAATATAGCCTTGATAATTTGGTAAAACATTAATCTGTAAGTAACCTAGAGACCCAAATATCCCACTGTCATTATTCCCAAACTGGACAGGCCTGAGATAAGGTCCGGCAGGCTGCACAGGTCCCACAGAGCACTCTGCTCCATGCTCACTTTAAACAGCAAAACCTGAAGCCAACAACAGGCATGTGACTCCAAGATGATCAAGTGGCAAAGCCAAGTGGTTCAGTCACTTGGGCACAGGCCTCACAACGAAACTCATCTTGTGCTGTCTGCACACTATGCCCTCAAGCAAGGAGGGAGCTAGGGTTGGCTGTCCCTGGGGCAGGAAAGTCATGACCATGCCTAGCAATCTGGATCCTTCCATCCTGTAATTAAAACACAGGCTGCCTTGAGGACTGGTGGAAGGAGGTTGGGGGGGGGGGTTCTGACAACTACTAGAAAACGCAGCAATCTGGCACTGCAAATGAGAAGCAACAAACCTGTTACAGATGGTAGGGAACACAACCGTGTGTGCTTTCTATAAAATCACGGCACTCACAAGCAACCAGGAGTCAAGAGTGAATCAGGTGGAAAGCAAGAGTGAGGGTCACATCTACAATCCCAGAACCTGACTGAGGCAGGAGAACTGTCAAGTGCAGTGTGGGCTACATTTCCAGACCAGTTTGGGAAATGCATGATCCTGAAAAGAGCCCACTCAAAAGTCATTCTGGAAGGATCCCATGAGTGGTGGAAAGGATGGAGCTAGGGTCTGCTGAGACTACAGCTGTGGCTGTGAACCAAGCCCACAATGGCCTCTCAGCATGTCCTTTGGCTGCAAAGCCAAAGTCAGTGCATGTGACAAGGCAGGTTTAATGTCCTCCAAACTCTCAGAACAATTAGACCCACTTCGCACCTGTAAAAACAGGAACACACGTCCTGGGAAGGGGAAAATCAAGTCAAGGGCCCACATTTGTTTCTAAGAAGGCAATCCGTTATTAAAAACAACGTAGCAGTTACCTTCTCATTGCTGAGACAACATATGGAAGAAAAGGGTTGATTTCAGACTTGCAATTTTAGGAAGAAACATCGTAGAGGAGAAAACATGGTAGGAGCAGGTAGCAGAACATCACATCAACATAGCAACAGAGTGAGGGATGACTACCCAATGGAACTGGACTAATAAACCTCAAGACCAGCCTCCAAAACCTCCCAAAGGTTCCACCAGCTGGAGACTAAAGATGAGGCTCAGTCACAGATACTTGAGGCTCTAGAGGGCATTGTGTGAAGGACCACCACAAACAAGAAACAAAGCTCTTGGGGGCTAGAGAGATGACTCAGCAGTTATAGGTACCTGCTTGAAAGCCTGACACCCTGGGTTTAATTTCTCAGTACCCATGTATAGCCAGCTGCACAAAGTGGTGGATGCATCTAGAGTTCAACTGAAGGACACTCCCTCTCCTTCTCTCTCCCTTCCTTCCTCCCTCTCTCTCTCTCTCCCCTTGAAAATTAATAAAATATTTTTTCACTTTTTTTTTTTTGTTTTTCAAGGTAAGGTCTTGCTCTAGCCCAAGCTGACCTGGAACTCACTATGTAGTCTAAGGGTGGCCTCAAACTCACAACAATCCTCCTACTTCTGCCTCCCAAGTGCTGGAATTAAAGGCATGTGCCACCACATCCAGAAATAAAATATTTTTTAAAAATAAGCAAAGCAGGGCTGAAGAGATGGCTTAGCGGTTAAGCGCTTGCCTGTGAAGCCTAAGGACCCCAGTTCAAGGCTCGATTCCCCAGGACCCACGTTAGCCAGGTGCACAAGGGGTGCATGCATCTGGAGTTTGTTTGCAGTGGCTGGAAGCCCTGATGCGCCCATTCTCTCTCTCTCTCTCTCTCTCTCTCTCTCTCTCTCTCTCTCTGTCCTTCTCTCTGTGTCTGTGGCTCTCAAATAAATAAATAAAAATAAACAAAAATTTTAAAATAAACAAAGCACTTGGGATTAATATATATTATAATATATACATATTGCTTAATTAGCTAATCAGTTAAAAATCCTTTAAGCAGATTTTAGAATGCTGAAGGACTAGGGCTGTGGAGATGGTTCAATAGATAAAGCACTTATCACATAAGCTTGAGGACCCGTGTTCATATCCCCCAGACCCCATGTGAAAGCTAGAAGTTGTGGGTAACTTCCATAATCCAGCATGCCAAGAGCAAGATGAATGTGCAGACAGAAGAATTTCCTAGAAGCTCTCAGACCTGGTCATCTGGCAACTGCAGCAGTGAACAAAGAGTGATCCTGCCTCAAACAAGGTATAAGGCATGGACCAAGCCTGGGAAGTTGTTCTCTGATACGCTGACGGGTTTTCAACAGCTACAGCTGAAGAGCCTGCTGACCACCACATTGAGTCTGCAAAGAATGGACACTGGCTCCACTCTCTACCTCACGGACTCCCCTAATGCTCTTCAGAGTCCTGCTATCATTCCTCTTAAGGACCTGTCCTATTTGAACTTGGCTCCCCACCTATGTACATCTGCAGTGCAAACTATAGACTATAAATAAGTACAGCATAAATTACATGGTATGCATCACATACACGTAATATAGTATAGCCGTCCCTTGGTACCATAAGAATTAAGTTCCAGGACCTCACAAAGGACACTAAAATTCAAGGCTGCTCAAGTTGCTCATATAAAATGGTGCAGTGTTTACAGACGACCTCTGCATAGTTTCCATGTGCCTTTTCATTACAGATGACTTGTAGAACTTGATACAGTATAAATACCATGTAAGCAGCTGTTATTCTGTACTGGAATGGAATGGTGACCAGACAAAAAATCAGCACATGCTTAGTACAGATGCAAATTCTTTTGTAAATTTCTATCTGCTTTTGTTGAGACCATGACTGTTATCAATTACAAATTACAGCTTATAAAGCCCCACCCATGAGAAATGCAAACCCATGCGTGAGTAGTTTGCTCCTGTGTTTCAGACACCTGTACAAAGCATACCACACCAACACGAGGACACAGTGACTGACCACCCATACGTAACCAAAGCTACAATGCTCTTTGGAGCTTACTACTCCCCCCCTCCCCAGTGTCTACCCCAATTTAGAACTAACCTCTTTGTTCCCCAAGTAGAGAAAAAGCTTAGTGTTAGTTTCCACTATTAGCTCAGTGCATTATCTGTGTTTTACAAGAAGCTTAAAAAGTGCCCTGATGTTTATAAACCTGAGGCCTGAGAGAGACTTATTTATTATTTCATGCTTTTGTACCACTAAGGAGGTTCCTGTAGGAAGGGGTCTTAGCCTCTTTCTAGAGCAACAGGTCAGAGAGATCCAAGGGCACTAGACATAAAAATAAAAACAACATTTGTAGCTAAGGAGACAGTTCAACTGGTAAAGGGCTTGCTTTGGAAACATGAGTTTGATCCCCAGAATCTACATTTAAATGTCAGGCTGTGGTGGCTTGATTCAGGTGTCCCCCATAAACTTAGGTGTTCTGAATGCTAGGTTCCCAGCTCATAGAGATTTGGGAATTAACACTTCCAGGGGGGAGTGTATTGTTGGGGGCGGGCTTATGGGTGCTATAGTCCTTTTCCCCAAGACAATGTAGGGCACACACTCCTATTCCTATTGGCCACCTTATGTGGGTCGGGGGTGATGTCCACCATTTGTTCATGCCATTGTTTTCCCCTGCCATCATGGAGCTTCCCTCAAGCATGTGAGCCAAAATAAACCTTTTTCCCACAAGCTGCTCTTGGTCAGGTAATTTCTACCAGCAATGTGAACCTGATTGCAACACAGGCATAGTGATGGATGCCTGTAATTTCAGAGCTGGGAGGTAGAAACAGGGGGATCCCTGATGCTCAGTGGCCAGTCAGACTCTACTAACTGGGGAGCTCTAGGACAGTGAGAGAACCCATCTCAAAAGGGCGGGGGTGACTGGAGAGATGGCTTATCTGTTAGATGAACTTGTTTGCAAAGCCTGATGGCTTGGGGTTCTATTCCCCAGTGCTCACATAAAGCCAGAAGCACAAAATGACAAACATCTGGAATTTTTTGCAGTGGCAGTGGCAGTGGCAGGAAGCCCTAGCATGCCCATGCCCCCTCAAGTATATAAATAAACAAATATTTTTTAAGGTGGACAGCATTCCAGGGAATTACGCCTAAGGTAGATCTGTGGCCTCCATATGTACACACACACACACACAACATTTGCACAAACACATGCATACATTCACACAAGTACACTTAAAAACTTGCACAGAATAACGCCATTAATCCTTAAATTCATTTAACAAATACTGAACGCTTTTGTTTTCATTCTTCAGATACCTAAACAAAGTGACTTGTGAGGGCTCTACCCATTGAGAATGCCCAAAGACCTGAGCCAGACCAGAACCACTCAGCTTCACATCCTCCAAAGCATGACTCAACCTCCCTGGGATTGTGGAGATGTAAGTCTGGGCAGCTGGTTGAGATTTCTAAGTATGCCACAAATAGTTAAGACACACAGAGTCCCAGCACACAGAAAAGAAAGGAGTGAGTAGTTTGCCTCATGTTTTCCTACCCTGAACTCAACATGGAAGAGCACACCTCACTTACCTCACTGCCAAGCCACAGGACAGCGCTCAACCTTTCATGCCCAGGCTGCACCAGACGAAGGACATACACGCCACCCAGGCAGGGTCTTTCCATCCCAGAAACCCAAATCTCAGATCCTAAGAGAACTCGCCCCCCATGCCTCACACCCCCACTGGAATCAGAGTCCCATAAGCAGTGCCAGCTGGGGCTGGGACCCCTACTGATGTGTAGTCCCGGGACTGCTGAGCTGTGTGAATTAGGTTCTGAGCTCCCACAGGGCCACTCTAGCTCATACCAGACGCCGTGGTCTTCATAGATCACCATTTGGTAACCCATTGATGTCCTTAAGTCTCAACTGAGATAACAAAAACAGGACCTGGAGTGAGGCTATAGCTCAATGGCAGAGTGCTTGCCTAGCACGAATGAGATTGTGGGTTCGATTCTCAACACAGGAAAAAAAAGATGACAGCCTTCCCCAAAAGACCACTAACAGTTAAAATAAATAACAAAGGTGATTCTGAAGGTTAACCTTGTGAACATAATGAGATTTGAAACCATGAAAATGAATCTCAAGCTATGTCCATAAGGAAGTTTCTTGATTAGGTTAAAAGAAGAGGGAAGACCCACCCTAACTGTGGGTGGCATCATGCCATGGGTGGAGGTCCCTGACTAAATAAAAAGAAGGCGAGCCTCAAAAGCCATCATCTCTCTGTAGCTGCAATGTGATCAGTTGCCTCACACTCCCACCATCCTGCCTTCCCTGCCCTGAAACTGTGAGCCAAAATAAACCCTTCCTTCCTTAAACTGCTTTTGTCAGGTATTTTGTTGCAACGAGGAGACAAATAACTAATACAGTATTTTAAGCAACAGAAGAGCCCTGCTAAACCCACTTGAATATGAACCTGTCACCAGGCTGAGTTAGAGTATGTGCACCTTATCTGCATGGGCAAAACAAATGACCATTTAAGTATACTCACAACTAAGGTCAAGCTCAGTGATCGAGCTCTCACTTAGTACTCTCAAGGCTCTGGGTTCCATTCTTAGCACTGAAGAACGACTAAAACCATATACTCAGCAAAGAAATTCTGGGACATGCACAGATGAACCCAGGGACATCATGACTAGATGACATAAACCAAGCAAGGACAAGATGGCAGTATTTCTCCACTTCCATGAAGTCCTTGGATGGTCAAATTCATAGATATAAAATGGTGTCTAATGGGTACAGAGTTTCTGCTTGGACATGATGACTAGAGATGAATAGTGACACACAGTGATAAGAATGCATCTAAAAGGAGATATAAAGGGAAGAGAAAGGAAGGGAGGAGGGTACTTAATAGGTTGGTATTGTATATATGTAAGTACAATGATTGAGATGGGGAGGTAATATGATGGAGAATGGAATTTCAAAGGGGAAAGTGCGGGGGGTAGGGAGGGTATTACCATGGGATATTTTTTATAATCATGGAAAATGTTAATAAAAACTGTGAAAAGAAAAAAAAAACTTTATGAAAATTAAAAAAAAAAAAAGAGAATGCATGTATTGCTGAAGACTCCACATGCTTTTGCTGCAAGGTCACTGAGAAATCAAGATAGAGCTGAATTGAAAAACCTCCTCCCTGTAGACCAGCTGACAGAAAGCTATTAAAAACTACACTACCTGCAGCCCTGTGAGAGAAAGAAGTCATCAGGGGTGGTAAACAACAGTGAGCACTGTAAAACTTAAGTTTGGCCAGCCAGGCCAAATGACTCAGTGGGTGCAATAGTGGCAAGTCTGTTATGGGGAAACCAACTGCCCTCTAATTGAAGTGGAGACCTGCTCCACAGGAGATAATACATGCCTGGCACTAAAAACCTAGTCAAAAGGTTATGGCAGAGGAGGTCACAAGCTCTAGGGGAGTAACACCTGCTGTTGTCTGGCTAAATGCATTTATTTATTATGCTCACCAAACTGCCCTGTAAGCTCTTATATTAATGTTCATACTCATATATTAATGCTATTGTCACTTTTGGCCAGAGAAACTTCTCTTTTCAGGTAGTGGTGACCACTGGGATGACTCAAAGGGACGGTAGTGGTGAGAAGTAACAGGGAGTGCTCAGCACTGAAACTTCTCTATAATACCCTCCAAGGCTCATGGTCCATTGCAGAAAAGGTGGCAGAAAGGATGTAAGGGCCAAAGGAAGGGTAGGACTGCTTACAATGCCATCTCCCAGACACAATTTGGCCTCAACACCCATGACCTCACAGTGCCTAGTACCACCTACACAAGACCATCATACTAGGAGGAAAAGATGATGACACCAAAATAAAAGAGAGTCTAATTGAGAGGGAGAGGGGATATGATGAAAAATAGATTTGTGAGCCAGCGTGGTGGTGCATGCTTTTAATCCCAGCACTCGGGAAGCAAGAGGTAAATGGGCTGCTGTGTGTTCAAGGACACCCTGAGACTACATGGTGAACTGCAGGTCAGAGTGGGCTAGAAAGCAAGACCTACCATGAAAAATAAGAATAAAAAGAATAAGAGTGGATTTGTGAAGGGGAAAGTGAGGGAGAGAAGGGAATCATCGTGGTTTACTGTCTATTACGAGAGTTGTCAATAAAAAGTTTATAAAAATGAATGCATCTACAGCCACTGGACACATCATAAGAAGTTAAAATGATAAATTCTATGTGGTATGTATTTTACAATAAGAAGATAAGGGAGGGAAGTGCCCATATCTACAAAATAACAAAAAGAGAATTCTCTATTGTATAAATGCACAGAAAATTAAGTTAAAACTGGTGGGCAGGAGAGAGGAGAAAGAGAAAAGGGGAAGAGATGAGGGAGAGGAGAAAGAGGAAGGAGGAGACGAAAGGAAGAGAGAACAAAGAGTGGGGAGAAGGGAAGGGGAAGAAGAAAGAGAGAGAAGTGTCAGACACCCACTGCCTTGGGCAGCCCTCTGCCGAAGTACCCTTCCCCCAATACGCCCAGACCCTGTAGGTTCTAGAATCCCTACAGCATGCCTTCACCCACTCACTTCTACTTCACCCCCACTCCACCTCCACTAGAGGCAATCTACTCCCTGGTTTGTGCCCCCGAGGGATCTGTTCCTGGTGGTTTGGCTTTGTTTTTGTTTTTGTTTTCCTCTTCTGAAATGAAGACTAATTCCTAGGCATCCAAATTCTTCCCTGAGTATTTTAAGGGCAGATACTTGTTAAATAACCTCAACCTACATAATTTCTGTAAAAGTGGGGGGAAAAAAAAAACTTTTCTACAAACCCAGCAAGTGACTCATTCCACAATTTTGCCCACATTTGATTATGAACCTGATCTCCGTCCCAAGACTGGCACTTCCGGAGAACATTCAGGCAACTTGCTGACAAAGAGGAATTTTTAAAGCAGGCACAACGAGGCTTTGCTTCAAGAACAGGTTTACTAGGAGCTCATAAAAATACCTCAGCCTGAGGTCTCCTCCAAGCACACAGCAATAAAAGGCCAGACTGGTTCATGTGCTTATGGGTCAATGCGGCATTCTCCGGAGCAACGCCCAATTCACTTCCAAACTGTCAGCAGACATGTGGGGTACTGTGAAAACAGGTCTCAGATACTGAAGAAGCACCACCCAGGGGGCCATTCCGAGAGGGGAGGGAATCGATACCCTGACGTGCCCTGGGGTGTGCTTTTCATACCTGGCACCAGGGATGAAGAAGAATGTGGGGGTGAGCAGATTCCTCAAATCGAGTCCTCAGGGCTCCATTAACCCAGTGCTGTACGCCACCAAGGATGCCCATGAGTCCCCAAGAATAGAGCATCACTCTCAGAGCCAGAAGCTCAGGTCACAAAGGAAGACCAAGCCTACAATGTTAGTGGCTTTCTCTGGACCTCCCTTAAGTGCGGGACAGGCCCCAGGTCAAAAGCAAAAGGTGCCACAACCCTGGAGAAAAGCCACCTAGTCACCAGCCCACAAGGGAGACTAAGGTAGAAGAAAGTGGCCCAGCCTGGGACTTAAGGACTTCTAGAGCTAAGGCTCCTGCTCACAGTGAAATATCTCCACAGAGGATACTTGGACCAGAACAGCACCGTCCACCACAGGTCACATAACCACACACCTCACACTGAACAAACAATACACTACACAGAGAATGCACAAACCCCACGTGTATCACACAACGCACTCACATAGCATACTGCACATACCTACCCACATTGCACACACCACACACTAAGCACATGCACACCACACACCATCCCACCTCAAAATCACAACAAACACACACAGAGCACATCACACACATGAAATATATGGCATATAAACACCACACATAGACTCCAAAGTCTTTTTATCTAAATTACTGACTTTTTCATAAAAAGGTTGCACATATAGACCCCCCCCTTTCTCCCACCCCAATTCTCCAGAGGGTCTTTGGTGGGGTTACTGGTATTCACTGTGGGTCCAAGAGGCCTCAGTCTCTGCAGGGATGGGAGACACGGTGTCTCAGGCTATTCCCACCTACCCTGATGCTCTTAAAATCTTTCCACCCCTTAGGAGTGTCCAGCACTGAAACATCTCACACCCTCCGAGGCTCAGGGTCCATTGCAGAAGAGGTGGCGGAAGAATGTAAGAGCCAAAGGAAGGGTACCACTCCTTACATACAACTGTCCGGACAGAAATTGGCCTCGATATCCAAGACCTCACAGTGCCTAGCAATACCCACACAAGACCCTCCTAATAGGAGAAAAAGATGACGACATCAAATTGAAAGAGAGACTAATGGAGAGAGGGAGGGGATATGATGGACAGCAGAGTTATGAAGGGGAAAGTGGGGGAGGGGGAAAATACCATGGTTTGTTGTCTTTAAGTATAGAAGGTGTCGAAATATATATATGTATATATAAATCTTTCTGCCCCTTCTTCTGTGATGTTCCCTGACTTTTGGTGGGCAAGATAGAGATCTGATTTAGTGTTGCTTTCTCTGTAGACTCTTGATCTCTGTTTGTTTGTTTGTTTTTGTTTGTTTGTTTTATTTTTACTTATTTGATAGTGACAGAGAAAGAGGCAGATAGGGAGAGAAGAGAGAGAGAATGGGCGCACCAGGGCCTCCAGCCACTGCAAACGAACTCCAGACGCTTGCGCCCTCATGTGCATCTGGCTAACGTGGGACCTGGGGAATCGAGCCTCGAACCGGGATCCTTAGGCTTCACAGGCAAGCGCTTAACCGCTAAGCCATCTCTCCAGCCCTTGATCTCTGTTTTCATGAAGCTTGAGTGACCACAGTGTCTTCCGTCACTTCCCTGGAGCTGGTTTTCAGGCTCGCCGTGAGAGCAGTACTCATGTCACTACTTGCCCTGTTATGACTTCTGGGCCTAGGCGGATGAGGTGGAGGTGACCCATCTCCTGGCAGATAATCAGCTCTGTCTTCTTGACATATCTATTCTCTTCCATGTGACACATGTGCAGGGTCCCCGCTGCCCCACCAGCAGCAAGGGAGCCAGGAGCCAGAGAGGTGGAAGTCCAAGCCTACTCATGCCACATGTGTACAGGGTTCCAGCTACCCCACACCAGCTGCCAGGGAACTGGGAGCCAGGTACTGGGAGACCAGGCCTTCTTACACCACAGGCTTGCAGGGTCCCAGCCATCCCCCAAAGTCTTTTGTTTTTGAAAGACCACAAACTCTCACTCCACATGGTGATGAATGGTAGAAATGAAGGGAATGTAAAACCTCATAGGTTTGAGCCATCTCCTCAGCCCTGCTTTTATTTTTAAGCTGGGCGGTATCTTTCCTGGGACATCCAGACCCCCAAAAGAGATTGGGTATTAAAGGAAATGTAGAAAAGCACAAAACAAAGTTCTGTGCAATCTGAGCTGCCGGTTGTAAGAAGCGATTATGAATGAAGAGGAAATACACTGTTTATTTGAAGAGAATTCTTTGGGGAAAAAGAAGCAATACAAAGTATAGTAATAATTACTGAGTAGGAACAGCAAGGTTGAATACACATCAGAGAGTTCTTGAGCCGCACCAAGCAGCAAGAGGCACCAGCCGCCAAAGCTCAAGCTGCGACCACAGCTCTCCAACCAGTGACACGAGATCAGAGGGACTGACCTCGAATCTCAGCAGTGACCTCACCCTCCCTCACGAAGTGGCAGGGCATAGGGGGCAAAGTGCACCCCTAGGTAGTGAGGCAGCTCCAGGCTACAGTGCAAGCTCGTGGGTGCCCAGAACTAGACATTTCTCTAGCTTTCCTGTTCTCCCCCGAGTGGAGTTGGAGAGTCCACCGAGCCGGTGCTTAGGGAAAATTCTCCCCTGACCCACAGAACCTTTGAGAGCAGTTGTAAGCCAGTCAGTATTTTGGGAGAAAGAAGCCCTAAGGACTGGTTCCTCTTGGGGACAGTACAGTCTCAGCCCCACCAATGGGTCTTATACCTGGGCCCCAGGAGGCCCAGAAGATCTGCCACGCAAACAGCAGTCTTCCAGAACAACGCACCTCCTCTCTTTCATTCACAGAACTTACTGAGATGTCTCCAATTTGCTCATTTTCTTGGGGTTTTTATAGTCAATAGTCTTGGATTTTAAGTGGATTTATCTCTTTTCCATCTTTATTTTTCTATGAATCCTTTAAATTTTATTCTAAGAGTGTTGTTTTGCAAGGATGAGGACCATTGACAACTTGAAAAGCACGAGGCATTATCAGATGGCAGCTCCAGTGTGGAAAGCCTCTAACCCAGGGCTGGGACAGAACTCTGCAGGGGAGCACTCATCAATCATGTCTGAGGTGAGGGTGCCACCTCCAGCAGGACAAAAGTAAGTAATAAAAACTGAGCTGGAGAGATAGCTCGGCAGTTAAGGTGCTTGCTTGCAAAGCCTAAGAACCCAAGTTCTATTCCCCTGGACCCATGTAAAGACAGATGCACAAGGTAGCCCATATGTATGGAGTTCGTTTGTAGTAGCTAGAGGCCCTGGAGTGCCCATTCTCTCTTCTCTCTCTCTCTACATATGTGTATGTGTATAGAGAAGGGGTCACCGGGCATGGTGGTGCACACCTTTAATCCCAGCACTTGGAAGGCAGAGATAGGAGAATCACTGTGCATTTAAAGGCACCCTGAGACTACATAGGGAATTCCAGATCAGCCTGAGCTAGAGTGAGACCCTACCTCGAAAAAACAAAAGACAGAGAGAAGGGGGCCCACATGGAGTGGCTGGTGGCTTTCTAGAAAAGGCATGCTGGGAAAGTTACACCAAGGCCACCTCTACCAAGGCACCACCTCTTGCTTCCCACTCACTGTAACACCTCAAAGTCAGGCCAAGCCACCTTCCCAAACTCGAGATCTACTCTCCATAATTCATTCACTAAAGAGAAGACACCTTCTCCACACACGGCAAGGAGGCATTCCTGATCCAAAGAGCCCTGAAAACAGGATGAAATGAGCCATGAGCCTCCTGCCTGTACTGGTTCCTCGGGGTACGTTGGGTTGGGGATAGGACCTGAACCACTCCAAGGTTCAGGGTGTATACAGTATACCTGGACACCCACACATGCCATTTCTAAGGAAGTCTAGAAAAGGACCAGACCACAAGGAAAGTGACTGATCTTCAGGGAACCATGGGGCCATAGGGGAGGGGAGAGAGGCAGATAGAACTAGCTATAGAAGGAAGGAAGTTCCTTATAGGCTGCAAATGCCACAGTGAAAAAAAAATAAAAAATAAAAAGGAGCTAAGATGGACAGCAGAGCCCAAAATGAGTATGGAAGTATAAGAAACACTGCCCAAATCAGCCAAGAAAGGTGAAGAGGGGATTAGAAGAATCTGCCGGTTTTGGTTTTGAGTCACATGGTAAATGTAATCTGTTTTCTGTTGCTATCATTAAATACAACAGACTGAGTAGTTAATAAGAAAAAGGGAATATGGAATTCAATCCATAGTTCTGAAGACCAGAAAGTTCCAAGTTACATCTGGTGAGTTCCTTCTGGCTGATGAGGACTCTGCAGAGTGGCAAGGTGGTGCCAGAAATGACATGCCAAGACAGCCCAGCTTGAGTCTCCTCTCTCCTCGCGCAGTCACAGCTCCATCCGTTCTGGTGACCTAACTTAACCCTAATTATTTCGCAAAGGGCTCATCTCCAACTATCATAAATTAAGTCTCTACCGTCTTAAGACTTCACAATGGGAATTAAATTTCAATGACCTTTGATAGGGAGAAATGGGCACTTTCATTTGTGGTGATACAGTCCCTGAAGGTACCCACAAGCTCTTCAGTAGTAATGGATACACAAAAACCATCACTCAAAACATCTCCTAGGACTGAGGGTATAGCTCAGTGCTAAAACATTTGCCACACATGTGAGGCTCTGGGTTCAATCTCCAGCTCTAGAAAAAAATGTCTAGCTATGTTAAAACTCAGATGGCCTTTTAAAATGTAATAGGACAAATGTAACTTTTTGATGACTTTACAAAAAACACAGGTAGGCTTCACAGAAGTTATCTTTTTATTTCTTTTGGTATGTGCATGTTCATGTGTGTAAGCACAGATGCATGTATGACAGAGCACACATGTGGAGGTCCAAGAACAACTTTCAGATGTCGGTCCTTACCTTCCATTGTTTTCACCTCTATTTTCCTGGCTAGCTGGACGGTGAGCTTCTGTGAGACGCTACCCTCAGTGCCTTTCTTTTGTCCATAGGCATGCTGGGATTCAGATGCCTGTGGCTTTATGTGGGTGCTGGGGATCCAAACTCAGGTACTCAGGCTTGTATACCAGAAGTTACCTTAATGTAGACCAATCGCACACTTTCTGTAGCAGGCACTGGCCCTAAGTGCTTTATAATAATTAACTTATTAAACGTCTCAATGACCACCCCAGGAGGTAAGCAGGCACCAGTGCTCACTCTATGGAGGAGAAGTTTATACAGGATGCTTACAAGGGGCTCAACATCACCATGGACATAATACAATCTCAAAAAAATGAATATCCAAAATATATCTAGCATCTTACCTCTGTAACTTCAAAACTGGTATTTATGACAAATAAAATTAATGGCATATTTAAGAGATTACCCAAAATGAGCTCCACTGAGATTTTTAAACATTTGCCAGAGCCAAAAGAAACAGCACTGAGACTTCCAGTAGAGGGTGCCAATTAAGAAAAGTGACTCCAATTCCTTGAAATGTAAACACCTTATAACTTCATTATGAAAACCCATAAAGCTATACATTAGACACTTGAAAAGTCTGCACTAAGTTTCCCTTCCACATCACCCCAAATTAGTACATCATGGAAGATCCAGATATTGTCAACATCAGGCCAACAAGAAGAATGTAAGAAACCACAATGACCCCAAGCTCTTTCATTTATGGAACACCAGAGCCCACTGGGCCCAAAGACACTGCTTTGCCAAAAATAACCTATAGAATTTCTTTCTGATGAGAAAATTAAAATTGCTTGCTAATTGCCTTTCCTCCTCTTCTTCCAAGGAGGTGATCTGATCTGGCATCTCATTGTCCGTGTACACTTCTGGAAGCTAGGACAATGAGTCAAACGTGTTCACCCTGGGGTGTTACACAGCTGCACCCTCAAGAAGCTTCTCGGAAGTTGGGGCCACATGCATGATGAATGGTGCAAACACATCAGACACAATGAACGGTACCCATGCCTGAAAACCATCCAGTTTCCACTTTCAAAAGCCCAACACCTCCTTTGCTTATTAGAAAGAGACCCAACCTCAGTGACTGGAAGGCCAGGAGCCAACGACAGCCCTGCCTTTCCTCAAAGACTCCCACATAAAGATCTGGCTTTGCTTCATTCCATCTGTATGGAGTTTAATCCTTTGGGAAACTTGATTTCCTTCGAAAGAAAGGCAATGCTATGCTTTTCTTCCAAATCATCTGGTCTGCTTTTGGGTGTTGTCATGCATATTATTTCTAAACTGTTGATTTAGCAGAAAAGAAACTTAAAGTGACAATGTCCAGTGCTGGATCAATGAGTGTGCTCTGAGCAGCATCCTGTCAGTTCTGTCAAATGATTCCGAAATTCCTGACTAATTACTAATATCTGTACCTCAACATCTCTAAGGAATGTATTAATTTTAGGTACAGAACATAGACTACAGTAACACATTTGAGACTGGCATTAAAAGAATAAGCAACAGGAAGAAAGAATGAGATCACACTATGCAGAAAAGTTTCTAGCCAGCAAACAAACAGATGGAAAGATAGACATAAAATAGGAGAAAATGTTTATAGATCATATCTAAGTTTTTAATATAGAGGGGTCCTACAACAACTAAAATAACTCCACTAAAATAGCAAAACAAAAAATGGACTTCAGGACTAAGAAAATGCTCAATGGATAAAGTACTTACCACACAAGTATGAGGACCTGAGTTCAGATCCCCGTACTCATTTAAAAGCTGGACATGGTGGCGTGCTCCTGTAATCCTGTGGAGATAGAATACTCCTAAGGCTTTTTGGCTACTAGTATAGTCGAATTGGTGAGTTTCAAAAATCAAGGTGGAGAGCAATTGAGGAAGATTTCCCACATGAACCTCTGACCTCCATTCACATGTACACACATGTATGTGCACCCACATGTATGTCCACACATACAAACATCATACACACATGCTATAGGGCAGGAGAATCAAGTGCAAGGTCATCCTCATATGTACAGCAAATGAGGGCAGTCTGGGTTTTTATGAGACCCTGTCTCATAAAACAACCACACACATGCCAAAAGAAAAAGTACTCCACACTCAAGATAATGGCTTTAACCTGTCTAGCGTCTTTTTTTTAACTCCAAACTGAGTATTCTTTTATTTTATTAATTAGCAGTTGTTAATTGTACAAGGTAATAAGTTTCATTGTGACATTTTGATGTGTGAACATAATGTACTTTGCTCATATTCACTCCCCATTGCCTTTTCTTGTCTCCTTTCCCCCTCCTGCTGGTCCCTTCCTCTCCCTTAATTAATAGTCTTCCTTCCACTTCCATGTGGTGTTTCTTTTATCTAGGTTCCCCATATGAAAGGACACATGATATCTGCCTTCTTCAGTCGGGCATATTTCACTTAGCAGTAATCTACTTACCTGCCTTTTAAAGGTCTATCGATCCACACTGTTGCATTGGGGATTAACACATAAATGTAGAGGACACATTTTAACCACTTTAAGGCCTGCTGACAGTTGGTCCACGGTGTCACTGAGGATCTTGCAAAGACCCTCATCTCCTCCCAGCATGGCTAGCAAGGAACCTTCCATTCTCATGCTCGTCACCACAAGGACAAAGACGCACAGCACCAACAATCACACCAGCTATCTGCTCTAGCAAGAGAGGGAGTAAAGTCTTCCCTAAACACTCCAATTCCTGGACAGGAGGCCCTTCCTTTCCTCACATCTCATTGGTCAGAGCTAGGATGGGTACTCACCTAGCCCAATCTCAGAAAAAAAAAAAAAACTGATTACCATACTCAAAGAAAATCATCACAGATCACAACGGATCCTCACTGACCTGACTGGCTCCTGCGCAGCTCAGCACCCTCAGGAGACAGGTGAGGCAGAAGAAGCACAGTCTGCCCAGCGTCACCAATAATGAGAATTACCAGCTTCCATGCTCACTGATGGCCCCACCACCCACATCGAACCATCTCCATTCCCTTTAGGAAGGCCAGTTGTTCTTGCCCTGAGCATAAAGTCACAACTTAGCTACAAGTGACTGCGCTCAGAGCAGCGAGAACAGGGGAGACAAGTGCTGCTAGCCGCTCCGGCTGACTGGATCTAATCATGGAAATAGGCTTCTTTAGACACTAATCATTTTTGGTATCAAATCTCTTACATGTTCTTACCAGGAGTCAAAAACCCTGCAACTGGGGGAGGGATGTGGCTCAGTGGTTGAACTCTTCTTGAGCATTCACAAGGCCCTATTCAGCTACCCAGCACTACACACATAAAACAAAAAACAAAAAAACTCTGTGAGGAAAAGGAGAGATATAGGCACCTGTAATCCCAATACTGGGGAAGCAGAGACAGGAGGATCCCTGAGGCAAGCTGGCTAGCCTGTCTAGCTGGATCAGTGAGAAACATTATCAAAAAATAAGGTGGAGGGCTGGAGAGATGGCTTAGTGTTTAAGCGCTTGCCTGTGAAGCCTAAGGACCCCGGTTCAAGGCTCAACTCCCCAGGACCCACGTTAACCAGATGCACAAGGGGGGCGCACACGTCTGCAGTTGGTTTGCAGGGGCTGGAGGCCCTGGAGTGCCCATTCTCTCTCTCTCGCTCTCTCTCTCTCTCTCTCTCTCTCTCCCTCTCTCTCTCTCTCTCTCTCTCTCTCTCTCTCTCTCTCTCCCTCCCTCCCTCCCTCCCTCCCTCCCTCCCTCCCTCCCTCTTTCTCTCTGTCTGTTATACTCAAATAAATAAATAAAAATAAACAAAATATTTTTAAAAAATAAGGTGGAGAGTGACTGAAGAAGACACTCCTCATCAACCCATCAACCTCTGGCTCCGGGGTTAAATACACTTCCTCAGCAAGCCTGAGGGCTTGAGTGGGTCTGAGACTGCCTAAGTTCAAATCCCCAGATTCCACGTAAAACAGCTGGGAATGGCCATGCATGCCTGTAACTTCAGCCCAGCAGGGAAGCAAAAACCCAAGAATCATCTGAGCCAAGCTCCAGAATTAGTAAAAGTAACAAGACCAGCTGGAAGAGCGACTGAAGAGTCCACTCCAGTCTCCACAGGTGAGCCACCCCACTGCAAATGAGTATATGAGGCTCTGTTGGGCGCATACACGTACAACACACACACACACACACACACACACACACAGAGACAAAAGCAATTTGCAATGTACAATGAAAAAGAAATATCTCATGATTTGTCTCTCTCATAAATATGGTATGAATATATAATATTATATAGCATATTATATATATATATACATATATATATATATATATATGTATATGACATGAATGCAGAGGGGATCTATTGGGGACAAGGAAGGGACTAGCATAAGAGGAAGAGGGTCAAGAGAGAGTAAGAGGGTGGTGAATATGAGCAAAGTACATAATATACGTGTATGGAAATGTCATTTTATACAACGAACATATGCTAAAAAAAAAAAAAACCTGCAATGAAATAAGACCCTCGACCTCTGGGCACCACCCCAAGGCCGCATTGAAGCCCCTCCCTCTTTGTGGTGCTTTGCATATAATGCCCCTCCAATAAGCTCATGTGTTTGAATCCTTAATCCCCAGCTGATGGCACTGCTAGGGAAGGTTGTAGAACCTTTGGGAGGTAGAGTCTTGTTGGTGGCAACATTTTACTGGGGTTAACCCTTGAGGTATCATTATAGGCTGGCCTGTGTGCTATTCTTACTCTCTACTTCCTCTCTGTTGAAGTGACAATGTGACACCAGCCTCCTATTCCTGTCACGATGGACTCTACCCTTTGGAATTGTGAGATGGACAACTGTAAACTGGTTAAATCCTTTTCCCTCCATAAACTGCTTCTGCTTAGGTGGAAAAGTAACTGATATTCCCATGTAGTGGCATCGAGTAAGGTCCTGGGCTCCATCACCCGCCTCCATCAGGCTTCTTCCACTGCCCCAACTGCCGAGGTCTACTGAACTTCAAATCTAAGGATCCCTCCTTCAGAATGGAAGATTCCCACATGGAAGAAACTTAAACACCAGCCTGCATATTCCCATCTGTTACAATGATGGCCATTTTTTCCCATTACGGTCACTCAGACATCAAGCAAAGCATCCAAACACGTAACAAAGCTTGGATCTCTTTTCCATGTCCAACACCAGGATCTCTTAAAGGTGCTTCCGTTTTGTAACTAAGAAACATGGTAAGAAAAGACACTGGGCCAGGACTCCTCCAGGATGGGCAGCCTTACTTTCTAAGCTATAGTAAACTACTGCTGTTTCCCCACCACCTTAAAAAAAAAAAAAGGATGATAATTCAACTTGGGTACCAGTATGGTAAGCAAGATCCTTTTCAAAATCGTTTCCTAAACATTTATCATCTGTTTCCTCCTCTGTCGGGAGAAAATGCCCTGCCTCCAAGTCTATAGCAGTAAGTAGTGAGCCAGGAAGCTCTGTGCTTTTCCTTCCTAATTCTCCAGCTTTATTCCTTCATAATGGCTTCCAAATTAGTTTCCTGAGTTTATTCATGTAGTGCTTATCTGTTTCCCATCAACATTCATTCTTTGAAGGTCATTAATTTCTTTTTGAGCCTCTGCATTCTTCCCACTCCCTTCAACACTTTGGGAGCAATACCACAGTTCGCCCTGTCTTCAAAAGGAATCTCTGTTCTGTCTCTCTTGCTGTCATTTCCTTTTCACACTACTACTAACATTCCATAGTTCTAAACTGCTTGGCCAACATCATCTGTAAATCAACTTAGGGAAAATAAACCACAGGCAGACATGTGCAGAAGGAAGCTATTTGTGGAGAAACAATGCCAAAAAGAAAAAGAGGTTGGAATCTACAGGGGAAGCATAACTAATGTCACAGCCTGAGGCTGGAGACAGGGATGCACTATGCAGAGGGCAGGGAGGACCAGGTGTGCTCACCAGCCACAGATGTAAGGGAGGACAATGAGTGCCCACTAGGAAAGCACCAGAGCCATAGCCCTGTCCACCGAAATAGAATTCTCTATGCAGAAAGAGAAATGAATGTTGTGGACCTTCAATGACCCTCCAAAATCCACTGAAGGCTTGGTCACCAATCTTCAGAAATCAGAGCTCAGTGGAAAGAAGTTGGGTCATTGGGCAACAGCTGTCATTACCAGCACAAGACTTGCATAAGACACTGGACCTGTCAACATTCCCTCATGAATGAATGGTGGAGGAGCTCAAGAAGCCCCGACCCCTTCCTGAGGAGATATTGGCCTTTAATGGTTGCTGAGGGAAAGTCTCATCCATAAGCCCCACTCAAGCTCATACAAACAACCCTAACTAAATTCAATGGGTCACACACACAAAAAACAGACATGAGGGCTAGGGAGATGACTTAGCAATAAAGGTGTTTGCTTGCAAAGCTTGTCAACCCAGGTTCAATTTCTCAGTAACCACATAAAGCCAGATATGCAAAGTGGCTAATGTATCTGGAATTAATTTGCAGCAGCCAAGAGGCCCTGGCATGTCCATTCTCGTAGCCATTCATATGCTCTCTCTGTCTCTCTCTCTGTCTATCTATCTATCTATCTCTCTCTCCTATCTCTCTCTCTCTCCTATCTCTGCTTGCAAATAAATTTTTTAAAAAAACATACATGAAAGAATAGAGGATTAGTTGAGAAGAAGAGGGATTTTGTCACAGCAACAGGAAGCTGATATAAATTATATATACATACATGTGCATATGTGTGTGTGTGTGAGAGAGAGAGAAACCCTGACAAGGCTGCCCCAGAGACCCAAGCACACAGCACCTGTAACTCCTTAGCTCTCACTGCTGCTTACAGGTGGGGAAGACAGCCAGTCCAGCTGAACCTCCACAGCATGGTGGCAGCAGCCCAGGGCTCGTGACACACGGCAAGTGCAGGTGTGGCTATGGAGAAAGTGGAGCCCCACACAGGGTCAGTGGGAACATCACAGTGTGACCTGTGGGAAACATGGCGTCCTCACAGAGCACCTCAAGCCCATTTCTAATCATGCACGCAAGTAACAGCAAACACAGCCACACAAAATCGTCAGTCCAGTGTTCATAACTCGGTCATTCATAGGAGTCAAGCAGAAACAAATGAGTGTACACCAACAGATGAGCAAATAAAATGAGGTATAGCCACAAAGCAGAATGTTATTCTGTCATAAAAAGGAATGAACAGGGCTGCGGAGATGGCTTGGTAGTTAAAAGCACATGCTGTGCAAGCCTGACCACCAGAGTTTGGGTCCCCAAAACTCACATAAAGCTGGCCACAGTGATTCGTGTGTCTGTGATATCAATGCACCTATGGCAGTGGAAGGCAGAGTGGGAAGAATCCTGAGGGTCACAAGGCAGCTAGTCTGGCTCCCAGATGTTTGAGACCCTGTCTCAAACAAGGCGGAAGGCAAAGACTTCTATCCCAAGGCTGTCCTCTGACTTCCACACATTCACCATGGCATTACAGCGAATTGTCTGTAGAATATGCAATTCTCCTCGGAGGTAGAATGGCCAGAACTGAGAGTATGTGTGGATGATGTGTTGGTGGTCTGTTCACACCTCCATGCATCAAATGGGCCCAGTCCAAGGTCCACACTAACCATCATTCTCCTAGGATCACATTTTTAATGTGTTATTGACAACCTCCATACACATACCTAACGTACCCTGATATTAATCTGTAGGGAGCTAATGCAGACGCCATTACAAGATGGCGCTGGCTTCCTGCCAGTCTTGAGGTAAACAATTCCTTATTTAGGCAGCGCCTTGGCGCCAACCTCGCTTGAGGTTGCGCATGCGCTTGATGCACCTTGTCCCGAGCCTATCCCGTGGCTCCTGTGGGCGGGTGAGCCTATGGCAGCCAATCAGCAGGCGCCCCATAGTATTCTGCCCTATAAAAGCAGCTACACTCCTGCGCCCCTCGCCATCAGCTTTCCTGTTAACCAAGAGGCTCTCCAATAAAGTGTGATCAAGAAGGATCTTCGTCTGGTGGTCGTTCTTCTCCTGCAGGACAGGGGGCTCGCCCCATTAATCCCCTCCCACCCCCTTGGTTTGCATGCTATCCTGTATTTTCCCTCCACTGAATCCCTTCTTCTTTCCAATTAGTCCCTCTTCTGTTTTGATGTCATCATTTTTTTGCCCTCATGTTATTCAGGTCTTGAGTAGGTAGTGGCAGCCTCCATGAGGTCTTGACTACCACATCACTCTACCACATCCCAAAGCACTCTGGCCAGTTGTTTGGCTCTTACAATGTTTCCACCACCTCTTCCACAATGGTCCCTGGGCCTTGCAGGGTGTTATAAAGATGTGAAGCATGGATTTTTAAAACCACTGGATGAAAATCTTCTCTAAAACCTGTCCACTCCCTCTTAAATCACTTAAAAATAGAAAATGAGATGACAGACTATTTGGAAAAGCAATACTAAATACATTATTATGCAACATGTGACCCTCTAAATGCACGGAAAATGTACTGCCTTGAGAACTTGCCGTGTCCATAACAAAATGATTCTAAGGTTCACCAAGAAAAATAATCAATTCTAGATTAAATTCTGAGGAGAAAGGATGAAGGACTAACCAACCAAAAGATTAAAATCTATCAAGTTATGCTGTATTTTCAAATATTTATTTATTTATCTGGGGGGGTTGTATATGGGCACACCAGAGCCTCTTGCTGCTGCAAACAAATGCCTGTCTAGCTTTGTGTGTGGTTAGGGAATTGTGCCCAGACCAACAGACTTTGCAAGCAAGTGTCTTTAATCATGGAGCCATCTCCCCAGCCCAAGTTATGTTAATTAAAAGTGGAATAGTGGGCTATAGAGATGGCTGAACGGTTAAAGCATTTGCCTGCAAAGCCAGAGGATCCCAGTTCAACTCTCCAGGACCCACATAAGCCAGATGCACAAGGCAGCACATGCATCTGGAGTTTGTTTGCAGTGGCTGGAGGCCCTGGTGTGCCCATTCTCTCCCTCCCTCCCTCTCTCTCTCTCTCTCTCTCTCTCCTTCTTTATACCTCTCAAATAAATAAATAAATAAATAAATAAAAACTGGAATAGATACTGAATCTTTAGTATGATATATTTAGAACCCTTCCCAAACTGTTTTCAAATTATTGAAAAGGAATAAATTAAATAATAAGGGATTTAAGGAAAATCATTTATCTGATATAAAATTAAGTTGAATCTCAATTCTATATAATTTTTTGTGATACAGTGTAGCTCAGAGGTAGAGCAAGTCCTTAAGATCAAGACCTTGGGTTAAATCTCTAGTACAACAAAATGGTAAATAAATAAATAGAGATAGAATAAATAGAAAAATAAATACAATAAATAAATAAGCTTACACTCCATTTGAATCAGTTTTAATTTTATTTTGTTTGTTTTTAAAGGAAGAATCCTTTTACCTCTGCCTCCCGAGTGCTGTGATTTAAAGACATGCAGCACCATACCCTGCTATTTTTTTAATTTTTATTTACTTATTTATTTGACAGAGAAAGAAGGAGAGAGACAGAATGGGCGCGCCAGGGCCTCCAGCCACTGCAAACAAACTCCAGACACATGCGCCCCCTTGTGCATCTGGCTAACATGGGTTGTGGGTAATCACACCTGGGTCCTTTGGCTTTGTAGGCAAGCGCCTTAACAGTTAAGCCATGCCTTCAGCCTTTGAATCAATTTTAATTATAAAATATAAAAGCACAGTAACACACTACCCCAAAAAAGATAATTTTAAAAATAGACTAGAGGGCTAGAGATATGGCTTAGCTGTTAAGGCACTTACATGCGAAGACTAAGGACCGAGGTTTGGCTCCCTAGAACCCACATAAGCCAGACATACAGGGTGACCCATGTGCACAAGGCTGCACAAGCAACAAGATGACACAAGTGTCTGGAGTTGGACTGCAGTGGCTAGAGGCCTCGCATGCTAACTCTCTCTCTCTCTCTCTGATTAATAAAATAAAATAAAATGAAACAAATACATGACCACTAAGCCAGCTCTACAGAAAACACGTGAAAGGATCCTCCATGCTGAAAACAAAGGAAAGCACACACATGAGGAAACAGGAGAAAACAAACCATAATCAAACAAAAAAAAAATTTAATCAACAGTTAATACAAGTGAGTAAAGGAAAAACAGGAAGCACTACAAAACAAGAAGAATGGCAAGAATAAATACACACCTTTCAATCACTCTTAATGTCAAAGACATCAATGCCCCAACCAAAAGACACAGACTTGCAAACTGGATTAAAAGGCAGGAGGATCCTTCTGTTTATTGCCTCCAAGAAACTTACCTCTCAATAAAATACAGACACTCTTAGGGTAAAAGGATGAAAAATGTTATTTCAAGCAAATGGGCCTAGAAAACAAGAAGGTGTTGCTATCCTAATACCTGACAGGGTAGACTTTAAACCAACATTAGTTAGGAAAGATAAAGAGGTCACTTTATATTGACTGAAGGAAAAATTCAACAGGAAGACATTACAGTTCTAAACATAAATACACCAAATGTGGGGGCTCCCAATTTCATCAAACAAACACTATTAGACTTAAGGTCACAGATAACACCAAGCACAATTGTAGCTGGTGACATCAACACCCCACTCTCATCAATTAACAGGTCAGCCCAGCAAAAAATAAAGCAACATCTGGATTAAATGACATCATAGAACAAATGGACCTAACAGATACCTACAAAACAACCCATACAAATGCTGCAGAATCAACATTTTTTGCAGCAGCACATGCAACATTCTCTAAAATAGACCACATATGAGTACACAAAACAAACCTTAACAAATATAAGAAAATTAAAATAATTACTTTTACTATATATGATTACAATGGGATTAAACTACAAATCATGAACAAAAAAACTACAGAGTATACAAAATCATGGAAACTAAACAGAACAGTACTGAATGATTAATGGGTTACTGAAGAAACCAAAAAGGAAATCAACAAGTTCATAGAATCAAATGATAATGATAACATAACTAACCAAAACCTCTGGGACAAAGTGAAAGTAGCCCAAAAAGGGAAATTTACAGCTTTAAGTGGCTATATTGAGAAATTAGAAGGGTCACAAGTAGTCAACTTAATGCTTCACCTTAACGTCTTAGAAAAAGAAGAACAAAGCAAAAGAAACATCAATAGATGGGAAGAAATACTAAAGATTAGGGCACAAATTAACAAAATAGAAACCAAACAAAGCAATGCAACTAATCAACGAAACAAAGAGTTGGCTACTTGAAAAAATAAACAAGATTAATAAACCCTTAGCAAATCTGACCAAAAGAAAGCAAGAACATACACAATAAAATTAGAGACAAAAAAGGCACCATTACAACAGAAAACAAAGATTCAGAAAATTATAAAGACATACTTTAGTAATATGTACTCCACTAAGTTTGAAAATATGAAAGAAATGGATGATTTCCTTGATTTATATGCCCTACCAAAATTAAATCAAAAGGAGATAAATCATTTCAATAGACCTATAACAAGTACGGAGATTCAAACAGTTATGAAAAGTCTCCCAACTTAAAAAAGAAAAAATCCAGGCATAGATGGATTCAGAGTTGAATTTTACCAGACCTTCACAGAAGAACTAACACCAGTGCTTCTCAAACTTTTCCATAAAACAGAAAAAAGAAGGAATCCTGCCAAACTCCTTCTATGAGGCCAGCACCACCCTGGTACCAAAACCAGACAAAGACAGAACAAAAAAAAAAAAGAAAGAAAGAAAGAAAATTACAGACCACTCTCTCTCATGAACATAGATGCAAACATTTCCAACTAAATACTGGCAAACAAAATGCAAGAATATATCAAAAAGGTCATTCACCCTGACCAAGTAGGCTATATCCCAGAGATGCAGGGATGGTGCAACATACGCAAATTGATAAATGTAATACACTATATAAACGGATTGAAGGACAAAAATCACATGATCATCTCAATAGATGCAGTAAAGGCATTTGACAAAACCCAACAACCCTTCATGAGAAAAGTCCTAACAAAACCACGAATAGAAGTAATATATCTCACTCAACACAATAAAGGCTATTTATGACAAACTTAGAGCCAACATAACACTAAACTGGGAAAAACTTGAAGCATTTCCATTAAAATCAGGAAAAAGACAAAGATGTCCACTGTCCTTACTTTTATTTAATGTAGTACTATAGCAATAAGGCAAGAGACACACATAAACGGGATACAACTTGGAAAGGAAGAGATCAAACTGTCATTATTTGCAGCTGACAATAAATGATGGCAAGTATATGGATACAGAGGAACCCTTCTACAGTGCTGGTGGGAATGTAAACTGGCCAGCCATTGTGGAAATCAGTGTGGAGATTCCTGCAAAAGCTGAAAATAGAGTTAAACTATGACCCAGCTATACCACTCCTAGGCATATATCCTAAGGACTCTTCTCATTACCTTAGAGATACTTGCTCAACTACATTTATTGCCGCTCTATTCACAATAGCTAGGAAATGGAACCAGCCTAGATGTCCTTCAACGGATGAATGGATAATGAAGCTGTGATAGATTTGTACAATGGAGTTTATTCAGTAGTAAAGAAAAATGAAATTTGCAGGAAAATGGATGGATCTGGAAAGGATTATACTAAGTGAGGTAGCCCAGGCCCAGAAAGCCAAACGTCACACGTTCTCTCTCATATGTGGATCCTAGCTACAAATGTTCAGACTTACACATGTATTGGTTTAAAAACTGATGATAGCAGAGGCCGGTAAGCTAGAAAGGTGCTATAAGGGAGGGAAGAGAGGGGAGGACTTCATGAGTTGGTATTGTATATATGTACATAGATTAACAGATTACTGGGGATGCAATGGCCTAAGTGAGGTCACAGGAAGAGAATAAGTAAAAGAAGGGTGGGGAAAAGGTTAATCAAAATTCAAGATGTTATGAATAAGACATATGGAAACCTATTTTTTTGGATAATGGCACACCCATAATCCATAGGCTGTTACTAGAAGATTTTCAGTGCCAGGGATGGGATACTTTCCAATGAGTTGTTGTCAGAGAGGTTCCTGATGCCCCCAAAACATTACAAGCCATTGCCGAGGCTCTCAGTTTCCCACCAGGAATAAATGGTGATTCCCTATTGCTTAAGACTCTGCAAACTTGTGATGCAAGGTCATTGAGAAATCAAGCTGGAGCCGAAGCTGAAAACCTCCTCTCTGTGGACCAACTGACAGAAAGCTGGAAAAAGCTAAGCCACATGCAGCCCTATGGGAGACAGAAGTCATCAGTGGTGATAAACAATACTGGACACAGCAAGGCTTAAGTTTGGCCAGCCAGACCAAATGACCAAACGGGTGCAAAAGTGGCATGTTTCTTATGGGGGAAACCAACCTCTCTCTAACTGGACTGGAGGCACACTCCATGGGAGGGAATACATGCCTGGTACTGAAAACCTAATAAAAAGCCTATGGCAGGGAGGTCATGAGCCCTAGGAGTGCAATGCCTACTGTTGTCTGGCTAAATGCATATATTAAGCTCACCAAACTGCCCTGTAAGTACTTTTACTAATATTCATACCCATATATTAATGCTACTCTCACTTTTGGTTAGAGAAGCTTCTCTTTTCACATGGTAGTGACCACTGGGATGACCCCGAAGGCATCATGGTGCTGAGGAGAGGACAGCGGAGTGGTCAACACTGACACATCTCTATCACACCTTACAAGACACAGGGTCCATTACAGAAGTGGAAAGAATATAAGATCCAAAGGAAGGGTGGGACTGCTTACAATGCAATCATTCAGACACAAATTGGCCTTGGTATGTATGACCTCATAATGCCTAGCACTACCTTCACAAGACCCTCATAATAGGAAGAAAAGATGATGACATCAAAATAAAACAGAGACTAATTCAGAGAGGAAGGGGCTATGAGGACAGTAAATTTGTAAAGGGGAAGATTATCATATTGTCTATAATTATATTAGTTGTCAATAAAAAAAGTTTTTTAAAAAGCTTATCATTGATTGGTTCTTGTGCTGAGCCCCCAAATGATCACCTCTAGCTCCCAAAAGTTCCCTGCATCAGCACTTCTCTCGGAGGCACGGGCCAATCACCCTTGCTCCCTTCCCTAAGACTCTCCTAACGTCCTGGCAGCATGCACACCCACCTTGCCTCCTCCTGAGGGCTGCTTCAGGACCTGCTCCTTTGCTGAGAAGACAAGACATAACTGAGCATCAGAAAGGACAATGGGTGCTTTCCAGGAGTCCTTCCCCTCCTGTTTGGAGCCCCGGGGCTTCTCTAGGAGTCCAGGCCTTCCCATGAGTCCAACTCCTTAGAGGCCAATCCATCTGCTTCTTACTTCAAAGGTTCCCATAAATCACAAAAGCTGACAGCGCCACATCCCAGAGGCACCGAGGATGTTTGCTTTGATTGGCTTTTGTTTTTGCTTTACCCACTCCCCTGAAAGGGAAACAAAGGCCACAGGACAGGCTGAGAGTGTGGCCTCAGGAGCCTCCATGGATGATCACGCATCAATCTTCAGTCCCTGAGAAGCCACCTGGTCCACTCTGACACCTGGGAGATCCCCTGTAAGGAATCAAAGCTCAGAGTCTAACCAGGGCCCTTCTCTCCCTGAAGACAGACAGGAGGAGACAGGAACAGATGGACACATGACCACTGACCTCTACACAACAGACCTGGGCTGCAGCTGGGCTGCAGAGTGCTCCACACACCCTGGCTTGCAAGGCACGGAGATGGCAAAGCTCTCCAACAGGACAGGGGTGCCCTGAATGCCAAGTGACTAGCCTGAGTCAGATAGAAACACAAAGGCACTTGTCTGCAACCAAAGCTGGTACACTCTGAGTGGTCTTCCCGCCCTCTAGAATGAAGAGTCAAATATGTACTTATTTAGTAATCAGTCAGTCACTCACTGACTTAGTTACTAAGTAGCTACTAGGAACTGAATACAGGGTATAGGCAGGTGAAGCTCACACTCTTCTACTGCACTAGATCCCACCCCAAGTCCTATTCATTATAAAGCCCAGGGCTCAGTTGGCCTGTCTGAATTGCCAAAACAAAGCCCAGGTGACTGGGTGCCTCACACAGCGGTAGCCAGTCTCATAGCTCTGAAGGATGGAAGTGGAGGGAGGGAGAGTCATAGGTTGGCTTCACTGACAGAGATGTTCTAGGCCTCCTCTGGTTAGTCATGTCTCCTCAGCTTGTAAACCTAGCTGCTGTTTCCTGCTCTTCTCTGAGTGTATCTGTGTCCAAATTCTCTTTTTTGAGTGAGTGAATGAGTGAGTGTGTGTGTATGTTATATGCATGCGTGTGCATATTCACGTGCATGTATGTGCAGGTAGACTTGTATGCACATAGATGCAGCAGCCAGAGGTTGGGTTGGATGTCTTCCCCAGCCAGTCTTCCCCTTATTTTTTGAGAGAGGACTGCTCGTTCAACCTGGAGCTCTCCAGTTCACTAGAATTGCCAGCCCCAGAGACTGTCCAGTCTCCACCTCCACTGCACAGGGATTGCAAGTGTGCACTGCTACACCTGGCTTTTATGTAGGTGCTGGGGTTCCGAGCTCAGGTCCTCAGGGTTGGGTGGCAAGTACTTCTCCCACTGAGCCACATTCCCAGTCCCAAATTCACCCTTTTATAAGGAGCTAGGTACACTGAAATAAGACCCACCCTAATGACCTCTATAAAACCCCTTCTTCAAGGAAGGTCACAATCTGTGGGACCAACATATTTCTGCTGGAGCAGGGCACACTGCAACCCTAACTATATAATACTCATTTGTGAAAAAAGTTGAAATAAGCCTCTATTTTAATAGCCACATAAAGTATAAACTGTAAGATCAAAAAGCTAGCTTTAATTATATTTCTACCTCTTTTTTTTGAGGTAGGGTTTTACTTTAGTCAAGGCTGACCTGGAATTCACTATGTAGTCTCAGGGTGGCCTCGAACTCATGGGAATCCTCCTACCTCTGCCTCCTGAGTGCCGGGATTAAAGGCGTGCGCCACCACACCTAGCTCATACTTCTACCTCTTTATCTGTCCATATTCCCAGTATATTGCTTTCATATCCGAATATCAAGAAAAGCCTGAGAGATTGTGGTGTGGGGGGACTGCGTTACACACCTAGCCCTTTAGGAAACTCACACAAGGAAAAAGAATTTCCACAGTTCATGGCAAATGTCCAGGTTTCAAATTAAACAGCTTCAGTCTGTCCCTAAACAAGCTAACTGGGAGATGCCCAAAGACACTGTAGGTCTGTATAAAAATGCAAACTGAACACAGAGCTTTTCATATTATTAAACATGTCTAAAATAGAATGTGCAAGTGTGCATCAAATGTTTTGTTCAGGCTACAGGGACTATCTCCCACCCCATCCACCCTCCCCTACCCATGAGCTATCTGAAAACCCAAGGGTTTGGTCAAGCTGAGTTTCCTGCAACCTTAAGCTCCCACTTGCCTTCACAAGGCACCCACAAGGCCCAGGGGCACCCTTGGCAATCTTATGAGTGACAAGGTCTTACTCACTAAGTGCACTCCCACCTGCTTCTTCTCACAGACACCTCTATTTTCACAAAGCACAGCAGAGGGCAATGGAGAGGTGGGCGATCACCATGCCCGCAGTCCTCTACTCAGTCTTTCCAGGGATGCACAGGGAGGCGTCTCCAGCGCCCTCGGGATAGCAAGTTCAACAGTGTAAGCGTCCCAGCACTCTCTCCCCCACCCCCACTTCCTCCCACCCTGCAGTGCTCAAGCTAGGTCAATTCTGGTGACTGAGGACAGCCATGAGCCGAGAAAAGGGAAATGGCGCCTTCCCAAGCCCCTACCCATCACCTCATGTAAGGCAGTTTCCCTCTCCTCACTCCATAGCCCTTCAGCCCTCTTTTTATCCTCCTCCTCCCTTCCCTGTCTCCCTCTCCTCTCTATCTCCTCCCTTTCTTGCCACCCCACATTGTGGAAGTTCTTGCCTCACCTGCCCTTTCTCTCTCTATGGCTTCAGATATCACCAGTCTCTCTTGATGTTGATGTAAAATTCTTGGGCCCTCCCCCCAAAAAAACAGTTTGTCTCGGTTACTCTCTAACCCAAACCCTAACAGATAGATATCCAAGCCTCTTACAAAGCCTATAATCTACACATTTCCCTCCCATGTGAGGTAAATCACCTCTAGGTTACCTACACATCACTTTATCCATGTGTATTCCACATAAAACCCAGTGTATGCTAAATTCAGACTTTGCTTTTGGACTTCTAGAATTCTTCAAATATTTTCAATCTGAACTTAGTTGAATACACAAATGCTAACCATATTCTATCTGTAAAGATGAACACCTTCCCTGGGGACATACAAGAAGGATACAGGAACCCAAGCCCCAGCAGGAGATCTTCAATCTTTAATCACACTGGAAGGCAGCCTCTTTACTAGAATAAATAAGTAAATAAACCCAGTTAAGATAGGAACAGACCACCTCTTCCTACAGTCATATTCCAGAAATGGCTATCAAAGCAGAAACAAAGAGCACAGGAAGGAGGAAGATGGACCGCTGGGAGACTTAGGTGGACCATATGCAATGTACATCTCTCCTACTATAATCTGATCTTATCCCATCCAGAGAAGATTCTCTTAGGCTGGGGAGGTAGCATAACTGGTAGAGTGCTTGCCTAGCATGCACAAAGCCCTGGGTTTGATTCCCGGCACTGCATAGCCCAGGTGAGTCGCTGCATACCTGCCATCCCAGCACTCAGGAGGTGAAAGCAGGAGGGTCAGAAATGTAGGATCAAAGCAAGGCTTAGTGACTCATGCCATTAATCCCAGCATTCAAGAGGTTGAAGTAGGAGGATCACCCTGAGTTTGAGGTCAGCCTAAACTACAGAGTGAGTTCCAGGTCAGCCTGGGTTAGATTGAGACCCTATCTCAGAGAAAGAAATCAATTCTCTCTGAAATCTCCCTCATTAGCGCCATAAATCCTCCTGCTTAGCTATAAAGTTACTGTATTGGATGCATAACTCACACTTGAGACACAGCACTGTTTATTTAGCTTGAAAGACACAGGCATTTCCAAGGTTTTAGGATTACAAAAGCTTAGCAATGAACAGGATGGCATACCCATTGTTTAGCAGACCACAGTGTGTGTGCAATTCAAACGTTAGCAGGCGGAGCCAACCAGCCCTGAAAGTGGCAAATTACCCACAATGCCACACTCCCCACAGTACTATTTATACAATCTGTATTGCTCAGATTATCAGACAACTGAAGAAAATGAAAGAGCATAGCATGAGATTCAGGAGAAAGCTAGCCTCTCTTAGGCAGTTAGGGACAGAAGCCCAAAGAGAGAACCAATACCACCCTGCCTTGGCAGGAATGGAAATCTACAACAGCTACAGTACCCCTGCTGCCCACAACCTAGGACCCTAGCTAGAAGGGTGGTATTCACTACCAACGTGAACAGACCCTGGAGGCTGCCTTTCAAAGCTACAAACGAATTGGTTCTTCCCTTTACATACATGAATCTGACAAAAGAATCCTCTGTGTCCACTTTCAACTGACTATAAAGGCCTGTCCATGTTGTTCCTTCCATCCCCCTCTCTCTGCCTCTCCTCCCTCTGGTCACAGGGACACATGTGAGTCTGGCTTCCCCTCCCCACCTCACCCCACCTCCCAGTCTCCCACCTTCACCCAGCATGGCTCGGTGGGAAAGAACAGAATACTGCTTCTTGTTCCGGGTAATTTTCTGCTTACCTCTGCTTTATATTTTGTAGTAAATTCTCGCTTTATAATTTATTTTTAGTTATTTATTTATTTGACAGAGAAAGGGGGGAGAGAAAGAATGGGCATAACAGGGCCTCCAGCCACTGCAAACGAACTCCAGATACATGCGCCCCTTTGTGCATCTGGCTAACATGGGTCCTGAGGAATCGAACCTGGGTTCTTTGGCTTTGCAGGCAAATGCCTTAACCACTAAGCCATCCCTCCAGCCTGTAAATTCTCACTTTAATTACATGTACGCTTTTCCTCTCGTCAGTCTCTGAATCTACCACGTGTGTGTTGCCCTTACACTCAAGATCTGCCACGTTGGGCGCTTTTTCTAAACTCTGGGCCTGCTACCTGTGTAATTTCTTCAAACCCAGGGTAACCAGGGGTGTAACTCTCTTTACTACTCATTTCTCATCTGACCTTCTAGATCTCTGCTTTGATATTTTTCTCTCTGCTATTCTCCCTTAGGCCACCACTATTTGCCCTCCTAACTTTCTTCCATGGGGAAACTCAGGGCAAATGCTGCATGTCTCTGCTAAACCTCCTTACATAAGCACCAAGGTTCTAGCTTCCATGTGTCTGCGACTCTGCTCCAACCGTTTCTCTTACATGAATCTCATAGACTACGCAGTGCCTTCCACAGGAGCGCAGGTTTTCTACTTTCCACCTGCTTATGACTCTGCTCTAGCCTTCTACCTAGATCCCAATTCCCCTTAAGTAAACCTCACAATCTGTGATTCCTCCCTAAATAAACTTAATAATTCATAATTTATCCTTCTTGAGACTGACGTTAGCAATTCTTTCTTAAAAATAGAACAGGATCCACCTTGAACCCCAAAATCCTGCATCAATGGGACTTAAGTTTGTGTCATCTTGATGAGAAAGCTAAACTCATCTTTACGTCAGTGGCACTTTGCATTGGTGCTCTTGCAGACTACCTAGCTATTGCTAGAGATCAAACTCGGGTCTTCACACAGGCCAGGTAAAAATGCTCTTCCACCAAACCATAAGCTAGCCTCCCTTCTCCTTTTTCTTTTTTTTAAAAAAAATTCCAGAGAATGAAAGAGGCAGAGAGAGAATGAGCATGCCAGGGCTTCCAGCCAGTGCGAACAAACTCCAGATAAATGTGCCACCTTGTGCATCTGGCTTACGTGGGGTTCCTAGGGAATCGAACCGAGGTCCTTTGGCTTTGCAGACAAGCACCTTAATTGCTAAGCCATCTCTCCAGCCCTTGTTTTTGGTTTTGTTTTTTCAAGCTAGGGTCTCGCTCTAGTCCAGGCGAATCTGGAACATACTATGTAGTACCAGGCTGGCCTCAAACTCACAGTGCTCGTCCTACCTCTGCCTCCTGAGTGCTGGGATTAAAGGCGTGTTCCACCATGCCAGGCCCAGCCTCCCTTCTCAACTGGAGCCACCCCTCTAAGGATGAAGCCTGGCTCTACCACCGACTCATTCCCCAGCCTCTCTTAAGAGCTCTTGATGAATTCTGCAAGCAAATCCCTTCTACTGTGCTCACTGCTATAATAAACACTTTCTCTCTGCTCACAGTGGAAATTTTCAAGTGAGATGCCAAAGGCTTCACACTCAGAGACACAAAACAAGCCAAAGACACAAGGAGCCACAAGGGACTGGAAAAGGCAAAAAAAAAAAAAAAAAAAAAACTTCCCCAGCATCTTTAGGCAGTGTGGACTTTACAACAACTCCTTAATTTTTCCCTCAAAACTGTGGGAATATAAAATTCTGTGAAGTCACCCAGTTTGTAGTACTTTGTACTTTGTTATATAGTCCTACAAAAATTCATTCACAGATTTTTTTATTTACTTATTGCCATTATAAATCACACATTTCTGCTTTGTTCCATGACAATCATGCTTATCTTTACTGACTGTGATGGCTTCATTGTGGATGTAACCATTGTAGGGTCTTTAGGCTGACCCCTGCATACTCTTGACACAAATACCACTTTTGGAACATGGACCCACTTTCTACCACAAGAGTATGCCCCAGGCTTATCTTGCAGCTCTCCTGGTTCTGGAATTGTCACCGTCATCTCTCCAAAGCATTCCAGCTCTTTTAATATTCAGAAATTTAGAAACAAGGATTTTGGAACTGAGAACACACGGTGTTGATGAGGTGCAGAAACAACTATCATGTAAAGAATTCAATGCATTACACAGTATGTAATTTTATCGTATGTGTATATGAAGTTATAAATCACACCTGTGCCACCAACCCCAACCTGGTCCCCACACAGCACATGTGAACCCTCTCCGTCCACAGTGAGAAGTCTGATGCCAACAACATCAATGTACTTCTCATTATAAATCCCACAATTCCCACCCAATACCCAGCCACTGAGGAACCTAGACCTTCCAAGAAGAATCTGTTTTCAGGTGATGTTTTGTTTTCCCTGTCAGCTGAGGTCACACCATCACAGCACTAGTGTAACATTACATGAATCAAGTTTCTTTCCCCACAACCCTTTAGGGTAAGCATTCGTCCATGTGCAACAGAAGTGCCTTGTTGTACCTGCTGCATTTGCTGTACTTCCCCAGCTTGTCGCCTTTAGTGACTTCATTCTGCAAGTTTGACCATGTAGAATTTTAACATGTTCCCAGTCAAAATATATATTTTTTAAAGGAGAATAAGCCGGGCATAGTGGCACACGTCTTTAATCCCAGCACTCAGGAGGCAGAGGTAGGAGGATCACTGTGAGTTCAAGGCCACCCTGAGACTATATAGTGAATTCCAGGACAGCCTGAGCTAGAGTGAGACCCTGCCTCAAAAAAACAAAAAATAAATAAGTGAGAATAAACTAATAAATGGAAGGAAACTGATGTCACATAGTATAGGGCATACACCAAAAGCTCACTGTAAATGTCATGCTCAATGGTGAAAAACTGAAAGGTTTCCTTCCAAGGTCAGAAGCAAACCAGAAGGACCAACATTCAATGCTTCTATTCAACATACTAGTCAAAGTAGTAGAATTGAGCAGTGGGGTAAGAAAAAGATAACAACAAAAGGCATCCAATTTAGAAAGGACGAAGTAAAATTAGCTTTTTGCAGATAACATGTTCTTATACATATATTTAAGCTAATAAGTTCAGCAAACTCACAAGACCAAAAAAAAACACAACAAATCATAAGCTAATGATGAGCAATTCATAGAGTAAATTAAGAAGATAATTTCAATTGTAATAAAAATGGAACACTTAGAAATTGTCTAAACTATGGAAACAAAATTCTTACACTGAAAAACTACAAAGCACTCATGGAAGAAACTAGATTGAAATAAATGGAAAACCACTCGTGAATGGGCTGAAGACTGCAATGACATTACTATTACTGAAAGCAATCTATAGATTCCATGCAATCCCTCTCCAAATCCCAACGACCCATGTGTGTCTAAGGACACCTGAACTGAGACCAATGAGGCAAGTGGAAGTGAATTTAATGTTCTTTTTAAATAATTTTAACATAAAGAGCTGCACGTGTTTGGCAGCTACCTATATTCCGCAGTATAAGTTACAGTGGGTTCAGGCCAAAATGTTTCTGTAATTTAACTACACATCATGTTAATGTTAACTGGTCTTTCAGGAAGGTGTGGAAACCATTGAGTCCAGGGAAAGGCAGGAACCCTCCCCCACGCCAGGATGGGACAGCAGCCACATTCTCCCTGATAACATCTCAGAAGTGATAGAGTGCTGACTGAGGCTCCTTCCAACACAATTGAAGAAACACACACTTCCCATTGGAGCTTAAGACCTTCTTAGAGGCCAAGGTACTTAGTCGAATTAGGCTAAATTTTTCTGTAATTATTTCCTTCCCTTTGGCCTTTGGGGATGGGGGGAAACAGAATTAGAACTGGAAAGAAAACACCCCCAGGAATCTCATCAATGGAGCAAACCACACCAACACAATCGCTTAGTTTTGAAAAGCTAAATACCTAAAATTGTCCAACCATTCCTTAATCACTCTGTAGCTATGATTTCAAACAGATTACCCCCCCCTTTTTATGACCCCTGCACACTCAAGCAGAGCTGTCCCGCCCTCCTTTCCAACGTGGCAAGCTTCTGAACAGAACAAAATAAGTACATGCACGAAAAGGAGGCAGCCCGGAGCCCCAGCTACTTGCCACCATAATTCAGGGGCTGCAGCTACTCTTATTACTTCAGTCTTTATTCCAAAACTCAAGAAGCCCCGTTGTTTATGAGATCCTAACTGGTGCCGGTGGTACAGTGGACCATGCAAAACTAAGCACCTAAAATAAAGTTGGCCAAATCTGTCCATTTCAACCAATGCTACCTTAAGGGATCCTCAGAAACCTTGGCGGGGGGTGGGGGGGGGGAGGTGGCAGGTACTTTCTTATCCCTGAAATACCACCTAGAATTATATAATCAGAACTTTCCAAGGAAAGACACAATGGGTGGGCACATTTGCAGCACATGGTGGGAGACACGGAAAGTCCCACCCATTAGGAACCTGGCCTCGTACACAGCACATTTTAAGTGTCAGTTCTCGGCTGAAATAATTGTAAAGGGGATTAATCTTCCCTCCTAGTCCTCCACTTATAACCCCAGTGTATCTGTTGCTCAGATCTTCAGAAAGATTCCCAAAAAAGAGGTCACATAAACTGCAGACTCCACCAGGCTTGAAGAATCCCTGAGGCTACATGTTTAAAAGTGACTCACTGCAAGTCACTCCATAATAGAGAGGGACACACGAACACCAGTTACAGCTGCCCTCAGTAAACAATAAGTTTAACAATGAAAACAGAAATGTGATTTTACATATTGCTCCAAACATCTGCAGACAACGTCATCAAAAAGTGCCCCAGAAATGCAAGTCTGTAAGCCAGTGTTAACTTTTTTTGCATGCAAATTATTAAGCAGAATTCTCATCAGTTTTCTAAGTATGATTTGTTTGCTAACTCAAGTGTACAGCCTCAGGGCTGGGGTTGTAATGCAGCTAGTGAAAGAGCACTTGTCTAGCATGCAAGAGACCTTGGAAAGATGATAGTTTTTGTTTTTGTTTTAACTTCAGCCTCAGTTACCCCTTCAGACACAATGAGAGTCCCATGGGGCTCTTGGCATTCAGATTCTCAGGGTAGCTGTCTTCTCAACTTGAACTCATTAAATACCAAAATGTTTCAAATATGTAGTACCTTACTTGGAGCACAGCCATAATAAGAAAAACATGTTGCCTTATGACACACGTAAAGTTTCTTTTGACACAGTCACCTTCTATGAGATGTTTTCTTTTCTATTATTGCATACTATGGCCATCACTCTAGGTCTGGGCCAGAATCAAACTATACTACCCAAATGAGAGGAGGAGGGACCCTAAAACTCCTATCCACATACCCAGGAGGAATGCATAGACCCAAATCAGGTATTTGTGTCCTTAAAAATCATCCTACAAAAAAAAGGACTTACAAATCCATTTAAACAATCTTTTCCAGTTTCTTGTTTGTTTTCTCGAGGTAGGGTCTCACTCTAGCCTAGGCTGACCTGGCACTTTGTAGTTTCAGCCTGGCCTCAAACTCACAGCAATTCTCCTACCTATGCCTCCCAGAAGTACTAGGATTAAAGGCATGTGCCACCATGCCCGGCTCCCTTTTGCAGTTTTTATGCAGTAATTTCTTTCACGTATAAAACATTCAAATTACAGGGATTCACTCCTATTGCCAGCAGAAAAGATCCCGAACAGCCAAGTCTCCTGAAATGATATAATTTTATCCATATTCTGAATGGTCATTATCATGTTCTTTGCATTTAAGTTAACCAGGCTGACAATACCAAAAGAGAACCGTGCCTTACTCCTTCCCCTATAAATCACAAAAAGTGGGGGGAGAAGGGGGAAAATTACCTCCACATAGGGATCAAAAAATTAACAACGACCCTGGATGGCTTTGTTTGCCAGACATTTCCTCCTTTCCACTGAGGCGATAGGTGATGGCAGTTCTCACTGCTACACCCGAATGCAAGCAGCTTTCCTGAACTGGTTACAACCTTGATTTTCGGCGATGAACCACCCACCCGGAACACTTCACAGCAGCAAACCCCAATCGCCACCCCAGTTGCTTCCAAGATGCCCCAAAACCACAGGTTTTAAGTTGCAGGCTGAGGTATAACGGGACAGTTAAGCATCGTGTAGTCGCCAGCAAAAGCTGTAACCAACCACCCTTGGAGGCGACTTTTGTAAGGCCTTCTAGGAATTTAAAAAAAAAAAAAAAAAAAAAGTCCTGACATAGGGAAGAACATAAGGAGGATTCTAGCTCGGAGACAGGCGACAGAATTGTAATGTTTCACCCTGCACTCAACAGTTTATGCTTTCGTGAAGAGTCATAAATGTAAAGCAGGTAATCAGGAACGCTTGACAAAATCAGCATCTGCTTAAACCCCAACGGCCCCCAGAGTTCTGAGCACTTCAGCTTCTCCCTGGGGCCAGCTGGGCAGCAGGGCCGGATACCGGAGCGCATGGAGCGCAGCAGGATGCGGGAAGAGCCAGCCAACCCCCCCCCCCCCACCGCCTGCAACAACTCCCTAATTCTCACCTGCCTGCAGGAATGCGAGGGGGTGTAGGGTACTGAAGCCCCTTTACCAGTATGGAGTGTCTTACAAGTGTGGAAAACTTAGGCAAACCTGAGTCTCAAATCCTCCTCCCCCAAGCAGGCTGATTCCAGAATCTGGCCCGGAACACTCGGGTCTGTAGGTGTTCCCGAGTCTGTACCGTAAAAGAGCCTTCGCCACATTCTCGGGGAACCACAGTCAGTCCCTTCCAGTCCTCTAGAAACCCACGCAGCCCCCCTCCAGCCCCGGTCAAAGCGATATGCTTCAGGAAATGCCACCCTCCCTCTCCGTGCGGGCGCGCGCCTCCAGGTCCCGGAATCCCGGGATGCGGCCGGGCCTCACCACCCAGGGTCCCTCACCCTAGTCCCGAGAAACGTCGCTATCGCCACCTTGACCAACAAAAGGAAAGACGAGAGCCTCCATCAAGCGGCTAGGTTAGAAAGGGTCGGGAGCCCTGAGCTACCGCCGCCTAGAAAGCAGCTCCTCCAGGACAGACGGGGGGGAGAGGGGTCCGTGTGCCCTGAATAGGTGACCTGGAGGACAGAGTGCGGGTCCAGGGATGCACCGGGGCACGTCTGTGATCGCTCGTCCCGGCCGAGGAGCACACTCGCTTGCTCACGACCCTCAGAAAGTTCTGGTTTAGGGGCTCCCCGCCACCGCCCATCCCAGCCTCTGGAAACACTTATCCGTCCCCAGAGCGCGGCTTATTGGAACCAGCCCCAGGCGGCCAGGGGAGCGGGCCCAAGCTGGCGCCGCGCGCGGAGGACGGCCCTGGCCCGCGCCCCTCGTTCGGGAAGCCGGGCGCCGGCGAGGCGGGGACCGAGCGGCGGGGAGCAGGGCGATGCGGAGCGCGCTCGCAGTCCTACCTGAGGTCCAGGGTGCGGAGAGCAGGAGTGCCGCGGCCGCCCAGACGGCAGGGGCGCACAGCGGCGGCCGCGCGGAGCCCCGGGCCATGCTGCTGGCCCTGGGTGCCGGGTCGCCCTCGGCTCGGGCGCTTCGAGCTTCGGGCCGGGGCGCCTCCTCACCCCCTCCCGCCACGCGTTAGATCCTCCGACTCCCGGCTCGTCTCAGGATGGTCTCCTTCGAGGACCACGTCGTTGGCCCGACTTTATCGGCCGGGATGTGCCGCGCGGCTCCGGCTCCGGCAGAAGGCTGGCTGGGGAGCCTCCGGGGCGCAGGCTAGGGCGTCCCGCCGGCCGCCGGGTGGAGAGCGGGAGGCGGACCGCGGGCGGGCGGGCGGGCGCGCAGGAGGCAGGGTCCCCCATCACCCGCCCCATGGACAGCGGGGCCCGAGGCAGCGCCCCCTGCCGGAGCGAGACGCGTGCGACGGCCAGGGCGAGCGGGAAGAAAGAGCGGTGCGGCCGGGTGCCCAGGAACTGAACACTTCTTGCGGTGACCCTCCACCAGAAAAAGCCAGAGAGCTGTCCCGTGCCTGAGTGAAACCCTGGGTGCGGAGTAGGAGGTGAGGTGTGGGCTTGGCAAAAACGCATCCCCACACACACACCTGCAACCTGCCAAAGCCAGCGGGGACCATCGAGGCCCAGTGGGGGCCCTCCAAAACGCTCAAAAACTGTTGGGAATGGCGGCAGCCCGCCCGAGAGCCACGCGCTCTGAAGCCGTCGCTGCTTTTGGTGGACTGTTGAAAGCAAATTGTGTCACTTTACGCATTGAAGGCAGAACACTTATTTGTTCTCTGCAGAGCCCCGGACACGCAGAAGTAGTTTGCTTCACTTAGTAAGTCATTATGGACGCAATTCAAAATAACACTTACTTTTTTTGCTTATTCCTGGCTTTGCTTAGCACATGCAAAGGTCTGGATTTGGAAGCCCTGATCCTCTTGTTTGTAGCTGAGGAATTTTCTTTGTTTTTTTTTTTGTTTTTTGTTTTTTTTTTTCGGTTTTGGAGAATGGCTTTGGATTCTCCAGGCCTCTCGGTTGTTTGTTTTATGTGATTTAACTGATTAACAACTGATTGCTGATTAGTGTTCTTGCTTGAGCAGTACTCCCCCCGCCCCCACACACACACTGGACTGAAGGAGGGAGGCCTCTAAGCCTGCTCCCCTGAAAATGGCCCCCAGCCTCAGACAGGGCAGGAAATAGAAGTCTCTATCTGAACCAGCCCTGGCCCCACCTTCTCTGCCCAGTGTGTCTGGGGAACATCTCACACAGTTCCAGTTTTCATTCCTAACACGCACTGGAGGGTCTGACTGAAACCTGCAAGGGGCTGCTGGGAGAAGCCTTCTTACCTGTATAAACAGTTCCCCCAAGGAACTGCTATCCAGGGCCTGCAGTCTGTCTGTTCCATTTTCATTAAGTCAGACCAACCATTGGGGGTTTGGAACTTAGAGCTTCAAGAACAACTCTTAGAACTAATGTACTCAGACTAAAAGGGATGCTTAAGGGCCCTAAAGGGAAGGTAAGAGAAGCCAAACCCCAAACACCTGACAGCCCTTAAAGCAGGCCCTGGATAGGAGAATATAAAAAGAATAAAACATCAAAACAGAAGAAGGCTACCTCTTTGTCTCTCTCTCATAAATAAATAAAAAAACATTTTTTAAAACAGGCTCGAGAGATTGCTTAGTGGTTAAGGCATTTGCCTGCAATGCCAAAAGACCCAGGTTCGATTCCCTAGGAACCACATAAGCCAGATGCACAAGGTTGTGCATGCATCTGGAGTTCATTTGAAGTGGCTGGAGGCCCTAGCACCCATTCTTTTTTGTTTCTTTCTTCCCCTCACCTGACAAATAAATAAAATATTGAAAATAATAACAGGACTACCTAGAAAAAGGAGTAGGTTCAACAGAGTGGGGGAGGGGAACAAAAAAGTAATAGGAAGGGATTACAGTAGGTTCATGTATGAAACTCCACGATAAATGCTTTAAAAATTATCATTTCCCCTCATGTCTGTGGGTCAAGAACTCAGGAGATAGGAGAAGATACTACTGCTGTTTGGCTAAGTGGATATGTTGTGTCTACCAAATTGTCCTCTAAATATTTATGTTTATGCCCGTAGAATAGTGCTGCTCTCATCTTTGGATAAAGAAGCATTTTCTTTGCAGTTGGTAGTAACTACTGGGGAGACTCAAAGCAAGTCAAAGTGTTGAGAATAAGTGACTGTTGAAGACTCAGTGCCAAATGAATCATCTCTGTCACCCTGTCCAAGGCATTGTAGAAGAGGAATAGAAAGAATTTAAGAGCCAGAAGATGGGGAGGTGTGTGTTAAAATGATGTCTTCCAGACATGAAGTGGCTGTTGCAGCTATGACTTCATAAACACTGTAGTTATCTGCACTAGAGCTACACAATAATTGGGCCCAAAATCATCATGGATGATGAAGTGGTGGGAAGACATCAAAGTAGAAGAGGGATGAGTTAGGAAGAAGGGATTCAGTAGAAGGAGAATGGGGGAGAGGAGACTAGAGAAGGTAACATGAGGAGATTATGATCAAAATACATTACATGTATGGCCAGGCGTGGTGGACCATGCCTTTAATCCCAGCATTTGGGAGGCAGAGGTAAGAGGATCACTGTGAGTTCAATGCTACCCTGAGATGACACTGAATTCCAGGTCAGCCTGAGCTAGAGTAAGACCCTATAGAAAAAAAAAAAAAAAATACATACATATATATATATATATATATGTAATCATGTATGAAAATTGCTAATTTTAAAAGTTAAAAAAAGAATGTACACACATATCTCCTTTCAGCAAGTGTGACATAATCTAGGCACAGAGAGGTAAACAGGCAAACTTGTCCAAAAAGCTGCTCATTTCTCCCCACAAACACCTTGGCATAGTCAAAGGAATCCCATATTGCTAAACCTATGAGTATTTTTGTTCTCTTGTTTGTTATCTGGGCAGCATTCCCTCCATGGGACACATGTTTCCCCTCAGCTTTTAAGACACCAGGCACTCTGGTTTGCTTCCATCTTTAGCCACACTTTCATGCCCTTTGCAATTCAGCTTCTTCCATACAGGCACCATGCCAGCTCTGTCCTCCACCATGCTTGCGGCCACCACATGGGCTCAGTCCAGCATGCTCACAGACACCATGCAGACTCTGTCCATCACCGTGCTCATGGCTGGTGCCGACTCTGTCCCCCATTATGCTCTTGGCTAAGTGCACTCTTGTACAGATCTCTCCCAAGTGCAAGACTTCAAATACCATGATCTCTGAGGCTGCCACTCTGTGTCTCCAACCTGGGCCATTTCTCTGACATCTAGGCCTATATTCTCTTTCTTTCTTCCTTTCATTTTTTTAGTTTTCTTTCTTTCTTTCTTTCTTTCTTTCTTTCTTTCTTTCTTTCTTTCTTTCTTTCTTTCCTTTCTTACTTCCTTCCTTCCTTTTTGGCATGTGTGTAGTATGTATGTGTGTATGCATGTTGACATGCATATATTCATGTTTGTATGTGTGGATGCATGCATGCGTGCACACATGTGGAGGCCAGAGGTCAACATTGGATGTCTTCCTCAACTATGGCCGTATTAATTCATATAGGGTCTCTCACTGAACCTAGAACTCATTGATTTGACCAAACTAGCACAGCAAACAGTTACTCACTGTGCTATCTCCCCAGCCATAGGCCTGTATTTTCAACCATATTTTTGGTGTTTCCAGATGGCTGTCCCAGTAGTACCTCAAATTCAAGTTACCCAAATCATGAAAAAAGTACCTACATCCTTGCCCCAAACTAAGTCTTTTTCCTGTGTCCTTACCCTCACCCAACCACACCATCATCCTTGTAAAACTTTTAGCCTGTCCTTTGATATCCACTTTCTCCTATATCTAGCCCATCATCACCTTCTGGTGGCTCCTGCCTATGTCCTCTATCCCCTGCCTCACCCTAGCCCAACAAAATCTCATGTTTTCCTTAGATAAAAAGCCTCCATCTATAGGCTTTCCTTCTATACTTTCAACCATGTATGGGAAGATCTTTTCAAGCAAATCTACTTAGATCAATGCCCAGTGGCTCTCCAGGGTTCCAAAGAAAAGATCTTCATAATCCTAGGGATCTGATTTTAGCCAGCTCATCCAGGACAGTAGGATCTCCTTTGCTATGATTTTATGGTGCACAGTTTTGGTCCTCTGTGGCCAGTAATAACTCAAAGATATTAAGTACAGGAGCTGGGGAGATGTATCAGTGGGTAAAGCTGTTGCCATGCACACATGTTGACCTGAGTTTGGAGCTCTAGAAGGCATATAAAGTTGGACATGAAAGTTCAAATCTCTGTAATCCCAGCACACCTACAACAAGATGGAAGACACAAACAAGAAAATCCTCAAACATATAAGCACCTAAAAAAATGTTCTACGGCACTAGTCATCAGGGAAATGCAGATTAAAACTACATTGAGATTCCATCTCACTCCTGTCAGATTGGCCACCATCATGAAAACAAATGATCATAAATGTTGGCGGGGATGTGGAAAAAAAGGAACCCTTCTGCACTGCTGGTGGGAATGCAATCTGGTCCAGCCATTGTGGAAAACAGTGTGGAGGTTCCTAAAGCAGCTAGAGATTGATCTACCATATGACCCAGCTATAGCACTCCTAGGCATATATCCAAAGGACTCATCTCATTTCCTTAGAAGTGCATGCTCAACCATGTTTATTGCTGCTCAATTTATAATAGCTGGGAAATGGAACCAGCCTAGATGTCCCTCAACAGATGAGTGGATAATGAAGATGTGGTACATTTATACAATGGAGTTCTACTCAGCGGTAAAGAAAAATGAAGTTATGAAATTTGCAGAAAAATGGATGGACCTGGAAAGTATTATACTAAGTCAGGTAACCCAGGCCCAAAAAGCCAAGCGCCACATGTTCTCTCTCATATGGGGATCCTAGCTACAGATGACTGGGCTTCTGTGTGAGAATGAAAATACTTAGTAGCAGAGGCCAGTAAGTTGAAAAGGAGACATAAAGGGTGGAGAAAGGAAGGGAGGAGGATACTTAATAGGTTGATATTGTATACATGTAATTACAATGATTGTAATGGGGAGGTAATATGATTGAGAATGGAATTTCAAACGGGAAAGTGTGGAGGTGGGGAGGGAGGGAATTACCATGGGATATATTTTATAATCATGGAAAATGTTAATAAAAATTAAATAAATAAATAAAACCAAGGGGCTAGAGGTGGCTTAGTGGTTAAGGCACTATCCTGTGAAGCCTAAGAATCCAGGTTCAATTCCCCGGTACACACATAAGCTAGATGCACAAAGTGGTTCATTTGCAGTGGCTAGAGGCCCTGGTGTGCTCATTCCCCCTCTCTCAAATAAATAAATAATAAAATAAAACAAAGAAAAAAAAAAAAGAAAAGAAAATCCTCAAAGCTTGCAGAAGCCAGCCTGGCATATGCAGCTGCAAACAGAAAAAAAAAAAAAAAAAAAACCCTGTTTCAAACAAGGAAGAAGGTGAGAATGGACACCAAGACTGTCCTCTGACCTCCACATGCGCACCATGACGTGCATGCACCCACACTCATACACATGTACACATACACACAAAGAGTTTTGTTTTCCAGGTAGGGTCTCACTCTGGCCCAGGCTGACCTGGAATGCACTCTGTAGTCCCAGGTTGGCCTTGAACTCATGGTGATTGTCCTACCTTGGCCTCCCAAGTGCTGGGATTAAAGGTGTACACCACCATGTCTGGCAACTAACTTCCATTCATTCATTTGAGTATCATCCCTCGGGTTGCCTATTCCATCATCATGAGCCCATCCCAGCTCAGGGCTCCAGGTAAAGAATGCCTGGAACACACCTACAGACAATACCTCAGTTGTCACTTTGCCTATTGCTATGGTTTGGGTGGATGTCCCCCTGCTTTGTGTGACTTTTTCCTGGGGACATGAGAACAAACATTTGTTCACCTCATAAAGAACACTGATAATAGAAGAAAGAAATATTTCCACTAGTCTAGTTTAGTTAACCAGTGAGTACTGTGATTACTTATAAGAGCATAGGTGACCCAAAGGCAGCTATTGAAAAATCCACCATAGCATGGGTGAAAACATAAAAGCTACATCCTTGCAATTACCTGCACAACTTGCAGGCAGCTCCACTGAAGAGTCTCCTTTCTACCCACCCATTGTTTAGTGCTTTTATAACTTTGGATAGGTACCTTGTGAGGTTTGTAAGTTTCATGAGTTCCTGAGTCTTGTGAACCTCCCCCTTCCTGGGGAAATTTGGAGGTTTGGTGACTAGCTTATGGTGCTATTGAGAGATGGTGGACTATTTAGGAGGTGGCCTAGTGGAAGGAAGTTAGATCACTGAGGGCATATCTTTAGATGGATATTTGTGATGCCCAAAGCAACAAAACCAGCTAACCACAGATGAACTTAAAGTTCTGAAACTATAAGCCTAAATAAACTGCTCTTCCTTTTAAGCTGCCATTATCAAGTATTTGGTCACAGATGGAAACCTGACTAACACACCTGCAGGCTTTCTTGATTTGGGTCCATTCCCCCACCCCCATCTGAAATGCCATAAGAAAGGGCTAATATAACCTCAATAGTAGATTTCATATAGATGATAGATAGGTAGGTAGGTAGGTAGGTAGGTAGATAGATAGATAGATAGATAGATAGATAGATAGATAGACAGACAGATAGATTTCTCCAAAGAGAGAGAGGAATGGACAGCAAGGCAAAAAAATAAAAGGTGTTTTAGAACAAATGCAATAATTTATTTCAGTTGCCAGTCTGCTGCCATTCTCTCTAATGTACAAGAAATCTTTTTTTATTTATTTTTATTTATTTGAGAGCAACAGATAGAGAAAGAGTCAGAGAGAGACAGAGAATGGGCATGCCAGAGCCTCCAGCAACTGCAAACGAACTCCAGATGCATGTGCCACCTTGTACATCTGGCTTAAGTGGGTCCTGTGGAATCAAGCCTCGAACCAGGGTCCTTAGGCTCCACAGGCAAGATTAACTGCTAAGTCATCTTTCCAGCCCCAGTAAATCTTTATTAAATAACACTAATGGCTTCTGTAAGTACATGATTGTATGAACCTTCTCACCAGATGCATCCTAAAATTACAATCTATCCAAAATCATGGGGTGTTTGTAAATTATATTTTGTCTCAAACCATTTATTTCTAGGTAAAACTGATTAATGTATTTGAACTTTTTGTCTGCACAAATGCAAATTTGGGAATAAGATTCAGTTCTCACCAGTAGTGAAAAACATCAGAAGTTCACAAAGCTTGAGGGTCATAGTGAGTGATACTCAAGAACCATCACCTCAAGCTCCTATGATTATTGTGATCAGTGGGTATGTGTGCAGGCTCCTGTGTGAGTGTAGGCACTCATATTTCATGGTGTTTGTGTGGAAGACAATTTTCAGGTTGGTGCTGGCCTGTCCTCTTCACTTGAAGCAGGGTTTCTCTCTCTCTATTCTCATTCTGCTATTCTTCCTTAGGTGCACCTTGAGCTTTGGGGAAATGTTCCTCTCTCTGCCTCCCTCTTTACCATCAGCATCAGCATGGTGAGATTACAGCCCACCACAACTTCTAGCTTTTTACATGGGGCGTGAGCACCAAACTGGGGTACTCCAGCGTGAGCAGCAAGTGCTCTTTATCCACTAAGTCAGCTGTCCAGCTCTCCAGATCCTAACCTTTTGTCAGAAAGCAGGAGTCAATCACAGCATGAGGGTGAAGATATATTTCCTGTTAAGCTCATTATTTGTGCAGAGATAAGTTCCACCTGGTAGGTGGTGACCTGAGGGTAGCCCCCTGCTAGTACAAGTTCTTATCTTCAACACCTAGGCATCCTGGGAGGATTTATCCTCCCATTTCCCCACAGTAGCTGTCTGATTCCAAAACCACCTTCAATAGCTTCATTCTATTCTGACACTTACTACACTACAGTTAGCATCTCTATAGGGTTTAGATACCACAAGGCTGTCCCCACTTCGGATACCAGCCACATGTACTGATGTCCAAGAAGTTTGTACTCCTTTTTATTTAATGTGCATGAATGGGTCTGTGTGCTGTGTAGGTGTGTATATGTTTGTGTGGGTGAGTACATAGCTTCATGTGTGTTGTGGAGGCCATGTGTGTGTAGAGGTGAGAGGACAATGTTGGGTATAATCCTCAAGAATGCCATCTACTTTTTCACTTTTGTTTTTTGAGGTAGGGTCTTGCTTTAGTCCAAGCTGACTTGGAACCATCTGCCCCCCCCTTTTTTCCCAAGGTAGGGTCTCACTCTAGCTCAGGCTGACCTGGAATTAGTCTCAAGGTGGTCTCGAACTCATAGTGATCCTCTTACCTCTGCCTCCAGCGTGCTGGGATTAAAGGCATGCACCACCATGCCTAGTTTCCATCTGCCTTTTTTTTTGAGACAGGGACTTTCATTGGTCTGGAGCTCACCAGTTGGGCTAGACTAGCTGGCCAGTGCACCCCAAGGATCCTCTTGTCTCCACCTCTCAAACCTTGGTGTTGCAGGCATATACTACTATGTCTGTCATATATATGGATTCTGAGACTGGAACTCTGGTTCTCAGGCTTATTTGCTAACTGAGCTGTCTCCCAGCCACCAGTAGCTTGCAGTTCTATCCTACTTGCTACAAATTGAGAGTTCCTGTCACCTCCTTCTCACATTTGAGAACTTGCTAGAATAACTCACTAAATTGCAGGGCATACTTTTGCTTTATCCAAAAGGATACAACACAGGAATAGTGAATAAAGAGGTGCACGGAACAGGGTGCAGAGTTCAGGGGCTGAGGAACATGGAGCTTCCACATCTCTGCCTACTGGTTTATCCTAAAGGACCCAGTGCAGGAACAGTGAATGAAAGAGGTGCATAGAGTGGAAGCTAGAGTTCAGGGACTAAAGGGCATGGTCCACATCTCTCTGGGGACATTCTACCTTGGCACCTGGATGGATACTCATGTCTGGGAGGTCTCTGCACTCTATCACTTAGCGAGTACATATAGAAGTTTAACTGAAGAGTCATGATTGATTTTATTACTGGACACTGGTGATCAATTCAGCCCTCGGTCCCTGTCCTTTCACAGGAGAACAGTTTGGTCATGCCAATGACAAGACTATTAACCTAAAGCCATCTAAAGGCGTCAGTCTAATTAATGAATGTAAACCCAGATAAGTAAATGGACTTGGTACATGAATGACAACACGCTCTGGGCTACTAGGATTTTCTGAGAGTTTTAAGAGTTCTGTGCCAAGAACGGAGGACATGATCATGTTTATATCCCCATTATTATACCCACACGTATAATCCGAATGTTTTTATTGATGAGGCAGTTAAAAGTAAAAGTTTATTCTTTTGTGAAAATAGTCAATAATGGCACTGGACAGATGGCTTAGTGGTTAAGGTGCTTGTTTGTGAAGCTTAAGGGCCCAGGTTTGATTCCCTAGAACTCACATGAGCCAGATGCATATAGTGGAACATGGATCTAGAGTTTGTTTGCAATGGCTAGTGGCCCTGGTGTGTCTACTTTCTCTCTTTCTCTCTCTCTCTCTCTCTCTCTCTCTCTCTCTCTCTCTCACACACACACACACACACACACACACACACACACTTTCTCATTCTCCGTCTCACTTTCTTTAATAAATAAATAAAAATATTTTTAAAAAGTCAATAAGGGCAACATTTTCCCATGGAATATGTACAGGATAGTTTAGTCATCACCCTGCTGCCCCTCAGGTCCACACTGGGGCTTCTAGCTGGGGCACATGGGCTATTTGGGGCAATTGTTCCTGTTCTGGATTCTCCCCTCCAGCAGCCCTCTGAAGACCACTCTAGGGGTTGAGTTGATCTTGGCTAGGTCTGTCATTTTCAGCTCTAGTCATAGCACTTTCTCAGAGTACCCTAGGCACTGTTACAGTCCAGCTGGAGCATCTGTATCCCTGGCTGGTCTTTAGACAGCATCCTTAACAAAACCCTTTGGAACTGTTGTGATTTCCTATTTTTCCCGTTTACTCCCTCACTCCTCTCTCTCCTAATTATTCACAAGTATTTTTTTTTTTTGGCCTTTTACCTATTTTTCTAATACTGCTTTGGTACTAGCCAGTGTGCAGAAAAGGTTCAATATGTTGGAGAGATGGTATGTTATTTCTTGGGCAATTTTCTATTCATGTTTCTTATTTGGCCAGTTGTTTTATTTATACCCTTGTGACCTAGGTACTTGGGAAGTACTTCTGGCCTTTCAGAGTCCTCGAAGGAGGCTAGGCAGTAGATGAACACTGAGGAGGGTATTGGCATGATTCCAGAGACTTGGCAGAGACCAAGCTTTTATTTATCAGGACGGGTGAAAAACCCAGACATCTGTGGGTGGTGGTGTAAATATTTTGTATAGTAAATAAACGTGCAAAAGAAAAAAAAAAGTCAATAAGGGCAAAGAGATGGTTAGTCAGCAGAATAATTGCTTCACAAGCATAAGGACCTGAGTTTGGATCCCCACCACCCATGTAGAAGCCAGGCAGGTATAAAAGTCTGAGAAAAGAGATCCTAGAGACATGCTGGCTAGCTAGACTATCCAAATTAGCAAGCTCTGGGTTCACGTGAGACATCCTGCTTTAATAAATAAGGTGGAAAGTGAAAGAAGACACATGGCGTCAACTTCTGGCCTCCACATACAAGTACACACACACATATATGAACACTCATATATACACATACCACATACACATGCCAAAAGTCATCAATGAAACAAAGATTATTTATATTACTATGGTTACTTATTAGATTAAAATACTAATGTCCTGAAGATTTTTGTTTAATTGCATTTCATGCCTATCATATCTTCCAAACTTCCCTATAAAAATAATGTATGGGCTATGAAAAAAAGTAATATTGTATGGGCTAGGGAGATGAAGTAGTCAATAAAGGGCTTACTGTAAAAGTATGAGGATCTAAGTTTGGATCCCAGCACCCAAGTGAAAATGCCAAGCTTGCCTGCCTGGAATTCCAGAACTGGGGATGTGGAGGCAGCTAAATCAGTGAGCTTTAGGTTCAATGAGAGATGCTCTCAGAATGTGGTGGAGAGTGAATGAGAAAGATTCTGGATGTCAACCTTTGGCCTCCACATTTATGTACACACACTTGCATGAACATCTGCATGTAATTGTGTACCCACATCATATAAACATGCATATACACATGAGAGAGAGAAAGAAAAAAAAAACATGGAGTTCTAGTTTCATATGGATCAGTGTTAAGAGTTTAGATCTGGAATATCTCTCAAGATCTATGTGTTATGACTTGGTCCTCACGCTGGTTTTATTGGAAGGTGGTAGAACCATTGTGAGGTGAGGCCTTATGGGAGGTTGTCAGAGTTTAAATGTGAAATGCCCCCTACAGGCTCATGTGTTTGAACCCTTGATCCCCAGATAGTGAGGCTATTTTTGGAAGGTTGTAGAACCCTTGGAAGTTGGCTAGCTGGAGGACAGCTAGGGCAGGCCTTGAGGTATGTAACTCACTCCTCTTCCTCTCCTGTTTCTGCTTCTGATCCACAGAGATGTGAGCAAGCCCCCACTAGTCCTGTCCTCCATAGAGCATACGTTGTCTTCTTCTCATGTAAGTGTGAGATCTAAGGTTGTGCCATTTAGTTTTTACCACATGGAAAATACTTAAGATTTTACAAGTTTGAATCCCACTTTTCAATCTTATCTTGTTTGAGCTTCTTCAATTAAGTCAATGAAATTTTTTGTCATAAATTACTAGCCCTAGAGTCAGGAAACAGAGATTCTCATTTTTTTGTGCTGGAGGAGGGCAAAGCAAGGCTTGGGTGCTCATTCTCTGTTGTTCTTCTCTAGAGTACATTGAAAAGACAGGATCATAGAGAAGATGGGCTCCTAGCATTCCACCAACCTTACCTGTACTTAATTATGTACTTTCAGTTTCCTATGAGTTGAAAGTAGATGTCATTGTAAGAAACGTAAGAAAGGAGGAGGGAACCATGGACACGACTTGCCCTCAACCCTAGTCTCATTTCATCTCTCTGTACAGATGCTCTGCAATGTGTCCTTTATGTCATTGTTCTTCAGAATTAAATAGTACAGATTGGATATGGGACTCATGCTTTATTACTGCTAGCTTGGAAAATAATATCATGAGAGGCATGTGTGGTGGACCTTTGATCCCAGCACTCGGAGACAGAGGTAGGAGGATCGCCGTGAATTTGAGGCCATCCTGAGACCACATAGTAAATTCCAGGTCAGCCTAAGCTAGAGTGAGACCCTACCTGAAAAACCAAAAATAATAATAATGATAATAATAACATGCTTTTACCATTCTGTTACTTGCTTTTTCCCTTAGGTTTTAGCTGTCTATTTAGCTCAATACATGTAGATCTATCTCATCATTTTATAATGGTGTATAGTAATTAAATTATATATTGTTTTGTATATGTAGAGTTTTATATTATAAATATTAATTATCTAAAATCCTCATATTGAAAGATATTTAAATTATTTTTATTTTTCTACAAAATAATACTATTGTCCCTCAGTATGTCAGGGATTCCAGGACTCCTGAAGACTGCTAGTCCTTAAGTCCTTTGTATAAAATGCCTTGATACTGTGTTTTACCCACAGCAGAACTGACCTACTGTGCATAAACAGTGTGCTGAGCAATATCAACAACAATATCCTTTAAATTTTTTTTACATTTCTTTATTGTAAACTTCTATACTTAGACAATAAACCATAATATTTCCCTCCCCTCCTCCACTGCCCCTTCTCAACTCCACTCTCCATCATATCCCCTCCTTTTCTCCATTAGTTTCTCTTTTATTTTGATGTCATTGTCTTTTTCTCCTATTATGAGGGTCTTGTGAAGGTATTGCTATGCACTATGGGGTCATGGATATCAGGGCCAATTTCTATCTGGATGGTTGCATTGGAAGGAGTGGTACCCTTCCTTTGGCTCTTACATTCTTTCTGTTACCTCTTCTGCAATGGACCCTGAGCCTTGGAGGGTGTGATAGAGATGGTTTCATGCTGGACACTCCTCTGACCCTTCTTCTCAGAACTATGTTGCCTTTTGGGTCATCCCAGTGGTCACCACCATCTGAAAAGAGAAACTTCTCTAATCAAAAGTGAGAGTAGCATTAATATATGAATATGAACATTAAGTGTACTGCTTTCAGGGCAGTTTGGTGAGAATAATATATGCATTTAGCCAGACAAGAGCAGGCTTTACACCCCTAAGGCTCATGACCTCCCCTCCCATAGGCTTTTGATTTGGTTTTCAGAACCAGGCAAGTATTCCCTCCCATAGATCAGGCCTCCAGTCCAATTATAGAGCAGTTGGTTTTCCCCAGAGCAGACATGCTGCTATTGCACCCATTCTGTCATTTGGCCTGTCTGGACAAATTTGAGGCTTCCATTGTCTACTGTTTTCACCACTGATGACTTTTGTCTCCCATAGGGCCGCATACAGTGCAGCTTTATCCAGCTTTCAGTTGGCTGATCTACAAGGAGAAGGTTTATAGCTCAGCATCAGGCATGTGAAGTCTTTAGTAATAGGGTCTTACTATCTGTTTCTCAAGGGAACCCAAGGGCCTTAGCAATATCCTGTAATGTTTTGGAGGCAACAGGGACCTTCCTGGCCAATAACTCACTGAAAGGTATTCCATCCCTGACACTGAAGTTTTTCTAGTAGCAAATTTTTCTAGGATGGCTTCTGAATATGCCATTATCTAAAAAAGTGGGCTTTCATATGTCCTGTTCAGAATATCTTGAATTTTGATTTACACCCCACCCTTCTCTTATTCAATCTCTTCCACTGGCCTCACTTAGGCCATTCCACTCCCTGTGATCTATACTTCTACTTACATATATACAATACCATCTCCTAAAGTCCTTCCCTTTCCTCCCTCCCTTATAGCCTCTTTCTAGCTTACTGGCCTCTGCTACTGATTTTTGGTTCCAGCTCACACACAAGTCTAAACATTTGTAGCTAGAATCCACATATGGGAGAGAACATGCCATGTTTGGCTTTCTGGGCCTGGGTTACCTCACTTAGCATAATCCTTTCCAGATCCATCCATTTCCCTAGCAAACTTTATAATTTCATTTTGCTTTACCACTGAATAGAACTCCATTGTGTAAATGTACCACATCTTTATTATACATTCATCTGTTGAGGGACATCTAGGCTGGTTCCATTTCCTAGCTATTGTGAACAGAGCAGCAATAAACATGGTTGTGCAAGTATCTCTAAGGTAGTGAGAAGAGTCATTAGGATACATGCCTAGAAGGGCTGTAGCTGGGTCATATGGAAAGTCTATTTTTAGCTGTCTCAAGAACCTCCACACTGATTTCCTCAATGGCTGTATCAGATTACATTCCCACCAACAGTGTAGAAGGGTTCCCCTTTTTCCACATCCTTGCCATTTATTGTCATTTGTTTTCTTGATAATAGCCATTCTGACAGGAGTGAGATAGAATCTCAAAGTAGTTTTAATTTAAATTTTCCTGGTGTTATATCCTTTAAATTTATCAGAGTTCCAATTTTGCTTTTCTAAACATATATCCTTGGTTTGTTTGTATTAAATTACTAAAGTGTGTGACGTATTATTGAGTTTTAGGAAAAAAACTGTTATCTGGGGGTTTTGAGATATAACTTCAAGGGGCTGGAGAGATGGCTTACCGGCCAAGTGCTTGCCTGTGAAGCCTAAGGATCCTGGTTAGAGGTTCGATTCTCCAGTACCCACATAAGCCAGATGCCCAAGATGGTGCATGCATCTGGAGTTCGTTTGCAGTGGCTGGAGGCCCTGATGCGCCCATTTTTTCTCTCTCTCACTCTGTCTCTTTCTCACTCTGATTGTCTGTCCCTCTCAAATAAATAAATAAACCAAAAAAAGAAAAAGAAAAGAAAGAGATATAACGTCAGCTAGTATTAAAAATAGCTGATCAAAGAAGAAATCTTTAAATCAGGATAAAGGTTTATATCACTTTTACTCAGAACAAATAATCCGTGAACACTTTATTAAGTCTATTACAAGACAAACTATAAATCAATGCATGGTTTTCTTCTTCAAGAAACTTGCTTTAAAAACCATTAGCTGAACTAAACAGTGGGCTTAGTGACATAGCTGATTTATGTCACAGCAAAAGCTCCTAATCTTGTATGTAGAACAAACTTTGAGGAGTATGGATTTATATGTCATTTTCCTTGTTTGTTTTTTTTTTTTACTTGTTTGATTTATCATTGTCTGAAAAGGGCTTGTTTAAAAGCAGCTCTCAAGGTTGTGATGTTGTAACTTTGTTTCTATATTAATGTCAGCTTTTAATTCTTTTTTTATATATCTTAGGTGCATATAAGTTTATAAAAATTTTATCTGATTAGACAATGATTTGGGCACTCTGCATTAAATACTGATAATAACTGTACTAGTTTAAATATATGTCATCCCCCCCCCAATAGACTTAGATGTTTGATTAAAGTTTGCCTCCAGCTGCCAGGCTGGACGAGGTGTCACTGGGGGACAGATCTTGGGGTTCAGACCTAAGGTGTTACTGATGGCGAATCTGATTTCCAGATCAAAGGTATGCAGAGCAGTTTGACCTCTTCCTGGGTCCCTGCTGTTTGTGCTTGCTTGTGGTGCAGGCTATTGGTAGTGTCTCTCAGCTTGGATTTAGAAACAGGAACCAGCTTCTTCCACCATTGATGGAACTTGCCCTTGGATCTATAAACTGAAATAAACCCTTCATCCTATAAACTGTGTCTGGTTTGGCTGTCCATCCCAAAAACATAGTGCTGTCTTCAACAGTAGCTTACCTCAGATATATTCTCCCCTTACTCCTTAGCAGAAATACTCTAATTTTAGTTGGAGATGTCAGATGCATAGCTGAAAGTTTATAATTCCTGGTTTCCCTTATATATATATAGGAGTTGTTCTGTTATGGCTGAGTAATGCAAAAGTCTCAGGTGTCAGGTGGGGTTCTATGGGAGGAGGGCCTGGCCAGAGGAAGTAGGTTATTGCAGGCATGTCCTTGGGCTTTGTTTTGCCCTGACTTCTTCCAGGATACCTTTTTCTCTGCTTCCTGTATGCCAAACATGCCTGCAGCCATATGTTTTGCCTCACCATAGGGTCAGAAGCAACAGCCAAGGGCTGGGGAGTACACCTTCTAAAACCACAAGCCTCCAATGAGGTGTTTTGTCACAATCACAAAATGTCTAACCCATATGGCATAGATACACGTAAAGGAGGAGCCACTCCTTCTGCACATGTTCTTACTCTTTGTCCTGTCTAGAGTGCAGTGGACACACTGGATATCAGGCAGTCATTTCAGTATCTCCAGGGAGCTATGAAGATGACAAAAAGTAGAGAAGGATGTTGGGAGATTGCTAACAGCAGAGCCCATGCCAGCTCTAATCCACTGGGCACTTTATGCATTATTAAAATAAATTCCCTTTTCCGAGGGTCTCAATTGTAAGGTGTGTTCCTAAGATTGGGTCTTGTAGCCTGTTAACATTGCTGTACTGGGTTTTATTTCCATAATATAATATTTGCTTGATACATGTTTTTTTAAATTTATTTTTAGTCTTTCTGTTCTATTTTGTGTCCTTTTTTTAAAAAAAATTATTTATTTGAGAGCAACAGAAAGAGAGAGAGAGAGAGAGAATGGGCACACTAGGGCCTCCAGCCACTGCAAACGAACTCCAGACACATGGGCCACCTTGTGCATCTGGCTTATGTGGTACTGGGGAATTGAGTCTCAAACCAAGGTCCTTAGACTTCACAGGCAAGTGCTTAACTGCTAAGCCCTCTCTCCAGCCCTATTTTGTATCCTCTTGATGTCCCTCCCATATTAATGTGTGTTTTTCATGCAGTATGAGAGTGAAGCATTTTTAACCTTCAAACCAACTGTCACCTACAACTCCTTGTGCATAAAGTTGGCATGCTGAAGCCAGGAAGAGGGCATGGTGACCATGCCTGTAATCTCTTTCCTGAGAAGCTGAAGCAGAGCTATTGAGAGTTTAGGCCAGCCTGGCTATATAGCAAGAGCCTTTCTCAAGAAGACAAAAAAGAAAAGAAGAGTCTGTGTGGTGGTTCATAACTATATTTCCAGGACGCTAAGGCAGGAGGATAATTTGCTTAAAATGTATTTTAATTATTTGCAAGATGGGTTGGGAAGGAGAGAAAGGGAGGGGCCTCTTGCTACTGCAAATGAACTCTAGACACATGTACCACTTTGTGTATCTGGCTTTATGTGGGTACTAGAGAGTCAAACCCAGTGTGGCAGGCTTTGCCACTGAGCCATGTCCCCAGTCAGTCCCAGGAGGATCACAAGTTTAAGGCCAGCAGAAGTTACGAAAAAAAATAGTAACTTGTATTTTTACATGTGCCTAACATCTTTTTATAACTTATTTTAGATCTTCAATTTATCTTTCTTGTAACTTGTGTGCCTGTGTGTATATGCAATGACATGTGTCTGTGTAATGATGTGCACGCATGAGTGCGTGTGTATGTGTGATGTATGCATGTATATACACATGTTTTGAATTTCTTGGGTATTTTGGGGGTATGGGGCTTGAAGTAAGCTCTCACTCTAGCCCAGGCTGACCTGGAATTCACTCTATAGCCCCGTAATGGCCTCAATTTCATGGCAATCCTCTACCTCAGCCTCCTAAATGCTGGGATTAAAGGCATGCACTACCATGCCCAGCTTTGAATTTCATTTTTAAATTATCATTATTAAGGTGAAATCAGCCTACTTTGAAACCCAGTTCTATGAATTTTGATACACACATGGGTTTCTATAATTAACATCCCACTCAGGATTGAGAATCGAGAAGAAATTCATAACCTCAATAAACACCATCATACTGCTCCTGTTAGACAACCTCTTATCCTGATACCTGGCAACCATGGTCCTGTCTCTGTCACTGTGGTTTTCCCTGAAAGAATATCATATAATGAAATCACACAACAGTCTTTTGCAAGCAACTTCTTTTATTAAAAAATATTTTATTTGAGCCAGGCGTGGTGGTACACGCCTTTAATCGCAGCACTCAGGAGGCAGAGGTAGGAGGATCACCGTGAGTTCAAGGCCATCCTGAGACTCCATAGTGAATTCCAGGTCAGCCTGGGCTAGAGTGAGACCCCACCTCAAAAAAAATAATATATATATATATGTGTGTGTGTGTGTGTGTGTGTGTGTGTGTGTATAATTTGTTTATTAGAGAGAAAGAAAGAGGCAGATACAAAGAGAGAATGGGCATGGCAGGGCTGCTAGCACTACAAACAAACTCCAAAAGCATGCACCACTTTGTACCTCTGGTACTATATGGGTACTGGGAAATCAAACTTGAGTCCTTAGGCTTTGCAGACAAGTGCTTTAACCACTAAACAATCTCTCCTTTGAAAGCAACTTATTTCACACACCATGACACCATGGAAATCTACCCCCTTCGTGACACATATTAATAGTTGCTTCCTTTTGACTGCTTGGTATTACCCAATGCTATGAATGTACATTCACCTATTGAAAGATGTTTGAATTGTTACCTGAGTTTGGAGACTGAGTCTGGGGCAGGCAGGTTTAGCAACCTGGGACCCTGCTTGGCTTGCTTGCACTGCACACATTCCTTTACTACCAAAGCACTTACCAACTTAAAACTATCACCTAGGCCAGGCAGGATGGCACACACCTTTAATATCAGCACTTGGGAGGCAAAGGCAGGAGGATTGCTGTGAGTTTGAGGACAGCTTGGAGCTATAGAGTTACAGGTTAACCTGGGCTAGAGGGAGACCCTACCTTGAAAACAAACCAAAACAAAACAACAAAAACCTCAAACTGTCAACCTGCATACTTACTTACCCTCTCCAAAGAAAACACTGCCAACTTCCCCTAAGAGCTCCATAGCAATGTGCCCTCCACAGTAAACATGCCCTGGAACAAGAGGTGGGGGCTAATTGTTTTGGGTATATGGACCATAAGGTTGTGTCCTCTTCGTGAATTTTCAAGGAGAAACCCGTTTGGCATTTTATTATGCCTAGTCATGATTGAGCATGCATGTGATTAAAATCAGATGCACTCTGGGAAAGACGTACAGTGAACAAAGGCTTACATAATGTAACCCATCAATCAAAGAAGAAAAGCCATCCATACTCCTCCCCTAGCAACCAACTCTTCTTCCTGAACCTTCAGAAGGAAACCCAGTGCAATAACCCAGGGCCCTTGAGCAGCCTTACTCAAGCAGCCCAGTGCTCCTGTGCAGCATATCCATGCTGCACTTTCCCTTGCCCTCTAAACCCTCTTGCTGCTTTGCTATGTGTGTGACATCTTTCAGTCAGATGTCAAGAACCTGGAAACACCAGATTCAAACAAGACCACAAGGGGCAAGTAGAGATGTTGTATATATCACTTGTCCCAGGGTCCTACATGTGCTTTCAATAATCACTAGGACTATGCTTGCTGATGCATGTGAGAGTAGACTTCATCTGATGAGAGATCATCAAGCTCGTCTCCAGAGCAGCTGTGCCAGTGTGTGCTTCCACCAGGAATGCAGGACAGATCCCATGGTCCCATGTTTGCACCAACACTTGCTATTGTCCCGTTCTTGGTTTTAGCCATTCTAGAACAAGTTGTTTCCCACCACTATTTTAACTTGCATTGCTCTAGAGTCTGACAGTAAATATCTCTGAAAGTGTTTATATGTGGAGCTCAGCTTCTCTTTGGGGAAGTATCTGTTCAAATCCATTCTTCCAGAAACTATTAAGATTTGTAGGCATATTATATAATTTTCACAGCTTCCTTCTTCTACCTGCTGCTCAGTTTCTTCTTCCTTCTAGCATACATCCCATGGTAGGTCTTTATATGCTAATACATCTTAATGTTTATTAACATCACGTAATTATTTATCATTGAGCCATTGGAGTTCATACAATATGCTATAATCACCTTGAAAATCTGAATCCATTTTTTCTCCTATTGTGGCTTGAATATGAAATGACTCCTATAGGCTCATGTGTTTACATACTTGGTCCCCAGCTAGTGGCACTGTTTGGGAAAGTTGTGGAACCTTTAGCTGGTAGAGTCTTGCTAGAGGAAGTGGGTTACTAGGGACAGGCCTACCCCTACTGCCTGTTGACCCTCTACTTCCTGATTCCCATTGCAGTGACCCGCTAGCCTCCCGCTGCCGCCGCCATACCTTCCCCACCCTGATGGAATGCATCCCCCAGACTGTAAGCTAGAATAAACCCTTTTCTTCCTAAGCTGCTTCTTGTTGGGCATTTTGTCACAGCAACAAGAAACTGCTTTCTAGCACTGACATTGGTGAAGCCGAGAAATTGGCTGTGAATCTGATGGCTGTTCTTTCTCAGGTGGTTCTTCTTTTCTATCTGATGACATTTTGGCTTTTCTCTTTACCCTGAGGTTCTACCATTTGCTATAATATTTTCTGATGTGGAAACATTAAAGCACTTTTGTTTCTGCTCTTGGAGGCTTGTGGGGAAGCTTGGTGGGCCTTTTCAGTCTGATGACTCACAGCTTAATTTCTGAAAATGTCTTCCTAGTCATCACTGCTCCCTCTCCTCCATTATTTCTATTGTTAGAATATTCCTGGAAATGCCTCAGGACACATTACAGCGAGACCTGGGGTTGATGCTTTGTGTTGACCTTTGGCCCTCTGCTCTGAGTTCTGCATTCTGAAGGATTTCTTACACTCTACTTACAAAACTATTAATTGTTTTTCAATCCCATGAATGTTATTATTAAAGGCAAACAGTGATCTTGCAAATGAAGTCATAAAAACAACAAAGCCATCTAGGGATTTCCAGCCTTAGGAATATCACCCAGAAGTTGCTGGAGCAAGTATCAGCAAGCCAAGGCCTAAAATCTGCAAGAATGAAGAGAAGATGAAAGTGGAAAACCTGAAGTCAGAAAGTGATGACAGCAAGGTAGAATGGCCAACAGAAGAGGCTGATGGCTAGAGGTCCACAGCCTCAGATTTGGATGTTAAGTGGTCTAGAAGTAGCAGTGGAAGGGAAGAGAAGCAACTTACCCGCCTCCAGACCCACAGCAGGTTTTCTTGAATGGCTTTAGTGGAAGGAATTCTGGCTCGGCTCACACGCTAGCCTGCTCTCCCAGCATGCAACATCACGCCAGACGAGGCCTGAGTCACCTGCTCTGCCAACTGTCATCTTACTGTCCACGGACTCAGCCACACACAGTTCTGGTCCCAACTCCCCAGATTCTCCACACTGGATTACTCTTGTGCACTTGCTCCCTGCGTAACTCTACAATGCTGGTCCTGCCTCCTCGCGCCTAGCTACACTCGTTCCTCCTATTTCAGGAGTCACTTTGTGCACGTTTTTCTGAGCAATCTCTTTCCACCCTCCTCTGCGTGCCCTGCACTGGCCCCTGGCGGAGCCGAAGACACCAGAGCACCACTGCTCATGGTTGTTGACGTAGTCTCCCCTTGCTGTCTCCGGCAGACAGCTCACGGCTCTACTGGATTTGATCTCACCACAAATCAAGTGTGCTATTACTTATTGTGTACTTGAAAGTACCCTCTTTGATCCCCCATCCCACTTCATCTACTCCCACATTTTCCTGGTCCATCTTAGAGCCAACAACTTCAGATTTGCCCATTCTTTTGCAGTTTACATTTGATGTGTTTTTTGAACCTTTTTTTTTTTTAAATGATTTACATGCTGTTTTAGTGTGGCTCTGAAATATCCCCTACAGGCTCATGTTTGAGCTCTTGGTTGCAAGTTTGTGGCACTATTTTGAAAGCTGTAGAGTTTTAGGAAGTGTGGCCTGGCTAAGGCATAGGGGACAAGGGGTGGTCCTTTGAAGGTCATATGCTCCTGGTTGTGGCCCTGCTCTCTTTCCCTCTGGATCTGTGACTGTGACAGCCACTCTCACACAACACGCTGCCATGAGCTGAGACACTCTGCCATGCCGTCCCCACCATGATGAACCGCAAGCACCTGAAACTGGCCAAAATAAACCTTTCTTACAGGAAGTTGCATCAGTCAGGTCTTTTGTCACAGCAATGAGAAAAGTAAGACAGGTCCTTGTTTGCTCTGCAGTAGGGTATACTTTCTCTTTTTCCTTGCTTTCTTCCTTCTTTCCTTCCTCCCTCCCCTCCTTCCTTTTCTTCCTCTCTTTCGCCTTTTTTTTGTTGGCTTTCCAAGGTTGGTTCTCACTCTAGCTCAGACTGATCTGGAACTCAGTTTTCAGTCTCAGGCTGGCCTTGAACTTAAGGTAACCCTTCTACCCTAGCCTCCTGAGTGCTGGAATTAAAGACACGTGCCCCAACGCCCCACCTGAGTAATGTGTGCTTCCTTGTAGTCACTTTTATTTCTTTAGACACAGTTTCTTTTAGTTCTGCAGACATATTTAAAATAGCTGCTTAAAGTCTAGTATTTGGTCTGTTTCACTCTCGAGAAGACCATACTTACCTAACACTTGCCTCCTGGATGTATACAACTATTCTTTTCTTTAAAAAAAAAAAAAAAAAAGACTGGCATGGTGACATGCACCTTTAATCCAGCACTTGGGAAGCACAGGTAGGAGGATGGCCATAAGTTTGAGGCCAGCCTGGGTTAAAGTGAGACTTTACCTCAAAAAATAAATAAATAAATAAATAAATTAATAAAAGAGCAACAACACCCCCCCTCCCAAGTTTGCTTAAAAATAAAACCATAAGATCTTTAGTCCAATGCTGGGCCTCCTTTGAGATATTCCCTATTAGTTGTTTTATTTTCTCCCTATATAGAGACAATGCTTTCATGTTTTTTGGTCTGTCTCATATTGCTTGTTGTCAAAAACTGGATATTTTATTATATATTAATTTATTAGATAGAGATAGAGAGAGACAGAAATAGAGAGAGAAAGGGCATACCAGGGCTTCCAACCACTGCAAACAAACTCCAGATGCATGTGTCCCCTTGTGCATCTAGCTTGCATGGGTCCTAGAGAATCGAACCGGGGTCCTTTGGCTTTATAAGCAAATGCCTTAACTGCTAAGCCTTCTCTCCAGCCCCCAAACTGGATATTTTTAATTGTGATTCTGTTAGTATAGTGCTCGCCTAGCACCTGCAAAGCTCTGGGTTCCGTCTCCAGCACCACATAAAACCTGAAGTGGTGGTACACACCTGTGATCCCAGCACTTGGGAAGTAGAGGCAGGAGGATCCGGAGTTCCAGGCCATCCTCAGCTCCATAGGGAGGTCAAGGCCAGCCTGGGAGTACATGAGACCCTGCCTCTAAATTAAAGAATTCATTAATTTTAGTAATATAACAACTCTGAGAATTGGATTTTCCTCCCCTTCTCAATACATGTGGCTGCCTGTTTTATGTGCTTGTGTTTAGCAATTTTTCTGAACTAACTCTATCTGCATTTGCTTTAAGACTGAGATTCAAATGATAAAAACTAATGTAGTAATACTGGGAAGTAGGGACTTTTCACAGGATGGGTCATCATGCTGTGTATCCATTTACTCTGAATTCAAACACTGAATTGAAGCATTCCCTCCTGGAGGGAGCTCAGGAGATAAACAAGACTGGCAAAGAGGAAACTTGAAAGGTCAGGAGGGCCCCTACCCCTTAAGGACACAAAAGGATTCAGCTGTCCTCAATTGACACTTATGCTGGGGTGGGCTTTTCAGTGATGCAGTTGCCTTTAAGTCACCCATGATCCTGCAAGTAGCCCCTAACCCTGCTCTGTAAGTAACCCCAATAAACTCATTGGCTCATCACAATTGTTTTGGCAGAGTCGTGCTTTGCTCTGGGTTCTGTGCCCTATCTGGGGTGAGCAGACATGCAGAAGGCTCCATGTATAGATCACGATGAGGTCCTTTGTGAGATTCCAGATGCGTGTAAAATAAATTTCTCTTAGTCATAAGGCATACAATCTCTAGTAGCAACCATCTGAGCAGACTACAATAAAATTTCTTTTTGTGTGTGGCCACAGAAGTCTTTGTTTGTGAGCCCAGTGATCAGATAATGAGCAGACAAATTTCTTTCAATTCCTAAACTAATCATTCTCTGTATGTTTGCTAAGAGTACCGTGGTCAAGGTGAGCCATGCCTTCAGCAGTCAGCCAGGAGTTGACAACTCTGCCTTAGCCCTTACTTCCTGCTGACATGCCTCAAATTCAGAGGAGAGAACTTTGAGTTTTACCTTTCTTGAGTGGGCACAAGTCCATTGCTGAGATTAAAAACGTGACCAAAAGCAGGTTATGGAAGAAAAGGCTTTATTTGAGCTTAGTTTCAAAGGGAAGTTTCACCATGATGGGGGAAGCATGGCACAAGCAGACAGATGGCTTAAATCTTCACAGCAAGAAAGGGAGGAAGTAGCAAGCAGGAGTTCTCAATGTCCAATGGAGCTAGACTAAGAAAACTCAAGGTCTGTCCCCAGTGACCTACCTTCGCCAGCAGCTCCATTTCTCAAAGACTCTACCAGCTGAGGATCAAGTATGAGGCTTAATGACAAACACATGAGGCTATGATGAGCATTCTGCATTCAAACCACCACACCTGGTGATAGCACACTATCTCACACCAATACATAATAACAAATGACAATCTGCAGCTTGGACCTTGCCCTGATCTTTAATGCCATGTGTGTTACTCAACATCACTGCTTGACTTTTGAGAGCCATGTCAAATTTCAATTGTCTTTAAAAAAAAGAAAAGAACAACTACAGATCTGTACCTAGGATGTTCTTCTCCACCAATCATCATCGCATCACATTATAAACGTCACTCAAGCTACAGACTTTGAATCTTCAGTGATTCTTTACGTTTCTCCCAGGCCATATCAAACCCCTTGAAATATGTTGGCTTCACCTTTAGAATATATCCCTAAACGAACTGATGTGTACAGACCTGAGTCTCCCTGCCTCGTCCACCAGTGACTACGCCGGTCTTGTACTGCACCCTGCTTGCATCTTTGCTGTGCTAAATCTTTTATCAACATTGACAGCTGATAGATGCCACTAAAATCCAACTCCTGTGTTTTTCTCCTTCCCACTAACTTTCCTTACAAATGTTTATACAAGTCTATAGAGGAAACAGACATCTCCCCAGTAGCTAACAGCCTCCACAGGACCTGTGCCCCAGGGAATACCTATCCCCCCCTCTTTTATCCCTTCTGTGAAGCCTCCCTTGGCTTTCCTGGGAGGGTAGGCGCTACCCCCACGTCTAACATTCTCCTCTGGCAGCCTTCACGGCAGGCTTCTTCATTCCTTTCAGGATCTCCCTCAGGTCGCTTCCTCAGTGGATGCCTTCCTGACCACTCCCCACTTCCTACTTAGTTTCCCCTTAAGTTCTTACTGTATTTTCTCACTAAAGCTTACTTATCCTTATGATCTAGTCACAATGACTTCTTTGTCATTTGTCCATTGGTCCAGGTTCTGGAATGATCTGTCCTTTTGGAGTGATGTGCACCCATCTTCTTTCAGAGTCTGTATTCCCAGCAGTGGGATGACCATCTCAAGTGGTCTTTTCAGGTTGGTTACATTCTACAGATGTTTGCAGTGTTTCTTTGCTGGCACAAACAAGGACTCCTATCCTGCCACACAAGAATCTGCGATTTATGCATCTCTCAGGGGGTGTACATTATATAAGACATCTTATATCATGAATTCCAACCCTAGTCCTGTCAGTATTTATTTGAGAGCCTGATGCCATATCATAAAGATGATATGAACATTAATGCTGAAAATTTATGGGGACTAGTTGAAAATTAAGATTGATACCTTGTTGAAATAATAAAACACAGTGTTTTTCTTTTTAAGAAGAAAAAGAAATTTAGTACTCACATGGGATGGAAACTAAATCTTTCTTGGTAAACTCTGACTTAACCAACAGAGCAAAGCATATGACAAGAACTGTACCACTTTCAACATGGATAAAGTTGTGATTTGAATGTAAACTGTCCCCAATAAACTCAAGCTTTTAAATATTTTTTTCAAAGCTGGGTGTGGTGGCACATGCCTTTCATTCCAGCACTTTTGAGGCAGCAGTAGGAGAATCGCCATGAGTTCAAGGCCACCCTGAGACTGCATAGTGAATTCCAGGTCAGCCTGGAAATGAGACCCTACCTTGAAAAAAACAAACAAACAAAAATGAATGACATAAGAAAAAGACAAAGGCAGTATAAATCAGAAAGAATCAAAAGCAACAAGGCTCAACTCCAAAATACAGCTTATTTAAGAATGGTAAGGCTGGCTGGACATGGTGGCACACGCCTTTAATCCCAGCACTTGGGAGGCAGAGGTAGGAGGATCGCCATGAGTTTGAGGTCACCCTGAGAGCATAGAGTAAGCTCCAGGTCAGCCTGGGCTAGAATTGAGGCCCTACCTTGAAACACACACACACACACACACACACACACACACACACACACACACACACAGAGAGAGAGAGAGAGAGAGAGAGAGAGTGATAAAGCTGATCAAGTGTGCATCAATCAAATCTAACACATAACGTGCCTTGACATGGAAAGTGCAGTTAGCACTTCCAGTGCAGGCTTACATACCTAGATTTGGGGAGGGTATTATTGATCCAGTGTAAGTAGGCCCTGTTACCTTTTGGAATGGCTTCTGGTCTCACCTGTGCTGTTTACCCACCTGGGTCCCTCCTTTTTGCACTATGGGCTTGGCTAGGCTGTTTTACTTGGAGAATCTGCTGGTCCAGTTGGCTGTGCTGGATGCTTGGTGGCTGAGGGGTGCTAAGATCCTCGGAGTCTGGAGTTCTCCAGTGGCTCCCTGCACTGGTGGTTGGTGGAGGGGAGGCTGTGGCGAGCGCCTGGAGTTGTTTTAGAGCTGCTTAGCTGGTCCCTGCTGTTCAGTTATTCAGGCTTCTTGAGTTTGTGAGAAGGCTGGTGTGAGTGAGTGGAGAATCCCCTCACTGTGGCTCTGCTCCGCTAGCTAAGGCAGGGCTGGGTGTGGGCATAGCTCTTTCCAGCAGACTAGGACCACTGGCGTTGTAGCTGGAGCTGATTCTAGCTGTTTGTGTGGTTTCTAGAAGCTCTGTGTCTCTCCTGCTTCTCTGCTGTGGTTGATAACTCCTTATACACCATAACTTTTCTGTATAAGAGGGTATTGTGGTGTTTTTATGCTTATTTCCACCCCCTAGGCTGCTTTGGCATGGCTACTTTGCCATCTTAACTGGAAGCCAGGCCTTGAGTTTTTGTTTTTGTTTATTTTTTTTTCCCCTTGAGGTAGGGTTTCACTCTAGCTCAGGCTGACCTGGAATTAACTGTGTAGTCTCAGGGTGGCATCGAACTTATAGTGATCCTCCTACCTCTGCTTTCCAAGTGTTATGATTAAAGGCATGCGCCACCACACTGGGTGAGTTTTGATAGTCTCACTCTTCTGGGTGTTCTTGCTCTTGCTTCTTCCTCCATGCTAATGTGAAGACATGATGCTGGCTGCTCCAGACGTGCTTCCCCCCCATGACAGACAGCTCCTTGAAATCATAAGTGAAAATAAAATCTTGTCTTCCATAAGCTGCTTCTGGTTGGGTCTTTTTCAATCTCAGCAATGAGAAAGTAATTGATAGAACACTCTACTTCACTAACAGAGCCAAGTAACAAGATGTGTGCCACCCTCAAAGTAGATCACACTCTGCTTAACCAGTGGAGCAAAGTAATATGACAAGAGTATACCATCCTCAAAATTGATTACACTCTCAAAGTAAACATTTTCTCAATTGCTATATGTGGTGGTTTGATTCAGGTGTCCCCCATAAACTTAGGTGTTCTGAATGCTAGGTTCCCAGCTGATGGATATTTGGGAATTAATGCCTCCTGGAGGGAGTGTATTGTTGGGGGTGGGCTTATGGGCTTTATAGCCAGATTCCCCATGCCAGTGTTTGGCACACCCTCCTGTTGCTGTGTCCCACCTTATGTTGGCCAGGGGGTGATGTCCACACTCTGCTCATGCCATCGTTTTCCCCGGCCATCGTGGAGCTTTCCCTCGAGCCTATAAGCCAAAATAAATCTCTTTTTCCCAGAAGCTGCTCTTGGTTGGGTGATTTCTACCAGCAATGTGAACCGGACTGCAACACTATACATAGTAATTCCCAATGCTTTGCTGTAAATTTATTTTTTAAGAATGTTATATTAAGTTAATATCCATACTGCAGACATAGAAATGTACCTACTAAACTGTAAGCCCCACATACACAAGCATTTAATTAGGGAACATGAGGATGTGTGGTACTATGCATTTTACTTTCCATGTGAAAAAGAAGCATATAGTAACATCTATTGCTTCCAAAGAATCAAAGGAACATAGAAGAAATAATGAGAAACTGAAAATAATTTTTTAGATTTTATTTTTATTTATTTATTTATTAGAAACACACAGAGTGAGAATGGGCACACCAGGGCCTCTAGCCATTCCAAACAAAGTCCAGATGCATGTACCATGTGCATCTTGCTAAAGTGGGACCTGGAGAATCAAACCTGGGTCCTTAGGCTGCGCAAGCATGCACCTTAACCACTAAGCCATCTCTCTAGCCCCAAAACTGAAAATAATTTTTTTCCAGGTAGGCTCTCATTCTGGCCCAGACTGAATTAGAACTCATTCTGTAGCCCATACTGGTCTTAAACTCACTGTCAGCCTCTTACCTCAGCTTTCTGAGTGCTGGCACGATAGGCATAAGCCACTCTGCCCAGCAAGTATTGATTGTATTCATGGGTTAATGGCTCAAGAATTTGGATGAGCTTAATGAAATCTCTGAGCTATGTAGGTCAGCAAGTGTGGGTGGGCCAGAATCTTTCCCTCTCAGACAGTTTCTTCACACATGTGTCTGGATGCTCATTGGCTTTCCTCTGGTCACATAGTGTCTTACTATCTGGAGTGATGGCTTGGGCTTGTCACATATCAAAAAAAAAAAAAAAAAAAAAAAAAAAAGATATTTTTAGGGCCATTACTCAGAACTCCAAGAGATCAAGCCTACACTTGCAGGTCTTACAGGCAAAGCCTGAACCTGACACTGCCTTACGTCTGTACGTTCCAAGGTTACAAGCCAGCCCAGAGCCACAGGGAAGAAAAACACCAAGGTCATGGGAGACACAAGACACACTAAAGAACTTGTATCATTCTTAAAATGCCACAGAGAGTCTAAGTGGCTTAGCAGTGGAGAACTGTATCCTTAGCTGATTGTGTCACTGTGTGGCCATCATCCCATGCACCTGCATGATGGTGTCAGCTCATCACCCAACATCACATGCCACCAAGACATGCTTTAAACACAAGATGTAGGTAGCCACTAAAGTGCATGGCATGATGCTTTATAGTAAGAATCAATATATAAGTAGAAGGAATATATTCTAAAATAATGATTGTAAACACACAAACAGTAACACAATCATTTATTTACACTATCCAGGAGTATGTGATCAATATAGCTGTATGTGCCTTACTTTTAAAAGACTGGGGATACTGTGGGATTGTTTTCACTGTTATCACCACAGACATCATTGTGTTATTGCTTCATGATTTCCTATCAGCCAGTTTTGTATTTTATTTTATTTTATTTTATTTTATTTTATTTTATTTTATTTTATTTTATTTTATTTATTTGAGAGAGGGAGAGAAGAAGAGGCAGATAGGGAGAAAGAGAGAATGGGCGTGCCAGGGCCTCCAGCCACTGCAAACGAACTCCAGATACATGCACCTCCTTGTGCATCTGGCTTATGTGGGTCCTGGGGAATCAAACTGGGGTCCTTAGGCTTTGTAGGCAAATGCCTTAACCACTAAGCCATTTTCCCAACCCCAGCTTTGTATTTTAAACTTCTATCATCATCCTCAATGTCAGTAGTTTCTCTTTCATGTATCTGAGGACATACCTTTTAAACTTTTCTTCTTGGTGTTTGTCAGGTTCCGTCAATCTCAAAATGCTTTTTTGCTCATCACTAAAATATTCTTTCACATTTTAATATTATTTTTTATCTATTGGCTGTATTTTTGTCTTCAAAGAATTTGATAGACTTGTGTGCTTTGATTTTGCCTTACAAACCACATATAATGTCATCTTTATCCATTTTCAGTCAGTAATTCAAAGCTTCAAGTGATATCTTCAATTTTAGCAACCACACACACATATAATTGTATATAAAATAAATATATAATACTTAAATTCTTAGGAAGTTTACTCTGCTTTCTGCCTTTCACAGTGGCTCTTTCTTATGTACTTGTAATACACACATGGGTTTCTGAGGCTTAGGGTTACCATTAACATTAGTCAGGCTGCTTTTAGATAAGAAAGAGCCTATGTGCTTTCTAGTGTACAGTGTTTATTTATACTAAGAATTTTTTTAAGACAGGGTCTTAGGTAGACAAGTCTGGCCTCCAACTTGCTATGAAGGTGAGGAGAGCTTGGAACTCTTGAATTTCTTGCCTCCACTTCTCATGTGCTGGGATTATTTGTGTATACCACCATGCCCAACTATACTCAGAGTTTTTGTTTAAAGAATTAGGGACAGATAGGGGAGGACCCAGGTGTATTTGCTAAAGAATTTAGCCTAATGCCTCAAGTCAACAATTCTTAGGAGATTCCCAGGAAGCTACTATAAAGCCTCATGGATCTTTGGAAACATTTGCTCAGCACATTTGTGGGTGGCCTGCACAACCTGGGAAGATATGTGAAATTTAACATATGGCCATGTCACCTCGGAGTAATGTCTTTTCTCTCTCTCTCTTTTCTTTGTCTTTCTTATCTCTTACTTACAATAAAAGGGGGCCATATTCTTCCACCATCATGGAACTTCCTCTTGATCTGTAAGCTTCAATAAATTGCTTCCTTCCATAAGTTGTGTCTGGTCTGAATCTTCATCCCAGCAATGTAAAGCTGACTGTGACAGAATTAGTACCAGTTGTTTCTGAGTGATGAATCTGACCATGTAGATTTTGGTCTTTGGGAACTTTTGTTTTGGAGGAATGGACATGGACTTGGTACTTGTAACTGAAGATGCCTTCCAGAGCCGTAAGCCAAGTTTTATGGACTATTCTGGTGGGAATTTGAAAATCCTAGGTGCAGAGATAATTGTATTTGTAGGCTTGGTTTATGAACTTTCTAGGGAGGAGGACAGACTGCAGATAACTTTGCTGGAACTGGGCTACCAGCATAAGGGCTGGCTTCATTCTGCTGCCCATACCTAGAGAGTTTGATCAAGGTTAAATTTGTAATGGACTGATGTACTTGGCTAAATATATGGAACTGAGAAATTTAAGATTTAAAGATGGGGGACTGGAGAGATGTCTTAATGGTTAAGCACTTGCCTATAAAGTCTAGGGACCCTGATTCGAGGCTCGAGTCCTCAGTACCCATGTAAGCCAGATACACAAGGTGGCACATGCATCTGGAGTTCATTTGCAGTGGTTGTTGGCCCTGGTGTGCCCATTCTCTTTTTCTATCTGCCTCTTTCTCTCTCTGTTGCTCTTAAATAAGTCAATAAAAATAAAAAGATTTATAGTTGGAAAAACTCAAGCAAGTTTAAAGTTATTGGCACTGAGACTGGTTACTGAAGCTGCTATTGTTAAGGAGATATTACCATAATGGATTGCTCTTGGCTGGGGATAGAAGTTTTCTCTGGCTATTCAGCCCAGCTGGAATGGTGGAATTTGGGAATTTTGGAGACTGTTAGTCATTGGTTATGATATCAGACTTGAACTGCAGATGTTGATGTGTCCTTGATGATTATTGAGTTTGCACTGGCCCATTCTCTCCTTGTTATGCCTTATAGCAGTTGGAAATGTTTATTCTGTGCCTTTGTATGTGAAAGTCTATAACTTGTTTTATTTTACAGGACTCACAGTTAAGATACAGTCTTAAATCTCAGATGAGACTTGGGACTTTGGAACTATCTTAAGCTGGTAAAGATTGTGGAGACCTTTGAAATTGGACTGTGCAGTTTACAATGTGAGATGGTTATGAATCTATTGAGGATCAGAGGTGGAATGTGGTAGTTTGAATGGATGCCCTCCAATAGATTTAGAAGTTTTAGTAAGACTTTTTGGCTCTCTCTATCTGCTTCTCTCTCTTTCTCTCTCTCAAATAATAACATAAAAAATAAAATATTTTTTAAAAATGGGATGAAGAGATGGCTTAGCAGTTTAAGGCACTTACCTATGCAGCCTAAGAACCCAGGTTTGATTCCCCAGATGCTCAAGATGACGCATGCATCTGGAGTTCATTTGCAGTGGCTAGAGGCCCTAGTGTGCCCATTCTTGTGCGTTCTCTCTCTCTCTTTCTTTCTCTCTCTCTGCCTTTTTCTCTCTCTTAAATAATAAAATGAAAATAACATTTTTTTTTTAAGAAGATTGTTGGATTTCCAGCCTCCTGGACTGGCGGTGGTGTCACTGGGAAGATCATGGGGTCCAGCCTTAAGATGTTACTGGTGGAGGTTCTGAATTCCTGTCTAATGATATGCAGAGTGCTTGAGCTCTGCCTGGGTTCCTTAGAATGTGCTTGCTTGGTATTTCTCTCTGCATGGACCTGTGAAAGGGAACCAGCTTCTTTTGCCATTATGGAACTTCCTCTTGAACTGTAAGCTTTAATAAATCCCTTCCTCCCATAAACTGTGTTTGGTCTGGAGGTTCACCCTAGCAACATGATGGACCAGGCGTGGTGGCGCACGCCTTTAATCCCACTTGGAGGCAGAGGTAAGAGGATCACTGTGAGTTCAAGGCCACCCTGAGACTCCATAGTGAATTCCAGGTCAGCCTGAGCTTGAGTGAGACCCTACCTAAAAAAAAAAAAAAAAAAAAAAAAAAAAACTCAAAAAAACGGGCTGGAGAGATGGCATAGCGGTTAAGCGCTTGCCTGTGAAGCCTATGGACCCCGTTCGAGGCTCAGTTCCCCAGGTCCCACGTTAGCCAGATGCACAAGGGGGCGCTCACGTCTGGAGTTCGTTTGCAGTGGCTGGAAGCCCTGGCGTCTCTCTCTGTCACTCTCAAATAATCAAATAAATAAATAAAAATCTTAAAAAAAAAAAACCTCAAAAAACAACAACAACAAAAAGCAAACTTCCAACAAAGATGGTACTGCCTAGCTGCGCTGCAAATCCCAGGGAAAGAAAGATAGATGCAGATCCTAAGGAGAGAGCCACCCCATCATACCCCAAAAGGGCCCCGGCTGAAACTAAGGAAAATTGGCTAAACAAGCAAGGGTGCTGTTTTCCTGATGAACGGGATACCAGCACAAGGTGGAAGGAGACCAACAGAGAGAAAAATCAACTCCTACAAAATCAGAGAGCCAGAGCCTCAGAGGCCCTCAACACCTCATCACTGAAGCAGACCAAAGTGAACCGAACATGGCTCAGGGAAATTTTGCGGAAGAGGGGGTAGAAAGAATGTCAGAGCCACATGTTGGGTCATGATATGCAGAGACATTTATCGTACCAATAACTGTGGGCTAACTCCACAATGCATGACCCATATACCTCAACAAGGAGGGGCCAATGGGGAAGGGGTAGACATGGATGAGCCTAATAATGGTACCAAACTGCCTGTATTTGCTGAATACAAAACTAATAAAAAAGTAAAAAATTTAAAAAAAAAGAATACTTTCAGGGCTGGAAGTATGGCTTAGTGGTTAAGGTGTTTGCCTGTTAAGGACCCAGGCGCAATTCTCTAGGACTCATGTTACCCAGATGATCAAAGGGGGCACACATGTCTGGAGTTCTTTTGCAGTGGCTGGAGGCCATGGTGTGCCCATTCTCTCACTCTTTCTCTGTATATTTTTAAAAAAGATAACTTTCATTCAAAAAAGAAAAGACAAATCCATCAGCCTAATAGAAAAGTAACAAAACAGATGAGAAGATGCTTCTCAGATGACCAGTAAAGATGTCATTCACAAATGATCAATAAATATATGACTAAAGCATTTACTGCATCACTAGTCAGAGAAAATAAAAATGAAATCACAGTGAGATGGCGTTTTATAGCCATAGTTCTTTTGTTTTGTTTTGACAATAATGCTAAAGAGGAACACCTAAGAAACTTGTCAGAATAAGCATGCAAAATAAAGCAAGCCTTCTGAAAAACTAAAAAACAAAACAAAACAAAACAAACAAACAAAAAAACCTTCATGGATCTTTGGAAACTTTTGCTTAGTACATGTGTGGTTAGCCTGCACAAATTAGGTAGCTTTCTGGCCATATGTCTAATCACCTCTGAGTAATGTCTGTGCTCTTTTTTTTTTTTTTTTTTTTGGGTCTTTTTCATCTCTTACTTACAAGTGTCTTTCCTGAGCAAACACCTTCCCAAGAGCAGCCAGGGCTGAGCTTCTAGGAGCCATAGTCCCTGGCTCTCTTGCAATGTGAGGCCCATGTGTAGAAGTGATGGTAATGACTACTGAGGAACAACAATATAGCCCATGGGCTTCCTTTGTCACCTCTGTTTTCTTCCAAGTCTGGTGTGTTTGCTCATCTCCATCCTTCTCTTTCATGCACTTTCTATGTGTTTCAGTAATACAAAGTACCCAGGGGGACTTCTTGTCTGTTCCCATTCAAAGTTCCTAGCTCTTCTCTCTATGGAAAGTTGGGCAATATATAAACATGGCAGGGATCCATACCATAGTCAGTTGTGTGCCATGTTCAGTGGCAAAACATCTTGAGATATCCAATGGAGATTGGGTCCATGTCCCAGTAGGATATTAAAATCCATAAACACTCTGGGCTGGAGAGATGGCTTAGCTGTTAAGCGCTTGCCTGTGAAGCCTAATCGAGGCTCGGTTCCCCAGGTCCCACGTTAGCCAGATGCACAAGGGGGCACACGCGTTTGGAGTTCGTTTGCAGAGGCTGGAAGCCCTGGCGTGCCCATTCTCTCTCTCTCCCTCTATCTGTCTTTCTCTCTGTGTCTGTCAGTCTCAAATAAATAAATTAAAAAAAAAAAAGAATCTCAAAAAAAAAAATCCATAAACACTCAAGTGCCCTGTATAAAATTGCCTATAACATACACATGCCCTCCTATATACTTTAAGTCATCTCTAGATAACATATAATACCTAGTTCAATGTAAATTCTATGGGAACAGTTGGTATACCATGCTGTTTAGGGAATAATGACAATTGAAAAACAAGCCTGCACTTATTCAGTAAAAATGTAATCCTTGTTCTAAATATTTTCAGTTTACTGTTGATTGAATCCATGGATAAAGAACTTATAGATAGAGAGGGACAATTGTAAGATATCTTCTTTTTTTTCCAATTTCCTATTAGTTCAAAATTTCTTCATTCCCTCCCATGCTTCTCCAGGGAAACATGGCCATACTTATTTTTTTAAAAAATTTTTTGGTTTTTCGAGGTAGGGTCTCACCTAGCTCAGGCTGACCTGGAATTCACTCTGCATTCTTAGGGTGGACTCAAACTCACAGTGATCCTCCTACCTCAGCTTCCTGAGTGCTGTGATTAAAGGAGTGCTCCACCACACCCGGCTATGGCCATACTGTTAGGATGGATTAATTACATGTCTTGTTGTGACTAAGGATCTGACAAGAAGCAGCATAAGGGGCTGCAGAGATAGCTCAGTGAGTAAAAGCATTTGCTATGCAAGCATAATGACTAGAATTTCAATCCACAGAACCCACATAAAAGTTGGATATGGTAGTGAGCATCTATATTTCCAGCCTTCCTATATAGAGGTGGGAGGCAGAGACAGGAGAATCCTGCCAGCTCGCCTGACGTACATAATGGTGAACAATAAAAGAGACCCTTCCTCAATCAAGGTAGAAAGCCAGATTGACACCTGAAGTAGTCATCTGACCTCCACATGTGTGCAATGGCACATGTGTATACACACACACACACACGGAACACAGAAGCAACACAAGGGAAGAAGGGTTTACTTTGGCTTATGTTTCAAGGGTACATAGCCCACCATGTAAGTGAAGGCATGGCAGCAGAAGCATGAGGCAGCTGGTCACATTCCATCCACAGTCAGGAAGCAGAGACACATAGGAAGTGAGGCCTGGCTAGATTTGCTCCAGAGACTAACATCCTCCAGTGAGGTCATATTTCCTAAAGGCTCTACAACCTCCCCAAACAGCATCACTAGTGTGGGACCAAATATTCAAACACATGAACCAGGGGATGTCATGTCTCAATCCAACCACAACATAGGGAGTGTAGGACTTTAGAATCCACAGATACGAGCTTAGCTTTGAGTATTAAACATCTGTGCCCATTAAACACCTCTGCCTATTCTCTCTTTCCTTGAAAATAAATAAATAAAAATATTTTTTAAAAGCAGAAATGAGTGAGCTGGGCGTGATGGCATACACCTTTAATCCCAGCACTTGGAAGGCAGAGATAGGAGGATGGCCGTGAGTTCAAGGCCACAGTGAGACGACATAGTGAATACTAGGTCACCTTGGGCTAGAGTGAGACTCTACCTCCAAAAAACCAGTGTTCTTACAGTCATCTGTTAATGTAACAATCCAGGTTTTCAGCTGGGTACCTGGTCTTCTCAGGTTCAATTTTTATGGAACTGAATATTCCTTAGGAGCCTTGGAATACCCATTAGTCAGTGTTTATAAACACAGTATATTGCTATGTATCTTATATCACACTAGGGGTCCTCAAGGAGCCAAGAGCTTCATGGGATATTGCACTGAATTTTGTTGCTTTCTTTCTAAGTTTCCAGACACTTAGAAAAATTTGTGTAACCAATAAATAATAATGAAACAACATATATTTATTTCTTACATTGGAGACTGACCTTAGTTGTTTTTTTAATTCCTGAAACATAGCAAAAAATAAAATTATAGTAAAGAAGTTAAGGAAATAAAAAAAGAAATAAGGAGGTATGCTGGGGCTTTGTTTGAGGTAGGGTCTTGCTCTAGCTCAGGTTGATCTGGAATTCACTGTATAGCCTCACAATGGTTCTCCTAAAGGCTGGGATTAAAAGTGTGCACTGTTACGCCCAGCAGAAATAAGGAGTTTTATGTGCTGGTTTTGTATGTAAGGGTTGTTTTGGTTTTGGTCTTGCTATGGAGCCCTGGCTAGCATAGAACGCATTATGTAGACCAAGCTAGCACCAAATTTGCTGAGGTCCTCATGTATCTGTCTCCTGAGTGCTAGGATTAGAGATGTGCACCACAAGCCCAGATATAGAAATGCTTAGACTTACCTTAGTGGGACTTTTCAGGACATGTAGAAGCAAGTACCTGTGACAGTTCATTTCACATGCCCACTTGTTTTGATCCATGTGGTGAACAGACAGGTGAGCAGACAGAAATAAGGTTAAACCTTATTTCTGAAAGTATCTAGGAAAGCATTTCTGGAAAAGATTTAGCATTTGAATCTGAAGACTTGCACAAAACTGATTCCCTCCACTGTGGCCAATAGCCAATGTTTTGGGCACCATCCAAATTGTTCAGGGCCTGTATCTACCAACAAGGCAGAGGAGGCATGGATTCCCTTGCGTCTGAGCTGAGCTGTGGCATTCATGCTCTTCTGCTCTTTCAGCTTCTGGTGCTCAAGCCTCCAGACCTGGAATCTTTCTGACTGCAAGCTCCAGGTCTTTGAACTACCCCAGTGGCTTTCTGTCTCCTGCTTGTGGACAGCAGGCTGTGGAAGCTCTCAGCCTCTATAATCAAGTCAGTATCTTATAGCAAATCTCTTGTATGTAGGGTGTCTTAATGGCCTGTTTCTTTGTCAGTCTCTAGCACTGGACTCCAAATTGCATTTATCAATGCAAGGATTTAAGTCTTTCTTGTACTTAACATATTGGGCTTAGGGGAAAACTATATGCGTTTGGAGAAAGGCCAACTACTTAAAAGCTAAACATATTAGAATTTTCTCAGGAACAAAATAAGAAGAGACCATTGTTTGTATGTTTTACTGTCTTATCTGGGAACATCTGGAAAACATTGTTATTCCATTTATATTACTTTTCTAAGAAATGAAAAGTAAAAAGGAAATACCAAATAGCAATGTTTTCTTTTGCACAGCCAAATGTCTCTCCCTATCATTTAATTATTGATATAAATCTTAACAGTCAAAAGCCAGAATTACAGTGACTGTACACTGACAAGTGTTGAGTATGACAGTTACAGCTATTGTTTGATTGTGTGTGTGTATGTTCATGTGGGGGGTGCATGTATGTATGAGCATGCATATACATGTGTGCACATGTGTGTGAAGGCTAGAAGACAACCTTCAAGTGCCATGTACTTGTTTTGAGACAAAGTTTCCCAGTGGCATGGAGCTCATCAAGTAGTGTTTAGAATATATGAGAACTGGGCTCCATCCTCAGCACCACAAAAGGGGGAAACAAGTCATTAAGAAAGAAACTGTTAGCAAGTTGTAAGTTACTCTCCTGGGGCCTAATCACAGGCTGTGACATCCCCACACTCACTGTACTCTGTGGGTTAGAAGCTGGTCACCAGTATCTCTAGTGGAGGCATTGCCCTAGGGCAGTGTTCACTGTGCCTATGGTGATACAGCATGTGTACCCGGTATAAACAGCTGCTGTTTATGTCTCAGCACAGGCAGAAACACAGAGGGCTGAGTCTAGTACTCAGGAGGCAGAGTTAGAAGGATGACTGTATGTTCGAGGCCAGTCTGGGAATACTGAGTGAGGTCCAGGTCAGCATGGGCTACAGTGAGACCTGACCTCAGAATAAATAAATAATAAATAAATAAATAAATAAATAAATAAATAAAAAATACATGAGTGTTGATCTCCACAGTAGTCTAGCCCAGAATATTCTGACTCAAGTCTCAACAAATCTTTAAGCCAGGTGTGGTGACTCACACTTTTAATCCCAGCACTTGGAAGACAGTGGTAGGAATATGGATGTGAGTTCAAGGCCAGCCTAGGGTTACAGAGTGAACTCTAGTTCAGCCTGGGCTAGAGTGAGACCCTACCTTGGGAAAAAGAAATCTTTAGCCGTGACATCCACTTTACTCAAAATAAGCTGACAAAGGATCTATTTGCAGAAGGAAACAATCTGAGAAAAATTCTTTTTAAAAAGATTTATTTTTATTTATTTATATATTAGAACCAGAAAGAGGGAGAAAGACAGAGAGAGAGAGTGAGAATGGGTATACCAGAACCTCTAGCCACTGCAAATGAACTCCAGATGCATGCACCACCATGTGCATCTGGCTTATGTGGGACCTGGAGAATCAAATCTGGCTCCTCAGCCTTCACAGGCAAGTGCCTTAAGTGCTAAGCCAATCTCACCAGCCCATAAAAATTCTTTTAAGCCACTTTTCATGATACTAAGTCTAGCATCATCATTGAGAAAATACCCTGAGGAAATGAAAAGATAAAACCTAATTCTTTGTATGCTAATAGAAAAAAAATAACACAAAAGAAGTGTTTCCCTTCCCCTCTCTTTCCTAATCACCTTCTATCCCCCATCATAACCTCCCATTATTTTGCTTTTCCACATTTGATGGGTAATGTGCCAACACTGTAGCAAGGTCTGAGAAAGACACAGCTCATACAATGGTGCAAAACCTCCATCACATTTGTGAATCATGAAAGGATATAGATTCAGGTTTATTGATGTTTTTTATTATTGATTTTTGAGTTAAGGTCTTGCTCTAGCCCAGGCTGTCCTGGAACTCACTCTATAGTCCCAGGCTGGCCTCAAACTCACAGTAATTCTTTCACCTCTACCTCCTAAGTGCTAGAATTAAACACGTGTGCCACCATGCTTGCTAGTTTCAGGGTTTTTTGTTTTGTTTTGTTTTTTGGTTTTCTGAAGTAGGGTCTCACTCTAGCTCAGGCTGACCTGGAACTCACTATGTAGTCTCAGGGTGGCCTTGAACTCATGGTGATCCTCCTACCTCTGCCTGCTGAGTGCTGGGATTAAAGGCATGCACCACCACAACCAGCAGATTCAGGTTTTTAAAAAGCAAACAGCAGGTAAGAAAACTTCAATACAAATTGGGAATTCGAATATGTTAGGGGGCTATGAAATTTGTTAGGTATGATAATGGTATCAATAGCTATAGAGATGAAATATTGCCATGCCTTTATATCCATGAACTTCTTTCCTATAGATTGAAGCAAAATTGTTAAAAAAAATATTTGAAAGAACATCCTAGAAAGCTCCAAAACAAAACTTGAGTTTGTTTGGCACTGAGCACCAATATGCTACATCCACTCATAGCACACTCTGCTTTCTGTCTTCAGACTCTTACTTTTGTTAGCATGCACCATGGGTGTGTGCACTCGCCTCCCACCTGAATACTGGGTAGCTGGGTGTGAGTGTTCACTCTGCCTCTCATCTGAGGACTGGATAGTTAACTGTGCGTGTTCGCTCTGATTCCTGTCTGAGTACTAGTTTGTTAGACATGAGTGTTCACTCTGCCTCTTGTCCGAGTACTGGGTATATAGGCCTGCAACAGCTGCATCTGTACTGAACATGTGCAGACCTTTATCTGTAAAAACTATTTAAGAAGTATTTCTTTTGTTAGACACTTTAAAAATCTAGATGTATGTAGGGCAGGATGTATGTGGGCTATATGCAAATACTATACCATTTCCTATGAGTCTTTAGCATTCACGGACTTTGATTATCTACAAAAAAGTTCTGAAACTAATGCCCAATGAATACTGAGGGATGATTCTGTCATATGCTTTGGAAGTATAAGATGAATTATTCAATGATAAAGTGTTATGGAGGTTGTATTTCATTTTATAATGGCTCATAAAAATGTGTGCATAGTCTTATGCTAGGAAGTCATAATAGAAAAAAAGCCCAACATATACCAAGACCTGGGAGCATGATAATATTGTCAGATGTGTACGTCTGGTGTATGTCAATGTTCATGTGTGTGCAGGTGTGCATGCACATGTAAACATGTATGTTGAGGCCAGAGGTCAATGTTAGCTGTCTTCCTCCATCACTCTCCACCTTATTATTTTTTGTTTTTCAATGTAGGGTCTCACTCCAGCTCAGTCTGACCTGGAACTCATTATGTAGTCTCAAGCTGGCCTCAAACTTATGGTGATCCGCCTACCTCTGCCTTCCACCCTATTTTTCAGACAAAGTCTGTCACCGAACCTGTAGTCATCAATTTGGATAGACTAGCTGGCCAGCAAAGCCTGAGGATACTCCTGTCTCCACCTTCCCAGTTCAGGGATTACAGGTGTGTACCACCATACCTGGCTTTTACATGGTGTAATAAGTCCATCTTTGCTGGACAAGTATCTGATCATAAAGAGCTTATTGGAGAAAAGGGTTTATTTCAGGCTTAGAGAATCTAGGGAAGCACATCAGTGGTGGAAGAAGCTGACTTCCTTCTGTAGATCATAGCAGAGACACATCATCAAATATCCAGCACCACCAACAAACATGAACAGCCAGAACTCAACCTGCTCTTTACACATCTTAAAGCCATACTCAAGATTCTTCCCCAGAGGGCTGGAGTGATGGTTTAGCGATTAAGGCCCTTTCCTGTAAAGTCAAAAGACCTCAGTTCAGTTCCCCAGGACCCATGTAAACCAGATGCACGAAGTGGTGCATGTGTCTGGAGTTCGTTTGCAGTTGCTGGAGGCCCTGGAGCACCCATTCTCTCCCTCCCTCTCTCTCTTGCTCTTTCAAGATAAATAAATAATTTTTTGAAAATCTAAAAAAAAACATTCTTCCCCAAGCATACCTTAGGGCTTGTCTCCAAGATCCAATCAGAAACATGCTCCCTGAAGCAGGCATCTGTTTGCTAGGGGCCCAAATAGAAAGTTTAATAAAAAAAATACCTCAGTAAATAGGGCTTTACATTCAAACTACCACATTCCATCCCTGGCCCCACAGATTCATGACCATCTCACAATGCAAATTGCAGTTAGGCCAACTTCAAAGGTTCATATGCTTTATTAACTTTGAGACTATTCCAATGTCCCAGTGTTACCTGAAATTCAAGACTGTCTCTTAACTGTGAGTCCTGTAAAATTAAAAGAAGTTACATACTTCTAACACATAATGGCACAGAGTAAACACTTCATTGTAAAAAGGTATAATAAGGAGAGAGATGGCTTAGCACTTAAGGTGCTTGCCTGTAAAGCCAAAATACCTAGGTTCAATTTCCCGGGACCCACATAAGCCAGATGTACAAGGTGGCGCATTCATTTGGAGTTTGTTTGCAGTGGCTGAAGGCCCTACCATGCCCATTTCTCTCTGTCTCTCTCTTTCAAATAAATAAAATAAATATTTTTTTTAAAAAGGCATAACAAAGAGAGATTGCACCAAAACAAATCAATAACCATCAGGTTAATATCAGACATGTGAATTTCAAATCTGACATCCATAACAGTGACAACAGTCTCTAGATTTTCTATTCCACACCTCCAGCTGGGCTGAGTAGCCAGGGGAAAACTTTCATCCCAAGCGAACAGTGTGCCATGGTAGCTGTTTCACAGATCTGGTCTATCCAAAACTTCTTTGGGTTTATAGTGCAAACCAATGGGAGAAAGGGGTCTCTTTCCTCTCAGGACTTATAGTTCCACAAAATGGCTGTTCTGGTCTTCAATACACAGAACTCACCCTGCTTCATCTCTGCAGCTGTTCCTAGAACTGGTTCTCTCCATACAATACATATTGGGCCTCTCCACAGGGATTCAACCCCGTTTCACATACTGAATCTCAGGAGCAACTTCTGGTACCATGTGCAGTTCATGACCCTCTTCCCTGCATTTCTCATGCTTTCAAAACCATTACCAGGTATATGCATAGCAAAATTTGTTAATTCAGAGAGAAAATAAACCTGACCTTGAAGAGAAGAATGGACCTTAGAATTCTTTAAGTCAACTTCTTTCAAAAGAATTTGTGTTCCTACTCACTGAGCCTTTCCTAGATAGATTTCATCCTCGCACATCATTTCCATTGTCCCAATGCAAAGAAATTGGCCCATACTTAATGGTGATAATCTGTTTACCAACTGCAGAACAATTGCAAAAGCTTCAGTAACCTAAAACCAGTCTCTGTGACTTTAAACTTGCTTAAAGTTTTCTGTGATAAACTATACACCTTCATACCTACATGCTCCATGCCTTCCACCAAACACACCAGTCCATTACTTTTAATTTCATTTAATTTTTATTTATTTGACACACAGGGAGAGAGAGAGAAAGGAGGGCGGGGAGGATAATGGGTATGCCAGAGTCCCCAGCTGCTGCAAATGAACTCCAGATGCATGCACCACCTTGTGCATCTGGCTATGTGGGTCCTGGGGAATTGAACCTAGGTCCTTTGGCTTTGCAAGAAAGTGTCTTAACTGCTAAGCCATCGCTCCAGTCTCAGTTCATTACTTTTAAATTTAACTTTGATCCAACTCTCTTGGCATGGGTTGAACACAATCAGCCTTCATGGATGTAGCCCAGTTCCAACAAAATTCTCTCCCCCTTTGAAAGTTCATAAACTAAGCCTTCATAGTAGACAATTCTCTTTGCATTTAGCATTTTCACACTCTCATCAGTATAGCTCATTGCAACATTGTGTGGCTTCTGTGGTCCCAAGTACCAAGTCCATCCACATTCTTCCAGCACACAAGTTCCAAAAGACCAAAATTCACATGGTCAGACAAACATATGGCAGCTATGACACCACTCCTCTGGTACCACAGTCTGTACTAGTCAGGGTCCTCTAGAGGAACAGAACTGATAGAATGAGTTATAATTTAAAGGGAATTTATTGGATTAGTTTACATTAGTTCAACAATAGCAGTCTATAGGCTTCAGAGTTAAGGAATCTAGTTGCTGCTCAGCCCACATAGCTGGATGCCTCAGCAGTCCCAATCCTAATGGCAGTTTCCAGAGAGCCACTGGTCTTGATCATATTGGAAGGCATAGGAAACTTGGTTCCAATGCCAATGAAGGATAATGAATAGGATAGGGGCACATACGGGTGAAGGCACTCACGAGCAAGCAGCACAGGCATCCAGGTGGGAGGAAGGGGGCTCTTTCCTCGCAGAGCTTCCTTACATAAAGCCCACTACCAGGCGGGCCACCCACTCTGGGCCAAGGGCTCACTCTGGAGGAAGAACTTAAGCCTTCAGTCATTCCTTTCTGGAAGCAACCTCAGAGAGCCACCTGGAAGGAAGGTCTGTGGATTCCTAATCACATCAAATAGGTCTTGGGGATAAGAACTCAGGTCCTTAGCCAGGCGTGGTGGAGCACGCCTTTATTCCCAGTGCTCTGGAGGCAGAAGTAGGAGAATCACTGTGAGTTCAAGGTCATCCTGGGACTACATAGAGAATTCCAGGTCAGTCTGGGCTAAAGCGAAACCCTACTTCAAAAAACTAAAAACAAACAACTAAAAGAATTCAGGTCCTTGTGCTTGTTCAGCAAGCGCTTTACAGGTGGAGCTTCACCTGAGCCCCTCAGCTCTCTTATGAGTGCTTATTTTCTTTTGTTTTCGAGTTGCACTTAGTCTTGGTCAAGCCGTCTTTCCTTCCAGGGAGTACAGGGCTCACCAGAGCAGCTGCTCCTTGATGTGTTCACAAATGCTCAGCTTCCTCCTGGTGGGTGCGGCTCACAGAAAGCAGGGCTTGCTTTCTTACCTGGCAAGTCTAGCGGCAACATTGCTCCGTAGGGTCTCCTCCTCACCCGACACCCATCCTGCCTCTGCTCATCCGTCCTGGGAGGAAGGGAGTCCTGGTCCATATCCATGTTTCTGGACGCTGGTAGACCTAACAGTGTTCAGCAAAGTACATATGACAGGGCAGCTCTAGTCACCCACTTCTTTCTTGAGCCTCCCAGAGGATTTTCTCTGGTGTGGTGTGGTTATAACTGAGTCACAAGGAAAAGCGAGTCACAGGGAAGCTGGGAAACTAGTACTTAGCTATTCTACCTTCTTCTAGGGACAAATAAGGGAGTATGGGATTAGAAATTTGATTATCAAGATGCTAAGAAACACAAAGTTTGCTTCTACACATTTCCAGCAACAAGCTCTCTTTCTCTTTCTTTATCTAATATTTATTTATGTGCAAGGAGAGAGAGAGAGAGAGAGAGGGAGAGAAGAGGGACAAAGAATGGGCATGCCAGGACCTTTAGTCATTGCAAACAAACTCCAGATGCCTGCACCATTTTATGCATTTGGGTTTACACGGGCACTGGGGAATCAAACCCAGGTCATTAGGCTTTGTAGGCCTTAACTGCTGAGCCATCTCTCCAGGCCCCCTCTCTCTTTTGAGGTAGGTCTATTCAGGTGTATCTCATGCTGGCCTCAAATTTATTATGTAGCCCATGATGATCCTGAAATCCTGATCCTCCTGCCTCTATGTTCCAAGTGCTCAGAACACAGGCATGTGCCACTACTCCTGGTTTATGCAGTTCTGGGGATTGAACCCAGGACCTTATGTATGGTAGGCAAGCAGTCTACCAACTAAACTTTCTCCCCAGAACTTCAACTATATCTAAATGTACTTCTGAATAAATTTCTTTGGTTGGCAACTAAAATATTAAAAAGATTGCAAAGTAATTAGAAATTCTGAATTTATTGTAGATTATATCATTAAATTCCTTTTGTAAATATTTAATAAGCTGCTTTGACATGCAACTCCACACCACACATTAGTCTAAAACCCCAATTTACAAAGATGAATATGTGATGCCTTGTGTCCTCGGAAAGTTTATAGTACAATGGTAGGGACAGGTCTACACACACACACACACACACACACAGAGAGAGAGAGAGAGAGAGAGAGAGAGAGAGAGAGAGAGAGAGAGAATATATATATATATATCCTACAAAACAAATTCAGAGAAATGGCCTCACCAGTTGGTTGGAAGCCAGGACAGGAAAGCATAGCAAGTGATGAGGACAGCTGGTACCAGGGGAGATTTGAACAGTTTTGAACATGTGTTCTTAGAATTTCTAATTTGGGGCTTTCAAAAAATGTGCAAGACCTGGAGTCAAAAGTCTTCTCTCCTAGACTGGCTACTGACTAACTTTGTGAAGGATTTGTAAATTTAACGCAAGGAGGGCTGGGAGACGGTTCAATAATGTAAAGTGCTGGCTGTGCAAGTATACTTGAGTTCACATCCCCAGAACCCAAGTAAAAATCCAGACACAGTGGTAAGCATATGTAATCCCAGTGCTCCTGAAGTGTGAGATGGGAGATGGAAACAGGAGAATCCCCAGAAGCTCATGGGCCAGTTATCCCGGTGTACATAGAACTAAATGATGCTGCTTCAAACAAGGTCAAAGGACAGGACTGATATCTATGGTATCAGTAGCACATCCACACTCACACATGAGAACACACATCATACACACACACACACACACACACACACACACACACACACACACACAAAGAAATTTAACTCAAGGGAGTCCATTTATTGCTGTAACGGTACATTTCTAATCACATAAGCATGGCACGTGCTCTGCACAGTTTCTTAACTGGGTGGCTGACATAGTGCTTGGAATTGCATCCATCTGCTAGCACTTAGGATGTTTTTTTTCTGCAGAAAAAGCCAGATGTAACTTACTACAGCATATTTGTACCTGGAAATCTTGGTGCTGTGATGGCCCAAGAGCTCTGTAGTCATCTAGGAAGTCTGGAAGTTGAAACTGGGAAGGAAAACTGTTTCTTGTGTGGGAATTTCCCAGGACCACAGTGGGTGGCCAGGTGACTGGCAGCCTTGGAACAAACCCTTAGCAGAAGAAAAGATCCCACTCAGGAAACTCTGACATAACCTCATGTCTGCCAGATTGAGAGAGAGGTCATGCAGTGTCGTCAGCACTTTAACTTAAACATTTAAAGAAAAAGAAATCCTTCAGCTCTCCTTTTTTGGTCACTTTGGCTTTTCATTGGTGGCTTTAATGTCTTTTCTTCCATGACATGATAGGAAAGGCACTCTTGGAGCTGTAGTGTAGTTATAAATGACTCTCCCACAACTGTTTTTTATTTCCATTCTGTTTCACTGACTGAGAATGTAAATTGAACTCCGGGGCTGTTGTGCTTTGTTCAGCCTGTCTTTGTGAAAATGTGTTCTGAATTAAAGTCCACGAGCAAACCAGAGTGGTTGCAAATACTGCCCTGTAGCTTTTGAACAACCCAAAAGCCAAGAAAAGACAGAACGTGGTTTTATGAGCCCCAGATGGTGCAGTGGGTGTCATGGACATCTTTATGTGGAGAGGTCAAGGGATCAGGTTTCATCTGGAGGGGACTCAGAACCTTCATATCTATGGAAGAAAGATGAGGGCTTAGGCAGGAACTGTAGCCACCTGCAGGGACAAGGCTTGCTGCCTTCCCAACATAATCACCACCAGCACTCGCTCAGGCAGCTACAGGGAGAATGGTGGCGACTCAGAACAAAGCAAAACCATGAACTATTTCCCTGCCACTTTCTGTCCCCACCCACTGTTTTTGTGGAGATCCTTCAATCGACTTTTCCCTTGCTCATTATTGGCTTGGTGTCTTATTGCATCACTCTTGAAGCAAGTATGAATATGCTTTAGGCCATGACTATGTGATGGTCTTTGGAGAGGGAAGCAGCAAAAGAAAGTTTCTGGGGCTCAGTTGGTGAAGAGTTTGCCTCACAAACATGAAGGCCTCAGTTTGGATCGCTAGTATCCATGAAAATACTGGGCATATTGACACATGCCAGCAATTGAGAGACAGAGATAGGTGTATCCCTGGAACAATCTGGTGAGCTAGACTAGCCAAATCAGTGAGCCAAATCTGTGGTCAGGGAGAAACCCTGTATCAATAAACATGGTGGAAAATGGTAGAGGAGAGACACCCAATATCAACCTATGGCCTTCACACACACAGCACACACTCACATGTCCCCATGTACATTGAACACATATACACATGCATATCACACGCATACATGTGTAAAAGAAAGGAAGATATTGAGACAAGTTTCTGCTTAGCAGGTGCAAATTCATCTTGATGGTCACATTGGATGTAACATCCATCTAGCAAAGTTATGACAAAGCTGTAACATCTTTATGACTGTGCTCCTAATCCATATATATGTATCATTTTATTTTTTTATTACAAAAAAAACTTTGTTGGGGCTGGAGAAATGGCTCAGCAATTAAAGGTACTTGCTTATGAAAAATGACAGCCTGGGTTTGATTTTCTCAGAACCAATGTAAAACCAAATGTACAAAGGGGCACATGTATCTGGAGTTCATTTACAGTGACAGGAGGCCCTAGCATGCCCATTCATTCATTGATTAGTTCATTAATTCTTTCTACCTATCAATAAAGTCAATAAATATAATATTAAAAGAAACTCTGATGAATATGGTGGCACACACCTATAATTCCAACACTCAGGAGGTTGAGGCAGGAGAATGGAAGTTTGAGACTGGTCTGAACTGTGGAGTGAGAGCCTGTTTAACAAAGCAAAACAACAACAAAAGCAAAACAAAAAAACCCTAGCAAATAGAACCGAGTGTGATGGTGAACACCAGTAATTCCAGCATTTAGGAGGCAGAGGTGGGAGAATTGATGTAAATTTGAAGCCACCTTCCAAGTTATAAGCTACTTCCAGGCTATAAGACCCTATTTCAAACAAACAGAAACAGCGTCAATTGGGATAAAACACACATCATCTGAAAGGTGCGTTTCTGACCACACTTAGGAACTCAGTGTAGCAGCACTAGGGCATTCCCTCTGTGCAAGCACCAGTACCTTCTATCCATAGAACTCCTTTTAGTCTTGTAAAACGGAAGTTCTGTCCCTCCTCTGAGCTTAGTGCAACTCCTAGGGAGCTGACCCATGACAGTGGAGTTCCACGAGTGAGTCTGCCCTTAGGCAGACTGGTGAGCTTGTAGGTGGCTCTTCCCCATATGCCCTCAATGGGAGGGCAGAGTATATTTTGGAGTGGCATTTCCTCAACTCCTTAAAACACACTTTAACCAGCTTATCTGGATATCTTGGAAGAGCCCTTCATTCAAGTCTATGCTGAAGTCATGCCAGGTTTGACTCTCTCATTGCCCACAGCCTGCATCTCCTTATTTTGCATGGAACAAATCAGTAAATAAATCCCTAGCTCATATGGGGCTGCCCATTGTTTCCCTGGGGAAAAGCAACTAGACCACAGACCAGTGGCAACAATCAGACTTGATGCTCTACTTGGAAGGCTCCATCTTCCATGTAGCCATTACTTCCTTCTGGTATGTATGTATGTATGTATGTATATGTATGTATGTATGTATATGTATGTATGTATTGGGTTCTACAAATCAAACCCAGAGTCTCAGGTATGCTAAGCATATTCATTGAGTTACATCCTATTCTCCTCCTATTTTCTTTTATTTTTGCATGTGCATAGTGTACATGCATGTATGCACGCTCACATGTGTGTGAGCATATATGTGGAAGCATGCATATGGAGGCCAGAGGTCAGTTACTTTCCACCTTGTCTTTTTCAGACAGGTCATACTCTGAATATAGAGTCCGAAACTTGGTTATATTGGCTGGCCAGCAAGCCCCAGGGCTTCTCATGTCTCTGTCTCCCAGAGGAGATTGCAGGTGTATGCCACCACACCCTGGTTTCATATGGGTGCTGGGGATTGAACTCAAGTTCTCATGTTTGTACAGCAAGCACTTTACTCACTGAGCCATCTCCATAGCTCCTACCCCAACTTTGCATTTTCTTATTTTGAAATAATGTCAGACAGACAAGAAAGCTGAACAAATAGAACTGAGTCCCTGTACCCAGCTTCCCCAGAGTTAGCATGTCCCATCACTACAGCAATATGATAAGACCGCCAGGAAATCAGCATTTCTGTGATCATACTAATCATACTGCAGACCAGCCTGGGGTTTTGAAAGTTTCCCCTTGACTCTATTCTCTTCCAGAAGTCCACCTGGTGTTAAAGCTTCTCAGTTACTTAGCCTTCTCCAGTCTAAGGTGGTTCCTGTCTTTCCACAGCCTCAGCACATGCTGGAAGAAGTTTGTTTGTTCTTCCTGTAGGATGCCTCTGAACTGTGTTCAGCATGGTGTGCCACATTAGGCATCCACCCCAGAGGTGTCTCTTTTTCTTGGTGATGGCCTTGATGTCTTGGCCTGAGGTACCTGCTGCACCTCTCCCTGTATATTATCATCATGGAGGGTCCGTTCGCAGAGTCTGCAAACATGTTCTCCTTGAGTGCTTTACACGAAAGTAAGCCTCCACCTGTGGGTCTGCCTACAAGTCGTTACCATCCCACGTGCTCGCTGGGATTTTCTCTTCTCCCTGGTTCTCCACCTTTGTTTGAGTTTTGTATTAGCACACTCCTCCTTGTGCTCCTGCCTCCCTTTTTGCACAGCCGTCCTGTTGGCCTCCTTTGTGCTCCGAGACAGTTTTATTTGTCCTTGCATGTCACATAAACACACATGACTTTATTCACCTATGTAAAGTTCAGAATCCACAAATGTGAGAAAAGAGGATGTATTTGTTTCTGTGAGATTGGCTTAATTCACTTAATATGATTATCTTCAGTTGCATCAATTTTCCAGCATATGTCATGTCTTATTTTCTTTCCTTCTTTCCTTCTTTCTTTCTTTCCTTCTTTCTTTCTTTATTTCTTTCTTTCTTTCTTTCTTTCTTTCTTTCTTTCTTTCTTTATTCCTTTCTTACTTTTTTTTTTTTTTTTGAGGTAGGATTTCACTCTAGCCCAGGCTGACTTGGAATTCACTATGTAGTCCCAGGGTGGCCTTGAACTCACAGTGATCCACTTACCTCTGCCTCCTGAGTGCTGGGATTAAAGGCAAGTGCCACCATGCCTGTTTTTTTGTGTTTTTTTGTTTGTTTGTTTGTTTGTTTTTTTGTCCTGTCTTCTTTTCTTTATGGCTGAAAAAAAAAAAACATTATCTATATATACCACATTTTCTTTATCCATTCCTATGTTGGTTTTATAACTTGATTGTTGTTATTGGTACAGCTATAAACATTGATGTACGAGGATCTCTGTGGCATGTTGACTTAGAGTCTTTCAGGTAAATACCGAAGAGTGGTATAGCTGGGTCATCTGGAAAATTTATTTGCTCCATTGTTTAAAATTTACTTTTCTAGGAAAAATAGTTTATTGAGTCCATTGCAAGAGGGCAGCGGGCTGGGCAGTAACTGGCATAATCATTTATTTATTGGAGTTATTTGTAAGAAAGAGTTGTTTCATCTTCCTCATTCACTCATTCATTCAATCTCTACTTTACATAATTTTTTCCTGGTGTTGAGGACCAAACCAGCAGCTTTCCACTGAGCTAAACCCCCAACCCCTCCAATTTCTGTCTATACATCCCCATGGATCTTTATTTTATTGTAAGGATTATGGTCTGTTCCTGTCCCGGCTTTCTGGTTGCTCTGCTTCCTCATGGTTTCTCCTACTGTTCTCTTAATGTTGGGTTCAGCTCTCTCCTGGTGTCTCCCCCAGGTGAGGGTAGGCTCCACCCTCCCTTTCCACTTTGGCCTCACCATCTCCCATTCCTTTAAATGGATGTCCCCTACTACCTTAATACTTTTACTAATTTGTCTTGATTTAATGATTATGTGTACTAATAATAAAAAGTTTGGTACTCATGGGAGGTTTTGCCTGGCTTTTGAGTTGATAGTTATTTGATAAATTATGTTGACTTATTAAATGTCAATCACCATCATTATGATTATATCACTCACATGCAATACATAAGATAATTTGTAAGATACCAACAGAAATTGTAATTAAAAATCCTTATTCATAGATGAGAATATCTATCACACAGAATTTTAAAGATACATATAAGTATTTAATTTTTTAGTATGAGAAAGAGAAGAGAATTGACATGCCAGCACCTCCAGCCATTGCAATTGAACTCCAGTCACGTGTGCCATCTTGTGCACATGTGCAACCTTGTGTATCTGGCTTTATGTGGAAAATGGGGAGTTGAACCTGGGTCCTTTGGCTTTGCAGGCAAGCACTTTAACCACTCAGCCATCTCTCTGTCAAACTAACTCTCACTGCTTTTTTCAAGTTGTAATAATGACATGTTGGTACCTTTGTTGAGGTAGAATTAAGATAATTTTTGCACATGATACTTCTCTGAATATTTACTTTGTAAGCAATCCTATGTATTTCTTCTATTACAATAAAATCTTCCAAATATTTTGTAATGTAACCATTAAACCCTGCTCAAAACAGTGAAAATCTCGCTTTGCTTGAGACACATGGTTCCCATTCCTGGCATGGCCATGCACAGTGGCGTTGCCTTGGGCACTCATACTCATGTGTTTATACATTAGGATGGTGTTAGGCAAATTATTTTGATAGCTTGTTAAATATTTTATTTATAGTTTTTCTTTGGAAAACATACCATGAGAAAAATGTGATCTGTTCAAATTTCCTCAAAACAGTTAAGAATTTTAATTTACTTATGTTTTGGCTTTGAACAACAGGGTTTCTTAAACAAACTCTCTCAACATCCCAGAGTGTTGTGGGCTAAGTACTGGATTAAATTAACCAAGTCACATTTCCTTACCTAAGTGTAACTGTGTAAGACAATTAGCCCTGCATTAGAATGGCATTTGTTCACCATATTTTGTTAAAACCTTGAATGGAGCTCTAACCTAAATCAGTTTAATTCAGAAAACTTTCTATAGAAGTAAGCCTTGAGAGAATTGTTATTCAAGAAAATACTTGAAAGAAAGCCCCTCAGTCCTAATTTTGGTTGAGATGAAGTGCACTGTTACAAAAGTTCTTCAGATGGCCAACAGTTGAGGGGACAAAGGAGCACTCCCTGGGGATGGGGGAGGGGGAAGATTACAATGGGAAGACTGCCAGCACGGCCCAGAGTCCAGGCCCTCGCAGATTCTGGAAGGCTCCTTGGAGTTCAAAGCACTCATTAGTAAAGAACACTCCTTCTAGTTAAAACTTCTGAACTGTAGGTTCAGAAGGTTGAGAGGGAAGGGGAGGGGAGGGGAGAAGAAGGGAAGGGGAGGGAAAGGAAGGGGAGGGGAGAGAAAGGGAGGAGAAGGAGAGGAGAAGGGAAGGGGAGGGAAGGGGAGGGAAAGGGAGGGGAAGGGAAAGGGAGGGGAGAGGAAGGAAGGGGAAGGGAGGGGATGGGAAGGGAGATGCAGATCTTCTACCTACTCACTGTCCACAGAAGTCCTTTCCTGCAGTTCTGGTTGCTGTGAAAATGGAAATATAAAAACGTGCTTATGTCACCTTGGCAAGGAAGGAGTGAGGTTAAGATGTTATTTCTTTAAAAAAATTTATTTTATTTTAAAAATTTATTTCAGAGAGAGGCAGATAAAGAGAACAATTGAGAGAAAAAGAATATAGGCACACCAGGGCCTCCTGCCACTGCAAATGAACTCCAGTGAATGTACCACTTTGTGCATCTGGCTTTACACGGGGACTGGGGAATCAAACCCTGGACTGGCAGACTTTACAAGCAAGTGCCATTAACCACTGAGCCATCTCTCTAGCCTGTAACGTATATTTCTGAGTAATTTACTTTTTACTTTCTGTGGTTAAGGACATTGAACTCAAGGCCTTGTTCATGCTAGCTAGGTAAGTGTGCTACTGCTGAGCCACATTTTTAACCCTAGCTTAAGACTTAGACTGGTGACTTATTTGGTAAATGAACCTTACTTGGGATGTTTAGTTTCTGAGAATCTGAGATATTAGTGGGTGGTTTCTACTTACAACTTGCAAAAGAGATTCTTGCTACCTTTCATGAAATGTGATGGTTCATTTTAGGTATCCTCATAGCTGGGTCTTGAGATGGCCAGAAAGTCGGTAAAGAAGTTTCTGAGTTGAACACATGAGGGTGTTTCCAGACAACACTGGCATTAATGTTGATGGACTGGGCCAGAAAGGTGGGCTTCACCCATGTGGGCAGGTGCCATCTACTGGTTAAGGGCTATACAGAGCAATGTAAGTTGTGGTCCATCTTGTGGAGCCAGGGTCTCTTCTGGCCTTGAACACCTGAATCCCAAGTTTTCTGGCTTTTGGGCTCTTGGATGTGCACTAATGGGCCTCTCAATGTGAACAAGACTGCCTGGCTAGCTCACTCAGTAGAGCATGAGACTCTCAATGTGGACAAGACTGAGACACGCCATGGCTTCCCAGGGGTTCTGGCTCACAGATGGTGAGACTCCTCAGTGCCCATAATTCCACAAGCCAATTCCTATCCTCTACTGTCCCACTCTGCATGCCATGAGAGTGTAACCAGAATACCAGAGTTCCTCACTGCCTGTCACTTCAGATGCCAATAAGCAGAGACAGGAAGTGAATCTTTAGAACTGTACTTTAGGGCTGGAGAGATGGCTTAGCGATTAGGATGCTTGCTTGCAAAGTCTGATGGCCTGAGTTCAACTCTCCAGTACTCATGTAGAGCCAGATAAAAAAAGTGGCCAACGCATCTGGAGTTCACTTACAGTAGCAATTTTTCAGAGAGCCAACAGTCTGAGAAAATAGTGGATTATTATCTGAAAAATCTGTCTTAAAGTCAAAATTCAGTTTAAGCAGAAATTTATTCAGCAAAGCAAAGCAAACACTCCCTAGAGAGTTTGGAGTGGGTTTCCCCAAAGGTGGTGGTGGGGCATTCAGTGGATCTGTGTTGTGAATTTTTGAACATCTATGAAGTGGGGTGACATACTCATGAGGTAAGGTAACCCTTTTTCCTTCCCAAATCATGGTCGACCAGTTTTCCATTTTAGGTTGTTTCTTCCCATGAACCTATAGAAAATAGAAGGGAGTGTGAAAACCACATTGCAAGTTATATTACAATGATATCAGGTCTGTTGAGGATATTAACATTTTGTTAGTGCACATATATGGGAAAAATGCTATTGTGCCTTTGTTTTGGATATAGAAGTAAAAGACCTACTTGCAGCTTCAAGAATGTTTAACCAGACGGGCATGGTGGTATACGCCTTTAATCCCAGCACTCGAGAGGCAGAGGTAGGAGGATTGCTGTGAGTTTAGAGGCCACCCTGAGACTACATAGTGAATTCCAGGTCAGCCTGGGCTAGAGTGAGACCCTACCACTGGGGGCAGGGGGGAGAAGAGTGCTTAAACCACAAACAGGTATTCTGACCATGAAGAGATGGCTGCCAAGATGTAGCTGCAGGTTTCCTGGGTTACCTCTTATCTAACTCCTTGCCTACTCAATATTAAAAGAACACTGATAAGAAGGACTGTTACCTTCTCAATGCTGGAACTCTTGACCAGAAGCAGCTTACAGGAGGAAAGGGTTTATTTTAGGCTTATGTTTTGGAGGGGAACTTTCACTATGGCCGAAGAAGCTGGCTCACTCCATCATACATACATAGCAGAGACACAACAGCCAGAGCTCAAGCTGGCTCTTTATACACAGCTGACTGGACACACCTTAGAGCTGGACTAGAGATCTACCCTCAGCGACACACATCCTCCAGCAGAGCTCTGCTTAATTTAAAAAACCTCAGGCTATGGAGCCATTTCCATCCAAACCATGGGAACTTAGGCTCTATTTGGTGTGGCACTGACCATTCCATGAACTTGCTGATAAGCCAAAAGGAAAACTGTTTGCTGTGAAGGCGCACCTTGGAGATTGTATAAGCCAGCCTTTTCCCAGAAACAGCAGTATCCTCCAGTTACAATTCTCTACAGGCAGCTTATGTGAATCATCTGAATGTCCCCTTTTACCCACCAGGACACATTCTGGTTTCCACTTGAAACCTGGGCTCCCAGAATTGTAACCGAAAGACCTCAAATCAATGCCTGTTTGCTTTAGAGGTCATGTGGACCTCATTGGATTATAAGAGCTCCTTGGTTGTGTTTTCATGTAGAACCCTAAGTAGTGGGTGGTCAAAGCACAGCCCGGCGGGGGGTCGGGGAGAGGTTGGCAGGTCTGCAGCTCAGCCCTGTGAGGGTCACAGTCATAGTCAGTAATTCTGGAACCTGGAGACCTCCTGGCCACATGCCTCTGCTAGAGACCCTGTAGAGCCCTCTTCCAAGGACTTCCTACAAAACAGGCTAAGCAGACTGAACAACATTCTTATTTTCTCTTGCTTGCTTTTAAACTGGATAGTTGTGAAACATCTAGCTAGTTAGATTAAACAGCAGAGATCATGTTTTTTTGTTTGATTGTTGGTTTGTTTTGTTTTGTTTGTCGAGGTAGAGTCTCACTGTAGGCCAGGCTGACCTGGAATTCATTATATAGTCTCATGCTGGCCTCAAACTCACCATGATCCTCCTACTTCTGCCTCCTAAGTGCTGAGTGTGATTTATTTTATAAATGACTAAAACATTAGATTAGGTTATACCACCCGCTTAGCCACAGAGGAGAATGAGGATGAATAAGTTGTGTAGGAGTGAGCTCACTCTGGAAAAATAGTACAGCATTTTCAGAGTCAAGCACAGGCAGGGAGGACAGAAGACTAGTTAGTGTCAGCTGGGAAGGAGACAGAGAATTCTAAATATATCAGATAAATGGCAGCTTATGGGCCAATAAATTTGTGACAGGAGTTGGTCTCAGCAAATGGCAGAGAAAACGAGAAGCTGTACTTATATGTCTCTATCAGAAATTGGGGTGGGCAAGGGGGAATGGAGCTCAGCCTCTGCTTGTGATGGGCCTCTGGTCCATGTAACTTGAAGCACTCCACACTGCTGCTGTTTGTCCGAGGCTATATTTATTTCTGGTTTTGTTTTTAGAAATAGGGTCCAGCTATGTAGTTTAGGCTGGCTTTCAGATTGTTGATCTTCCTGTCTCTGCCTCTGAGGGAATGGGTATGGTAAGGTTTTGCTCATGCAAACTTATCTCAGTGCTCAGTGGGAAAGGCTGGTCCTCCCTTCCCTGTGTGAAAGTAGAGGGTTCCTCTGTGAAAGGAAGTGCATGCCAGACATTTAAGCAGGTATGAGAAGACAGAGGGTTTTTCCTGAGTTTGTTCTGCTCTAAAAAATCCCTATGACAAAAAGAACGTATTTTGAGGTGCATTCTGACCCCCTTCAGAATATTAAGAAATGCCTATCTATACTAGTGGTTCATTTAATGGGAAGTCAGGTTTGGTACCTCACCATGCTCACCAAGACTTAGGCTCCCTTCTGCTCTCTGCTTCTCCACACTTTATGTATAGCTGATATTCCTTCTTATTGAGATAAGATGGCTGCACTTGTTCCAAACAACACAGCTGAGTCACAAGGATAGAAGCAACACAATTAAGCCATCCTCAGAGGATCTCTCCCTGAATTTCCTTGTCAGAACTGTACCATGCCACAATCAGTCCACGGGCTGGCTGAGGGGTCTTGGATAAATATGTCTGGCTCAGACGTAGAGGGAGTCATAATTTGCATACCTCCAAATCTAGATTCTGAAAATAAGTAAGAAAGGGGAGACAGCTGTTTAGGAATCTGAGGATCTGTTGGGGTGCAGGTCTGCACTTATGTCCAGAAGGGTAGGGTGACTAGTTATTTAGGTGTTTGGGTAGAAGACACCTCTAAGATTGTACTCTTTAATATAAACTTGGTTAGAAAATTTGATTGAATCAGAGGCATTTAATGTAAACCTTTGAAATAATGGGAGTCTGTTAAAGCAGAACAGTCTTGGGAGGCAGGGTGAGGTTCAGAGCACCCACCTGCACATTCAAGGGTCTGGCTTCCATCAAGCACTGCCAGAGGAAAAAACAAAACAAAAGCAAATGAACAAAAAGCCTTGAGCTGTACATTAGCTAATTTTTACTTATCCATTTTACCTTTTTTTTTTTTTTTTTTTTTGTGGTACTGGGACCAAATCTAAGGCCTTGTACATGCCAGACAAGCTCAACACTGAACTACATTTGCAGGACCTAAGTAAATTTTAGACAAAATTTATTGACACATTGGTTTAGACTATACTTAGTCTATGTCTTTTTATCATAAAGATAAGCTTTCAGCTAAGTTTGGTTGTTGTTTGGTAAGAAGAGTAAGGTAGTTTCTTGTTGGGCTCCTGAGGATTGACAAGCACAGACTGTTCATGTAAAATTTAAAATGTATTTCTTATTAAAGCTGACTTTGCTCAGTCACCTCAGTGACTCAATATGACTAATTTACTTAGATCTGATTAATCTGGACTCTTCAAAATGACAATGCCAGCTGGAAGTAGTGGATCACACCTTTAATTCCAGCTCTCCAGAGGCTGAAGAAGGGAGATCACCATGAGTTCAAGGCCAGCCTGAGCTACAGAATAAGTTCTAGGTCAGTCTGGGCTGCAGTGAGACTGCTTCCAAAAAAAATTAAAAATGACAATGCCAGCCCATGGTGACCCATGCATGCTGGAATTATAGGTATCAGGAGTTCAAGGTCACCTTTGGCTACAGAATGGGTTTAAGGTCAACCTTGGCAACATGAATCCCTGTTTCAAAAAAACCAAAAAAAAAACAACAACAACAACAAAAAAAAAACAGAAAACTAGGCTCTGGGAGATGGATCAGTGGTTAAAGGCGCATGTTCTGCACCCCTGTTGATCAAAGTTCACATTCCCAGCACTCACATAAAGCCAGATGCATAGTGGGGCACATGTAGTAATCCCTGTATACGAGGTAGAGTCAGGAGATTCCAGAAATTCATGAGTATCCAGTCTGGCCTTTCCAGAGGCAACACAACAAGAGAGACCCTAACATAAACAAGAAGGAAGGAGAGGACCAACACCCAAAGATTGTCATTTGACCACATGTACACTGTGCCATGCACATGCCCATACATAGATACTTCCTACACATACTCATGCTCATATGTATATGCACACAATAATTAATAACAATAATAACTATGGCAATGCCCAATTCCCTGAGAACCTGGGACACAGGTCAGGGTGTAGTCTTTTAGAAACATGCATATATAAATAAAACATGGCTAACAGATTAGTTTAAAGCACAATTCAGAAACTCTGCTGTGATATTAAAAGTTGCAAGATTGGTGTGTGTCTTTTAAACCCTCATTCTAGAGTATTTCACAGACTTTCTCAATGTGAAGATTCATGCCTGGGTTTTGAGAAGTTTCTATGTATTTCATTTAGGAAGTGTGAATATTGGATTGTATATCCATCAATGATCCTTTAAGAAGTACCACATCTAGGTAATGTGATAGTTAAGCTTTTAGATAGTCTAGTTAAGTAAGTTTCTGTTCTTTCCTCCGGTTCACTGGATAAGAGACACATCACCTAAAATGACTTTCTTGTATACTTTTCATTTCTTGGTCATATCTATGCCAGGATTTCTTTATTATCTTCCAGTCTTCCTCCTGAACTTTATAAAAATAATTCTTGCTTTCTCCAAGATCCTCCTTTTTTGTCTTATATGATTATTTTAAAGTGATGAGTACAGAATTTTCTTTTGTTTTTGATGACACTCAACCATAGGTGTGTGCATGTTACCCAAATGTCGTAGGTTTCTTTGTGCTACTCCCCTTTCATGCTCATCATTCCTCTTTACATTCAGGAGAAAGGCACTAAGAAACCTGATGCCTCTCTCTGAGGGGCTTCTGGCCTGGTGGCTCCCATTAGTGTGTGCCTGGCAGAGAGCTAACTCTTTCACCCCACACACCAGCACCTGGAGATTTCTTTTCCACAGAAAGATCTTGTCGGGGACCAGCACCACAGTGAGACTGGCTTGCTAGTATTTTGGAAGAAAGTAAGGGTCACAGTGCTGGAGATGCACTCCCGCACTGTCAGTGGACAGAGGTGCACTGTTCCGTGGACCCTCAGAGTTGGCAGGTAGCTTTAGCTGTCTGTCTCCCTCCCTCTCCTTTTTGGTGTCTATATCTAGCCTTGAACTTGAATAGTACATCCATCACACAGAGAAAGGAAACACAGCCTAACAGAGGGTCATCTGAGTACCTGTGTTGAACTGTGCTTACCATGAGCAATGTCACTTTGGGGGCTCTGTCAACTCTGAGCTCTCCCTTGCAAGTTTTGCCACCAAAGCTGTAGCAGACCTACTGGTAGCTGTGCTTCATGGCTCCACTTCCCAGTGTTGTCCTTCCAGAAGAGGAGCGTTTTCAGGCTGCAGAGGTCTCTCAGAAGGTCCCACACAGACCTGCTGCCCATCGGGACCACCCTCATTCACCATGCACTCTGGACAACCTCCTTGTCTTCCTTCCCAGACTCCCTTTCAGGACCTTCCCTGGTTGGCTTTCACAAAACCCACTAGTCCTGCAATCTTTCCCTGGGTTTTGCTTCTGAGGGAGCTCAAACCAAGACACAAATCAGTTGGGCCAGATCCTAGATGTCCAGGCGTGGCCTTCTTGTCACCCTGTCCTCTGGCTGCTGTCAGTCCTTCCTGACTAGTCACTGCTCTGTGAGTCAGGGATTCTGTTGTGCATGGACTGCAGTCAGGAGATAGGAAGGACTCTGAGGAAGTGTTTCTTCAGAATTTTATTTGCCAGTCCTTCCTCCTTCCCTCCATCTTTCTCTCCCTCCTTCATACTTGAAGGAAACATAAAGAAAAGGTATGAATAGTAATCCAGTGTGATTTTGGATTATATTCTGCCTGGAAGATCTCAGAAAAGTGAACTAGTCTTTGTCTCTGTTTTTGTCCTTCAAGTGGATTTTAAATGAGATGCAACTTATTAGACAGTTTGAGATATAATACTATAGACATCCTGTACCTTAGGGTAATCTTAAGGTAAGTCTTGGGGGAAAATTAGAGGATTGCATTGGGTCTCCCTGACTGTGGATATGTGATAGTACTGTGCATGTAATGAGAATCTGCACTGCAGGTCTGTGGAGTTGGCATGAATTCCTGCTTAGTAAAGATACATCTCAAAACGTTTTTTCACAAATTCCCTTAGAAATATGGAAGATCATGGAAATAACACATCTATCTTTGAAGCAAAAATGTGCTTGGAATTTTATTTTTATAAAACTATTTGAGAAATGGGTGGTGTAACATAATTTCTAAAACAACATAAAAGATGGAATCAGACAGTCTGTAAATTATTTAGATGTGACAGTCTATTTTTTAAACCAGTCTTTAATCTTAAAAAATAAACATTCTTGAAATCAGAAAACAGTATATATTCACTGCTGGAGCCAACTTTATATCCTTTCATTTGATAGCACTTAGGGATGGCATAAAAGGAGAAGTTTTTTTGTTTTTTTTAAGTCTTGACCACTGGAAGAGACAATGAGGGGGAAGGAGACCCTTCAATACACAATGTGCATGTAGCCACCAAGCCAAAAGCACACTCACATGTTTTAGTGGCAGGTTATTTTACAGTAGTTTTCTGATCATTTAATAATTACTCATTGAATAATCTAACTAGTGTCATGTATGTGTCTGAGAAAAGACGTCAAATACTGACAAAATATTAGATGTTTGATTGTAGCAGAAAGACTACTGTTCCAGATGCAAGGTAAAAGGTTGTATCCTACCAACCTAGAAATAAGATAGTTAAACAACAATGTTAATAATTAATATGAAACTTATATTAAGTATTTAGAACCTACATGAAAGTCCCAAATCATTTCAGGACACAAGGTCTGCCTCAGTAGCAATTTTGTAGAGGGGTGGATGCCAGCACCCTACAACCTGACTTAAAACAATTAAGTCCAGATGCTTTGCCCCAAAAGAGGTCTATACCATTCGCCACCATGACCTGGATTATATTTCAAAAGTGTCAAATCAAAGCTGTCCCACCAAAGCCTGATTTCTTAATGAATTCCTTATGCATCTCATGTCTTGAACACGAAAGTTGGGTGTCCATTGGGGAGTAAAATTCAGACTTAAGAAAACAAAATCTAACTGGTGTGAGCCTTTTGTGAAACCCACACCCAAGCTGTTGGCCTTTGACTATGGGGTTATCTCCTGCCTCCTTCAGATGTTTTCACTTAATAAGTCACAGTAGAGCCATCATAATATTTACAGAGGAAAAAGATTGAGAGCTAAAGGAAGTTTACTAGATAGCTGGACAGTTAGGTCTATTAAAAAACACAGAAGTTCTGTCATGTTAATCCAGTATCATGAAGAGTGAAATTTAAAAATTTTTCCATTTCTGTATTTAAATACTGGCATCCTTCCTGGTGGGATGTTTTTCAGCCCTAGTATATCATGCTTAGTATGTCAGGAGCTAAACAGCAAGTGCACCTCCTTTGGAGAGCAGATAAGAACTATTCTTAAGGTGACTAAATATACACATTTAACAGATAATAGATAAACAGTAAGGAAGGTGGACTGGAAGATGGGAGGATAGAAGGATAGACTGACTGATAGATATGGTGTTAAGTCAATCAATAATTCTGTCATGAAAAGAGCAACTTCCTGCCTTTAGGTCACCAGTTTAACATAAGCTTTCCTCATAAGGATGCATACTTACAGGCTAGGGAGATGGCCCAGTAGATAAAGCTCTTGCCATACAAGCATCATAACCTGAGTTCAGATCCCTAGAACTCGCCTAAAAAACAGAGGTCAGATGCAGTATCTGTATTGTAATCTTAGTATTCCAATAAGATGGGAGGCAGAAACAGGAGAATCCCCAGAAACTAGTGGGTCAGCCAGCCTGGCATATGCAGTGGTAAGCAATAAAATATTCTGTTTCAAACAAGGTAGAAGACAAGGACCTATACACAAGGCTGTCCTCTGACTTCCACGCTGTGATGTGGCACATGCACGCCCACATCCACATGCACAGACACACATATCACCTCTCCCCACAAATGTGCACACATGAACATTAAAAAGAAGCTGGGCTGGGCATGGTGTCGCACACCTTTAATCCCAGCACTTGGGAGGCAGAGGTAGGAGGATCACCGTGAGTTCAAGGCCACCCTGAGACTACATAGTGAATTCCAGGTCAGCCTGGGCTAAAGTGAGACCTTACCTCAAAAAACAAAACAAACAAACAAAAAAAGAAGCCAGGCATGGTGGCATATACCTTTAATCCCTGCACTCAGGAGGCAGAGTTTGAGGCCACCCTGGGACTACATAGCAAATTCCAAGTCAGCCTGGGCTAGAATGAGAACCTACCTTCCAAAAAATAATTAAATAAATAAAAGATACATGCTTACAGCCCTGAGAGGTATTAATCAAAGAATTCATGGCAATGCGGCTTGCCTTGCAAAGGCCTTAAGGGCTCTGAAACTCAAGTATGAAACCTGTTCCTTCGTTCACTCAGCAAATAGTCATAACGTTCACTCTGTAACAACGCCCAGCAGAAACTCCTGCTTTCATGGACTTTAAGTAGTCAGTTTATTCCCAATTCCATTTGCAAATCCTTAAGCAACACTTCCAGTTACAAAACAAGGACTTATGAATCAAGTGTGGTTGTACAGGCCTGTAGTCATACTGATGCTCAGGAGGGTGAGGCGGGAGGGTCACAGTCCAAGGTCAGCCTAGGCTACATAGTAAAGCCCTGTCTCAAATGGCAAAGCAAACAAAAAAACAAACAAATGCCCGGAAAATTATTCGCCCTGCTCTGTAACTCATCATCCTGCTGCTCTGCAAGCCACCCCTAACCCATGCTCCTGTAAGTAACTCCTTTCCAGTGCTCTCTAAGTAACCCCTCGCCCTGCTCTGTAAGCAATCCAATAAACTCATGGGATTTCCAAACTGGACTTTGGTGGAATTATGCTTTGGTCTGTTGTTTGTGCCTTTTCTGGGGCGAATAGATACATATTCATGTCACCCCAAGGAAAAGGTTTCATGCAACAATGATAATTTCTTAAATTTAGAAAGAGACATAAAACCTCAGAATCATAAAGGTGACAGAAACCAAATGTATAAAGTCAAAGAAATTCACACCAAAATGCATCATAATTAAACTTCCCCCAAACTAAACACACACACAGTTCAAACCAGCTTGACTAACGATGTAGAACCTGTAGATGAAAACAGCTGGGTGACAGCTGGTTGCTCTCATCCAAAGTCATCAGAGGGCAGTTTATGAGAGAGTGACTTCAAAATGACAGGCAGGAAATAAAGGAACAGCAAAGGCTATACCATTCCAAGAGGAATAGGAAAAGACATAGGGTTGACTGTGCTGATGTTAGAGCAAAGTAAATTTCAGGGAAATAAAATTATTATGAACAAGATGGGCTTTATTTAAAGATAAAGTTAAATCTTCCAAACTTTCAAAATACATGAAACAAAGACTAGTGGAACTGAAAAATCGACAAATTTAGAATTGTAGTTGGGGACTTCAAAGCTCAACTTGCAGTCATTGATAAAACCAAAAGAGCAAGTGTCAAGGACGCAGAAGGACAAGCACCAGGATAAACAGCATCTAAGTCAGATCCTTTCCAGGGAAGGAGCAGAATGTGTCCTCTGTCCAAGAGCCCATGGGGTCATGGATGTTCACCAGAAAGCCCATATCCCAGATCATCCCGCAAACTTTAACCAGTGTAAAAGGACTGAAGCTGTGCATAATATGTTCTCACTATAATGGAATCAGAGGCAAATCAAAATCTGAGAGTAAAATTTCCAAACAGCTGGAAATTAAAGGATGTTCTTGCTTCCTACATAATCTATGGATCAAAGGGCAGTATCCAAGAAGATTAAAAAATAAAAATAGGGGGCTGGAAAGATGGCTTAGCAGTTAAGGCACTTGCCTGTGAAGTTTAAAGGCCCAGGTTTGATTCCCCAGCACCCCATAAACCAGATGCACAAGGTGGCCCAGGCATTCAGAGTTTGTTTTCAGTGGCTATAGGCTCTGACGTGCCCATTCTCTCTCTGTCCTTCTCTCTCAATTAAATTAAAAAAAAATAAAGATAGGGCTTTGAGATGGCTCAGCCATTAAAGGTGCTCGCACACACACACACACACACACACACACACACACACACACACACAGTGAATAAATATTAAAAAATAAAAATAAACTTTCCTATGATTGACAGCACTTCCTGTCTTCTTAGTCGCCTATCCTCCCCTGACTTCAGTGAAAGAAATCACTGAGCTCCTCATCAACAATGTCTCTGGCATGTGTGGGGCTGTGCTCCCTTCCACTGATGGGCTATGCTGACACTGGGATGTCACGTGAGTATGGGAAAGAAGGATTCCTAAGTGAGCAATGAGGTAAGTCCCGAGCAAGATAAGCTGAAGAACCTTCTCTGGCATCTCACTGTCCCCAACTGGGATGATATCAAGAAGATCTGGCACCACACCTTCCACAAGGAGCTGCACATGGCCCTATGGGGCACCTGGAGTTGCTGACGAAGGCCCCTATCAACCCCAAGACTAACAGGGAGAAAAAGACCCAGATCATGTTTGAGACCTTCAACACCCCAGCCACATATGTGGCCATTCAGGCTGTACTGTCCCTGTATGCCTTTGGGTGTACCACTGGCATCATCATGAATTCTGGTGAAGGGATCACACATATGGTGTCCATCTATGAAGGCTATGCCCCACACCATCTTGCATCCAGATTTGATTGGTGGGACCTGGCATGACTTCATGAAGACCCTGACTGAGAGGCCAAAGCTTCACCGTCAGGGTCAAATGGGAGAGATTATATGTGACATCAAGGAAAAATTGTGCTATGTTGTCCTGGACTTTGACAAGAGATGGCCATGGCTGCATCCTCCTCCTTCTTGAAAAACAGCTACGAGCTGCCTGGCGGGCAAGTGATCACCACGGGCAATGAGTAGTTCCAGTGACAGAGGCACTTTTCCAACCCTCCTTCCTGGGCATCCACGAGACTACCTTCAACTCCGTCGTGAAGTGTGATGTGGACATCCACAAGGAGCTGTATGTCAACACAGTGCTGCCTGGTGGAATTGCCATGTACCCAGGCATTGCCAACAGCATGCAGAAGAAGATCACAGCCCTGGCACCCAGCACAATGAAGGTCAGGATTCTTGTTCCCCTGAGCACAAATGTTCCAGGTGGATTCGTGGTGTAACTCTGGCTTCGTTCTCTACCTTCCAGCAGATGGATCAGCAACGGGAGTATGACTGGTCGGGCCCTCCATCATCCCGCACAAATGCTTCTAGGAGGACTGAGCAGGTGTCAGGCATCTGCTGCATAAGCTGATTCTGAAGCATCAATCTACCCTGACAAAAATACACATATCATGCTAGCCTTAGAAAACTAAAATGCATCTTTCAATAGAAATTTGAGGAGCTGGGGCTGGAGAGATGGCTTAGTGGTTAAGCGTTTGCCTGTGAAGCCTAAGGATACCGGTTCAAGGCTTGCTTCCCCAGGACCCACGTTAGCCAGATGCACAAGGGGGTGCACACATCTGGAGTTCGTTTGCAGTGGCTGGAGGCCCTGGTGCGCCCATTCTCTCTCTTTATCTACCTCTTTCTCTCTCTGTTGCTCTCAAATAAATAAATAAAATTAAACAACAACAACAACAACAAAAAGAAATTTGAGTTGCTAGAGAAATAGTTCAGTGGTTAAGGCTTGCCCATGAAACTTAAGGACTCAGGTTCGATTCTCTAAGACCCATGTAAGCCAGATGCTCATGGTGGTCCTTGCATTTGGAGTTCATTTGCAATAGCTGGAGGTTTTGGCATGCCTATTTCTCTCTCTCTTTATCTATCTATCTATCTATATATCTGCGGGGCTCCTTCCCGCACAGGTAGTGCCGAGGGAAGGACCAGGCCTGCTGGTTCCTCCCTAGGGGTTGAGGGGATGATGAGCGTCGGACGACTCAGAAACCTCTCCTGGCCACCGGAGAAAAACCACACTGAGTCAGGAGTCTTTGCAATGCAGGAACAACTCGCTTTATTACTCTGAGCAGTTGCTTACATAATGTTGGGGACTAAGGCGGGGATTTTAGGGTGGGAGAAGAGGTAAGGGCCAATAGTAAACTTTAACTATTGAAATGGTAATTACAATTACCACGAGGAAGTAGCAGGCCAGAAGCCCTTAGGCATCCTTCTGAGTCATAGCTGGCCAGAGACAGGTCGCCAAACTTTAGCTAGGCTCAGGAAGTTCCACTATGCCTCACGCCTGGGCCTTTCAGGGCCCAACATATATCTGCCTCTCTCTCAAATAAGTAAAGAAAAAAAATTTTTTCAAGGTAGGGTCTCACTGTAGCTTAGGCTGACTTGGAATTCACTTTGTAGTCTCAGGGTGGCCTTGAACTCATGGTGATCCTCCTACCTCTGCCTCCCAAGTGCTGGGATTAAAGATGTGTGTGACCATGCCTGACTTAAAATATTTTTTTAAAAAAGAAATTTGAACTTGAAGCTTGTATCTGACATTAGCATTTGTTGCTAATATTTTTAAAGATTTATTTTTATTTATTTGAGAGAGAGAAAGAGAGAGAGAGAATGGGAACGCCAGGACCTCTGGCCACTATAAACAAACCCCAAATGCATGAGCCACTATGTGCACCTGGCTTACATGGGACCTGAATCCTTAGGCTTTGCAGGCAAGTGCCTTAACCACTAAGCCATTTCTCCAGCTCTTGTTGCTGATTTTTGGCCTTGTATGCAAGCTAACTGTTTCCTAGTACCCTGTGCATAGCTGGATTAAGCTTCTGGTCTAAGTGGCTCTGTCACTTAGTGGCTGAGGCAGAGAAAGCCCCACTGTTGGATATGTTGAACACATGCTGTGATACGCTCAGGGTGCTGAGGTCAGAGCTGACTGCTCCAGGTTGGCAAGGGCTCCTGAACCAGTTATCACCTCCATCTTGCAGGTCTAATAGTGGGAGGTTCTGAGTTTAGAATCCAGTTTCTGTTCTGGCGTTTCCCCTCCTGACCACTGTGGGTTGTTCCTTGCTTTGAGTTGGGAACGTTTGCATGTACACTTGTAACTTATTTATTCTTTGATTTATGTATGGTTTTGTACTCAAGTCTTTAAGAGATGACAAGTTTTGGTTTACTAGTGTTAAATGAGAATATTAGACCCCAGCAACATGCCATTGTATAAAGTAACATAAAGTGCTGCAGTACACTGAGGAAAAAAAAATCAAATAAATAAATAAATAAAAATAAATGACATAAATAAAATTGAAACCATACCTAAGAAAAATCTGTGGATTTTAGCAGTCAGGCATGGCAGTGTATGTCTATAATCATACAGTTAGGAGGCTGAAGCAAGAGGACCACCAAAATAGACTTTGTCTCAAAATTACAATGTAACACACAACTGGGCGTGCTCACACAAGCCTGCAATCCCAGCCTTTGGGAGGTGGAGGCCCAGGATCAGGACTTGAAGGCCTGCCATGGCTACACTGGCAGTTCAACCTGGGCCACGTGAGACTGCCTCAACAAGACAGCAGCACACAGCCTGTAAGCCTCAGCTGACATAGTGCTGAATGTAAAAATTATAGCACTACATGCTTACATTAGGAATGAGAAAGTAGGGATAGGAAGATGGTGCTTGATTACAAAGTCTAACAACTTGGTTTGATTCCTCAGTACCAATGTAAAGCCAGATGCAGAGTGGCACATGTATCTGGAATTGGGTTTGCAGTGGCAGCAAGTCCTGGTGTACCCATTCTCTCTCTCTCTCTCTCTCTCTCTCTCTCTCTCTCTCTCTCTCTCTCTCTGTTTGCAAATAAATAAATAAACATATTGAAAAAGAAACAAGGAGCTAGAGAGATGGCTTAGTGGTTAAGGCTTCTTATGAAGCCCAAGGACCCAGGTTCAGTTCTCCAGTACCCACATAAGTCAGATGCATATGGTGCCACATGCATCTGGGGTTCGTGTGCCGTGGCCTCCCATTCTCCCTCCCTCTCTCTCTAATAAATTAAAAAATATATATTAAGAAAATGAGAAAGCATTTTATTCAATAAGCTAAGTTCCTACCTCAAAAAAAGTGAAAAGAAGGCAAAACAAAACAAGTAGAATGAGTGAAACAGGAGCAGAAATCAATGGAAATTAAAGACAAGAGAGAAAATTAATGAAATAGAAAGCTTATTTTTCAAAGAGAATGAATGACATTAGCAAACCTCCAGGAGCGCTGACAGATGGAGCGAGGAAGATGACACACATGACTTGTATGAAGATGAAAGAGGCCACCACACCCAGCTCACACACAGGAAAGCATCAAAGAAATGGGGCAGCTGCTCAAAACCACGAGTTACCCAGTCCTCAGCAAGATAAAATAGATGATATGAACAGTCCCAGGATCACTAAATAGAAAGGTTTTGGAATTCAAACGTTCCTAAAAGTGAAAATTATAGGCTCCAAATGTTTTCAAATAGAGAACTTCCTTAACTATTTGAAGAATTCACACCAGTTTATTTATTGTTTGTTTGCCTTGCTGGGGACCAAGCTCATGGCTTCCTGCATGCTAGGCAAGTACACTATACTGCTTTATGCTCCTAGCTCAAATCAACACCAATTTTATAAATCTACCACTGAAAAGAATGGCAAGGACAGTTCCCCATTAACTCATACATAACTCATAACTTATTGTATAAGAACACTATTACTTTGATATCAAAACCAAGCAAATAGAGTAAACAAAATTATCTCACATGAACTTACGTGCAAAAGTTCTCAACAAAGTATTGGTAAACTGAAATCAGTAATACATTAGAATTGCCACATAAATCTCATGACCAAGTGCTTGACCGACTTTCTGGAATCCATCGTCTCACAATATGAAAAATGATGAACAAGGTTAGTGGGGCAATTATGGAGAAGTAAAGTAACAACTCACTGAAGCAGGGAGGGCTCCACAAGACGTTGCCAATGCAGCACTCTGGACGGGAGGTTTTTATTCCCCAAGAATGAGCCCAACTGGTTTGGTCTATGATGGAAATTAATTAAGCATTGAGTTGAGATGAGTGTGATAGATTCGTTTAGGCATATATGGAGGACTCTGACGGGTACATCCAGAGTGGCAGGCACTGGCAATAAGGACTGTCCAGCTGGCTGTTTAATTGACAATCCTCGGCTCAAAGCAGTAGGACACCAGGGAAGAGTCTAAGAGCTATAAACTAGGGAATAAAATCTCCCATCCCCCAACATTTTTGCTTATTCACAAGACAATAAGCAGCATAAGAAGTGCTTATAAGAACTTTTATTATTATTATTTTGGTTTTTCAAGGTAGGGCCTCACTCTAGCCCAGGATGACTTGGAATTCACTATGTAGTCTCAAGCTGGCCTTGAACTCATGGCAATCCTCCTACCTCTGCCTCCCAAGTGCTGGGATTAAAGGCATGTGCCACCACGCCCAGCTCAGAATTTATATTATTAACTTTGAGTTATTTTTAAGATTTAAAACATTTATTTTTATTTTTATTTATTTGAGAGTGACAGAGAGAGAGAAAGAGGCAGAGAGAGAGAGAGAATGGGCATGCCAGGGCTTCCAGCCACTGCAAACAAACTCCAGACGCGTGTGCCCCCTTGTGCATCTGGCTAACATGGGTCCTGGGGAATCGAGCCTCGAACCAGGGTCCTTAGGCTTCACAGGCAAGCGCTTAACTGCTAAACCATCCCTCCAGCCCATTAACCTTGATTTTAACAGTGATAAGAGTAGTTTTAACAACTTTCAACTCCTGCCCAGTGCCCTAAGAAGGGGGACAGTCTTCTTAAATATAATAAAAAAAAAGATATAAGTCATGATAACCAAACACATGAAATATCTAGGAGTTATTCAATAATGTAAAATCTTTAAAACTCTAAGGCGATAAACTGAATACACCTGATCCCACACTCTTAAGTTAAAACACTGATGTCAATCATCTCCCCCAAATTACTTTATGAACTAGTTACAATTAAAATTTAATTTTACTAGGTTTTTTTTTTTAAAAAACTCAGTTCATTTAGAACTATACATGAAGGAATAGGAGCCTGTCTATTTCGGAAAAAGTCTGGGCATATTCTGCCAGATATAAAGTCATTCTAAAAAGCCACATTTTGGGCTGGAAAGATTGCTCAGGTATTTGTTTGTAAAGCCTGTTAGCCTGGGTTCAATTCTTCAGTACCCACATAAAGCTAGATGCACAAAGTGATGCATGTGTCTGGAATTGGTTTGCAGTGGCAAAAAGCCCTGCTTGGCATGCCATTCTCATTCATATTCATTCTCCCTTAAATAAATTTTTTTTAAATTTTTTTTAAATTTATTTATATGAGAGCAACAGACACAGAGAGAAAGACAGAGAGAGAGAGAGAGAGAGAATGGGTGCGCCAGGGCTTCCAGCCTCTGCAAACGAACTCCAGACGTGTGCGCCCCCTTGTGCATCTGGCTAACGTGGGACCTGGGGAACTGAGCCTCGAACTGGGGTCCTTAGGCTTCACAGGCAAGCGCTTAACCACTAAGCCATCTCTCCAGCCCCCTTAAATAAATTTAAAAAAAGTATTTTTTAAAGCTGCATTTTAAGGAAGACTTAGTAAGACTGGCAACAATTCACTGGCAACAAATAGACTAAGGGAACAAGATCATTCCTAATCACCTGTTTGTAAGAGAATTACTGAGAAAGTATAGAAATCAATTAGAGGGTAAGCAAGAGACTGCTTCCTAACTGAAGAGTAAAAACAAAACACAGTTATTTCCTAACGCCATCTACAGGAGTAGACTCTAGATAAAGAGGAAAGTATGAAAAGCAAAGTTAAGACCTTAGCAGACAACTCAGGGGCCCAAGGAAGTCCTTGACAAACACCAAATGAAAAAAAAAAAAAACCAGCAAAACAAACAAACAAACAACAACAACAACCAAAACAGCGGTTGGGGGAGATGGGCTAGGGAGATGATTGCGTGGATACAGTGCTTGTCAAGCACGTGGGAAGACCTGAGTTTGGATCCCCCATCCTATGAAATGCTGAACACAGTAGCACCAAGGTCTGTAAACCCAGTATGCCTACAGCGAGAAGGGAAGCAGAGAGAAGAGACTCTTCCAGAAGCTCTCCTAGGATCCGCTAGACTGGTAAATGCAACAGTGGGCAATGAGAGACCCTGCCTCAAAGAGGGTGGAAGGCAAGGTCTGATACACAAGCTGTCCTCTGACCTCCTCAGATGTGCTGTGGCATGTACTCACACACATGCACACACACACACACACACACACACACACACACACACCATCATTACATCAAAATGCAGGCGTCTGTTCAGGGACACAGGTAACAGAAAAGTGACAGACACCTGACAGTGTAGAAAGGCTGCCAGAGGTTACTACTTAGCACGAGCCAGGAACTCCTACAAGAAGGGACAGGGGTGAGATGGGGAGATGACTCAGTGGTGAAGGGCATTAGCTTGCAGACAGGGGTCCAGTTCCTAAAGCTGAGTGCAATCTGAAGACCCTGCTGTAGCAGCAAGAGACTGTTCCAGAAGGTGGGGCACAGAGAGCTTTGTGGTGTCCTTTGGCTTGCCCATGCATGCTGTGACACATATGGCTCTCCCCACACACATGCAGATGTCGTTTCAAATGTTAAAAAGAATGAAAAGGTAAAAGGCAGTCGTTTGAAAAGTGGGGAAAGGATAGGTATAAAAAAATAGTTACGTAACGGGAGATTCCAAATACTGCTGCAGGCTGATGTGTCAGAAAATAGCACCCTGCTATTGTTGAGGCAAGTGTTTGGCTTTCCAGATGAAGAGAACAAGGTTTATGAAGTTCTTCTTGAGGGCAGGATTGAAAGTAGGCAAAAGTAGGAGTGGGAATCCTTAAACCAAATGCATGTATTATTTGAACTAAATGCATGTATTATTTACTGGTTTTTAAAAATTTTTTCTCTCTCACTTGTGTTTGTGTGTTCATGTGTCTGTATGGGTGTGCCAGGGTCTCCTGCTGTTGCAACTGAATACCAGCCACAGGCACCACTGCGGTGTCCAGCTTTAAGAGGACGCTGGAGAACTGAACCCATGCTTTTCTCACCTGTGGCGGCTGCAGCAGAATATTGAGTATCTGCGTCCATCGTTCTTCTGCCCATGCTCCTTTTGAGCTGGTATCTCTAGCTGATACTGGAGTTTGCTAGCTTTCACCAGCTTGGGCTACTCCCTGGTCTCAACTTCCCCTTTTAAAAAATTTAAATTATTATATTTTATTTATTTGAGAGAGAGAGAGATACAGTAATAGGCAGGTAGGAAGAGACAGAGAATGGGCACGCCAGGGACTGCAAATGAACTCCAGGTGCGTGTGCCTCATTGTGCATCTGGCTTATGTGGGTCCTGGGGAGTCAAACCAGGATCCTTTGGCTTTGCAGGTAAGCACCTTAACTGCTAAGCCATCTCTCCAGCCCCTCTGCTTCCCTTTTTAGGACTGGGGTTATAGGCACATGTGGCTACACCCAACTTCTTATATGGGATCTGGAGATTTGAACTTGGGCAGTTTCAGTCCCCTTCATGCTTGCACAGGAAGTTCATTTAACTGTTGAGCCATTTCTCCAGGCCCACTGTGGAATATTTTACATCTTCTGTTAAATGAACACACAGAATTCATGGGTACAGGGAACCTATAGCATGAATGTGTGTATGCATATTCAACAAATAGCACACGAAGAGACAGTGACTTTGAGCAAGGAAAAGGTGTGTAATCAGTGAACAGGAGTACAGACACTGGGATGACTTGATCTGAGTTCTTTTCAGATTCTATCTCTTATGGTGAGCACCCCGCCTCTCTGTTCCTCAGTATTCCAAGTATAAAACATAGATGTCAGTAGCAGCTGCTTTATAACGTTTTTGTGGAAACTAAACGAGTTAGCACACAAAACGAGCTTGGCACAGTGTCTGGCACACACTGGCCTCCAGTGCGGGAACACAGCTCATCTGGTTTCTGGCAGAAGCAGGAGCAGGTGAGGAGGCCGACTTTGGGCCTGTGACTCTGGAGGGGAGGCCCATGTGGGCCTGTGCTTTGTGACGCTGGGGAGTTTGTCGGTGCTCTCACTGTTGGAAACAGGATACCACTGCTCCCCCAGGTCTCAGGCTATTTCCACAACCTTCCAGAGATCCCATGAATGGAAAGTGCCCTGCCTCTTGTAGGTGCTGAGAGGAAGTGTGCATGGTAGAGAGGCTTTGACTCTCTGAAGCTTTACCTGAATTTCCACCCTCACCTTGTACTGTCGTTCATGGAGCCTCACCCTAGAACATTCCCCATACTCAGCCTCCACAGGGCACCCACTGCAGCATCAGGTGCTGCCGTCACCCTAGAGTAGAGAGAACACGTGACTTCCTGGGTTGTGAAGGAGCTGGCCAGCTGTGCGGAGGTGAGGTCTTTGCCCAGAGTCCAACAGCTGCAGTAAAAATGGAGTCTTAAGTGCCTATGCCAGCAGCTTATTCTCTCTGTTCATTAAGTGGTTGTGAAAACTCTGTGGGAGGCACAGTTGGTCTGTTGGTGCTAGGGACACAGGCAAATCCAGCACAGTGACCTCAGTAACTCTTAGCTTAGCAGGCTAGGAGAGGTTTCTGTCCACACAGGCTGCAGCATCTGCATCTCTCCAGGCAGTGAACAATGAGTGTGGTAGAAGGGAGGCTGCGCGAATAAGCAGACAGTTTGGAAACTGGACAGATTTAGTGCTCTTCCAGAAGAGACAAAACTTAAACAAGAATGGCCAAGAGTATTTTGAAACAGAGAAAGATAGGAGGCTTGTATCCCCAGACCCAAAACCATATTAGAACCTCAAAATACTCTGGCTGGGTCATTTACCCTTGGTTGAGATGGATGAACAGCTCAGCAGGCGAGTATAAACAAACCTAGGAACTTGAAGTGAGGGGCATGATGACATACGTCTCTTAACTTGGCAGTAGGAATGATTCTGTAAGCAAAGCAAGACTTCCAGGATATACTGGAAAGCTCTGATGATCAAAAATTTGTAACAAAGGCAGGCATGGTGGTGCACGCCTTTAATCCCAGCACTCGGGAGGCAGAGGTAGGAGAATCGCCGTGAGTTCGAGGCCACCCTGAGGCTCCATAGTGAATTCCAGGTCAGCCTGGGCTAGAGTGAGACCCTACCTTGAAAAACAAAAACAAAAACAAACTGTAACCGTTGTAGGCAGAGATAGAGAGAGAACAACCTCAGTAACTGACAAATGATAATTGCGACACAGAACTGACAGCACACAGAGGTCCAGCAGGATGTTCCTCGGCATCTGTAAAAATTTTGCAAACCCAGCCCCAGTAACTCCAACTCCAAAACCCCTATCACAGAAATGCCTGCTGCTCGGCAGAAAGTTATGTGCTCAAGGAAGTTCTCTCAGCACTGTAACAGGAAAGAAGAAAAAAAAGTGAAATGTCTTCAGAAAGGAAATGGGTCAAGTTAATTAACTGTACCACAGCCAAGCTGCAGAGTCCTTTGCCAGAGTTAAAGGCTCCACTACCTCTCACTGGTGAGATCAAATTCCGGCACTATGTCAGAATAATGAAATTGCTTTGTTTATGCTATGCAGAAAGGCATTAGGATATGGGTGGACGTGAAAGCGCACATAGCATATTCTTGGAGGATGAACAAATTGTTGAGAGTCCTCTCTGGAGAGAGAGGTGAAATTGGGTGGAAACAGGGTTTTCAAAATTTATTACTCATGCCTCCTTATGTGGTTGTTTAATATGAATGCGTATCACCTACATAATTTTAAAGATGTAAGCAACAGGAATGTTGCTCCAGGAGTGACAAAGGACTGTGCCTGTCAGATGAACCACAAATCCTGAGCTGGGAGGCCACACCTCCCCCAATCCTCTGCAGCCTGGGGGCAGATGTGGCAGCCTAATTATGATTAGTTTTCATCCGAAGATAATTCTCATTCAGCAGATACTACTTTCCCTTTGCAGATGAAGACAGACAATGCAACTGTCCAAGCTTAGACACATGGAGAGAGATGCTCACTTCTTGCCTAGAGGTCTAGTTTGAGCCTGCTCTCCAGAGCTTTCTTATTCCTGGACAGTGTGGTCAGCTACATCCTTAGGACTTGGCTCATGGAAAGTAATGATGCGTTCCCCGACGAGGTGCACAGCAGTGAGCACAGCCTTTGAGGAAACTGCTTCAAAGTTATTGATCAAGGGAGGGATAATATTGACTTCTGGTGGGCAGAATATGTGTTAGTCCATTTTGTTGCCATAATGAAATACCAGATTCAGACTAATTTATGAAGAAAAGAGTGATTTAGTTATTTTGGATGCTCAATATCCAAATAGCATAGTGCAGGCTCTGGCAAGGGTTTGCCTCGACCAAGAGCATGTGAGAGGAATAGACCACGGTGCTAAACAGGAAGTCAGAGATGGGAGTCCCACAATCCCTTCAGATGGGGGTATCCCAATGACCCAATTTCCACTAGGCCTCACTTACGAAAGGCTCCACTACCTTTCATTTCATACTGAGAGCCAACTTTCTAACACATGAAACTTTGCAGAACCCACTAAAATTAAGAGTTTTGGAAACTTAACTCAAAATTTGAAGCTTACTGGCTCATATACATTTTTAAAAAATATTTCTTTTTATTTATTTGAGAGGGTGGGGGAGAGAAGCAGATAGAGAATTGGCACAACAGGGCTTTCAGCCACTGCAAATGAACTCTAGATGTATGAGCCACCTTGTGGATCTGGTTTATGTGGGTATTGGGGAATCAATCCTGGGTCCTTAGGCTTCACAGGCAAGTGTATTAACCACTAAGCCATTTCTCCATCCCTCATACATTTTTGTTGTTTTTGTTTTTGTTTTTGTTTTTCGAGGTAGGGTCTCACTCTGGTCCAGGCTGGCCTGGAATTAACTATGTAGTCTCAGGGTAGCCTCGAATTCACGTGATCCTCCTACCTCTGCCTCCCGAGTGCTGGGATTAAAGGTGTGTGCCACCATGCCTGGCCCCTCATACATATTTTTAAACATGTAGGACATTGACTTACTGCGAGCAAGAACGAAAGAGCTGCTGAACCTTTCTGAGAGAAGGTGACTGATGTCTCAGAGTGAACTAGAGTCCTTCAGGATGGGCTGAGGAAAAGACTATGAAAATTCAAGATAATTATGGAGAAAATCCTCAATCCAACCTCTTAGTTCATGGACTTGCTGGGTGAGGTGAAGTGTCTTCTTCAAGGACTCAATAGCTATTAAGAATGAGCTAGGGCAAGATTTGACCCCTGCTGGCTGCTCATTCTCATCCTTCCCTTGATGTACAGACCTGCCACTGTCTACAGACCGATTCCTTTCTAAATGTTTATTAGAGGCCACATAGATAAGAAAATACTTGCTGTAATGACAGAAAGTGCATTAAGTCATTAATAACATCTGTATCTCTTGTCCAAAGTTTATACCTATATTTGATTCTGTGATTTTTGGTACCCACGTTGAACAGCCCTTATATAAAATGCTTAGAAGCAGAAATGTTTCAATATTGTCTCAATTCAGACTTTGGAAAAGCTGCATGTGCATAAGAAACTGAAAACGGGACCCAAGACCCATGTCAAAACACAACATTCATTTGTTTCATGTATACTTTATACACATAACATGAAGGGAATTTTTTCTTTTTCCTTCCGTTTTTTTTTTTTTTTTTCAAGGTAGGGTCTTGCTCTAGCTCAGGCTGACCTTGCATTCACTATGTAGTCTCAGGGTGGCTTCAAACTCACGATGATCCACCTACCTTTGCCTCCCAAGTGCTGGGATTAAAGGTGTGTGCCACCATCCCTGGCTGGTAATTTTTATACAATATTTTTGTTTGTCTCTTTTTCAAGACAGGGTCTCCCTCTAGCCCAGGCTGACCTGGAATTAGTCTCAGAGTGGCCGGAAACTCTTGGTGATCCTCCTGTCTCTGCCTCCCAAGTGCTGGGATTAAAAGTATGCAGCACCACGTCTGGTTTATACAATATTTTTAAAATATTTTTGTGCATGAAACAAAACTCCATGGTATGTAATTCTCTATATATGGAGCCATATTAGTGCTCAATTCTGTTCTGGGGTTTAGAGCATTAAATTTTTGGGTTTTCATAGTAGAGATGCTCTACCTATGTACAGAACTGTGCAGCTATCACTCCAGTCCAGCTTTAGCATCACCATGAAAAGACCCCAGAGGTGGTTCTGAGTGGACCCTATCCTCATTCAGCTACAGGCAAGCACATACCTCCCCGTTGTCTCTTGTTCAATTTGTTTTTACTAAATGTTGAATCTATACTAAATCATATACTCTGTGGTCTATTCTATCTGTTTTTTTAAACTTGGAAATTTTATAAATGTATTTGAAAGGAGAAAGGGGGGGTCTGCCATTGCAAAGGAACTCCAGATCCATACACTACCACACTGTGCATCTGACTTTGGGTGTGTACTGGGGAATAAATACAGGCTTTGCAAGCAGCACCCCTAACTACTAAGCCATCTCCTCAGCCCGACTTAGATGTTTCTGAAGCCATCCACGTTGTAACATTTTGTTAGTTGTCCATTATTTTTAGTTGCTGAATTGTATTTCATTGTATGTGCATTTTGTGTATTCATTTATACGTAGGTGTTTGGATTGATTCTAGTTGTTGGTTACTACATAAAAGGCTGCTATAAATGTTGTATGCTAGCCTTTTCATGAATACATTTTCCATCTTTCTTGGAGCAGAACTGCTGAGCCATATTCTTAGTTTGTTGAGTCACTATAATAAAACATCATAGGCTTGCAAACACCAAAAACTTCTGATGTAAAGGTTAGGAGGTCTACAGTTAAAGCATCAACGGATCTGGTATCTGGTGAGGACTCATAGTGAGTGAGTTCCCTTGGACACTATTCCCATGATCCCTCATGATCTACTCACCTTCAAATGCCCTTTCCGTCGATGTTTCATATTGGAAAATGGATTTTAGCATGTGTATTTGGGAGTCTGGTGGTTTTGATGTGGAATGTCCCCATAGCCTCTTGTGCTTGAATGCTTGATCCCAAGTTGGTGGCACTACCTGGGAAGCTTGTGGAACATTTAAGAGGTAGAACCTTGCAGAAGGAAGTGTCACTGGAGTGTGGATTTGATGTGTTACAGTCCAGCCCCACCTGCTGCGTCTGTTTTCTCTCTGTCAGTATGGAGGGGTGATGCAGCTTTCCCTGCTAGGAAAAGACTTCCTCTCAAGACTTTCAAGCTTAAGAGAACACTGAATTAGAGTGACTTAAGGGGCCAGGGTGGGAGGTAAAAATGATCAGATAGGACAAATTCAGGAAAGAAGAAATCTTGATCAGGGCTGTGCTATTGATGACCCATCATCGTGGGCAGTTCAAGTCTGCAAGTGTTAGGTGTAAGCCACAAAAATAAGTTCTATCTACAAGTGACCCCCTACTTGTGAGCTGTTGGGATGTGCAGTTACAGGTCATCAGAGGCAATAGCCTAGGGAAGACCCTGGCCATGCCTGACCCCACTCTGAAATTGGGGTCTCCCCCCTTGGTGGTCTGTTAGTGCACAAAGCCATGTGCATCCCCACCCAAGACCCTTTACCTTGATGTTCTGTATCATATTTTAATGGAAATGCGAACATATTGAAAATAATTTTTTTCTTGGTCTTTGTTTGCTGTTTTGCTGTTAGCCTCTAATGTGCTAGAATCACAGAAAGACTTTATAAGGATGGTATAAATTCTCCTGCACGGTTTAATTTGATATCACGTAAATATTCCAAAGCAGGCTACCTTGTGGTTTTGGCCTTGTGTTATGTTGATAAGATTGATTTACCGCTTAATATCACTTTATCCGTTTTTTCCTGAACTTTTAATGTAAAAAATAAAATCAATTAAGGGAGAAAAAACCACATTAGATGAACTGTAGGTTGCAGCAAAGACCCCAGGGTGTGAGAAACGCCATGACAGACTCCCCATAAAACTGTAAACTGAAATAATCCCTTTCTGTCCATAAGCTGCTTTTGGTCTTATTAGTTTGTCCCAGCAAGAAAGTAACTGATACAGGTAGTGATCACACATTTTGACTGTGGTCCACATGGTGAATTTATGTTAACTTTTAAAGGAACCACCAGAATGCCTTCCTAAGTGATTACATCATTTTCCATTTTCACTAGCACTTCATGAGGTTTCCACTTTGGCCAATATTATCTGTCTTTTTGTGGATGGCTATTCCAGTAGGTGTGATCTCTTTATAGTTTTAATTCATACTTTTTTCATGATTAATGTTTTACTCTTTCATGTACTTTTAGTTTTTGATTATCAACTACATGGTTCTCTTGTGAAGATATGAAGCTTTTCATCCACTTGAAATTTAGGTTTCCTTTCCTTAATTTATGTGTGTGTGTGAGGGGGGGGGGAACCTGGGTTGTTAGACTGTGCAAGCAAGTCCCTTTACCTGCTGAGCCCAGCACGGTAGTTTGGGTTTCTGATCTGCTTTTACAGAGTTGTGTCATGTGACCAGATTCACATCAGATACATGACATGAGATTTGCAAATATCTCCCAGTCTGTGGATTGTTTGCATTTCCTTGTTTTGTTAGCTTCTTATGCTGTTTTGGTGTGTTGGGTGGTTTCTGCATGCTTGTGTGTAGATGTGCATGCCTCATGTGCACAGGCGCAGAGGCAAGGGGGGAATAGTGGGTGTCCTCTATTGCTTTTTCTCTTCACTTCCTTCTGACAGTCTTTCACTGAACCTGGAATTGCTTTTTGGGTCTAATCGGCTCATCAGTATCCTGTCTGTACCCTTCAGTACAGTACCTGTGTTACAGGCATGTGTGGTCATTCCACATAAAAAGACTCAGGCCTCCATGCTTGTGCAACAAAAGCAGTCTTATCTGCTGAGGCATCTCCCCAGCCCAGGTCTTTCACATTTATGTCTCTCATGCCTTTAGTATTACATGTAAGAACTCCTGCCTAGGATGTAAAGTTTTCTCCTAGAAGTTTTATAGTTTTAGCTCTAACCTTTAGTTCTACTGTCAGTTATGAGTAAATTTTGGTATACGATGTAAAGTAGGTCTAAGTCTGGCAAATAAACTCTTAACTAGTTTCCTATGGCTTCTGCAATAAATAGGCCAAGGTGAGTGGCTTAAATAATAGAACTTTTACTTTTGTACTTAAAGCCAGAGTCTGAAATCAAGTGCCAGAAAGGCCACCTGCTCTCTGGAGACTCCCTGCCTCTCCTAGGTGCTGGAGGCTGCAGTTCCTCTCCCTTCTTCACACTCACTCTCTCTGCAGGGCCCAACTTCCAGTTTACCTTATAAACATACTTGTATGGTTATTTAGGGACTACTGGTGTAAATCAGGCAATCTCATCTCACATCCTGACTAAAGCTGCATCTGTGTTTCCCCTTGTTTTCTTCCTTGGGTTTTTGTGTGAATGTGATACAGTGTGTGTGTGTGTATGGGATATGTAGTGTACGGTGCCTGCACGTGTGTCCTGCTTGAGGTGGCAGGAACAGAATGTGTTTCGCTCTATTGCTCTTTGCCTCCCCCTTCTTGTGTGAGCACTCTCTTACTCACACTGGAGCTTGCTGCTTTTCACTAGCCTGAGTGATTCCCTGGTCTCCGCTCCCCCTTGTGGGACTGGAGGTGCAAGCGTGTGTGGTCACACCCAGCTGTTCTGGGGATTCAAATTTAGGTGGTTTCAGGGCCCCTCAAGCTTGCACAGGAAGTGCACTTAATGGCTTAGCCATCTCTCCAGCTCCATTTCCCATATTAAAAATAAAACAACTTTACTTACTTGTATATGTGTGTGTGTGTGGTATCTTGCCTCTGCAAACATCGGATGCTTACACTACTTTTTGTGTATATGGCTCTGGCTTACATGGATGGCATGGGAATTGACAGGCTGGAAAACTTGGCAAACAAGCACCTTTAACCACTGAGAGATCTTCCCGGTCCTACAAACACTTGCCAATTCCCAAGATCATGATTTGTGCCTTTGGGTGGCTATTATTCACTCTACTACATTATCCAATTTCCCCAGAAACATTTGTTCAAAAGACTCATCTTTTGCCCACTGGATTGATTACCTGGACACTTGGCTAAAAATGTCCATTGAGGGGCTAGAGAGATGCATCGGTGGTTAAAGAAACCTGTTGCAAAGACTTCTAGCCTGGGTTTCATTCCCCAGTATACACATAAAGCCAGGCACACAAAGTGGTACACGCATGTGGAGCTTGTCTGCAGTGGCAAGAAGCCCTGTTGTGCCCATACTGTCTGTCTGTCCCTGTTCACAAATAAATAAAATTATTATTATTATTATTTTTTTAGGGTTGGAGAGATAGGGCGCTTGCCTGCAAAGCCAAAGAACCCAGGTTTGATTCCCCAGGATACACATTAGCCAGACACTCAAGGTGACACATGTGTCTGGAGCTCATTTGCAACGGTTGAAGACCCTGATGGGCCCAATCTCTCGTTCTATCTGCCTCTTTCTCTCTCCCTCTCAAATAAATAAATAAATAAATAAAGATTAAAAAATATTTTTAAAATGTCAACTAAATAAAGCGCTCACTGCTTAAGCTGGAGCATCGGAGTTCAGTCCCCAGATGTCAGTTTAAAAACCTGGAAGCCATGGGCAGCTTCTGTAATCTTAGCAGCTCTGCTGCCGATGAGATGGGATTCAGAGACAGCAAAATTAGGATCCAGAGAAACTCTGTGTCACGATGAGGTAGACAGCACAGAATAATACAAAGTTGTCCTCTGACCTCCACACATGCACCATGGCACACGTGTCCATACTCACCCACAAACATATATATACAAGGACATGCAGGCACACGCACTAAGAAGAACAACATTTAATTCTGGACTCTCAATTCTGTTCCACTGATGTATTCTTGTATCAGGAACAGTTCTTTAGTATTACAATAAATTATGAAGTCAGGTAATACAAATCTTCCAACTTGTGTTTTACTTAAATATGATTTTGGCCAATGTAGAACCTTTGTATTTTCATACATATTTTAGGATTAGTCAATTTTAGAAAAATCTTGATAGGGACCACAGTAAATCAATTTGGGGCATACAATGGCTCTTCATTTATTTAAATCTTTTACTTCTCATAGTAATGTTTGTAGTTTTCAATTCATGCCTTACTTTTTTTCAGTTAAATTCAATTCCTCTTATTTTATTTTTTGACTTATTGTAAATGAACTTGATTTATTTTTTATATTATATATTTACATATTTATTTATTTATTGACATCTTCTATACTTACAGACATCAAACCATGGTATTTCCTTCCCTTGCCCTGCCCTCCCCTCCCCCGCCTTCTCCTTCATAGCTCTGCTCTCTATTAGTCTCTCTTTTAATTTGATGTCATTATCTTTTTCTCCTATTATGAGGGTCTTGTGTTGGTATTGCTAGGCACTGTGAGTGAACTTGATTTCTTAATTTAACTTCCAGGTTTTTATTGCAAATATATGGATGTAGAACTAATTTTTACATTGATTTTATATCTTCTCAGCCTGCTAAAACTCATTTATTAATTGTTCTTTTGTAGTAAATTCCTTAGGATTTTTTACATGTAGGTTCATGGCAGCTATACATAAAGTAATAAGATACTTTCCACATCTTCCTTTCCAATTGGCATGCCTATTTTTCCTTTACTCTGCTCCCTCGTTCCCGTCCTCAGTCCCTTTCCCCTTTTCTTATATTAGTGCATGGGCTAGCTTCTCTAACACCATTGTGAATACATTAAGGGTATTTGCGCCATGTTTAAGAATATCATGGGTTGGATAGTTGGCTTAGCAGTTAAGGTGCTTGCTAGCAAAGCCAGAGATCCCAGGTCTGATTCCCTAGTAGCTATGTGAAGCCTGATGCACAAGGTGGCACATCCCCTCTCTCCTTGCAAATAAGTTTTAAAATACACACAAAGATATTAAAAAAAAATATATTAAAAAACCGGGCATGGTGGTGCACGCCTTTAATTCTAGCACTCGGGAGGCAGAGGAAGGAGGATCACTGTGAATTTGAGGGCACCCTGAGACTACATAGTGAATTCCAGTTCAGCCTGAGCTAGAGTGAGACCCTACTTCAAAAACAACAACAAATTTTATTAAAAAAAAAATATTCCTATGTAGCTTCCTGGTAATTTGTCTGTCATTGGTAGCAGATGAATTATCTCATAGAATGAATTGGGTAATATTCCCACCTCTACTTTGCTGAAACTTGTGAGCTATTGGTATTGTTTCTTTAAATATCTGATAGAAGCTACAAAGATTGTGACTAATTTTGTGGGAGATTTTAAATGACTAGTCCTTCATTATAGGCACACAAAGAACTCCTATTTCATGTTGACAATTGTCTTGCTTTGATAATGTCTTTCTTGACATGTGTATCATTTGCTTAATTTGTTGGTATATTGGTAATATTAGTATAATTTTTAGTTTCTGTTAAGCTGGAATGTTATTTCTCAGGATCTGATTTTGGCAATCTATTTCTTGTTTATTGTTTTCTTGGCTAGTCCACCTAGGATTTGCTAATTTTGCTATCTTTTCAATTTTCTCCATTTTTCCTGATTCCCTTTCTAACCATTTTTCCTTCCCTTGCTTGCTTTGTGCTTAACTTGCGCTTTGTTTTTTAGTTCTTTGAAGTGGAAGCTGACTTAAAGCGCGTATAAGTCTCCTCTTAACCAGGGTTACATACAGCCATCTCACATTCTTACTCTGTACTTCACTTCATTCCATTCATAACACTGCAAAGCTTCCTCTGTGCACTTCTTTGGCCCATGGGTTCAGACAGTTGCTGCTGAGTGACTAGATGCTTGGGGGCTTTCCCTACAGTGGATCACCCCTTTCATTGCCAGAAAATACTTTGTATAATTTCAGCCTTTTAAAATTTACTGAGACTTATCTTATGGCCCAGCATGTGATCTAACTTGGAGCCATTTCATATACACATGGAAAGACTATATAGTACAAAATCTCTAGGCCAAGTGTCCTATAATTGTAAGTTTGTCCAAGTTGGTTCACAGTGTCACTCATGTCCTTTAAACTGTCACCGACTTTCTTCCTAGTATTTCCACCAATTATTTACAACAGACTAGTCAAAACTCCAGCTATTATTTCTTTTGTTGTTATTGTGAGGCAGGGTCTCAAGCAATCAGGCTGGCCTTGAACTCTTGATCCTCTTGCCTCCACCTCCCATGTGCTGAGATTACAGGTCCGCACTACCATGCCTGGCTCCTTCAGCTGTTACTCCTTAGTTGTAGATTTCCCTTTTTAGTCAGTTTTGCTTCATTTATTTTAGGAATGTTTTTAGGATTCAGTTTTGTCTGCAGAAACATCTTCTTTCTTAAAGTACACTATTTTTCTGATATATACTTTCACACACGCACACACACACCAGACACTTGTGCCCCTCCTTTTTTGTGACAGGCTTATGTGGATGGCTTGGGACTTGAACCCCAGGCCAGCAAACTTTGCAAGCAAACGTCTTTAGCTAGCCATCTTCCCAGTCACCATTTTCCAATAGTAATATAAGCAAAACCAGCTCTCTCATTATTGTTTGCCTGGCATACTCAGTTTTCATCCCTTCTATTTCTTCTGACTTGTGTCTTTGAATCTAGCCGCTTACAGAAACCAGTTTCTTTGGAAAAATTCAGTCTGTCAATCTCAGCCTTTTGAATGGAGTGTTAAAAGTCCATTCACATTTGAACAGAATTTTAAAAATATTTATTTTCAAGGAGAGAGGAAGAAAGAGAATATGAACTAATGGGAATGGGTGCACCAGGGCCTCTAGCCACTGCAAATGAACTCCAGATGTATGCACCATTTTGTGCACCTGGCTTTATGAGGGTACTGTGAAACTGAACCCAGGTCATTAGGCATTACACATGAGCACCTTAACCATTGAGCCATCTTTCTAGCCCCGTATTTTTTGTTGTTGTTTTGTTTGAGGTAGGGTCTCACTGTAGGCCAGGCTGACCTGGAACTCACTCTGTAGCCCCAGGCCGGCCTTGAACTCATAGCAATTCCCCTACCTCTGCCTCCTCAGTGTTGGGATTAAAGGCATGTACCACCACACCTGGCTCTTAATAGATTTTTTGACATAGCTCAATTTTTACTAATTTTTCCTTTTTATATTTCTCATTTCATGTTTTCTTTTGTCTTAAAGATTGCTTAAAATTGACTACTTTAATTTCTCTTCATGTTTTAAATTCTACATAGCCTAGACTTGCAACTTTCCTGCCTCAGTGTCTTGAATGCTGAGATTACAGGCATGTACCACCATGTTCAACTCTATTTTTATAAACTATTTTTACTTATCTGCAAGGAGGAAGGGAGGGAAAGAGAAAAAAATGGGTGCACCAAAGCCTACTGCGACCTCCAACTCCAGACACATGCATCACTTTGTGCATCTGGCTTTCGGTGGGTACTGGAAAACTGAACACAGGCTGTCAAGTTTTTTCAAGCAAGTGTCTAATCACTGAACCATCACTCCAGCCCCCAACTCTTTTTATCTGATGAAAATTAGAAATTTTATGGTGTGCCATGTCATGTTTTGATCTATGAACATATTACCAAAGATTCAAGCTCATTAATGTCTACATCATATAGATGTCTCATTCAGTGAGAACTTCAATCATTTATTGCTGCCAATATTTTTGTTAATATTGAGTCACTTTGTTTGCTCTGGTGGTTACAATTCACATCAGAGTAAGAACCTAGTTCCAATGGAATGTGAAACTGTCTGCAACCTACTCCTTTGAGTTATGACTGCCACATTTATCTGTCAAAAACTCTGCCCCAAAGCAGTTACAATTTTTGTTCTACACAATCTAATGTTCGTTTAGTTTTTTGAAAGAGTAAAAGACATTGCAGTGAGGTCGTCCTCTGACCTCCACATGCATGGCATGCATGTACCATACACATGCATACCATGTACACACAGAAAGAAAAATTCAAAGAAACTAGAGGGTTGGAGGGATGGCTTAGCAGTTAAGGCATTTGCCTGCAAAGCCAAAGGACCCAGATTCAATTCCCCAGGATCCACGACAGCCAGATGCACAAGAGGGCTCATGCATCTGGAGTTTGTTTGCAGTGGCTGGAGGCCTGGCACAACCATTCATATTCTCTCTCTCTTTCTCTGTCACATAAATAAAAATATATTAAAATGTAATTACAAATGTGTATAAATTATCAAGAGATTCTGCAAAGAAGATTGACAGTAATAAATAATAGCTATAATATAATAATAGATTAGGTAGAAGTGTAAGGGAAATTTACTTATAGCTTTTAAAACTTCTGGGCTGGACAGACAGATGGCTTAGTAATTAAGGCATTTGCCTGTGAAGCTTAAGGGCCCAGGGTCACTTCTCTAGGACCCACATAAGCCAGATGTACAAGGTGCAGCATGTGTCTGGCATTTGCTTGCAATGACTGGAGGCCTTGACACAGCCATTCCCTCTCAATCTAATCTAATCTAATCTAATCTAATCTAATCTAATCTAATCTAATCTAATCTCTGTCCCTCTCAAGTTTTTTTTTTTTTTTTTTTTTTGGTATCTGGCAGCTTCTCATCTTTTTTTTTTTTCCGGTCCTTTCTGCACAGTTCTCCCTCTTGACACCATGCTACAGACAGAATACTATTTTGGCAAAGTCTAGAAAAGATTTTCAGCCATTCTTGAGCTTGTTGACTCTAAAAGACTCACGCCTGAGTGATGAGACTAGGAGGCTGAACATGGTTTTGCTTCAGGGCTTGAGTCACTGTTACATAACATTGCATCAATGACAGACCACACATGCAACAGGGCTACCCTAAGGTTCTATTCTGCACTGATATCATGAACACTTGATGGTGTTTTACTTTATGTACACTCATAAATGCTTACGTACAGTAGATTTCCTGTGTTAGTTACCTTTCCTGTTGCTGTGACAAAATACCTGACAAAAGCAACCTAAGGAAGGGTTTAGTTTGGCTTATGGTTTTCCATCACAGTGGAGAAGACTGCATGCAGCAGCAGGAGAGTGAGACATCTGGCTGGCCACACTGTGTCTGCAGTCAGGAAGCAGAGATGAATGCTGGTGCTCAGCTCACTTTCTTTTTATTCTGTCCAGGACCCCAGCCCATGGAATGGTGCCACTCACATTCAGGATAGGTTTTCCCGGCTGTGGTGGTTTGATTCAGGTGACCCCCATAAACTTAGGTGTTGTGAATGCTAGGTTCCCAGCTGATGGAGATTTGGGAATTAATGCCTCCTGGAGGGTGTGTGTTGTTGGGAGGGGTCTTATGGGTGTTATAGCCAGTTTCCCCATGCCAGTGTTTGGCACACTCTCCTGTTGCTATTGTCCACCTTATGTTGGCCACGGGGTGATGTCCACCCTCTGCTCATGCCGTTGTTCTCCCTGCCATTATGGAGCTTCCCCATCGAGCCCGTAAGCCAAAATAAACCTCTTTTTTCCCACAAGCTGCTCTTGGTTGGGTGATTTCTACCAACAATGTGAACCTGACTGCAAGAGTAAAGTTGAAAGTAAAGAGAAAGAGGTAGCTCTCTAGAGACTCCCTCCCAGAGTAGCCTGCCTGGATATTTGTCTCCTGATTCCAGAAATAGACAATTCATAACTGTTAAGTTGTGCACTGAGTAGTGTGATAGTCTTGTATCATCCTGTACTGTTCCACCAAGAATACGACCCCATGGCTCATCATCGACATCAGCACCACACACACCAGTCTCCTGTCAGTTGCTGGGACACCGTCTCAATTACCAGGTTCCACACTACTGGCATTCAAATGGCTCTTATATAATAGTCCAACTGACATACCTATGCCATTCTCACTTCATTTCCTCACAAGGCTTTTGTATCAGTTAACATCATCACAGGAAGGGAAGTACAACCCAGTAAGATATTGAGACCACAGTCACACAATTTATTGATATAACTATTAGTTCTTAGTGTTAATAGAATCTTTTATTGACTTTTTTATACACTTCTAATGTATTCTTAAAAACTTGAGTGTGTATATGGGTGTATGTGTGCCATAGCTCATGTGTGATGGCCAGAGGGCCTCAGGATCACAGGACAGGTGTTGTTGGTCAGGTAGGACAGCAATTCTCCAGTGTCCACCTATCCCTCTTACAGACAGATGTTACAGACATGCCTGAACGTGGCCAACTTTCTATGTGAGTTTAGAGGCACTGGAACTGCAGAAGTCTAGGGACCCCACAGGCGCTCATGCTTACGCAGAAGTGCTCTTATATGCTGAGCCACTTCCCAAGCTCCCACCTGCTTTGTGAGACATGGTCTCTGGTTGATTTGCTATTTGTGTAAGCTTCTGGATTCTCCTGGGTGCCAAGGAGGACCAAAATAGAGTTGGCAGGTTTGCAAGCAAGCTCCTTTCACCACTGTCCCATCTCCCAGGCCTTTATAATTAACGTATTTTGATAATAATCCTTCTTATTATCATCTCTGGTCCCACTTCCCTGTCCCCTTTCCACTAATCCCCTTCTTCTGGCCGTCACACATGAGCTACGGCACACATAAACCCATATACACACTCAAACCCCTTCTTCTACCAAACTCCATCTACTCTTTTTTGATGTCTTCTTTTCTTATGTATGTAAGACACACACTTTAATTAGGATTGCCTGTGTGAGCATGGATGAGCGGTTATTACCAGAGCATATGCCATTTACCAGTGGCTACATCAGTGCAGAAAATGTCTCCTGCTTCCCCAGCAACCATTAACTCCTCAGACAGGAGTGGGGCTTCACGTCCTCCTCCGTCACCCATGACAAAATGTTGATGAGCTCAATATTATGTGGGTCTTGTGCAAGAAAAGAGTCACTGTGAGGTCCTGAATGCAAGTGTTATTTCACATCCAGAAGACATTTCAAAGCACTCCTCCCCATCCTCTGGCTCTTACATTCTTTTTGCCCCCTGTTCTTCAATGTTCCCTGAATAATGGAGGGGGTAATGCTGATGTCCCATTAAGCACTAAGTTTTCCAGCCACTTAATCCTATCACATTGGTTCATGACTTCCTGACAAGCTGTTGTCTCCTCTAGCAAGGCTTACGATTACAATATTCAATTTTAAGCTTGAGCTGTTTCTCTGTAACCCATTCAAAGACTTTATGGATATAAAGCCCCATTCATTCATTTTCCTTTTGATCTCTGGAAATGTTCCATTTTATTTGCATGTGGCCATTTGGAGGATCTGTTTGTGTTCCATCCTTCAAGAGCTTCCCCAGCCTCTTCCTTTGGCGAGGAGAGGATGGAGCTTCAGAGTGCTCTACAACACAGGGTGATGACGGCGTTTTTAGTGGATGTCATCATGTGACAGTATGTGGGTGGCACATGGATTTAGTTAGGTGACCACAATTATCACTGGACATCTCTCCTGGGATCACAAGAAAAGATGGTGTCAAGCTCACACAGGTTTTATGTTACATCTCTTCTATCTAATTGGCTTGTGTATTTCATCAGGTGGCTATTACGGAAAGCAGGTGTGTGCATCAGTGGATTGCAGACAAGCATCTGGGCATAACCTGGAGCTCTGCACATGAAACACTAGTGTCCTTTGTCCCAGCTTGCCTCAAGTGCTACTTTTCCTGAGTTGGGCTCTCTAGAGAGATGGTGACACCAACATCAGCATGGTTCCTTCTCTCCTGCAGGCAAGTATGCTCAATGGAAATGTCCTCCACATAGTCTCGGTGTCGCTCATGAGAGCCATGTCATTTAAAATGCAGAATCGTGGAGAGCACTACTGAGGCCTTTATTCATTGGGACAGAGAAATTTGTAACCTACTTAGTATTTGATATACTGTGCTTTCTCAGCAGTTTGTGTCAGTTTGACCCAAACAGTACTTTTCCTAACAGATATATCTTGGGGGATGCATACTGTTGTAATGTGGTCATTCTATATTTTAGCATAAAGGCACTGGTTAAAATGCTGGTGTGGGGTGGGAGAGATGGCTTAGCAGTTAAGTGCTTGCCTGTGAAGCCTAAGGACTCCAGTTCGAGGCTCTATTCCCCAAGACCCATGTTAGCCTGATGCACAAGGGGGCACAAGCATCTGGAGTTCGTTTGCAGTGGCTGGAGGCCCTGGTGTGCCCATTCTCTCTCTTTCTCTGCCTGTTGCTCTCAAATAAATTAATAAAAATAAAATGCTGGTGTGTTTTGAGGATTGATATCTACTACTGAGCTTCCTAGAAATTTCCAATCTTTTTTAAAAAGAAGATAATGCTCTAGATGCCATTTTGACTTGGATAATATTATAAGAGACTAGAAAGCTATGATTTTATCTGTTTATAATAATAATGCGAGTGTTTTTATACTCCTAAGTAGCCAATATTGAAGTCAGTAGGAACTTAGGAAATATGAGATACTATACATTCCTTAGCTGGGAAAGAAGACACTAATAAAAAAGTTTTTCTAAAGCACAAGAAAAACACATAAAAGTATACTGTCCTAGGGCTGGGGAGATGGCGCAGTGGTTAAAGGTGCTTGCTTGGAAAGTCTGTAGACGGGAGGCTTGAAAAGCCTTCATTACTCATATAAAGTGGGATGCAACATACATACATGCATGTGTAGTTGATTTGTAGTGACAAGAGACCCTGGCATGCACGTACACACACACACACACACAGAGGGAGGGAGAACACTGCCCTAGATTTGCAAAAAGGTGAAACCAAGAGACTGTTCTGTTGAATACATCATGCAAACAGACTGGTTATCAGGAATGTAGGTTTACTTCACTGAAAAACAGAACTGCTGCATCCTGGTAGGACTATGTCCATTAAAGCAACAGTAGTCACAAGGCACATATGTATGAAATTCCTCCAGCATAACAGAAATGGAACATTTAAAGCACATAAAGAGATGCTGAAGTCCATTTACAAATACAAGCACAGATTAGTTCTCATCTTCGCAGCCTAGAAAAAGCCTGCAGCTCTATGTCTCTAGGCAAAGCCACCATAAGAAAGAATTTCATCTGAGATATTTCCAATTATCAAGGATGTGAATTATATTCTGGGATCAACACAGTAGCCTTCCAGAATCTGATCAGAAGTCAATACATAATAAGTTTAACGGTCAATTACATAAAAATGTTTGATTTAAATTATATTGCTCACTTAAGAAGTAACATGAATTTTCTCTAGTTAGTGATACTCAGATTAGAAATGATATAATATTGATAACTAGTATATATAAAATTCCAGGATTTAAATATATGAAATTTATAACAATATACACAAAGTGTTCCTTTACTTATCAGCCACCACTTAGCTCTATACAATGAGACCAGGAAAGATATAGTTCAGTTAGACCTTCCAGTACATTTTGTACCACATATGAAGAGTTCCTTTTAGCAGTGAGTTACAAAATCATTTTTCTATGAAACAATATAGAGTAATGACATAATTGTCACTATAGAAGGGAGAGAAGAGAAATGGAAGCTCCAGATTTAAACAACATGAATAATACAAACGCTAGTGTGATGAAGCATTGCAACAGTGCTAAATGGCAACGTTCAAACACTAGCTAAATGCTGTCATTCTTTTTTTTAAGAAGTCAGCTCATGGGCTTTTAGAAGTGTTTTCTTCATTTAAAAAAAATGAACACCTATCCTTCTCAAGGACAGACATTTGACCCAGAACCACAGTGCTGAGTAGCAATCCTACCAATATCCAAGTTTTTTTTTTTAAGTCATTCTTGGCCAGCGAGGTCTGTGAGTTCTGCCTGCATGACGTACCGGGAGCCTATAGCAGAACAGCCGGGGCCACCTCCTTGATGGTGGATGCGGCTCTGTCCAGTTCCTCCTCTGTTTGTTCCACTGTAACCACAAACCTGATGCTAAGAAATAAGGACATAAAAATTATCAAGTCAGAGTTTACACCAAGGTTAGCCATCTGCTAGAGAGCCAAGCCTGGCTTCTGTGAACAGTTTGTCAGAAAGCTGACCAGCAGATGTATTTCCACCATGTGGCAGAGGGGACTTGCAAGCCTAACACAGTTCTCTGTCGCCACAGGCAGCTCTGACCTCAGCCTGTTTGTCCATGAGAATCTAGTACTGAATGTTCTGTTGTGGAGGTGGTGAACTGTATTCTTTCAATGGTTCTTGCTCCAAACAGTCCTGGGTACAAAGCAGGAATCCAGCCTTTTTCCAATCAGCACTACTGGGCTGTTCCTACTGAGCAGTTCAGTAAGATCCACGGGTGTCCTATATTTAATTCAGTCAGAAGCATGGGCATCCTAGATTATTTAGGGACAAGCAGGAAGTTTCAGATCATAGGACATGATGAACAAATACTTACTCTGACAACATCTGCCTTAAGCACTGGACATGTGTGAACCCAGAGTATGCTGGACACGGAGCATCAAGGGCACAAAACAAGCGCAGCTCCTGTCCTGAACCTGTGTTCTTATGAGGGAAACCAGGAGTGCACATTCAGGTGGGTACAAGGAAAGACAAGCAGAGATGTAGGGAGCTTCTGAGCTGCTCAATAATCTCTACAGATTCAGATCCAGCGTCCACATCTACAGAACAACCAACTTTCCAGGGCACTCTGTTGTGCCCTTGCCCACTTGTAGCTCAAATTATGGACTCAACGATGTGCCCAAGGTGTGACAACCATCACAACCCCAAAGAGTATACACCATCTTATGCGCTAGAAGGCCAGGGTGCCCTCCAGGGGTCTGATGAACAGAAAGATGCTGCTTGGCTCAGAGTGGACCACACTCCACAGCCCTCTATAATGACTCTGCATCTAATCTGCCCAACACACTGAGTGCAGAGCTTTGGCACACTTACATGTTCCCAGTCATACAAGCCTATAGTTGAAAACAGTACCTTACGCAAAACCTTTTACAAAGTGTCAAATATTTCATGTAATTTCTTAGACACTGTACTGAAAATAAAGTAGTAGGCTTGCACGAGTGTACTTTCTCATGGATAGTTGCCTATGTTGAGAAGAACCATCAGAAGCTGGGGACTGTTTGTACTTGACTTTCCTGGGTCAGGGTGTTACTTTCTTGGAAACCTTAGCACCATGCCCAACATCCTCTAACCTCTAACCAGGGCTGTGGTTGTTGGAATCTATTCTCCTTCATTATCTCTGTCTGCTGACTCTACATGTACCCAACCTGTGGCACATAGGCCACATGCATTCCAGAATAGCTGTGACTGCAGCCCAACACAAGACCATCATAATAGGAGGAAAAGATGATGACATCAAAATAAAAGAGAGACTGACTGAGGGGGGAGGGATAGGATGAAGTGTGGAGTTGCAAAGAGGAAAGTGGAGTGGGGAGGGAATTACTATGGTTTTTTTGTCTATAATTATGGAAGTTGTCAATAAAAAAATAAAAATATAGTATTTACTTTCATAAATTAAAAAAAAACTTAGCACCTATAAGATGACAACAAAAAAAACCCCCCAAACCTGGCCAAGTTCATTCTTGGGCTGCCAGACACTGAATTATCTGGGAGGACACTCAGTCCACAGCCCTGAGGTGCTTTGTAGTTAAGAATCTCTAGTTTGAAAATAGAACACAAGAAATATTCTATAATAACTTAAGAACATTCTCCCTTATTCAATGATAATCTTCTAAGTTTCTCAAGTACAATAAATTTCAAAGAGTTTAAAGTAGAAAGAAAGGTGAAATTGTGTTTTAACATTCACTAACCTTGGAGGAGGGAGGCACTTCTCTTCCTTCTCCAGGTAGCGTGCCTGTGTCAGGGCAATGCCTCTGTTCATGCACTGTGGGTAGAGAGGGGTACATGAGCCACGCAAACTTCATGTATGGCCAGAACAGATGCTGAAAGCCCTCAAGAATAGTTATCATACTATTTCCATTCTGTTAGGAGAGAAACCTAAAGACATGTTTATGTCATCTTACAGCTCTTCCTTTTCCCAGACCATCCTGCCATGGCACATGTGTCTGGTTGCAAAATCAGACAACTGTAGAGCCCCATGTGACTTCTGAACACTTGGGGAAATGGCAAGTGCTTCTGAGAGACTGCATGTCTTAATTCTATGTACTTTTGCTCAGTTTGGGTTCAGATGTTGCCATGAGTAGAGAGCACTTCAGACAAAGTAGAGCGAGGCGGTGGAAGCAGCAGGCAAAGCTCTGTGGGCTCAATGAGAGCCGAGCCTCAGGACAAGGCAGACACACTGTGTCAGGTGACAGCGGTACAGTGTGGGTACACTAGTGACTTTCGTGGGTTCTATGTGGGCAAGGTGCTCCAAGGCAATGAAGTCTGAAGTTGATAAAGATTTTGTCTTGTATTCCCATATATTTAACACCTGCCAATATATTTTTAAAATTGAAACATTCTTGGAGGCTGGGGAGATGGCTTAGTTGGTAAAGCGACCACCATGCAAGTGTGAGGACTGGAGCTCAGATCTCTAGCACCCACATAAATGCCAGGCGGGCACAGCAGGCCACCATAATCCCAGAGCTTCAGAGAAGAAAATAGGATTCTTGGAGCAAGCTGGCATGCTCTGGGTTCAAGTGGAGACCCTGTCACAATAAATAAGGTGAAGACTCCCAAATTCTACCACTGGCCTCCACACATACATATCAACACATCTACACACGAAAAGAATAAAAAGAAAAAATTAAGTTAAAATAAAACATTCTCTATTATAGTAAACATAAAAATTAGGGCAAGGTGGGGTTGGAGAGATGTTTCAGCAGTTAAAAACACTAGCTTGTAAAACCTGCTGGCCCAGGTTCAATTCCCCAGTACCCATATAAAGTACATGCATTCGGAGTTTGTATGCAGTGGCAAGAGGCTCTGATGGACCTATACTGCCTCTCTCAAAAAATATGAATATTAAAAAAAACCAGAAGCTGTGTATAGTGGTGCATACATCTAATTCTAGTGACAGGGAGGCAGAAGTAGGACTGCTGTGAGTCTGAGACTACAGAATGAGTTCCATGTCAATCTGGACTAGAGTGAGACACTACTTTAAAAGTAAAGCAAGACAACAGGTTATAGGGGTTTCCTCTGGAGTGCAGTATTTTGAAAGTAGGCAGAGGTAACTGTAGGACTTTGTGAATATACTAAAAACGTCTAAATTGTATGCTTCCAAGAGTTAACTTCACAGTACGTGAATGATGCCTGTCTCTATATATGTATGTAGACACAGGTGTACACATGATTCAGTGTAAAAATGGCATGGAAAGGAAAAGAACAATTTCAAATGTTCAGCGGTGAAAGCACCATGGAGGAGAGATGGGCTGTGAGATGGGAAAGTGCACAGGCAACATGGATAGGCTCCTGAAGACTTCACAACCAGGAATGTTCAGCCTTGCTGAGTATGAAACACTACAAATCACAGCTGTCTGCAAAAGCAACACAAACTTGGTGGCTCTCAGTTCTACGAAGATTAACAAGACAGGGATTCTCATTTTCCTTAAATATAGAAAAAAACAGGGGTGTAGGACAGAAGATTGTGAGTACCTCTAAAATGGGGGAATGGTGGTGTAAGGAAGTTTCCAGCGAGCACCTATCCCGACTTGGTCCACTCTTGCCTCACTCCAATTTCAAATGACTTCCCAAGATAGCCCGTGTCACCAAGGAGGTGTTGCTTAAGAATAATGTATGCTCGCAGTTTATTCATGTCAAATCATATTATGCAGATGAGTCCATGTCTCTCTGAAGAGCAGCTCACTTAATGCAAAACAACAGACTGGAGTAATATGGAGTCAATACCCAAGCATTAAGAGAAGGTTCGTGTCCTAGGAAGGTTGAGGAAGAATGACGGACTCCTCATGTTGACCCTGACACAGGCACACATAGGTCTTACAGGGCCTGTTCTATGGCCACCAGCCTTGACTTACCAACAAGGGTGATGCTGTTGTAAACAGCAGACAGACCTGTTAAGCAGGAGTATGGCAATGAACCTGAGCCGTGCCAGCTTGTCAATTTCCTTTGGTATTGAATTTGGAAATCAGCCTTTGTGTTTTTCTTAGTCTATAAACTAATAGCAAGCTTACTTTTAGGGCTACACATACTTAAGCATTATTAGGGTAAAATACTAAGGCAGTACAGGGTGTGGAGAAATGTTTTCTTTTAAGGCCTGTCTTTTCTCAGGCCTTCAGAGCTGAGCCCAAGGCCATGTGTGACAGGTCCATGCCTGGCATACAAGTATTTTTAACTTGATCTGACACATTTACATAGCTAGGAATCTCAAATTCTATGTTTATTTTTGCTTTTAATACAGCCAACCCCAGAAGGCCACATATTGTACATAATCCTCCAAAGATCCTTTGTTCTAGATCACATGGCTCAAACACTGTAGGATGATGACTGAGGCAGCGTGTGTAGCCAGAGCTGACCTTCAGCTAAACACTGAAGAGCAGAATGACCAAAAAGAGCCATCATGACTCGCCACAGGGATGGAGCAGGGTAAGTAGTAGCCATCATCATTACTCCAGGGTGCCTGGTGCCACTTTCTCAGGACAGCAGGACCTTAGGTGCATGTCCCAAGCACTGCAACCCACCAAGTTAAAGAGGAGGAGGAGCATGGAGCAAAGAAAACAGGCCTCAGGAGGCAGCTGCTGCTGAGAGGACGGGCGGTTCCCTAGTGAATGTTGCTGAGTCAACAGCTAAGCAAGCTGTAGCAGGAAAACAACTCATACAAGAGAGAAATTTAGCTGGGTATGATGGCTCATAACTGGAATCCTAGAGCTCTGTAGGCTGATACAGGAAGATTGCCTATGAGCTTGCGGCCAGCCTGGGCTACACAGTGAGGTCTAAGTTAGACTGAGCTGTAGCGTGAGACTCTGTCTTTAAAAATGGCAAAATGGGCTGGAGAAATGGCTTAGCAGTTAAGTGCTTGCCTATGAAGCCTAAGGACCCCGGCTCGATTCCCCAAGACCCACGTTAGCTAGATGCACAAGGGGGTGCACTCATCTGGAGTTTGTTTGCAATGGCTGGAGGCCCTGGTGTGCCCATTCTCTCTCTCTATCTGCCTCTTTGTCTGTTGTTCTCAAATAAATAAATAAAAATAAATGAAAAAATAAATTTTAAAAATGGCAAAATGCAAACCAAAGTAAATAAGATAGAAAAATTAAAATACATCTCTCAAATTATGCATGACTCAAAAGAGCAGATCTTCATGTTAATTCAGGTGTTGTGACTGTAGAACGACAGCTGATGGGCCATCTCTGAGGCGGGGGTGAAGCCACACTAACAGCTATATGAGTCCTTCACACAATGCCCCTAAGAGCAAGTCTGTTAGCGTGGCCTTGCAAACAACGAGAAGCAAGATCTGCAAGGCTGTGCATGGAAGAGGCTGAGTGTAGGCAAGAACAACTCAGCACTGAACCTAACACCTACAGTGGAGTGAGCTGAGCCGGGAGGAAAAGCCAGCAGCCTCTCCGTAGGCATTAGGACAAGGTACTGATGTGAGTGTGGAAGCCAATAGCTTGTGCCATCCTCATCCCTCAGGGCATGGATCTTCCTGAAAAATGAGGTAGTTGAGGATGGTAGGAAAATGGGGAGCTCACTGGAGTGACTGGATACTCACCTAGTTTATGGTAAAGTGAGGTAGGAGAGGTGACAAGGAAATGAGGAGCTCACTGGAGTGACTTTATGGTAAAATGAGGGCAAGGGTGGCAGGGATGCAGGGTGCTCATGGTGTGACTAGACACTTACTTGATTTACAATCTCCTGAAGCAGTTTTACATCTTTCTCCCGAGACCCGGTGCTCTCTTCCAGCTGTAGGTGAAACGCTGGGGACAATGATTCCCCGACCACTTTTAATCCAGAGATGCTGGGGAAGCAAACATAAAAGCAGGGCATTGTACTCTGCAGGCTCAAAGCTCTCATGCTGACGTAACTCAAAGCTTGCACTCTCCGGCTGCTGGACATAACAGCAGGCGGCTGTGATGGCACATCCAGCTCCTTTGAGGAAAGGTGCTGGAGAAGAACATCTCTGTCCAGGAAATGGCCGCACGAATGTGGTCTCCTGTCTCCCATGGGAGGTCTGAGTAACCTCACTCTTTGTACTACAGACATCTGACGCATGACTCTCTGGCCTCTGGGCTTGGTCTTCCCTTCTCATCCCTCTGCAGTGCTCTGCTGTCCTGAGAATGCAGACATGCCAGGGCTCAGCTCCAGAGTCACCTATGGAGGTGCCTCTAGGCATCATTGTACGGAAAGTTCTGCACCACCATTTTCTACCATTTACCCTACCCAGTTCCCGCATGGGCTGCTTAAAATATCTTACTATGTCTTCTGTGTCACTGTTCAGGTCTTCAGGATGTATGCTGTCCATTATGAACATAAATATTTCTTCTAACATTAGCAACATCATATTTTGACTACCAGCAACTGGTTTAGAATGAACAATGTTCTGTGTATTTGCATGAATACTTTTAAATTTTATTTGGATTAAGATTTTCTTCTTTCTTTGATTTAACAGGACAGAAATCTGTGGTTTTTCAGGGAGGGAGATGGATTTTAAATTGATTATTACAGATGTCATAACAACCATAAGCCATGTTATTTAGCCAAGTTCACTTAATCCCATTTTAGCCTATAGCAACAACAAAAAGATTTTTGGTCCATCTCCTAGGAGACAAGTAGTGACACATGTCTACTGAAATGGGGCTAAACACTGTAGATCAACTGCTTTCATTCAGTTCACTTTACTTAGAAAAATCTGTTTTTCCCTTAGAATGAAATGAAACACAAGGCAGTATTTTCAGTGCTCTCAGCTCAGGGCTCAAAAAGCCTTTACAGAATAGGAAGTGTTTCAGTTTAGTAACTGTCCCAAAGGTCATGTGTTAGTACTTCAGACCTCAGGAGGTCCCTAGGGGGGGATGTTCCCTGAATGACTAGTGATGTCCTCCTCTACTGGAAGGGGCTCCAGAACTTCAGATTTTTGGGGTTGTTTCTGAATGGTTAGTGGATCTTCTTTTGTTTTCTAGCATAAGGCAAGTGGTTGATTCTGTGGCACATTTCTTGACTTGCCAGAAGTCCAAAGTTTCCTCAGGTCACCTGATCATGAACTGGAAAATCTAAAACTATGAGTCAAAACAAACCTTTCCAATATGTCATTTAGTTGCCTCAGGCATTTTATTATAGTTATAGAAAGATTATACTACAACCACCTTATGCTATGACTTGGGACATGCTGAAAGTTGATTTTTCCCAGCTTCCAGACAACTCTTGAATGTTACAACTTCTGAGTCCTTTATTTCAATGTAATACCACACACCAGGTGTGCTCAACAGAGCAAGGTGCAGGTACCAGTTTGGAACTTAGAATCCAGAGTATCTGGAATGTGGGAAACCTAGACTAGTTCTTTCACCACTGCTGAACCAAGTAACAGATTTTCACTCTATTTCTACTGTGAATTTTGAATAAGTATACAAAAAAGAACCAATTTTCTTAGGTTTTCTCAGTGGATAACTTAATCTACTTTTTCAAGCAGCATTTCATATGACTGAAACAGGCTGGCTTCCCCATACAAACAAGGCACCTTCCCCTAATCTGGCTTGTGCTCTACTCAAGGTAGGCTGGGCAGAGAAGACAGGACAGCCTGCAAGAGGGAATAAAACTATGCCTGCATCTACTGCTGAGGCCAAATGGTACGAGTCTAACAAAAACCAAAGGACATAAAAATGTAGTCAAGTTCAGAAAGTTAAGGAACTTTTTTTTTTTAAAGGAAAGCAAACATTTGTCCAAAACATTTTACCCCAAAGAGTAAATAAATACCAAATCTTAGTCTAGGCCCCACAATCAGAGCCCTCAACAGATAGCCATACCCTCTACAGTGTTTTTAGAATCCAGGGAGGACGCCAGCCACTAACACCTTCTCTACATGCAGTGGGCAGACAGCAAAGGCTGGTGACTTTCCCCAAACACAACCTCAGAGGTTAGAGAACTATTGGTGACAGGAAATGAAAGAAAAATCATTGGATCTAAGCACTGAAGACACCGCTTTAAAAATATCTACTTTTAAGAAACTTACTGAGCAAGAAAAAAGCAATAAGCTAAATAAATGTCCAAAGAATTAGAAGGCACACAAGGAAAGGAGAGAAGAAGCACCTAGTGAAGGAAATGAGTTGATGAGATTTATTGTGGTTTCCACCTGCAGCTGAGTGTGACTGAAGTGCAAACACACCACACACACACACACACACACTCTCTCTCTCTCTCTCTTAGTGAAATTTCAATGAAAATTTTAGCAATAATTTGAGGAGTCTGTGTCTTAACATTAATAAGTGATAAATGTTAAATCTAGTAATAAAATCAAAGGCTAAGGATTAAGCAAGTAAGCCAATGAGATGGAAGACAGCTCAAATCCATATCAAGGCATAAATGGGAAGCTGCATGTAGAAGAGAAGACCTTCCCAGACAGTAGAGAGTTTGGATGTTATTCAAATCTGTCATTAAAAAAAAAAAAAAAAAAAACACAACAAAACAAAAACACAACAAAATTGGCTATACTCATTTTTCAAGATTCCAAATTTTTCCTCTTGCCATCACCCCCTTTCTGTTCTGCTTTACTGAACAAGCCTCAGAACTGTTACTGAAGTTGCATTCAGCTCCTCTTCCCAGTCTCTCACGTTCTTCACACAGGCACACTTCGCTTCCACTCCCTGAGGTGCTCATCAAGTCCCAACAAGCCGTGCGCTGTAAATCAGAGGGCTAGCATGCAATGCTCCACCTGTACTAACACTAACGGCAGCAGCACCCTGGCCATAATGCTGACCTTCTCCACCTGCTTCCAGAACCATGGCCCTTTCTGGTCTGCCTCTTCCTCACTGGCCGTTTGTCATTCTCTTTAACCAGTTCCTGACCTCTGCCTATGGAAAGATTTTAAACACTAATCATGTGCTAATGACAAACACAATTAAAAAATTGAAAGCCTTTAGATTAGGGTTGGAATGACAGCTTGGTCAATAAAGTGCTTCCCTCACAAACATGAAGACCTGAGTTTGATCCCAGACCTACATGCAGTATTAATGCTTAAAATCCTTGTGGTGGGGAGGCAGAAACAGGTGTCTGGGGCTCAGTGGTTAGTCTAGCAAAATGGGTACACTCCAATCAATCAGAACCTGTCTCAAAAAGAGGTGAATGGGGTACCTAACAAGTAATACCAAGGTTCTTTGCTGTTATCCACACATGTATGTGTACATGTGCGCACACATGCTTGAGCACGTTCACACACGTAAACATGCATACCACACACACAAACAAAAGAGAAAAGCCTTTAGGATTTACCATGATTTGGTCTTTCACATTCATCCTACGTATGAATTTTTTCGTAATCATTCTATGTATGAATTTTTGTTAGATCCACCTGACTCTCCCTTAAAATCATACCCAGAATCCAAACACTTCTCATTGTTACCACAATTTCACAGGCACACTGCCTTTTATTTGGAGCATGTCTCTTCTCCTTTGCTCTTGTTGTTGTACAACATATCATTTCACATGACACTGGAGCAAGTCCACTTTCCCCCTTAAACCATGCTTGGATTCTACCAAGGCTCTTCCTGGCCTACAAGGCTCTTCCTGACCTGGACCCTCCTCACAGTGGGTTCCCGCTTCCCCCTCCTTCCTGCTGCATTTGCTGTTCCTTGCCACATGCCTTCCAGTGTGTACAGCTCCTGAGTATGCAACTGGACACCCAATGTGGAGCCCTAATGTGTGCCACAGAGAGCACACACAATCTGTGAGCTGTCCACACACATGAAACGTGGACAAGAGTAAAGCTTCAGGAATGGAAGGATGCAACCCAGGAAGCTAATGAGAAGCAAGGAGGACAATCAAGGACTCAGCCCTAAAGAGCAGGTGCTGAAGAAAGCTTCAAGAAAGATGAAGAAATTAAAACTTACATCCTAAGTTTGATGTAGCAGAACCCAAGGAAGGATGGACACGTGCATTGAAACCACCGAGACACAGATGAGCAGGGAAGTGGGTCCCCTTGATTCAGCACCACAAGTCACTGGGGATCCCACAGCACAGTCTGGGTGAAGTATAAGAGAAGCAGCTGGGTCTCAGGAGGAGATATGCGGGTGGGGAGAGCACAGAAGACCAGAACTAAGGAAGGCACAAAAGTGGAGAACTTGCTTGGGAGGGGCTCACTAGCAAGAGGAGTTTGAAGACAAGGGTCAGAGGGGACCTGAATGTCACAGAAGTAATCCAAGACAGGGAAGGAGTCAATGACAAAACAGAGGGGACAAGTCCTTAAGAAAGAAGGGACTCTGCTGGCTTAGGGAGGATTTCTCTCTAACAGGGGAGGGTGGCTCAGCTGACCATGGCTATGAAGAGAGATCCTGAGTGATAAAATGAGGCAAGGATGTCCACTCAGAGTTAATGGAGGGAGACAGGAGGCCAGGGACTTCAGAAAGAAGAAAAGGCATGACAGCTGGATGTGGAAGATGAGACTCAGCCAAAGACCAGCATGAAGGGCATCTATGCATGGTGCTAATCAATGTGCATGTCTTCGATGTGTTGTGCCTGTTGGCAAATTAGTATTTCACTGGCTAGTAGAACCAGAACCCATGTATATGCCTTGACCATAAAACATTCAAGAATAGTTAATGTTACCCAGGGCCTTCAATGGCCTCCCCCTCTTTATTTTTTCTGAACACCTGCAGCTTACTCAGCTATCAACTGCTCATCTTTTAGTAGAGGGTCTAGTTCCCATACCTTGCAAGGAAGATAGGACTTTCACAACTAAAGAAGCATGCTTTGCCTGAGAAGCAAAAAGGACTCACCTGAAACATGGACAGTAGAACTAGTGTCATCCAATGGAGAAACAGAATTACAATGAGGAGAGGTGTGCCAGTGTATACCTTGGTCATTTCTTGAATAAGCTATTGGGTTATTTTTATCTTGCATATCATAGCTGTATAATTTTCAGAAAAGCAAAGACCACTTCTTGAAAACACAAATAGCCAAATAGTTTTAAACAATAAATAAAGGAATGCAGACTTGTTTCATAGTGGCAAATGTGGTCACCTGATCAGAGCCTATCCCATCTACGTTTTCATAGCTGTTTAGGCATGGTGCACAAACATCTTAGGTTGGTGAACATCAACACTTACCCTTGTAAAGCCCTATGAATGTGTTGGCACTTTTTCTTCAAAACTGCAAAAATACCTGCATAGAAAAAATATATCTGATGGTCCATGTGAAGCAAGTGACAGTACTCCCCCTTAGTTTAGAATGCTGAAGATGTGCTAGCAGACTCCCAAGAACTCACTTCCCAGAACCCAGGCCTCATCTCTGGCTGTTAATCAACTAGACTTTTGTAATCCCGAGACTCCAGTTTTAGCAAAGTTTGGAGCAATGGCTCCAGAACCAAACAGTGATTCTTAAGATTCTATACCTATTCCAGCTAAGAATTACAGGGACAAATTTATTACTATCTGTTTTTCTTTTTCTTTCTTTATTATTTTCTTTTGAGGAAGGGTCTCATTCTAGCCCAGGCTGATGTGGAATTGACTATATAGTCTCAAGATGACCTTAAACTCACAGTGATCCTTATGCCTCAGCCACCCAAGTGTTGGGATTAGAGGTGTATGCCACCACACCTGGCAAATTATTTCTTGATTCTAAAGAATCTGGAAAATAACTGACATTAGCAGTTATTTTATTTATATATATTTATTTAGGTTTTTCAAGGTAAGGTCTCACTCTAGCCCAGGCTGACCAAAAATTCACTATGTAGCTTCAGGGTGGCCCCGAGCTCACAGTGATCTTCCTACCTTTGCCTCCCAAATGCTGGGATTAAAGGCCAGCAATCCTGGTAGCAGTTCCTTCCTTCCTTGCCTCCCTCCCTTCCCTTCCCTTTCTTTCCTTCCCTCCCTTCCTTCCTTTCCTCCTTCCCTCCCTCTCTCTTTCTGATATTTTAACTTTTGGTCCACAGAAATTCCCAGTGAAGACAATGTAATCAGCGGGCAGAGTGTCAGACCACCTTCCAGTAGGCATCTGAGTGTGCACCCTGGTACCCATCTTCTGACCTGCCTGGAAGCCAGCCTCAGAAGTCCTGGTAAGGCCTATTTCTCCTTGTCTGCTTTGAAGGCAACACTACCTACCTTAAACAAAGGCCATACTGTTAACTTGAATTTGCCCACTAAGTTGCCTCTTGACAAAACAAGCTAGAATCCACATGAAAGTGATGACTGAAAGACTGAAAAGGAGTATCTACAATAGTTAGAAAACTATATAGAACAAACCTAGGACACTCCAGTAAGTTTCAGGAAAGGAAGAAAAAAGAAAGAAAGAAGCCGGGTGTGGTGGTGCACGTCTTTAATCCCAGCACTTGGGAGGCAGAGGTAGGAGGATTGCCATGAGTTCGAGGCCACCCTGAGACTCCACAGTGAATTCCAGGTCAGCCTGGGCTAGAGTGAGACCCTACCTCAACCCCACCCCCACAAAAAAAAAAAAAAAAAAAGAAAGAAGAAAAAAAGCAAGTAAGCAAGCAGGCAGGCAGACAAAATGGCAATTGATTAACAAACAAGAGCACCTAAACTTGGCCCTGAGCCAGTATCCTTCACCTCTTCTGACACCCCACCTGCTGGAATAGCCAGCCATGCTCTGGCTCCAGCTCCAAGTCCTGGCCCACAGCAATGAGGTGCATTGTGTCTGTACAGCCAATTTCCCATCAATGGCAGATGAGGGGCGAGCTCCCCCACCTGAAATGCTTCAGGGAAGAAGTGCATCAGGTTGTAGTTTTCCAGACTTTGCTGACTGAGCTTCTCCACTCTGAGAACCTCTAACTGCCTATGCTTAAGAAGTTCTGGATTTGGGATTTTTAGATTAATGATGTTCAACCTGAGAAGTAAGAGAGTCAGTTTGCTTAGCTAATTCCTCTAAAAACCTGGGCAGTACCATGGCTAAGAAACTGAATCTGTAAGATCAAACCTGGATTCTCCTCCATGATGTTGAGAGCCTCCATGGCGGCAGCTGCCAGCAGGGGCGGTAATGAAGCTGAAAAGCAGTATCCCTGGCCAGAGAGGCGCTGAGAAAAGACACACAATCAGACATTTACCTTCACTTGTCCACATTCTCTCTTTCTCCCTCTCTCACTCTCTCCCTCCGTCCTTCTCCCTGTTTTGGCACTGAATTTCTCTACCATCTGCTGACTAGGATACACAGGGGTCAGGAGGTCTAACACATGTACCAAAACCAGAACTTTTTGTTAAGTGGGGAATAACTGTTATGAATTATCCATTAATAATAAATAAAATAAATAAATTAATAAACTAAGAGTCAAATTTTGTATTCTAAGGTCACATTTAAAAAAATTGTTTATTTTTATTTATTTATTAGAGAGCGACAGACAGAGAAAGAGGCAGATAGAGAGAGAGAGAATGGGCACACCAGGGCCTCCAGCCACTGCAAATGTACTTCAGATGCATGCGCCACCTTGTGCATCTGGCTTATGTGTGTACTGGGGAATTGAGCCTTGAACTGAGGTCCTTAGACTTCACAGGCAAGCACTTAACTGCTAAGCCATCTTTCCAGCCCCTGAAGTCACATTTTAAGATAACCAATGGAACAATATGTTGGGAATTTTACTTTAAGAGCTTACCTGGTGGTCAATCACAAAAGACCTGCCACAGCAGAAGCCCCCAACAGAAGCGAGTGCGTGCTCCATGTTGGCACTGATAAGATCAATGTCATCAATCTGCCAGAAAAGTGGACAGCAATATTCTTCATCTTAAAGAAAAAAGTCAGTCAAGTCTACAGGTAACAATCTGAACACTGACAATGGCTGTACACATCTGGATTTATAGAATACTGTCATGAATAAAGGACAAACTATAGAAAACCTGCTGCTGAAGGATCATAGCATCATGGCTTGTCTCTGTTAGTGTCTCAGCTTACATGGCCTTGTTACTTGCTCATGCCTCAGCGCCTTATAGAGGAAGAGATGAATAAGTAGAGTGGAAGGCAGGGGGTGTGGTTTAGTGGTAGAGTGTTTACTTACCATACATACAGAGCCTGGATTTAATTCCCATCAAGAGTCAGTGAGGGAGAGAAAGAGGAGAGGGAAATAAGGAAGAGGGTCAAGGGAGGACAGAGAAGAGGAAAAGAAAATAAAGAGAGGAAAAAGGAAAAAGAAGAAATCTAAGGGCATTTAATACTTAAAAGTAGTCACAAAATGAGATTAGTTTCTTGCTAAAAAACTGAGCTGGCTGGCCTTCATCACAGAAGGACCTGAGATAAGTAAAACTAAACCATAAAGTTATGTGTGTTTTTTTTTCCCCTGAGGTAGGGTTTCACTCTAGCTCAGGCTGACCTGGAATTCATTATTGTAGTCTCAGGGTGGTCTCGAACTCACAGCAGTCCACCTATCTCTGCCTCCTAAGTGCTGGGAATAAAGGTGTGCACCACCACGCCCAGCATAAAGTTGTTTTTTATGCACCTTGTCCTTCCATTCATCTTGCTTTTCATTACTAAATCACACAAACTCACACACACAGAAATGACCAAAAACTTGACATCTTGCCAACACAATCTGGACCAAATTGGATCCAATGAGCAGTGATGAACCAAATGTACCATGTGGGTTTCTTATGTTTTCTCTCTCAGAACTCCCCTGGCCTCACTTCTGCTCTGACCCCAGCATGAAGTCCCATTCTGGGCCAACAGCAGGCACTCACTAATGATTTTTCAAGGATCATGATAGTGTTCAGTAGATCTTACCTGTCATATTTCTTTTTTTTTTTTATATTTTTTGTTCATTTTTTATTTATTTATTTGAGAGTGACAGACACAGAGAGAAAGACAGATAGAAGGAGGGATAGAGAATGGGCGCGCCAGGGCTTCCAGCCACTGCAAACAAACTCCAGACGCGTACGCCCCCTTGTGCATCTGGCTAATGTGGGACCTGGGGAACTGAGCCTCGAACCAGGGTCCTTAGGCTTCACAGGCAAGTGCTTAACCGCTAGGCCATCTCTCCAGCCCACCTGTCATAGTTCTGTGTGCTCCATAGATCTGGCATGGCATGTAACATTCTCTCTAGATGTCTGGAACCCTACTCTTATATTTTGGACACTGTATTATAGAAAGCTTTGAGAAGCAACAAAGTACAAAGTTAGCCTGTCACCCAGAGTCAGTCACCAAACTCAAGGATGGTTCTGCTTTGCCTATAGCTAATACCCCTTCATTCCTCTACAGCAACCCCGGGACTACGGAGCCTCATGCACTCGCACTTCGGCGTGCACTTCAAAAGATGAAGCCTTCTATTAATCAAGTGCTGAATATCGGTCTGTTTTGGATCCATGTGGTTTAATGTAACTTCATGGGCACTATTCTGTATCCTACATTTTTCTCCAGAACAATGTGGTGCTAGTTTGCAGATAATCTAAGAAGATTGATGATTTATTGATTTATTCATTTAGGTATGTGGTCACAATACATATGGTGTGGTATTGTGTAGTGTGGTGCAGATACAGTGTATGCACGTGTGTATCTATTTGGGTGTGGCTGTAATATACATGATGTGGTATTGTATGTGGTTGGTGCATGTATCATATTTGCACATAGGTATGAAGGTTCACATGCCCCATGCATGCACATGTGCTGGCTTGAGAAGAATGCTGGGTATCTTCCTCTACTGCTCATCTGCTTTATTTCCTTGAGATAGACTCTCAAGAACCCAGAGCTGCTGTTTCTGTCAGACTAGCTGACCTGTCAGCTCTAGCAGTTCTCCCATTTCTGCTGCCCACAAGACTGAGGCTACAGGAATGCCTGCTGTGGCCATGCCCAGTTGTTTGTGGGTGTTGGGGAATAAACTCTCTCAGGCCCCCACGGTTTTACAGCAAGGGCTGTTACTGAGTCATCTCCCTAGCCCAAGCTTTTACATTTTACTGTTCACCTTTGTAACAGTGTGCCAAGCTTCAATGTACACATGTTAGAGGAAGGGAACCCAGTATCTCTAGCCCTGTGCCAAGACTGCCTGCCCTCACAGTGCTGAGGCTCCAGGAGCACAGCACACCAGGGACACGGGCACGGTGCTCCACGTCCCTCTAGCAAATGAAGCAGGGTAAAGTGACTCTAACTGCTTGAGACTTCTAGTCAAGGTTTTGCTGAGTCCATGCCACTGATGTTTCTGACATGTGTATGTGTGTATATAATAATTTTAAAAAATATTTTATTTTTCTTTGAGAAAGAGATATACAGAAATAGGCAGAGAGAGAGAGAGAGAGAGAGAGAGAGAGAGAGAGAGAGGGAGGGAGGGAGAGAATGGGCATACCAGGGCCTCCAGCCACTGCAAATCAATTCCAGATGTGTGCGCCCTCTTGTGCATCTAGCTAGCATGGGCCCTAGGGAGTTGAATCTGGGTCCTTTGGCTTTGCAGGCAAGAGCCTAAACACTAAGCCATCTCTCCAGCCCATAAATAATATTATGTATATATTTATTGTTTTTATACCCTATATGAACACACATATCCATTTGGAATAATTGTACCAAATTTACGTAAAGAACTTAAATCCTTTGACTGTTACTGGAAATCCTTCCTTAAGGATTACTGGGGGATTTGTATTTTTGTGTTTGAGCTGTCTCATTCTGTAGCTCAGGCCTCAAACTTGCAATCTTCCTCCCAAGCATCCATCTCCTAAGTGCTGGGATCACAGGTGTGTGCCACTGTAGCCACCCACACAGAAAATTCTTCATGATTTTAGGAAGTACAACACAAAATTCAACTGCTCTAGAAGACACATGAAAACTCAAAGTCAAATACTCCATGTAAACGGAACAAAATTTCCAGAGGGAAGACAGGTTCCCTTGGCTGGGCTAGCTGAGCAGTCCCACCCTGAGCTTAGTGAGGTGACAGTGTCATTACCTTCAAAGTGCATGAAGGCTACTTTCTCGTGCCTATGACTATATGGTCAAATAGAATCACAAACTTCCTAAAGAAGGGAAATTCTCTCTGATGGAGAACTCACATTGATTCCATAATGCTCAGTGACTCCTCGGCCATGCTCCCCAAGGACTCCAAATGAAAGGCTTTCCTCCAGAAAGATTCTTGCTTTGTATTTGTATTTTAACTTAACCTGGGAATTACACAAAATCCAGCATTAAAACCATGATAAGCAGCATATAAGAATGTATTTGGGGAAGAAGAATTAAACTTATAAAAGATTGTCCAGTTGACTCTCAATACTTTGCTTGCAAATTCACTTACTTGCTAAGACTCATGGGCTACTCCTAACCAATGTTCATCCCACCTTCCTCTCTTTCCTCCTTGCCTGTCAGAAGATGTATGCAGGCTCGCAGCAGTAAAGAACGGAATCATCTGACTAGACGTTACCAGCTAAGGCCAGGACACTGTTCTTGAACAGGTAAGCTTTCACAGACACTACTGCCATGTTTTTCATTTTTGTGCTTTTTGCTGATTCTGCTAGTTCAATGGTCCTGCTAAAGTGCTTTCTAGTGTTCCTAAGTGCAAGGAGGCTGTAATATGCCTTAAGAGAATGTGTTAGAGAAGCTTCCTTCAGGAATAGTTATATGGCTGTGGACCATGAATTCAGCAAGAATGAATCAACAATATGTAGCACACAAGGTGTCTTTAAACAGACACACACACACACTAAGCAATGTGACCAGAGGCTCACAGAAGCCTCAGCCTGTATCTGCCCCAATAGCACTATTGCCATTTCAGTATCTGTGGAAGTATTATAGAATACAGCGATCATGAATAATGGAATCCATTGTACTTTAAAGCTCAAAAATGTCCAATTTAACTTATTAACACAGACAGCAAAATACCAAGTCATAAAAGAGGAGATATTTAGACATACAGACATATAATTACCAATTACACACTGGTTTAACTCCATGTAAAACTTCGTGGGGAAATATATTCTTCACTTAATAGCTGTTTTATTTTAGACTCATGGAATTTTCTGAATGTAGAAAATGTTTTTATTCCATTATTATAATAGTTCACAGTTGGTGCAAATGTGTGCATCCCAAAAGCTTCCTTGGAGCTGGGTGTGGTGGTGCATGCCTGCAGTCCCAGCTATTCACAGGACAGGACAAATACTTGAATGGGCTGTAGTGTGCTGTGCTGACTGGGTGTCCACACTAAGTTCTACATTCATGTGGTGACCTCCCAGGAGTGAGGAACCACCAGCTGCCTGAGGAGGGATGAACCAGCCCAAGTCGGAAATGGAGCAGGCAAAAAGCCCAAGTGCACAGGCCAGAACAGAACGTCTTGTGTCCTTCTCTCTTGCTCTTCCACTTGGATTGCCTAAGAGTCTTTCACTGAACCTAGAGCTGCTCTCTTTCAGTAAGACTGGCCAACCAAAGAACCCCAGTGATTCTTCTGTCTCTAACCATCTCAGCAGTAGAGTTAAAGGCACAGGTTTTTATGTGGGTGCTAGGTATCAAACTCAAGTCCACATGTTTGTACAGCCAGTGTTATTACATGTTGAGTCATTTCCACAGTCTTCTGATTTTATTTCATTTTTCATGTGCATTTGTGTGGGCAAGCATGTTGGTATATGTGTGGGTACAGGTTCACATGCATGTGCATGGGGAGGTAAAGGTTGAGGTCATTTGTCTTCCTCTATTGCTCTTACTTTCTGAGACAGGTTCTCTCGCTGAACCCAGAGCTCACTGACTGGACTGGACAAGCTAGCCAACAAGCTCCAGGGAACCCCCGTCTCCACCTCTCCAGAGCTGGCATTACAGGCATGTACCACATTGCCTACCATTTCACATGGGTGTCAGGGATCTGAACTTAGGTCCCCACAATGGCACAGCAAGCACTTTACACACTGATCCATCTCCCTGGCCCCTCTTCATGAACTTTCTGAGGCAGAGCCTTATTCTGCAGCCCAGGCTGGCCGTGAATTTTCAGTAATCCTGCTGCTTCAGCCTCCCGAGTGCTGGGACTACCACTGTCCGTCATCATGCACACTTGTAGTTCTTCCTGTCTTTGGGCTTTTCAGAAGATCCTATTCTGCCAAGTATTTTAGAAGCATTTTTATCTCTAGGTTGTTCTAACTATTTCAAGGTTTTTTAAGCCCAACAATCTATTGGGAGGTGACACATGCATATTTGTATGCAGGTGCTCCCCTTATTTGTATTAATTTACTTTCCCATGCCTCATATATAATGAGTTTGATAACTGAATTTAAGCCCAGAAGTCATGAGCTTCTAAATTTCCCTGTAGATGACAGAAGTAACTGGGATCTTTAGTCTCCTGACTCATGTATATTTTGTATCAGAAACTAATTATCATAGGTTTTGTTACTGAGCTCTTTCTTCTACTGAAAATATAAAACTAATGTACAGAATTGTGTAAGAAGGTTTGGTATTTCATGATACAAGTTTCAGTTAACCTACAAATTTATGTATTTTGCTTGTGTGTGCATGCATAGACACCATGGTACTCACATAGAGACCAGAGGAAATTCTCAGGGGGTTTATGCTCCACATTCTGAGACAAGGTCTGCTACTTCTACAACTATGAGCTTCAGGCTACATCTAGCTTTATGGAGGTATTTTCCCCAGAATCTAGGTCACTTTGGTTTAAGTTTTAACCTTTAAGTCATCTCTCTAGCTCTCAGATAATTTTTTATCATTTAAATTTTATCTGCTCTTATAAATCATTGTTAAATGGGGGGGGGCATGGAAATAATTGAGCATTTGTGGCAGGCTTTGCAAACCAGTGCCTTTAACCACTGAGCCGCCTCCCCAGCACCCCAAAGCTGAGTTATAAAATACATATTATTTGCTTTCATGCCTATGAAATTCTACAACAGATAAAACTAATGTACAGAACAGGAACAGAAAGTCCATCAAGCATTGCATGAGGCCAGCATGGGCACTGACTTCAAAGAGACACAGGGAAGTTTCTGGAATAATGGCAACATTTCTGTACTTTGTGATAATGGTGGCAGCAGAAGTATATATAGTTGTATATATTCATTAAAATTTAGAATATGCATTTTACATGTTAGTTTTGCCTCAACAGAGTTTGCTTTTTCAAAGCTAAGTCTTAATTATTGTTTGAAAGGTAGCATTGGTCAGTGATGTTGTTCTGCTTCCCTGACAGGACAGAATGACAAAACATGTTCATGATACCTATTGTCAAAGGAGTAGGTACCATGTTTTAAATATTACCATAGCAAAATCATCTATATAAATCAATGAATGAAATGAGGAAAGTGAGCTGCTTACCAATTCTGGAAGAGGACAAATAGTTCCTGTGTTCATATACAATCCTTCCACTACGATGAAGCGTCTAGTTACACGAGCCTTGCGAGGATTCTTAAAGAGATGAAGCAGACACCATAGATTTCAGTAGCTCCCAACATAAATTTGTTTCCCACTCCCTAGAAATTTGATCTCACAAAGGATTTACCTAAAAAGGAAAAGAATCATAAGGATTTAAAACCCAGTGTTTGAGATCCTATTATTATAAGACACACAGAGAAAGGGCGTTTCTCCTCCTCTCAGATAGATTCTTTGTCATGTTAACTAGGTGACCTCACTTAACAAATAATTTCAAATCATTCTGATGATATTAAAGCAAACAAACCTTTCTAACCTCAGAATAGCAGGGACAGAGGTCAAGAAAATGTTCTGAGAACTTCGGACTGTTTTATACTATGACAAACAAGGACTCTTGGAACAGAGTAAAGCCATTTTCAAAATCACACGGCTATGACTTTTACATTTTATTATCAAAAGAGAAAGAACTACATTGAAGATCACCACCATCACCATGGACACCGCCTGAGAAGCAGGCACAGGTGTAGATGGTACAGTGTGGCAGGAGGTTAATGACCATACTGGCAGAGGGATGGGGAGTGGGTTGATTAGACTGCCCTATTTTCTTGTGTGTTGCAATCTCTGATGTCCCTCATCCATCAAGACATAGTGAAACACTTTTCTTTCTCTGTTCTTCATTGACCTGTCAGGAGATTAGATAAAACTTCAACTACAAAGGAGACTTATTCAAACAATATGTACCTTACCACACCTTGTGCACAGTAGCTCACTAATAAATCTCTTGCATCTAAGATTGTAGATATTCCACACATATCAGCCTGAAAACATCCTAGACCCACTTATAGAGCTACAATTCAATACTACCATCCTCAGAAGCTCAATTATTAGAGCAATATTTTAAGGGGTGTTTTAGAAATCACATCTGTAAGTGTGTCTTCCAAGGTCAATGAGGGGGCTATTTCTCTTCATTGTCCTTGTAACTCAGAAATGTTTGCTCCACCTTGCAATAGGGATCTCTCAGTAGTCACTGAGGTAAAGAGGCCACCTGCATTTCAACACAGTAGCATCCTGACTTCCTGCCATAAAGAAATAACCTGGTCTTTTTAGCTTCCTCAGGATTCTGCACACGTTAAGGAAGTGCTCTACTAGGGTCACAACTCATCCCAAGTATTTTCTTAGGATGCTAAGATATTCAATATAGGAGCCTTAGGATATAAAAAAATAAACTGAAGATTTTAAAGATTAGCTAGCCATTCTGTACAATAATTCTGACTTTCTTTTACATATATACGAATGTATTTGTTTAAAAATCAGGATTTTACTATAAATTTATAATTTTATTTTTAAATATTATGTTGTAATCTATATAAGTTAATATTACTTAAAAAAGATTTTAAAATATATTTTACTTACTTATTTATTCGAGAGAGGGAAGGAGAGAGAGGAAGAGGCAGACAGAGAAAGAATAGATGGGTATGCCAGGGTCTTCAGCCACTACAAACAAAATCCAGACACATGTGTCACTAGTGTATCTGGCTTATGTGGGTATTGGGAAATCGACCCTGGGTACTAAGGTTTCATAGGCAAATACCTTAAGAGTTATTCCATCTTACCAGCCCTAAAAAATGATTTTAAGAGATATTTTCTACCTTGTAAGTATATCACACTCACTGATCTATTCCCCTAATGTTGGATTTAAGCAGCTTCCCTCATTTTGTCTTTTTATATGACATTGTGAATATTCTTCAGTCTTGAGCATCATAATTTTTCTAAAGACAACACCTTAAGAATGGGTCAAGGCAGTTATTTATAGACTTGAAATGTGTCTACCTACTCACTGTCCACAAAGGTGCTGGTGCACTTCCCATATTGCAGAAGTGTCTTTCCTTGGCACTTGGACTAGCACTGATAATCACTGGTAAAAACATTCCCAGGGGCTGGAGAGATGGCTTTGTGGCCAAGGCATTTGCCCACAAAGCCAAAGGATCCAGGTTTGGTTCTCCAGGACCCACGTAAGCCAGATGCACAAGGAGGCGCATGCACTGGAGCTCATTTACAGTGGCTGAATGTCCTGGCGTGCCCATTCTCTTTCTCTCTCTCTGCCTCCTTGTCTGTATCAAGTAAATCAATAAAATATATTAAAAAGAAAAAAAGAAAGGCATGAGCCACCATACCCAGCTCCAGCTTTAAAAAGAAAAAAAAAAAATTCCTAAATCTGACTGGCCAGAATTCTAAGCCCAATTTCCCTAATGACTGAGGTGAGGCTACCTTTCACTTGCATATTCCTTCCATGAACTACTTTTCATTGCTTTCTTGCTTCTGTGTGTGCACAGTATGGTGTTACCCCCATTTCGCTTGTGGGGTGGAGGTGTCACTTGTCTACGGTGGCTGGAGTGGAAAGTCAGGTGTTCGGCCTCTTTGCTCCTCCTCCAGGTCTTTGCTTGGAGCTGGCAGGGGCTCTGGTGATTCTTGATTCACTGCTCTGTCCATGTGGGTTTGGGGTCACAGATGCTCAGGGCCACACCTACCTATTTACATGGGATCTGGAGACTTGAACTACAGTGGCCCCGTCATCAGGCCGTATGGCTTTTGTGGTAAGTACACTTAATCACCGAGCCACGACTTTTCATTACACTTCCCACTTTCCCTCTTAGGAAGAATATGGGGCAAGAGAACAAGAAGGAATAGAGATGAAAAATGAGAAACAAAAACCTGTGAATTATGACATAAAAACTTAAGAAACTTATGACAGCAAAACTTTTCCAAATGGAGACTAAGCTACAATCATTTAATTTACTAACAAAGAGAAGATAAATATTCCAGTAGGAGACTAAAAGAGTTAACAATCAGAATTACTGATTTATGTGGAAATAAAATTGAAGGAGACCATTTGCAGAAAAGAAAAAAAAAAAGATAAATTATTCGGATAATCTGCTTCTGGAACAAAAATGTGGTTTCAGTTAATTACTGAAGTAAAATTAGGGTTGGTTGGATGGCTTAGCAGATAAAAGGTACTTCCTTGCAATGTTTGTCTTCTGGGTTTGATTGCCCAGCATCCACATAAAGCCACACATACAAAGTAGCACATGAGTATGGAGTTCGTTTGCAATAGCAAGAGGCTCTGGCATGACCATATTCTCTCCTTCTCATAAATAAATAAATGAATAAATGAAAGATTAGGGTTAAAAAAAAGTAAAATTAAATGTCTACGATACATAGCTTCATTTCTTTTTGTTGTTCATTTAAAAAGGTTCATAGAGGGGCTGGAGAGATGGCTTAGCGGTTAAGCGCTTGCCTGTGAAGCCTAAGGACCCCAGTTCGAGGCTCAATTCCCCAGAACCCATGTAAGCCAGATGCACAAGGGGCACATGCATCTGGAGTTCGTTTTCAGTGGCTGGAGGCCCTGGCGTGCCCATTCTCTCTATATCTGCCTCTTTCTCTCTCTCTGTCACTCTCAAATAAATAAATAATTTTTTTTAAAAAAAGGTTCATAGATTATAAATCTTTTTAAAAACACATATAAAACTAAAATGTCACACTTTGCAAGTCTAGCCACATAAGACAGCATATAGCTCTTTGGTTATACTTCCGGGAAAAGGAGTCTTTAAGTTGGTGGTTAGGATTCTATTTCTAACTCAGAATGGCAGCAACCCAACCATTTACAATCTGTAAAAAGAATTAATCAGTGGAACAGCCTTCAGTTAAGAATTTTCTCTGTATAGTTTTCTACACTGTGTAAATGAGAAGCCCTGGCTGATGGCAGAGCAAGATACAAAATGGTGAATTCCTGCATTTCCAGTAACATTCAGATTCATGAGTATATTACTTAGGCTGACTTCTTAACAAAGATGAAAGTATTTGGGAAAATAGAAATACAAAATTGAAGAATGTGATGAACATCTTATCAGTTAACCTGGGCTAGGAATGAGTTGGACTGGCCAAGTCTACTTGTAGGGGACTAGGCTTCCAAGACAGTCCTCCTGAAGAGCTACAGAGAAGACTGATCCCTCCCATCTATGCTGACAGGACAATGAGTCATAAAAGGACACATCTCAGTCATAAAAGGACACATCTCTGTGCCATGCTGTACGAGGAGCCACTTTAAAATGCCACCACTAGGGGCCTGGCAGATTGCAGGGAAGGAAGAACTGAAAGCAGCTTGAAGGACCCAGAAGACTCTGTTGGGGGCAGTGACTCCCCATAGGAAGAAAAGGCAGGAGGGGAAGGAGTCTTGCTTGGCTTGTATTTTCTTTGAGATCTGCTGCAGTTTCTCCTCCATGTAACTAAACATGTCTGTTCTGATAGGAAGTCTGTTTTGAATTCATTACATACATCTTGTTAAAGACTAATGGTTTTGGTGCTACTTGGCAGAATGAGGATACCCATCTTCCTGCTCCCTGGGTACAAGCTGTTTCTCCCCACTTCTGCCCCCTGAGAAAGCGGCTGGAATAACCACCCCTATATCTGCTGCAGATACTTGTGTGAACAACAAGGCTATTATTACCATCAGATGTGGCTCTCTAACCCAATAAGCAGGAACACCCTTACTTAATATCCAAATGTGATCCACAGGCAAGTTGTCAATGACAAATTACCATTCCATACATAATTTAGCTGGTTAGAAAGTACAAAAGAACTGTATTATTTTCTTCAAAAGGATCATACCTTTTGATCTTCGATCTCTTGTTCTTTTAGTAGTCGCTCCAGGTCAGCTACATCATTATGATTAAAGAACTTAATGTCACTACGAGATGCCTGTAATCCTTTCTGGATAGCAAAGCAAGCCGCTTTGTCCCTGCATGAGATAGAGGCATCACACTGGGGTTAAAAAGCCTTGTCAACATTTTTAGGAAAGGAATCTTTGCTTATGTTAGTTGACCAACCTCTAATTATTAAGTGAAAATAGCAAACAAAATGTGCTCAAACACTTAACACAACATTGTTTGCCCTTTGCCCTGCAAGCTCTTTCCAAAGAATAATAATAATCATTAATTTATCTTAGGAAACATGCTGCAGCTAAGTTCTAACCTCTCTGAACTCAGGTGCATCTTGTGGACATACCTGAGCTTACTTACATATGTACTCTTTTCAGTAAAGACACAGAATCAGCTGGACTAATTGCTACAGGCACCTGGATTTGTACTGGCTTATTACTTCACCATTACTTCCCTAGGAGAAGGAATGCCAGCTGTTCAGCTGGACAGTAACCACCCAAGTACAGCCAAACACCACAGGATCAAGTCATGGCCTAACCTCAGTCACATGAGCAGAGGCTGAGTTCGAGAGAGAGAGTAGATTCTGACCTTTGAGGGGCTGTAACAGGTACCCCACGTGTTGCTTAGGGAGCACAAGCTTCCAGCACAGTGGTAGTAATGGGAGACCTCCCATCGCCACTTGGTACTGTCAGGGAGGTCTCGAGGAAAATCAAGACTATAATTATGCCCCAGCAGCAGCATGGCAATGGAGGCCACATAGGGACCAGTAGTAATAACACAGCAATCTCCTCCCACCTGCTTCCCTGTGTGAGCAGTGTCAAGATAAGTATAAGCACCTGACCTGAAACTTGGTGCCAAGTGGATGAAACCTAACACTGGACACATACTAATCCTTCCACCCCTTTCTCCAGCCCAGGACAGAGCTTTTGAACAAACTCCCAGATGCTCGCCCCTGGTACAGCAGACTTCTGTTACAGCCAGAATCACCTGTACTAGCTGCACTGGTCTTGACCACGAGTCTACTTCAGCTAAAGGCAGCTCCGTGCAGGGTGCGTTTCCTTCTTCCCGGACCATGCTGTTCAGTGGGCTGTAGGCTGACACTTCCACAATGATTCAGCTGAGTTGGACAGGGTAGGTACTCCCCTGGTTCACTAAGCAACCAATCAGCTGAACTGAAGATAAACGTGGGCTTGGATTGCCCTCTAGTGTTCCAAGACACCAACAGCCAGCTCCTGGCAAGCCTGGTGATCACAGGGGCTGTAGACTCGGCAAATAAGCAGTCTGCTTGGAATTCTTAGAGACAAACACAAGCAAAGGCACATTACAAAGAATGGGATACTCAGCACCCCAGTGACTAGAAGAGGGTTCATACCAACAAGCTCCACGACCTCACCTAAATATGTCAGAGCTGACCAGACAGTAGTCAGTGTAAAAGAACACCCAAGAGAACTCAACATAACTGTTTTAATGAAACCTGGGCTCAAAGGAAATAGGATAAACTATCCAATAGTCAAGAGGAAGCTATGACAGGGAGATGGACACAATTAAAAAACAGTAATCTGAGCTAAACCATGCACTCAGTGAAACTTAAAATGTGACAGAAGGTATCAACAGCAGGAAAGATCAATGAATAACAACAAACCAGGTCAAAGGTCAGTCACCACTCAGACTTAACTGAACCAAGACGGCCCTAAGACACATTAAGACATATGTCATCTAGTTCTTGAAGGTGAAACATAAACTGCCTCTCACTGCAGCAAGAGAAAACAAACATTTAAGGTTATTCTTATAGCCTCACAACAGACTTCTCTACAGGCTACTGAATGAAAAAACATGCCAACAAAGAATACTGTATCCAGCAAAGCTCTCATTTACAAGTGAAGTGGCAATAAAGACATTACTAGACAAATGAAAGTTGAGGGAATGTATCTCCAACTAAATCACCTGTAAAAAGCATTATAGGCACTTGGCCATATTGAAGAAAGACATGCTAAAAAGACTAAGGAAAAGCTCACTGGCTGGGCCTGGTGGTGAATGTCTTTAATCCCAGCACTTGGGAGGCCAAGCTAAGAGGGATGACTGTGAGTCTGAGGCCACCTTAAGACTACTTAATTATTAGTTAATTCCAGATCAGCTGGGGGTAGAGCAAGACCCTACCTTGAAAAACAAAAACAAACAAAAAAAGCTCACTGGAAGGAGAAGCTATACAAACAAACTGAAAATGCTGTCATGTTGGAAGCACTACATATAAACCACTCATATCATTGGAACGAAGATGAAAAATCAAACAATAATGACCAATGACTACAACTGTAGGGTAAGACGTAGGCAATACAGAAAGATGTAAAATGTGATATCAAAAAATTTAGGTGGAGCCGGGTGTGGTGGCGCACGCCTTTAATCCCAGCACTCGGGAGGCAGAGGTAGGAGGATCACCATGAGTTCAAGGCCAACCTGAGACTACATAGTGAATTCCAGGTCAGCCTGAGCCAGAGTGAGACCCTACCTCGAAAAACCAAAAAAAAAAAAAAAAATTTAGGTGGGATGCTAGAGATGGCTCAGTGTTTAAGTGCTATGCAAGCATGAGGTTGTAGCTTCAACACCCACATCAAAATTCAGACATGGCCATGCATGGCAGTAACCCCAGGGCTGAGGGGGTCTAGACAGGAGGGTCACTGGAACTTTCAGATCAGTACATCTGACCAAGTAGGTGGCTACAGGTTCAATAAGAGACTCCATCTCAAAGAAATAAAGTAGGAGACAGAAAGAGGGCATTCAGTGTTCTCCTCTGGCCTCTGCACACATGCACAAGGGTAAACTGCATGTAACACCCAACCACACCCACACACAAATTGTAGTGTAGCAACAGGTACAAGTTTTCTTATTAGTGTATTCTGTTTCTGGTCTGATGATCATGGTTAAGGTGCTATCGTTTGAAAGCAGCAGTTTATTACAGTCAAAATATGTTTATAAGCCACATGGCAATCACACTGGTGCTTCTGACTGGGGTCACCAGGTACTTGGCTGGTGGCTTCCCCTGTTAGTAAACAGCTGGACCGTGCATCCAGGGCATGGCTCTGAGTGTGTGGACCTGATGTAGGCACTCAAGATATCTCCAACTGATAGCTCCTATGTTAACTAGTTTTAGAAAAATATTTTTAGTTATTTATTTGCAAGGAGAGGAGAGCAATAGGGGAGGGGGAGAGTGAATGAATGAGAAGGGGTACACCAGTGCTTCCTACCACTGCAAATGAACTCTAGACACACATACCACTTATTGCACCTGGCTTTAGATGGTACAGGGGAAGAGAAACCAGGCAGTTAGGCTTTGCAAGCAAGCACCTGAACTGTGAGCCATCTCTACAGCACAGCTCCTATATTCTTAATAAGAGCTGATGCAAGATCACCATACAGGAGACTAGATGGGTTGGTGATGAGAAGTGTATGACTTTTGCCATGCTTTGTAACAATGTGAAGTCACGATCACAACTGAAGGGTGTGACAGGGCCATAGAGCTTAATGGGGAAGACAAAAGGCAGGCCTCATCTGGACATCAAGCAGTATAATCACAATGCCAGGGAAGTGACTACTGAACCCTTTGACATCTTTCAGGTAAAGATCTGACATACCTTGGCTGGGGAAACTAAGCATCTCTTTCATTTTAAAAAGAAGTACTTTTATTTATTTGTGTGGGTGGGTAGGGTAGAACACGGTCTCTTACCATTGCAAACAAACACCTGAAGCACAGGCCACTTTACATCTGACTTTATGGGTACTGGGGAATCCAACCCAGGACAGCAGGCTTTGCATGCAAGTGGCTTTAACTGTTAAGTTGCCAGCCTCCTAAGCATTTCTCTAAAACCCAAAATTCCTGATTTTAGGTAGGTAACTTCCAATGCAGGAATGCTCTAGAGATCCGTAAGTGGTTAAGGCACTTGCCCACAAAACCTACGGACCTGCATTTTATTCCCAAGTATTCAGATACACTAAGTGGTTCAATCATCTGGAGTTCATTTGCAGTGGCAGGAAGTACAACCACACTCACTCTCTCTTTGTCTGCCTGTTTTTCTTTCTCAAATAAGTAAATAAATTGTTTTTAAAAGGTACAGTTAATGAAGAGTAGAGTTTCAAAGGGGAAAGTGTGGGGGAGAATTACCATGGGATATTGTTTATAATCATGGAAATTGTTAATTAAAAAAAAGTGCAGTTAAAGGCTACTTACACAAATATGATGTCCCCTCTCTTAGAGTAAGCAGGAATTGCACTGGCTATGGTGGAAAAGCCGAATGAGTAAATGATGGCTTCTTCAGTATTCATGAACTTTGCCAGGCGCTCTTCCAAGTCCAGGTGAACATCTATTTCAATGGTAAAGTTAATCTGTTAAGCTGTCTTATAACTCAGTTTCCCTTATTACTCAATAAAGAAACATAATTGTTTGTTGACACCTTCTATTAAAATAATAAACTCTAATAGATTAAAACTGGGCCCAAAGCACATGTGAAGCCTAGCACTGAAACCAGCTCTGCCTCTCCATCCCTCTGCTAAGAAGGCCTAGCCCCCAGACTCCCTGCTGCAACTGCCCTTGACTAAACCTCTGAGGCTTGGCCGTAGTTACTGAGGGCCTTTGCATACCAGCAAAAAGAGCCTCACGCACTCTGACCGAGATGGCGATGTGCTAGAAATAAGTGATCTCTTCTCTAACAAGCCAGGTTGGCACTCAGGTGGGGAACCTGCCATTCTGTTGTGGGACTGGGATTATAAGTTTCTAAGACAGAATATACCACAGAATGGCAATTTACAGTAAGAAAAGAAATAAGGAGGCCGGGCGAGGTGGCTCATGCCTTTAATCCCAGCACTTAAAAGGCAGAGGTAGGATGATTGTCATGAGATTCAGGCCAGCCTAGAACTACAGAGTGAGTCCCAGTTTATCCTGGACTAGAGTGAGACCCTACCTCTAAAAAGGTAAAAAAATAAAATGTCTTTTTTATAGAAGCAGCTTAAGAATGCCAATATAGGGCTCAGCTGATGGCTTAGCGGTTAAGGCGCTTGCCTGCCAAGCCTAAGGATCCAGGTTCGATTCTCCAGGACCCACATAAGCCAGATGCACAATGATGGCGCATGCATCTGGAGTTCATTTGCAGTGACTAGAGGGTCTGGTGCACCCATTCCTTCGCTCTCTAATAAATAAATGAAAATAAAATCTTTAAAAAAAATAACAAAAGTTGTTTTAAAAAAAAGAATGCCAATGTAATTATGAGAATAAACTTTAATTATTAAACTGACATGATTTTCTTTTTATTAATTTGTTTTTTATTTGGGACCGAAAGAGAGAGAGAAAGAGAGAGAGAGAGACAGAAAGACAGACAGACAGTGAGAATGGGCATGCCAGGACCTCTAGCCACTGTAAACAAATTCCAGATGCATGCGCCACCATGGACATCTGGCTTATGTGGGTCCTGGAGAATCGAACCTGGGTCCTTAGGCTTCGCAGGCATGCGCCTTAACCGCTAAGCCATCTCTCCAGCCCATGGTTTTCTTTTGCATGTCCTCCCACTTGCAGTCTGAGCTATGAGGCCTTATGCTTGGGCCAGAAGAACAAGCAATGCTCAAAGACAGCAAGCCACCAACCTTTGGATCCTAGAGCCTTGAGGTCACTTTAGCATGAGACATTCCAAAGGAAAGAAGCACAGCTCTAAACACTGCTTTACTCTCCACTGCAGCAGGATTCACAGATGAAGGACCAGCTCACAGCACAGCAGTGCCTCAGCCCAGGGAGGAAGAAGCCAGGTTCTGGGTCTCAGGACTCAGGATGGGAAAGGAGGGCAGAGGGCACAGAGGCAGATTCTGAGGTGACCAAAGAGGGTGGCACAGAGTGTCATTAAGGAATCTCTCAACTGTGGGGCGTGAAGGGGTCTGGCCATTTCCAAAGAGAGACGAGGAGTGCTGGGGGTTGGCTGGCAGAGTCTAGTTTATCTTTTTCTTTTTTGGTTTTTCAAGGTAGGGTCTCACTCTAGCTCAGGCAGACATGGAATTCACTACATAGTCTCAGGGTGTCCTCGAACTCATATGGATCCTCCAAGGGCCTTCCAAGGGCTGGAATTAATAAAGGTGTGCACTACCACGTGAGGCTCCAGTTTAGTTTTGTAAAAGGTGCTATAGAACTGTTTCAATGAATGATTTGCTCCATTACAATCAAGCAGTGATAATAGACAAAGAAAAAACAAGACAAAGCAGGCTTACTTACTACTTACAATGTCTATAAGTGCAGACTACCATCATCTAAGAACTAGATGAAATGCTATCTAATTTCCATTACCAAATGGCTATAATCACTTTACAGACTGGTACTTTTTATTATGTCAACATTAAGTAAATGTAGGATTTCACAAGACTAAGCTTTAAAGAATGTATCTAAATGACATTAGCTTCATACAAAGTGAAAGTTACATGACTCCTATCACAAGAGGTGTCGCACCGCAGAAGGGTTCCAGGGAAAACTTGGCCAGAAAGAGGAAAACAGTGAGGAGTTAATCACCTCACAAGCAGATGAGCACATCTATCTTTCCTCCTTCTTTCCCTTCCTCCCTTCATTCTTTCATTGCTGTTCCCTTCCCCCTCTCTTCTCCTTCCCTCCCTCCCTTCATCACTGTCCTCTAAGCACCGTGATCCTATGATTCTCACTTCCCTGCCAGGCAGGTCTGGGTAGAAGGGTCTCCTTCAATCTACAATATTGCCTCTTGCCTGGGATTATCCACCACATTTAACCAATAAGTCAACACACCAGGCCACAGGAAACTGCTTTCATTTGAAATTTCCACTTCTCATACTATAGTATGGAGAAAGACACATGATTTTACTAACAGTAAAAGGGAATTTCAATGGTTCTATGGGCCTCTCAACTCTCAAAGACTTGACAATGATGAGGGATGAGATCATGAAGTTAGCTGGGGTTTTGTACCAGGGCTCCAGAGAGAGCTCCCCTGGTAGTAAATATTGCATGTTAGAATATTCAGGTCACAAATATAAATTAGTACAGCCACTATGAAAATCAGTATAGAGATTTCTCAAAACACTAAAACAGACCTATCAGATGACCCAGCTCCACCACCCCTGGATGCTAACACAAGAGAGCAAGACAACTCTCATCGAGATACTTGCTCATTAAAGTTTATAGCAAAACTATGCACATTCACTAAGTTGTGGAACTAATCTAGGGGCCTGTAATACAGGAATGCTGAGAAAAATGTGGTATATGTATACAATGGCATTTTTTTTCAGTTATAAAGAAAACAAAGTTATGGTATGCAGTAAAATAAAAAAAACTGGAGATAATCATATTAAGTGAATTAAGTTACTCTAAGAAAGACAAATGCTTTCTCCCATTTGTGGATCCTAAATTTTACATAGATACAAACAATCATGTACAGAGGACATGAAAGCAGAAGCAAACCTGTCTAGAGGAACAAAAGGGATTAATGGAAAAGGCAAGAAAGAAGAAGTTGATGGGGAACTATAGCAATGTGATCATAGTTCATTATATACATGAATAAAAATGGCTTTATGTAGTCCAATAAAATAAAATGAAAAAAGAATGTTTACAACATTATGCACACTAAAGAACACTTATATAATAACCTGACATGAAGAATCTGAACAATAAATCAATGATTTAAAGCCAGGTGTGGTAGTGCATGCCTTTAATCCCAGAACTCAGGAAGCAGAGGTAGGAGGGTTGTCATGAGTTCCAGGCCACCCTGAGACTACATAATTCCAGGTAAGCCTGGGCTAGAGAGAGATCCTACCTTGAAACCCTATCCCCCCGGCCCCAAAGCAAGCCATTAAATCAATGACTTGCCTGGCCCTCAAAATTTCAACACATGTCCTTTCCTTTGAACAACCGTGGGCTGTGTCTGACATCTGCCTGGCAGAGCAGGTTCTATGACAGGTAATGTGGGTAAGTGCAGAACTTGTTTCTCGAGACTCTAGTTTGTGCAATGAAGACACTCCCAAACAAAGGGAAGGAGGTAGTGAGGACTACTCGGGCACAGTTCCTTCACCTCTCATGGCCCCGTCTTCTGTGTGTAGTTTCATTCTGGCAAGAGGTGTCATAGCTTTGAAGGAAGTCAAACTTTAGCACTACATTTTCCAACTCACAACTATAGAAAGAGGGCACTCTTTAAAAGTTTCTGTTGGTCTCAGGGTATTCCCTCTGTCACACCTAATGATCTGTCTCAGAGAGGAGGCCTGGCTTCAGAGCCATCTCAGACCTAGTGCAGCCAGGCCTTCTAGGGCTTAGACTGTAGCCAGGCCGCAGGGTTCAGGCTAGGCTTATGATCACTTGGTGTGTAGCCAGACAAGTCTGAAGGTGTTCTGTGCCTCTTGGTACCCTCTGATGAACAGCAGTAACAGACACACCTTTCTCCAAAGGAAAAGCTTGGTTATCACTTATCTTTTAATTAAGTTATCTGAATTTCCAGAAGGAAAAAATCTACCTTGTATACTTACTCAGCCTCTCCCCTAAAAGGAAGAAACATCACACCTTCTCGGTGGTTTTCCAGAAGACAGACCAGGGAACAGTCAACTTTAGAATATTCAAAACTAACCAACCTACTAAATTTTCTCTTAAGAACTTCATATTCAGTATACATATGTCTCTTTAAACAAACATATGAATAGTATACACACACACACACAAAAAAAAAAACAAAAAACAATCCATAAACCTGATCTGACAGAGGCCGCTGTAAGTGCAACTATTTGGCAAGTTGGGCAAGGAAGATCATAAGTACAAAGCCAGCCTGGGCATCTTAGTGAAATACTGTCTTAAAATAAGTAATACAAAAAGACCTGAGGGTATAAGTCCAATGGTAAGGTACCTGCTTAGAATGCACAAGCCTTGGTATTCCACCTTTAGTAATACAAACACATGCACACAATCCCTCAAAACACAGGCTATTCCCCCCTTGAAACCAAAAACAGTAATACTTGCAAACTCAAATAATGTGCTGAATATTTTTCAAAATGTTTAAAAATGCAGGATCTTACAGGCTGTGCAAACAGGTACTACTGCTCCCTATGCCTGAAAAACCATGAACCCATGACTGGTAGAAAAGCAGTGGCACATCATCTTCCTACTAAAACGCAGTCACAGTCCAATTGATACTCTCACAAGAAACAAGACATTTCACTTTTTACCTTCAGCTCTAGACCAGAATGAAATGATACCCTCTGCAGAGAGTGTGCCAAACCAGTCTCCTGACTTAGTATAACAAGTGACCAAGCAAGTATAACTTATGCTGAATATGACATATGACCAATAAAACTAAATGGTTGGTTCTAAAATACAAAAGATGGGTTGGGGAGGGCTCAGTGTTAAAGGCACTTGCTTGCAAAGCTTGTTGGCCCAGATTCAATACCCCAGTAGCTTTGTGAAGCCAGCTACACAAAGTGGCACACGCATCTGGAGTTCATCTGCAGCAGCAAGAGGCCCTGACATGCCCATTTGCTCTCCTTTTCTTTCACCCCACACAAATAAATAAATAATGGATGGAAATATTAGTCATCTGTGCGTCTGACAGTAGGTTAATATCTATTCTATGCAGAGAACCAAACAATAATAAACTAAATAAACTGAATAATAAAAAAATCAAACAACCTAATTTAAAAAAAGGGCTATGGAACTGAATTAGAGTTCTCAAAAGAAGAGATATAAATGGCCAATAAACATCTAAAATTATTCTACATCCTTAGCCATTAGGGAAATACAAATTAAAATGACTTTCAGATTTTATCTCACTCCTATCAGAATGGCTAGCATCAAGAAATGAAATGACAATAAATGCTGGTAAGGGTGTGAGGAAAAAGGAACACTTCTCCAGTGTTGGTGGAAATGTAAACTGCTAAAAGTAGATGATAAAAGTAGATTTATCATATGACCCAGCTATACACTCCTATGTATATATATATCCTAAGGACTCTGCACATTACTACAGGTATACTGGTTCATTGCTGCTCTATTCACAACAGCTAGGAAATGGAACTAGCCTAGATATCTATCAACTGATGAACAGGTAATAAAGATGCGGTACATATACACAATGGAATTTTATTCAGCAACAAAGAAAAATAAGATGATGAAATTTTCAGGAAAATGATGATCTGGAAAATACTATAGTAAGTGAGGTAACTCAGGTTTAAAAATCAAATGCTGCATTTTCTCTCTCATATGTGGATCCTAGCTTCAAATGTTTAGATTTGTATTTTAGGTGGAGTAAAAGTAGTATAGGCCAGGAAGCTAGACAGAGGCCATAAGAGAGGGAAGAGTAAAGGGCTTAAGAGGATATATAGTAGTAGATATGTAAGTAGAGAGGCAGAATAATGGGAGTAAATGGTATAAGTGGGGTGAGGGGATGGAGAAGAAGATGGGATAGAAGTACAGTTAATTCAAGTTAAAGATGTTATGAATAAACCATATGGAAACCTAATGCTTCATTAGCTAATGATATTAATGTTAAAAAAGAGTCTATGGGTTGGAGAGATGGTTTAGTGGTTAAGGTTTTTGCCTGCAAAGACCAAGGACCCATGTTCAACTCTCGGGATCACAAGTAAGCCAGACACACAAAGGTGAGACAAGCACATAGGGTCACATGTGCCCACTAGGTGGCACAAGCATCTGGAGTTCAACTTCAGTGGCTGAGGCACTGGTGTACCAATTCTCTCTCTCTTCCAAAATTTAAAAAAAAAAAAAAAATACAGTGTATGGATAGAAGTACCCAGTGGGGCTAGATAATCTATGGCCAGATGCCACAGATTGTTACATGAAAATTTCAGTGCCAGGGTGAAATACTGCCTAATGAGTTGTTGGTCAGGAAGTCTCCTGATGCCCTTAAAACATTACAAACTATTGCCAAGGCTCCTGGTTGCCAACTAGAACTAGATGGTAAAACCCTAATGCTGAAGACATCACCTACTTGGGCTGCAGGACACTGAGAAATCAAATGGAGCTGAGATGGAAGCCACCACCCTGCTGACTAGCTGTCAGGATGCTGGAAAGAGCTATGCAGCAGTGTTGGGTGAGAAAAGTCATCAGCAGTTTTAACCAGCAGTAGACTCTGCAAGCTTTACACTCGAACAGCCAGGTCAAATTGGTGCAATGATGGCACATCTGTTATGGGAAAACAAAATGCTCTCTGACTGGACGTGAGACCCAGTCCACACAAGGGAATTTCTGCCTCATACTAAAGACCTAACCAAAAGCCTATGATTGAGGAGGTCACAAGTCCTGTTTCCTGAGTAAATGGATATATTATGCCCAACAAACTGCCCTCTAAATATTTATGTTTATACCCATATACTAATATTACTCTCATTTTTGGTTAAAAAGCTTCTGTTTTCACATAGTGGTTACCAGTGAGGGATTCAAAACTCACCAAAGTGCTGAGAATATATGACAGTCAACTGTTCAGCACTAAGTGAGAAAACTCTATCACCCCCTCCAAGGCTCAGGACCATTGTGGAAGGGGCAGCAGACAGAATCTAAGAGCCAAAAGGTCAGGAGTACTTTGCAATCCTGTCTTCCAGACTCAAAGGGGCCATGGCATTCATGACCACACAGGGGCTGATGCTATCTACACAAGACCTTCAGGAAGGAAAATACGATGACATCAAAACAGAAGAGAGTAGTTGGAAAGGAAAATAGATTCAATGGAGGGGGACTCAGAGGAGGAAAATGGAGGGAGGTAGGAGGGGATTATTATGGCATATAGTCTATAGGTTTGGAAGTTGTCAATGAAAAGGTTTTTAAAAATCTACAAAAGGAAAAATATCTTTAAAAAGCCCCAAACTATTGAAGAAGGTGGGATGATCTCTCAAGGCTATTTTTGTTGTGCTTTTAACTAGAATTATTAACATAGACAAGTTCACAGGACTCACGATGACATTTCCACATAGACCACTAGAGAAGGGCAATGTCCAGCCTAGAGTCTACATAGATTTTCATCCACTCACTGCTCCACTGTCTTTTCTCTATTAATCATCTAACGAAAAAGAGAATGTGTTAATTAAGATAGAACAGAGAACTACAGGAGGCAGAGGGCTTTGAAAACAGATGGCTGAATGTGATCTGCCAGGGGGGAAAGATCAAATTAATCCAGACTTCTGTGGGCCCAGAGGAAACTGACTTGAGAATACATAAGCAACTACAAAGCAGAGGTGGGCACCCAGGTCTGCTTTAGGGCTCACTGCAGAGGGCATGTGTGTCCTAAGTACTCCAAGTAATTTACCTGTAGGGAGTCCTTGAGAGCTTTAAAATACAGACTGAGATGAACTCAAGTAGTTTCCTCTAATTTTGAGGTAGATGAGTATATTCAAATGATGACTTCCAGAAAACAGAAAAAGAAGCTTGGTTGAAAGCCTAAAAATACAATGTAAACACAAGGACACAGGGACAGAGGAGACAGAGGGGAGCAAATGAATTTGAGAGGCTGAACTACATTTGAAAATTTTAACTGTAGTTTCAGGACACAAATCAGTTCCTGCTCTATAAAGCAGTTTACAGAGGGTCTGATACACACGACTGTATTCACTATACTGCCTCTGGTGGCCAGTGGGATAACAGAAAAATCAAATCAAATTTAAGCTTGAAACAGTCATTTTGGGGTGGGAGTGTAGCTCACTACTAGAGCACTGGGTTAGCACACACAGCAGCCTGGATGTGCACGCCAACAGTCCAAAGCAGAGCAATGCACAAGGGTTAGTGTTTTGTGCAAAAATGAAAGGAATGCGCATACATGGAAGTAGATGCAGCAGGAGTGCAGGGACACAGGTTCACCGACTGCTTGTTTCCACGGCTGTCTTCTGTTTTGAAATTACCCTGCAACAAACTAACTACACAGCAGCTGGTCCCTGGAGCAAGTGGTCCAAATGGAAAGTAGATTGGGCTTCAGCGTTGGGGAATGAGTCCTAAAGATGTGAATCTCTTCCCTCCACAACAATATAGCAATGAATCTCTTCTGCCTTCCAGGATTAACTCCTAAATGGGGGTCAAGGCCATGTAGGCAAATAAAATCCAGAAAGAAAAGTCTTTAAAAAAAGTAATTTATCTCATCAACCAGTCACCAAAAAGAAAAAAAGAACATTGTTACAAAAAGTGGCTTTTTTTTTTTGTTTTCTAGAACTACTTCAATATAACAATTCCCTACCAATGAAAGCCAAGCAAACAACCTTAGAATAAAATGGAAGGCTCTAGTCTGAGTTCAGTCATTTGATCTTGCCATGGAGACTGAAAGAGTGTACTAGACTGGATTCTAGTTTTCGGGGTGAACTGAATGAACTGTATGGCCAAGGAAGATGTTTCATTTTTCTGAGTATTTACTGCCTCTTGAATACTTGCAATGACAGAAGGTAAGATCTTTTGAGATACCTTCTAGCTGTAGGATTTATAACAGGATTTTGGGATTCAGGAACAGTTCTTAAACTCCAAATCCTTTGCTTATATACTTTTTTAAAAAAAGAATTGAAATAAACAGACTGAGAAGGATAGATTATACATTATTACATTTATTCAGGGGAGTCTGTAAATCATTCATGTGGCCTGAGAGTCTATGTGGGAAGCTGAGCATGGGCATGGAGGGAAATGTGAAAAGTGTTTTCTCAGGGAAATTTTAAAACACCAAAGCTAAAAATAAAAACTAAAAACAGAAACATAAAATGTAGTAAGATAGTATAGATGAAAATATTGTACCAGTACTGGGAACTGGGACCTCTGAAGTTCAGGTATGAAGAGGGGAGCAGCCAAGAAGGGGAGTAGAAGTTGGCCTGCTGATGAGCTGTTATTACTGTTGTGGTGGGCTTTACCTTCAGGCTCAGGTGATTAGCGGATTAGTCTGGACTCTGCGGGCAGCTAGGGAAGAGGCCAGAACACCTGAGAAGGGGTTCTGAATTCTGTTAAAGCCGGTGGTGTGACATTTCTTTTGGTTCCTTGGCTCCACCTTTGGACACTTCCCTTGCTGACTACCTGAAAATAAAGCTACCTGACTAATTCCCCCTTGGGATTAGTGGGCACTGATTTTCATTTGTTTTCTTCATAAAATAATTTAACAGCAAAGAGCTTAAAAAAGACGGTGCTCCCTATCATAAATACAGTTTAAACACTGAAATAAACACACAGAAACATTCGGGAACAGAAATAAGAGGAAAAAGACTGCAAGATGGCTCAGCAGTTAAGGTGCTAGCCTGTAAAACCTAACCTCCATAGTTCAATTCTCTAGTACCACATAAGCCAGATGCACAAAGTAGCACATGATCTACAGTCCTTTGCAGTAGCTAGAAACGCTGGCATGCCCATTCTCATTCATTCATATGCCCTCCCTCACTCACTTGCTCTCTCTCTCTCACTGCCAAGCATGGTGGCACACACCTTTAATCCCAGCACTCAGGGGCACAGGTAAGAGGATCGCTGTGAGTTTGAGTCCAGCCTGACACTACAGAGTGAATTCCAGGTCATCCTAGGGCAAGATACTACCTCAAAAAACCAAAACAACCAAGAACAAATAATAATAAAAAAAAAGAGAACAGAAGATCAGGTGCGGTGGTCCACGCCTTTAATCACAGTACTTGGGAGGCAGCAGTAGGAGGATCATGTTGAGTTTTAGGCCACCCTGAGACTACATAGTGACTTCCAGGTCAGCCTGGACTACAGTGAAATGCTACCTCCAAAAGCCAAAAGCAAACAAACAAAACAAAAGGAATGAGAGCAAAATAAAGAAGAGCTCGCTTGCTCTATGTTCTCCTAGAAGATCTGTAAAGTGGGATGCTAGTTTCAGGAGTCACCACACGAACAATGAGTGCCACTTCAGAAGCAGAGTAGCACACACAGTAATTACGGTCATGAGACGTACTGGTGTAACCTGAGCTTCATTAGGTGAAGTGTTTGTTTTCACATAGTATCTGAACATTTCGTTTGGACTGACCTGAGTCCTGTACACACAAGATCAGTGATCTTTCATTATTCCAGAAAGAAAAAAGTGCTAGTTGATCTCTGAGCCAATGTGCTTTGCCTCACTCCCTGGCTCATAGCTGCCCATCAAGGCTTCTTTCCCTTTTGGAGCAGGCACGGCCTAGCGTTAGCTCTTGCAGAGGACAGGGGGGAAGAGAGCTGCAAGGTCACAGCTCTGGCAGAAGGGCACTGCTGCTGCACCTCTGTTCCTGCACTCCTTGACTGTGGTCCACCAGGCAGACAAGGACAGTGGCCCCCAGCACTATAGCAACGAGGCAGCAAGACTCGGGCTGTTGCATGACCAAGATAACACAGTCACTGGCAGCTGAAGCCTTCACAATACAACCAGTATGCATGACAGAAAAGCCCTGTCACACGACTAGACATCCCACACAGATATCCTCAGGATTGGGGCTCACTGTTGAACAAGCCACACCTCCACCTACCAGTGCATTTCCTACCATAGTCCCATACCATGAATGGAAACTCGAGGTCCACACACTCAGCTTTATTGAGCATGTTTTCCATGTGGTTTTGAAATCAAACTGAATCTCAGCTCTTGAAAGGAGTGTGAAAAAGAACACAACTTACCAAATGTGCCATAAAATCCTCTAGGTCCACAGGTGCCCACGCCATATTTCTTTAGAGATGCTAAGGCTGCTGCCTTTATTGAAGTAAAAAGTTTTAACAATTTACCCATTAAGAGGTCAAAACTGGTGTTTTATATTCTTGAACCTGAACAGTTCTTTCGCTGGCTCTCTTACTCCTTTAACTATGACAATTCTAACTGGTTGGAAGTAAATGTAGATGTAACAACTCATACATTTGAATTCATGGGAAGTTACAGTACCCTGACTCTGATGATCTCAAGGCCTTTATCCGTTGTACATTTGTGGATCTGAGTCTTTCCTGAAATAGGTCTGCTAGCCCACAATCCTAGCAGGACATGGAGAAAATTTCCTCACTATTCTCTATTATTCAAGTCTGAATTCCTGGGTGCTTTGATGCCCCCTCCCACTAAGCCCTTTAGACATGTGTGCCTCCCACTATAATCCCCAAGTTTATGAAAGGACACTGGGAAACACTTCTCCCTTTCTGACAATCCACATGTGTCTTTTATGTCCATTTAGTTCAGAAAGCTATGCCATATCACACTTCAGTACTATGTGCTACTTACCTTAACCCGAGGGTTATCCAGTAATCCAAGAAAATTAAAGCAGGCAAAGTTTACACATTCTTTCCCATTTACCACAATATTGTGGCTTGGAGGGCTAGGGAAAAGGGAAAAGAGACAAAAAGTGGTTAGCTTGAGCACCCACAGAGGGCCCATGCTAGCTTATTACCCAAGAGTGGTTGGCTTCAGCACTGAACTGTGGCCAGTGCTCACATATTACCAATGACCAGTTGGTTTAGGCACCCACCCATGGACCGTGCTAGTTTATTACCAGAGTGGTTGCCTTCAGTACTCACCTGTAGCATGTGTCAGCATATTACATTGGTGACAAGCATAGCACAATTGTGCTGTTTGTTATTCTACACTGTTTGCTTTTCCACCGTCTCTTTTATTCATTTCTTTAAAATTTTTATTCATTTATTTGAGGGGTTGGGGGAGAGGACTGTGTGGGAGAGAATGGGTGCATTAAGTCCTCTTGCTCCTGCAAACAAATTCCAGATACATGTACCACTTAGTGCCTCTGGCCCTACATGGGGAAATCGAACCCAAGCCAACAGACTTTGCAAGCAAGTGCCTTTAAATAGTGAGTTATTCCCCAGCCCTATATTTTTGGTTTTTAACTACTAGAAAATGGTAAATTAAAAACTAATAATCTTTCCATTGGTCTCCTCTTTAAGAAGCTCACCTATACTACTTAAATACAATATGGTTCTGAAATAAAATCACACACTGATCTTAGCAGATGAAAACATGTTATCAGATGAAGTTCAACATCCATGTACAAAGTTAAATTCTTACAAAAGTAAGATCAGAAGGGAATAGTCTCTAATGTTAAGGACCAACCCTATATCTTGCATTTGAAAGTGGTAAATTAAAAATTAAGTATCTTTCCATTGGTTCTGTTCTTTAAGAAGCTCACCTATACAACTTAGATACAAAAGAGAAGTAAGCTGCAATTCCAAGACTTATGAATAGTATATTTTTGGCTTGGTTTACAAACTTGTTTAAGAAAGAAGTAGCTAGCATGCCATCGCAGAAGAAACCCTGGAGTCAAACAGGGAGGAAATAGAAAAGGATCAAGATCAAAGGGAAGAACAGGCAGTGAGTTATGACCTGACATAGCTAAGGTGCTGAAAATAAATGTCATCTACAGGAACCTACTAAAGGAATATCTGGGATATGGTTCTAATTTCTGAAGCTGATGCTGGGAGGACCACCTATACCCTACCCAACCCCTCAAAAAAGTATTAGGATAGTCAGCTACACAGGAGTCAGAGCTGAACACAGCTGGGATGAGAGAACAGGATCTTGGGGAGACACGCTGCTGACCCCTTTGCTATAATACCCTCAAGCTGTAAGGCATACTTCAACAACTTGACTTCAAACTATTCAAGGTAATCTATACCAAAGCCTGCTGCGATAGCCTGTTGAGGGCATTCTATAAGAACTTTAGCACACAAAGAATAAACTATGAAGAATAAATACAAGCCATGTGTGGGAGCTAAGGCCTACACCACCACCACCACTGTGAAGTGGTAGATGCATTCTTACAGTCTAGTCTAGCCTACAAAGCAAGTTCAAGGCCAGCCTGAGATACACAGTGAGTTTTTGTCTCCCTCCTCCACCCCCATCAAAAAAGCAAGATTCAGGGATGATGCTCTATGGTAGAGCACTTCTTTAGCACAAGAAGGACCTATGTTTGAATCTTAAGAACATGCGCGCACGCACGCACACCCCCCCCCACTGCCCATCCAAATTGAAAACTGTGAGCGAGAATGTGCAAACAACACTGATGCAGAAGTACCAGTACCCCAGAACACGACAAAACAAGGAAGCATCAAGGATCAAAAGCATAAACACAAAGGTGGAGGCACTTGAAATACTGAACAGACTATTGCACAAGTTTTTAACAAAAGACATGAAGCAAATCTCAACAAGAGTTCTGGAATGGGACTAGAGGGATGGCTTAGTGGCTAAGCACTTGCCTGTGAAGCCTAAGGGCCCCAGTTCGAGGCTCGATTCCCCAACACCCACATTAGCCAGATGCACAAGGTGGGGCGCAGGCATCTGGAGTTAGTTTGCAGTGGCTGAAGGCCCGGGTGCACCCATCCTCTCTCTCCCACTCTCTCTCTCTCTCTCTCTGCCACCTTCTCTGTCTGTCACTCTCAAATAAATAAACAACAACAAAAAAAACAAAAATAAAAATAAAGAGTTTTGGAATGACCAGAAAGGGTATTATCTAAAACATGGTTTCCAAATGTGTGGAATCAATCACAAATCACTAAGACAATGGCTCAAGGAATGCCTTATGCTTGATTAAGGAATGATGAAAATTAGCAAAGTTAAAAAGAAAGTACGATTACAAAAGCACAGGCTGCATGTAGAATAGTAATAAGGAATTTAATCCCTTAAATACGAGTCTACTCTCCACTATGTACAATTTTTAAAGTAGCATATTCATTTCGTACTATAGCCTGTGCTAAAAAAGATATGAATTCATGTATTACTTTTACTTTTCGCAGAGAATGGAAATAGTCATACAGATGCTGCCCCAGGCTTCATAACAGTGATTCTAGAACAAGCAGTGACACTTCATCTTCCAAAAGAAAACAGAATCCCAATGCTTATTAGACACTAGAACTGCTACTAGGAAAAAAAAAAATTGTGTGTGTGTGTGTGTGTGTGTGTGTATAATAAAATTAATGAATATCATAGGTACACAAGAACGGAGCTGGCTCAGTGATTAAAAGCACTTGCTTGCAAAGCCTGTCAGCCTGAGTTCATTTCCCTAGCCACAGACAAAAAGCTGAATGCATAAGGTGGCACAAGCATCTGGCATTTGTTTGCAGCAGCAAGAGGCAACGGAACGCACCCATGCACGCACACACACACACACAAATAGAAAAGGAAGTAAAAACAAACTATTCAATTAAAATATACTTTTGAAATAAAATCATATACTGATCTTAATAGATGCAGACATGATATCTGATGAAGTCCAACATCCATGTACAAAACAAAACTCTTAAAAAAATAAGATCAGAAGGGAATATTGTCAAATGTTAAGGTCTGTGTATGTCTGTAAATATAAAGTGGGAGACAATGATGTCATTCTCTATAAGAACAGGAACAAAGCAAGGGTGCGTGCCATCTTAGCATTCAGCATAGCCTAAGAGGCCAGACTAATACTATAAGGTAAAGATAGAAACAAATAGACCTGTGCACATGTATATGACCACTTACACAATGATTACTTTCAGGTGATAAGAACCATCTTATATAAAAAAGCCAACAGAACCAAGATACTATTGGAATTCATGGTGAGACTAATATACAATGTATGATAAATACAAAATATCTGTACTACCAAGAAAAATAGAAATGAATAAATGGAAGAGTTATGATATTCCTCAGAAAACAAAGTTCAATACATTAAAGATATTTTGCAAAAGCAAACTATAAACTCAATCCAAATTAAAATTCCTTTAACACTTCTAAAGAAGTGCCACAAACTGCAATAATTTAATTGAAAAGTTCGTAAGTGGTTAAATGAATTTACAAGTAAGGAGAAAGATATTATACAGACAGAAGCAAGTATTTCAGACCTCATTCCTACCAGGTTTGGCTCAGGAGCAGGTAGGCAATGATATTAATGAGAATCTGGACTACTGGAGAACTGTAGATATACAACCTATACAAACTATACTTCACAAATACTTGGCAAATGCGATGAGATACCCCAGAAACCACTAGGTTACACATCCCTCCCCCAGGGGATTACATCAAATAACCATATGCACAGGTAAATTCCAAAAAAGAACTTAAGGTAGTTTAGAAGAAATAGCAGAAAAAAATATAGAATACCTTTGCAACCTTGAAGAAGAAATGAAGCATTAATACCTTGTACAACATGTCTGTTCTCTGAAAAGCATTATGCTAAGTAAATAAGCTGGACATAAAAGGCCACATACAGGGTTGACGAGATTGCTTAGTGGTTAAAGCATGTGCTTGCAAAGACTTAACACTCAGGTTCAATTCCCCAGTACACACATAAAGCTAAACACACAGGTGGCACATGCTTCTGGAGCTCATTTAGAGTGGCTGGAGGCCCTGACACACACATACACACACACACTCTCTCTCTCACTCTCTCTCTCACTCTCTCTGCTTCTCCTCAAATAAATAAATATTTTTTTAAAAAGGGTCACTTGGTATATGGCTTTTTTATACAAAATACCCAGAACAGGCACTCAAAACAGACTGCAGACTGATAGCTGTTAGGGCCCATGAGCCAGATACAGAGAGGAAGAAATGAACCTGGGACTTTTTTTTTCCTTCCTTCCTTTTCAAGGTTGGGTCACTCTAGCCCAGGCTCACCTGCAACTCCCTCTGTATTCCCAGGCTGGCTGTTGGGATTAAAGGCATGAGCCATGCCTGGCGTAGGATTTCTGTTGAGTGGGATGAAAATGATCTAGAATTGCCTAAGGACAACAATGGTACATCTCTGTAAATATACTGAAAACCACTTAATGGTATACTTTAAAAGAATGAATCTGATGGTACATGGACATCCCAATAAGGTTTTTACTTATAAAAAAAAGAAAGAAAATTCACTTTTATGTCAACTCAGTACTGAAAGAAAAGACTGCATAAATGGAAGAAACATAACATTTAATTTATCAATATCAACAAAAACATCCTTTGAGGGATGGGGACAGAGCTCAGTGGACAATACTTGCCTTGCATGGTAGTTCAAGGCCCAGGGTCCCACTCCCAGCACCATGAAAACAAACTTCAGAATCTCTGTCTCTGTCTCTCCCTAACTCCTCTCTTTCCCATTATTTTGAGACAGAATCTTACTAAGTTGCCCATACTGGTCTTGAATTCATTCAATAGGCCAGGTAGCTTTTAAATCTGTGATCCTCCTACCTCAGCCTCCTGAGAAGCTGGGATTAAAGGCCACTAGGCACAGATTCTTGTAATGTAGGTTTTCCAAACAATATGCATAAAGCTCAACTATAATGAAAACATTATAATGTTGAATAAGGAATGCTAAGGATCACCAGATCAAGAAAAACAGGTAAGATATTTAGTGCTGGGGCTGGCAAGATGGCTTAGTGGTTAAGCGCTTGCCTGTGAAGCCTAAGGATCCCGGTTCAAGGCTCGATTCCCCAGGATCCACTGATGCACAAGGGGGCGCATGCATCTGGAGTTTGTTTGCAGTGGCTGGAAGCCCTGGTGTGCCCCTTCTCTCTCTCTCTGTGTATCTCTCTGTCACTCTCAAATAAATAAATAAAAATGAACAAAAAAAATTATAAAAAAAAGATATTTAGTGCTGTATAAAAGTGTGAAATCAAAACCATTTTATATTGTAGAAGAAACACCTTCCTCAGGCCCATCTCTGGAGTCCGAGTATACGGGAGAAAACTAAGAGAGACAGATAGAACAACCCATGCAGAAGATAAAGGAATTTCCAAGTCAAGATACAGGAGACTCCAGGACCACTCTGTGCTGCACGTAATATACCAACCAGTCAAGACTGAAGCAGGACACAGAGTTCTAGGAAGAAATAAAAAGGAACTGAATGGCCAAAATGTTTGAATATTCTGAATAGAGTCACACTAGGAGAGGAATATAAGGCTAAATTTCACACTGCTACATAAAACTAAGTGAAGGAACCATAGAAAATAGTTAACTCTAGGAAAATGAAGAATATAAATGAGAAAATACAGTCATACAGCCCTGGCCTATTTAATGCCTTAAATCACTGTATTTATAAAATTATAATGACTAAACAATCTAGGGACACAGTCCATGGTACCTGACCTCTGTCAGGGGAAAGAGAGCAGGGACAAAGTCATCATATGCATCTGAGTGGCAACATCTGCGCTGCGGCACTCCTGAGCAATTCCTCAGCAGAGCTCCATAGGAGGCTGCAGGCCCTGCTCAAGACCACCTTCTCCCAACCCAAACAGACCTCACACAGGCTGCAGCAGCTCTGGGGAAAGCAAGTGTAGGAATATTTTTATGTACACAATATCTCTCACAACTAATAGACATAATAAAAACCTAGAATGAGAAAAAAAAAGAATCTAGAAACACCACCATGTAAGTTTGAGAATATAGATTTTTTTTCAAGAAAAATAAGCCTCAGTACCCAAACTAAAGATATGCATAACACCCCTAAAATAAAATTTTAAGGCAAGCAGTTTACCTCATTTAAAAAAGGATTATTAGGGCTGGAGAGATGGCTCAGTGGTTAAGTGCTTGCCTGTGAAGCCTAAGGACCCCACTTCAAGGCTCGATTCCCCAGGACCTATGTAAGCCAGATGCACAAGGTGGCGCATGTTTCTGGAGTTCATCTGCAGTGGCTGGAGACCCATTCTCTTTCTCTCTGTCTCTTTCTCTGTCTGTTGCTCCCGAGTAAATAAATAAAATAAAAATATTTTTAAAAAGGAATATTAATAATTAGGGCATCATGGCACACACCTTTATTCCCAACACTTTGGAGGCTGAGGTAGGAGGATCGCTGTGAGTTTGAGGCCAGTCTGGACTATAGAGTGAGTTCCAAGTCAGCCTGGGAAAGAAAGAGGAGACCCTGCTTCAAAAAAAAAAGAAGAAGAGAAGAGGAAAAGAAAAAAAGAGCTGGAGAGACAGCTTAGTGGTTAGGACACTTGGCTACAAAACCAAAGGACCCAGGTCCAAATCCATTGAGGTAGCACACATGCCTGGAGTTTGTTTTCTCTTTCTCTCAAGTAAATAATTTTTTTTCTTAAAAAAAAAAAAAAGAAAAGAAAAGAAAAGAAAGAAAGAAACGTTGGGGCCAGAGAGTTGGCTCAGTTGTTAAAGACACTTGTTTATAAGACTTGCCAGCTTGGGTTCAAGTTCCCAGCCAGCCATGAAAAGCTGGATGGATGATTGTTTGCAGCAAGAAGAAACCCCAACATGCCTATACATGTTTCCTTGTGCAGGCATGAACACACATACATACATATGTGCAAACAGACAAAAAGCAATAAAATAAAAAGGGCTACAACATGAACTGATACACACTTTCGCAAATATGTCTGAAAGAAATTGGACACAAGTGTTCAGTTAGCAAATCCAACTTACCCGGAAACAATGTTGTAGTTGAGAGCAGGATGATCTTTTGAGACAGGAGGGACAAGAGGTTCTGGCTGCCACTCTTCAATCAATTCTTCCTTTTCCTATGGGGACAGGAGTTAGTACAGCATAGAGTAGTCTGTCCATGTACTCTGGTGATATCTAACCTGTGTGCTGGACTAGAAACATAAAATGGAGAGATAGCCAAGCTAGCCCAGGCTGACCTGGAATTTACCATGTCATCTCAGGCTGACCTCAAACTCCAGAGATCCTCCTACCTCTGCTTCCTGTGTGCTGAGATTAAAGGCATGAACCACCATGCCTGACTACTTTCTTATTCTATGCTTAAGATCCTCTTTTTCATGCGGTTTTATAAATGACCTGACCATTAAGAAAATTTATTTTTATGCTCAAGCTTTTTCTCTTTTACTCCACAAGACATCTGACATTGGAGTAACTAGGAAGCTCTTTACAAAAGACCACAGGAAGATCTTTTCCCAACAGGTAGCCTTCACATAGACGCTGGAAACACAGGAGACACTCACCCGTCCCTTTAACCACCCATTACTCCCATCCTACCCTAAGATGGCACTCCTCTCAATCCTGACTTTACCTCGGCCTTGTGCTGTGCCTCCTCTGCTATCTTTCTTTTTCATTTCCTCCCATTACAGAAAGTATTTTAACATAGACTGCACATGTGAGTCCCTTAATTCCCTATTAAAAAGATGTCGCCATTACAATCACACTTCAAATAAAACAGGCTTATTATCTTACCTTGGCAGTAAGGTCAGACCTTTCTTGTAATTTGTAAGTTTTAGAGAAAACAAGTCTGATTATCCAGAGTATGAGAATTCCTTCCAGAATAAGATGGTAAGCAGGTGCCTGTGAGTGATGAAACAAAAACAAAACAAAGAAATGCAAGAAATACTTTCAGGGCTGGAGAGATGGCTTAGCGGTTAAGCGCTTGCCTGTGAAGCCTAAGGATCCTGGTTCGAGGCTTGATTCTCCAGGACCCACGTTAGCCAGATGCACAGTTAGCCAGATGCACAAGCAGGCACACGCGTCTGGAGCAGTGGCCAGAGACCCTGGCGTGCCCATTCTGTCTCTCTCTATATGTCTCTTTCTTTCTGTCCGTCGCTTTCAAATAAATAAAAATAAATAAAAAAAAATTTTTAAAAATTGATACTTTCAAAGCCTGCATGTAAAATATGGCCCACCCACATATGCTGCCTCAAGACCTTCAATCTATTACTTACACCTGACTTCCGAAGTTTCCTGGCCAGGCAAGGTGGTGCACACCTTTAGTCCCAGCAATCAGGAGGCAGAGGTAGGAGGACTGCCGTGAGTTCCAGGTCAGCCTGGGCCAGAGTGAGACCCTACCTCAAAAAACAAAATCAAAACAAAACAAAGTTTCCTGTATGTCTATTCATTGCTTTTCCCATCTCAACAGTTGGCAGCTTCTCCATCATAGGAAAAACTTCTAAATCTGAGACACAATTTAAGTATTTTATTGGAGGGAGAGAATGAATGGACATACCAGGGCCTCTAGCCACTGCAAATAAACTCCAGATGCATATACCCCCTTGTGCATCTGGCTTTGCCTGGGTATTGAGGAATCGAACCTGGGTCCTAAGGCTTTGCAGGTAAGCACCTTTACCATTAAAGCCATCACTCCAGCCCTAATCCCAATATTTTAAAACAGGATCCCAGTATTTTTCAGATCATTTAACTTTTAAACCAGCAGGAAGTGATTGCAAGAAAATACAACACAGCTTCACAAGCCTTCTCTTACCTCTATAGACCCATTGAGAAGTTAATAGAGTTAAGCTGAAACGAGCTTCCATTGCTCTTAGTTTTGCACGCTATTTTTTTTTGCCTTCTATACCCTTACTAAGTTTCCTATTTAATTTTTTTATCTTTATAAAAAATTTGCTTATTTTTATTTATTTGAGATCAACTGATAGAGAGAGAGGGAGAAAGAGGGAGGGAGGGAAAGAGATATATAGAGAGAAAGGTCTTTCAAGTCAATGTGCTGATACCTTTAAGACTACATACATATGTGCCCCCGAGTCCTCAATTTCTGGCTATAGTAATTAAAGACTCTATAAAGTACATAAAGTTGAGAACAGGAACAGAAGCCTCCAAGATGATTTATTTTTCGTGTGCACATGTGTTTATTCAAAGTCTGTGTATGGTGTGGTGTGTATACTTTGTGGTGTGTGTGTACTTGTGTGTCTGGCAGCCAGAAAAGAATACTGGATGTCCTCTTGTCACTCTCCTTTGAGATGAGGTTCCTCCTCCAAGCCACAGCTTCTGTTTGTCAGCAAGCCTCAGGGATTCTCTGGCATGCCCATGCTCAAGATTTTTATGGGGGTTCTGGAAACTCTAAACCTTATCATCTCCAGTAGGAAAGGCCTTCATGCTTAAGTGGTAGGCATTCTTAACCACGGAGCCATCTCTCTAGTCCTCTTAAGTCAATTTTTAAAATGTGCTGACCCCCTTTAATATAATTGTTTGAGGAGTAAGTTTCGATACTCTTAGTTTTCTCATGATTGGGCACAATCAGGCAAACAGGTGTCCGATTCATTAAACCATCCAACCCATGAAGAAATCACCCCAAGAAAAGATGAAAAACTACTAAAGAACAATTAAAAAATATCACAAATGGGGCCGGGCGTGGTGGCACACTCTTTAATCCCAGCACTTGGGAGGCAGAGGTAGAAGGATCACCCTGAGGTTGCATAGTGAATTCCAGGTCAGTCTGAGCTAGAGTGAGACCCTACCGCCAAAAGCCAAAAAGGAAAAAAAAAAAAAAATCACAAATGTCAATTCTTTTCATCCTCAAGAAATGTTACAAGGAGTTCTCCCAAGTGTCAGTCACTTTTTAGGAACGAGATTATTATCGCATCGTTAAATAAACTTAGAAGGGAACGAACATACAATAGAAACTTAAAAGTAATTTCTGGGCTGGTTAAAGGGACGATTGTAAAGCCTGACGGTCTGGGTTCGATTCCCCAATATCTACGTAAAGCATAGTCTTTCATACTTGGAAATCCTAATTCTGCTTACCAAATCCACTCTTCTCCGCACCCGACAGAAAGTTTCCAATTGATCTCCATGCTTTCCCTACAGCCTAAGACTGTTTTCTTCCACCACCTCCTTTCTGCCATCCGTTCCGACTACGATTTTGGGGCGACCTACGTTTCCACAGCGTGCCTGCCACCTTTCCCCTCCCGGGCCGGCAGCAATCGAGGGCTGGATTTCGAACCCAGCCCACGCCCGGGCCAGGCTCTCCCGCGGCCGGGCGCACGACCCTGCCGGCCCAGCCCTGGCCCGGACCGCGGGCACCCACGCGCCGCCGCACCCGCCCCAGGCCAGCGGGTCCGGGTCCGGGCCGACCTCACCTCATAGAGAGCCTGCACCATCTCCACCAGCACCCACTGCTCCGCCACCGTCGCCATGGTCAGCAGCCCGGCTTCCTTCCGGAAGGCGGGTCGCGGGCGCGTCAAATAGTGCGCGGCGCGGCGCGCCCCGATGACGTCAGAGCCGGCGGGCGGGGCGGTTTCTGGTACCCAGTAACCTGCAGGGAGGAGTGCTGGGGAAGGAGCTCTGGAGAACAGGAGCCAATGGCCGTCCAGTTGGCAGTCCTCCGGGAGGGTAACATGAGTGAAACGTGCCCTTTTCAATTACAGCAGCAATCCAGTCAGGCAGTATTTCAAAAATAACCCACAGAATACATAACACATCCTAACCCTATAGTGTGTTGCTTCTCATAATTGTGTCATATATCATAGTCGGGTTGTGCCACTGTGTGTTTAGCTATTCCCATGTTAAAGGACATTGGAGTTTTCCAGTTTCAGGCCAATGCAGGGTAGCTAGGAACACTGGCATACAAAGATTTCTGTGAACACCAATTTTCGTTTCTCTGAGGTTTGTCCAGAAGAACCACTGGTATAGGAATTTCATTTTTTAAAAATTACGAACTGTTTCCCAGAATGTCTGCAGTATTTTTCTTTTCTTTTTTTCTACAATTTTATACATATATAATGAAATTGTAGCATATTACCCCCCAAATTCTCTTATTGCCCCTCCCATACTCACTCAACCAACTTATTCATTTGAGACAGAGAGAGGGAGACAGTGGTCACACCAGGTACTCTAGCCACTGAAAACAAACTCCAGACACGTGCACCATTTTGTGCACCTGGCTTTCATGGGTCGTGGGGATTTGAACTGGGGTCCTTTGGCTTAACAGGCCAGCACCTTAACCACTATTCTTCTCTCCAGTCCTTGATTCCCTTTTATTCTACACCTTTTTCAGTATTTCACAATCCATTCTGGTGTCTAATTATATCTCATTTTGTTCTTTAAATGTACTTATTTGCAAACAAAGACAATGAGAGCGAGAGAGAAGAGGGACAGACTAGGCATGTCAGGGCTTCCAGACACTGCAGACGAACTCCAGATGCACACAATACTTCATGTATCTGGCTTTACATGGGTCCTAAGGAATGGAAACTGGGTTGTTAGGCTTTGCAGGCAAGCACCTTAACCACTGAGCCATCTCACCAGCCCTTCATTTTGGTTTTAATTTGAATTTTCTCACTGGTGATGATACTAGAACCATCTTATATGCTTACTTGACATTACTTGAATGAAAATATACTTTGGTAAGGGAGGGTGCTGGGAAAAGATTATGATCATGGTGTATTAACTAGATGAAAGGAGATTTTCAACAAAAATCTTAAAAAAGAAAAATAAATTTCATTATTTAAAAGTTTAAAAGAAAATATACTCTGGTAGAATATTTGTTCATGTCTTTTCTCCATTTTCCAATTTGATGATTTGTGTTTTATTGTCCCATTTTTAAAAATCCTTGTGTATTTTACATATCTAGTCGTTGTTTGGATAAGTGGTACTTGGGTAGTAGATGTTTGTTTTCTAAAATTTGTATGTTGGAAACCTATTTGTCAATGCAATTATATTATGGTTTGAATGTCAACCCTAAACTCATGGTGAAATTTAATTGCTATTGTAATGCTAATAAGAGTCAGGACATTTAAGAAAGAATCAGGCAGAAGGGTTTCACCCTCATGAGTGGACTAATTCCATTATCATGGAGCAGATTAATAATCACAGGAGTGGCTTTGTCCTGTAAGCCAGCTCTCTGTGCTCTCTTGCCATATGATGGCCTCTGGCAGGTTATGGCCAAGTAGGAAGGACCTCACCTAACTACTGGGCTTTCCAGATTTCTAAACTGTGGAATATCAAGTTCTTTTCTTTGTAAATTATACAATCTGTGGTTCAGTTGTACCAGAAGAAAGCAAAAAAAGATGGTTTTAGGAGGTAGAGGCTTTGAGAGATGGTCAGATATCGTGAGGGTGGAGACCCTGTGAATGAGATAAATGTTTTTGGTAAAGAAGCCCCCAGAGAGTTCTCTCACCTCTTGCACTACATAAGGACACTGTAAGAAGGTGCTGTTTATGAACCAGTACATGGGGCCTCGCCAGGCACTATTAAGGTGGTACTTTAATTTTAGTCCTTCCTGCCTCCAGAACCCATGGTTCTAGCATCTTCAACATACTGGGTTCTCCATTGCAACTTAGGCTTCTCCTTCCTAGCTTCATATAGGGGCCTCTAGGGGCCTTCTTTACAGGGACGCTGATCCTGCCACACATTGCCTGGCTCCAGCAGCTCTCTGGTAATGTGCTGAAAGATACTAAGACCCTTCTCAATCCTGCTTTTTATGCCTGTAACACCAGTGCCACATGGCTGATGCTAGCGGCTCGGAATGGAGCTTGTTTTGCAGTTGTATTACCTTCTGTGAGCTGGCCTAGGATGTTGTTTTGAAGAGGCAGCCCCTTCGTTGTTGCTCTCAGTTTAGGCTCTGTCTTTGTAAATTGAATCTGCATTTTCACACGTTAGAACCTTCAGGGGTGGGGGAGAGGTCTATGGGGATGAAAGACACAACAATTACAGAATAACTTACAAAATGCCAGATTCAAGTACATATATTCCACACAGGGCAAGGTGGGGTCAAAATGACAGGCATTTCCAGATTCAAAGGCTCCACAAAGTGGCCAACAACATGATATAATTAGCTCTATGATATTTAAGGAATGAGACAATAAAGAAAGCTCCTGAAGTTTCCAAGTGAGTATAAAAGGGCAAGTCTCATAAAAGATATTTTAAGGGCTGGAGAGATGGTTAAGTGGTTAAGGCATTTACTTGCAAAGCCTAATGACCCTGGCTCAATTGCCCAGTACCGATATATAAATTCAGATGCACAAAGTGACAAGTGAATCTAAAGTTTGTTTGCAGTGGCTGGAGGTCCTGGTGCATGTATTCTCTCTGTCTGTATCTCTTCCCTCTATTTCGCTCTCTGCTTGCAAGTAAATAAATAGATAAATAAATAAATTTTAAGATGTCATAAGAAAGATCACACTTTTATTATCAGCATTAGAAGCCAGCCAGGGAACAAGACTTTAATATTTCTGAAGGAAATTATTTCCAAGAAATGATTCTCTCTTGCTAAATTATTCATCAATCATAAAGGTAATGTGTGTCTGTCATGATAGGTTAGGTTACAGAAGCAAACAAACTTCACATTTCTGGGGCTTGTAACGAAAAGTTTCTTTCATTTATATTATTTTACTGTCATATCATATATCCATTGTATGTAGTGACAAGTTTCATAAGATAAATCCTGTCATCTCAGCACTCAAGAAATGGAGTCAGGAGGATCAGAAGTTCAAGGTCATTCTGGGTTCCATAAGGATTTGGAGGCTAGCCAGGGATACATGAGTGTTTCACAGTAATCCTCCCCATCTTCTGAATCTTACTCTTTTACCCACTCCTTCTCAAAAAAAAAAAAAAAAAAAGTTACAAAGAGGGAGCCTTATCCTAACAGGGACCACCAGCTTTTAAAGTCATACAATCATGAAAACCCTCAGAATGGACTTAACTAAAAAGCGGATGAGAACTATAGTGCAAAACTTGGAGGAGGGAAATGTGCAAGGAAGAAACACTAGAGACTCGTGCTTGCTTCTGTAATATACTGGGTTATGCCCTGATTTGAAGCGTCATCCACAGGCTTGTGGGTTAAAAGCTATGTCCCCAGCTCATGGTGCTATGTTGTAAGGTTCTGGAAACCTCAGGAGTTGAGTTCAGCTGGAGCAAGTATGTCACTGAGGTTGGGTTCTTGAGGGTAAACTTGTCCCTAAAGTCTTTCTGTTCCCGCTCCTTCTGTTTCCTGTTCCTCATGAAGTGAACAGCTATTCTCCATCATTCTCTTGCTGCCATGCTACTCTGCTCACATATATGGGGCCAAGTGACCATGAACTGAGCCTTAAGGCAAATTGTTTTAATCATTAAGTTTTGAGGTGGTTTATCATTAAAAAATATGTAACAAAGATAACAATTTGTATCATTTTAGGTCATATTTGGTGTAACAGGGCACCCACATTAATAAAGTACTAGAGCTCATATGCTTGTCCCCTTCAAAGCTCAAGTTGAAATTCATTCATTATTGTAGCAATATGAAGAAAGAAGGATCCTTAAGGGGTGAGTAGGCTATGATGTCCCCACATTCATGGGTGGGATTAATGTTTTATAATAGAAAAAGTTCATACTCTGGTTGCTTCTTTTCCTTCTGCTATGGGAAGACAAAGCATTATTTCTCTCTGAAGCATTCTCATCCCTGTGCAGGACATAGTGCTCAAGTTATCCTCAGAATCAGAGCCACTACACTTTCTAATTTCTTCACTTCTAGCCTCCAGACCCATGAGCCAAAAGGCCCTTGATTTTTTTAATGTTCTGTTGAAATTTTCATATATGTACATAATATTCTTTGATAGTAACCCTTTTCAAATACCTTCTTTGGTCACTCATTTTCCATCACCCTTCCATTGAACTCCCTCTTCTTTTCAAGTAGATTCTCTTCTATTTTGATGTCTTTTTCCCCACTTCCCCATCATTTATGATGACATGTTGATGGGCCCAGTATTGTGCAGATTTTGTTCAGGTAATGACAGCCACTATGAGTGAAAAATGCAGTGACACCCTCAGGTCCAAAAGACAGTGTTTCACAGCACACCTCCCTATCTTCTGAATCTTACCCTTTTCCCCCACTCCTTTTTTCACAATATTCCTTGAGCCTTGGAGGGCTAATAGAGATTATCTCATCTAGGGCTGAGCAGCCAATAGTAATTTACTTTCAGCATTTTAATAAGCTTTTAGCCTTCACAGTAGACACCACTATCTGCAAAAAAGAAGCTTCTCTGACCAAAGGAGAAAGCAGCACTAATCTTGAAAAAAACATAAACATTTACAGAGGAATTGGATGGGCACAAAATGCCCATTTATCCAGAAAGCAGTAGTATGAACTCTTTATTACCAAGTCTGTGGTTCTGGTATAGCAATGCAAAGAGACTGAGAGACTAGAGATTTCAGTGAGACAAGAGGGCCCAAGTCCACAAGGCTTCTATGTTACCATATACCAAGCAGAGGGACTAAGCAGACATGAGGCTTCAGTGTTCCCACATAACAAGAATGTTTGGGAGGCAGTTGTGGAGCTTATACATGGTTGTCAGGGACCATACTGTCTGGGTATTTTCATCCTTGCTTGTGTCCTTAGAATTATCATTGGCTCCAGATGGCTTTACTGCCACACTGAAGTCAGGAAGACCAAAGCAAAACAGAGATCTCTTTTTAAAGAAGATTTTATTTTTGTATTGATTTGAGAGAGAGAGAGAGAGAGAGAGAGAGAGAGAGAGAGAGAGAGAGAGAGAAAGAGAGAGAGAAAGGAAGAGAGAGGGAGAGAGAATATTGTGTGCCAGGACCTTCAGCTGTTGCAAACAAACTCCAAATGCATGTGCCACTGTGTGTATCTGGCTTATATGGGTCCTGGAAAATTGAGCCTGGGTCCTTTGGCTTTGCAGGCAATTGCCTTAATTGCTAAGCCATATCTCCAAGCCCATATATTTCTTTTTTAAAAAAATATTATTTATTTGAGAAAAAGAAAGAGAATGAATGAGTGAGAGAGAGAGAGAGAGAGAGAGAGAGAGAAAATAATGGGTGTGCCAGGGCATTCAACTGCTGCAAATGAACTCCAGAAGCATGTGCCACCTTGTGCATCTGGCTTATGTGGGTCCAGGGGAATTGAACCTGGGTCCTTTGGCTTTGCAGGCAAGCACCTTATCCATTAAGCAATCCTTCCAGCCCCATATATCTCTTTTTTAAAGACAATTGAAGTAGGAAACTTGATTCCTTCTTGGATCTCTTCAGCATACTTCCATTTATTACTATCTCGTGGCCACTTCTAAAGTCAGTGAGAAAGGAGCAGATAGAACTAGCTAAGCGATTACAACTTCCCTTCTTGGGTTGGAGACTGGTATAACCTCCCTGAAACCATGCGGTTTCTGCCTACTGCTTCAATAAGATGGAAAGAGCCTGTGGAATAGGATGTAGCGTCGTGCTGCCACCCTTTCAGGGAAAGCCAAGTCTTTAACTCCTTTTCCTCCACACTCCAGTACCACAGGCCTTTCCCATCCTTTCTGTGTGCCTCCTGTCATATGCCATGCTACATGCATGAATGAGCTTTTGTAGTCGCTACCAGCCATCAGCTCAGCGCCAATGTCAGCATCCACAGGATCTATCTCATCCTAGACTTCATGTCCTGTTGGAACTCTGCACCGCTTCACATAATGAAACCCAAGTATGGGATTGTATATGTCTGGTTTGATGTCTGCCTTCTACACAGAGTGGAAATTGGAGCTGTGACAATACTTTTGTTACTATATTATTTTTTACATTAATGTATTTTATGTGTGTGTGTAAGAGAAAGAGAAAGAGAGAAAGAGAATGAGAGAATAATGAGTGTACCAGGGCTGCTTGTTGCTACAAATGAACTCCAGATGCATATTTCATGTTGTGCCTCTGACCTTAGCTAGGTACTGAGGAATTGAACGTGGACTGGCAGGCTTTGCAAGCAATTGCCATTTCTCCTGCTCTATTTTTTTTCAAGGTAGGATCTCACTCTAGCCCAGGCTGACCTGGAGTTCACTATGGAGTCTCAGGGTGGCCTCAAACTCATGACAGTCCTTCTACCTCTGCCTCTTGAGTGTGGGATTAAAGGCATGCACCAACACGCCCGGCACATTCTTTTTTATTGCATTCTTAAAACACATTTTTTAAGTTGCAGAAACACTGTGTGATATTTGATTTCTGTGTAGAATTAAATGATTCCTTTAAAAAATAACCCAAATTTCTGTTTTAAAGTTAGATTAACATACAAAGTAATGAGTGCTATCATTACCCTATTTAGCTTTTGATAACTGTGCCATGCACTACGGGAAAATCCATATGAACATGATTAAGCAAGCCATGCCCTTAAAGACAGACTAGGTTGATTTTTTTTTAAAGTTAATGTTTTATTAGTATACCTTATATATAATGATTAGGACAGAACTGTGAAACTGCTTTTTGAGGAAAGTAAAACTCAATGCTGGAAGAGGTCGTTGGAGAACTCTTTCGGTAGTGGGCAAGTTTATGGCTCATTATTCAAGCAAGAGATTTAAAGTACTTCTGTGTTGGGCTTGAGAGATGGCTCAACTGTTGAGGCACTTGCCTGCAAAGCCTACTTACCCAGATTCAATTCCCCTGTACCCATATACAGCCAGATGCACAAAGTGCCACATGCATATGGAGTTTGTTTGCAGTGGCCAGAGGCCTTGGTGTACCTATTCTCATTGTCTGTCTCCTATTTCTCTCTGCTTTCAAATAAATAAATAAAAATATTTTAAGAATAAAACACCTCCATGTTATTTGAGAGAAATGAGTACACTGCTCTTTGTGATGGCTTTCTCCTAGAGGTGCTTCCTGTACATGACTTTGGGACATTCACTGAACTTGTCTGCCCAGTTTCCTCAATAGTCAAGAGGAGATAAGTTGCTAATGATCAGGCAGGTTAGTGCATGCAAAGTGCGAAGGACAGGACAGGTCCCTGCCAAGTGTCATTTGATACCTGTCTGGTTACTGTTCCCTTGGCTAGCAAAGCAGCAGACTCTGGGTACGCAGCCACTAAAACATGGCATTTTGACCTAGATTCCACCCTTCACTACCTCTGAAATCCATGGTGAATAATTCAACTCCTCCAAATCTATGCTTTCACTTCACATAATGCAGCACTTGTGATGAAAAAGAAGATGAAATTGAGCAGTGGCTGCAGGCACCTGGATGCAGCAGAGCTCTTCTGCACTCCATGCAACTCTGAGACACCTCAGCCACCAAGAAGTCATTACCCACACAGGGAAGACTCAAGCTCCTGGGATTAGAGAGCAGGACCCTGGGAAATCCTTCAAGTCTAGTTCAAGTTCACTGGCATTTCAGAGGAACCAAGCCAAGACCTGAAAGTGGATGAAGTGACTTATCTGAAGGCCTCCAAGAGAAACTTCCAGAGTTTACATTGTGAAAGGACTATCATGTCTGTGTTTTGAACATTTACATAGTTACCTCATGTGGTGGTTTGAATAGAATAGGTGGCCCCCAATATATTCAGTTGTTTGTTTGTAGTTTGCATCTGTAGCCACCTGCTGGAGGCAATGTCACTGGGTGATCTTAAGGTGAGGTGGTGGGTTTCAGATTTCAATCTAAAGATATGCAAAGTGTGCCTAGTGGGAGTTCTTGAAGTGTGTTGTGTGGCTTTTGACCTTTAGGTTTGTGTTTCTCTCTCTCTGCTTGGGCCTGTGAAGGCAGGCCAACTTCTTCTGCTTTTATGGAACTTCCCCTGGATCTGTAAACTTCAATAAATCCCTTCCTCCATAACTGTGCCTTGTCTGAAAGTTCATCTCAGTGAACCTGAAGCTGTCTGCTACACCTCATGTGTCCTCAGGATCCATATCCATGGAGTCAGCCAGCCACTGGTTGAAAATACTTAGGAAAAAGTGTGTCTGTACTGATTGTGGATAAACATTTTTCTCATTATTTCCTAAGCAATGAAGTATGGCAACTACTTACATGGCATTTATATTGTCTTAGGCATGTTACATGATCTAGAGATGATTGAAGATAGATGGAAAACATGGGGTTTTTATGAATATCATATCAATTAATGTAAGGGAATTGGACATTCATGTGGTGAGAATCCTGGATCCAATTTTCCTATGGATACTGAGGGATGACATGATTCACATTGTGCTATTATTGTTTGTATGTGCATACATGTTCATCTATGTGGATGCATGCATGTACATGTGGAAGTCAGAGGATAGCCTCAGGTGTTATTCCTTAGTGGCCTTCTGTCTTTTTTTTTAAAAGATTTTATTTATTTATTAGAGACAGAGGGGAAGAGAGAGAAAGAGAGAGAGAATGGGCATACCGGGGCCTCTAGCCATTGCAAACGAATTCCAGATGCATGTGCCACCATGTGCATCTGGCTTACGTGAGACATGGAGAATCGAACTTGGGTCCTTTGGCTTCACAGGCAAGTGCCTTAACTGCTAAGCCATCGCTCCATCCCCTATCTGTCTTTTTTTGAGACAAGGATCTCACTGGCCTGTTTTTCTAATTATGAAGATGAACTACTTTAATCCATAGGAAGTAGGTAGCTAGCAATAATTTGACAGCTACTATCTAGAAATCTCCAGGCTGAATGGGGATGGAAGAGCTGGGAGCCTTTATCAGTTCCTCAGAGGATAAGTCCAAAATTTACTAAAGGGGTGGTGACACAATGTGATTCCCAGCTAGGATGATCAATTCCCCCTTTTTTTTGGTTTTCTGAGGTAGGGTCTCGCTGTAGCTCAGGCTGACCTGGAATTCACTATGTAGTCTCAAGGTGACGATCTTCCTACCTCTGCTTCCTTAGTGGCTCAGTTCACCTTTAATGGCTTCATTTGGATCATCTGGAATGAGGAAAGCATTTGCGTCTAGCTGGAACAAACATTCCTATCAGTGATAAGACAAAAGGAGTCCAAAACAAGCTTAGGATTTCAGCTTCCTTCTTCCTCCCACAACAATGGTCAATATTTAATGGAAAGACTTTTACACTTTGGCACAATTCACCTTGACACAATGAACAAGTGAGTTTGGCTGAATCCTTTAGGGCCTGAGTTGCGCATGTGTTGCTCCTTCCCTTAGTGCCCCTAGCTAACCTTTCTTGGTCTTCCTTTCCTGAACTAAGCATAAAGGGATTTTGAGGGAGTGCTTGCTAAGACATATACTAGCTCACCTTCTCTCCATCCCAGTCACTTTGGTGTCTGATGATTGAGGCCTTGGATTGGTTAAAATGAATGAAACCAAATTGAACAACTCTGTAAAGATAGTCAAGTGTGTGTCAAAGGAAAGGGTAATGTAAGAGCCCATTACCAGCAGCCATTGTTTCAGTGGACAAGGGGATCACAGAGCTAAGAAGGCTAAGATGTGAGTCATAGAGAGTTCTGTGAGTGCTAAACTCGGGCCCCTTCCTCACACCTCACCCAGCATTGTGTGCACATGGACTAGCCCCTTCCAGAAGCAACCCAGAGCCTCTTTTTATCCAGACTGTAGACTGAGTTGCATTTAACTTTTAATATGAAACTCTTATCATGGTTTGTGTTTGAAAATTCAAACTCTCACTGTTACTTTTTTCCCTTTTGAGGCAAGGCCTCACTTTAGTTGAGGTTGGCCTGGAACTCACCCTATAACCTCCAGCTGGCCTGGAGCTCACAATGATCCTCCCTTAGCCTCCCAAGTGCTGAGACTAAAGGTGCACCACTATGCCCAGCCACTATAACTTTTTAATGTCACACTTTGGAAATGATTAATTACCAGTCAGTGTTCATTCAAATATGTGGATGGTCAGATGTGTGTCAAATTCGTCCTGACAGCATTAGGCTTAGGAAGATTAAAAAATGGAGGTGCCAAGGAAAGTGACAGTGTCACAAATCCTCTTGAATGTTTCTGTCAGAACCAAGTACATGTTCTGGAGTCACACAAAGAGCAGGACAGGTCTGAGAACAGCACATTCTCCTTTGCCGAGAGTTACTTTGAACTAGATTTCCTAACAGGTTTGCACAACATTTAGGAGTCAGCTTCTTAGTCATGTGTTTTCTTTTCATTCCTGTGATCAAACAGGAATTTAAATCCTCAAACTGAATTTCTGTGGAGTGTAAGTGGTTTCTGCAACCCAAATCATTGTTAGGGACATGGGAATTCGAAACTGTCTAGAATTCCTAAAGGAATAGGCTGGTGGTTACACATATCTTAATATGCCTCACTGTATATCCCTTTGCTTCTGTGGTTATACATTCATTTTTTTAAGCTGCATACACCCTTGATATAAAAGACTCCAGGACTACTTAAAGGTATAGAAGAAAATACAGTATTTTTAACCCACATACTCACCTCACTTCCCTTCTCAACTGACACTTAGATCAATATTTAAACTCTGGTAACTGTCTTGAGATCTTTCTCAAAGCACTTCCATTCATATTTACAAGTGCCTGTGTCTTTGACAAAAGCATTAGTGGTATCTTGCATTGTATTGCTAATTATTTATTCATTGAAAAACATGTGGCAAAGACTATGATGACAATTAAAGGGTTATAAAACCATATTAAGTTCTAAAACTGTCTCATGGGACACAGACATGATTCATGAAATGCCAGATGCATGGATGCTCAGGGAGGTGCCTGGGCAGGAGGGGTGGAGAGGGCATACCAGGCAAGAAAACAGCATGTGCACAGCCAGGTCAACTGGAGTAGAGGGCATGGACAAGAAGAGGCAGACAGTGAGCTGTGACTTCCTGTTTCTTTTTTTCCTTTTTTCTCATAATCACCTCCCATTCCCTTCTTTTGTCTCCCTCCCATCTCCCTTCCATAGTGAACCCTTTCTTTTTTCCCAATTAGTCTTTTGTTGTTGCTGTTGTTCTCCTCCATCATCCATATTGAAATGTTGATGGTTCCTGAAGTATGTGGTTCTAGATCACATAATGACACTTGCTGTGTGGGTATAAATGCAACTGCCTCTTCATATCCAGAAGACAGCACTTCAGAACTTCTCCCGACTCTCTGGTGCTTTCTCCCCTCCCCCTCTCGTTCTGCCATTCACTGAGTCGTGGAAGGAGTGATAAAGATGTCTCATTCCGTGCCCAGCACTCAACTGTCCCCTCCTCTCAGCGTTTTGGTGAGTTTTGAGCCTCCCCGCTCGTCACCATCACCTGCAGAAAGAAGCTGCTGTTGAGCTGCAGTGGGGATCACTGCACCAGCCACTGCACAGGCCTCACTCCCCGCTGCCCTCCTGCGTGTCTACCCACGCAACCTGCGAGGAAGGCTGACTTTATTATTTCACATTTAGCGGTCCCCGCTAATCTACTGGTGAAAAGCATTCATTTCCACAGACCCTGAGGTCAACTGGTCATTTAAATGCAGATCACTTTTCTACCTCTCTCCAGTTCAACAAATCTGTGTGTCCATCTTTATCTTTGATCATCTCTTGTCTTTGAGGTCAGGTAATATGAACTCTTAGTGCTTTTGTAATTTTTAAAAATATTCTGTATCATTTAAATTTCTATGTACACTTTAGAATCAGCTTGTTAATTTCTGTAAGAAAAGCTTGCCTGGATTTTGATCATAATTATATTTAATCTATAAATCACTTAGGGTAGAAAATACTTTAAAAATATATTTATTAATTTATTTGTATGTGAAGGGTGGGGTGTGGGCATGCCAGAGTCTCCTGCTGCTGCAAGCAAGCACCATACATATGTGCCACATTTTGCATCTAGGGTTACAATAGTACTGGGAATTTGAAATAGGGGTGGCAGACCTTGCAAATAAACACCTTTAGCCACTAAGCCATCCCCCGAGCCCTTGAGTACACTTTTAACAGCATTAAATCTCGTTCGATACTTTGAATCTTTTATTATTGCCTGATATGTCTATTTCACTCAGATGAGGCTAGCAAAACAACTTTTTAAAATTGATTTTTGGGGGCTGAAGGGATGGTTTAATGGTTAAGGCGTTTGCCTGCAAAGCCAAAGGACCCAGGTTCAATTCCCCAGGACCCACGTTAGCCAGATGCACAGGGGGTGTAAGACCCCCAGAACGAGGACCCCACACTCTGTCCGGAAATGGTGACACCCCAAATCACTCACGAGAAACAGTCTTGATGCAAACAGCAAGAGGATTTTTATTCCAAGCGCGCTGGAGCCCACAGTCATACACCACGCACTGGTAGAGGACTGCAGAGCCCCGAATGCAGGAACAGGACAGTTTGTATAGGATTTCTAACAAAGCCTGTGCATTAGACCAATCATTTTTTAACATCAGGAGCCCACGGGGTGCGAGCCAGTCAGTTTGTGCCACTCCATAGTTTCTAAGCCAATTAGTTTAAATTGCTCAAGCCCCCCGTGGACCAATCAGTTTCCTATGACCTCGGTGGTCAGCATTTGTGCTGGTTCTTGGGTGGGGGTAGCAAAGTGTGGTCTAAGGCAGGCTGCTACGGCTTACAGTGCAGGCTACTAAGGCTTACAGTGTGGGCTATTAAGGCCTATGGTGCAGGCTATTTACAGAAACCAAATAAGCGGTTCACTTCATTACTCATTTCCCATCCTTGAGGGCTATCTCACGCCCTTTTTACCTAGTTTTATATTAGGAGCGGGCTCTGATAATGAGAAGAGGGATTCTTTACTTGCTTTCAACAGAGAGTAAAGCCTGGAATTTGAGGTATGAAGGGGCCCACTTAAGCTCCCCTTTGGAGTGTGATAGTATTTCTGGGCTTCTGAATTCTTGGGCCTTTCAGGGGCACAGGTGTCTGGAGTTCATGTGCAGTGGCTGGATGCCATGGTGCACCCATTCTCTCTGTGACTCTCTCTTTCTCTCCCTCTTTCTCTGTCGAATTAATCAATAAAATATTTTTAAAAATTGATTTTTTGGGATAGGGTCTTGTTCAGCCCAGGCTGGCCTGGAATTAATTCATTATGTAGTCTCAGGCTAGCTTCAAACTCCTGGCTATCTTCCTACCTCTGCTTTCTGAGTGCTGGGATTAAAGGTATGTGCCATGATGCTTGGCAAAACAACTTAAACCTTTATTCATTTTTATAAGAAAAAACCTGAAATCTCCTAAATTTAATTATAAGGATTAGTGAGTGGAGGGGAGGAGAAATAAAGCACTTTAACCAACATCATTTTAGTGCTAATATTTCTACCCTGGGAGAAGTCCAAGTAGGGGATGGAATGTAGCTCAGTATAGAGCACTTGCTTAGCATGCACAAGACCCTGGGCTCTTCCCCAGAATGCAAACCAAGCCACACCTCATTTTCCTGGCACGAGACTGTCTGGTAATGTGCTGCCAGAGTGCACGTGGAGGCCCCACACTTGGAATGAAGCCTTTATCTCTTTTGAATATGTGTTCTCTTCTCAGATGTATTACTCACCTAGAGTTAGTCATAGTTTTGGAAGTGACTCCCCATGCTCTCCTCATTTGAGGCAAGCATCTTGCTGTAGGTAATGGTTACCTAACTAACTCCTAGTGTTGTCTTCCGAGTCTCATCAAGAGGCAGATCCCACTGAGTGTAGGAATACTGAGACGTACGTACACACAGCTCTCCCTACACATGGGTTCCCCATCCTTGGCTTCAGTTAACTTCAAATCAATAATAGTGGAGGAAAATTTTTATCTGTTTTGAGTATGTACAGACAATTTCTCCTCTGCTTATTTTCCCCTAAGCAAATATAGGTCAGGAGCTGGGGAGATGGCTCAGTGGGTAAGAGTTTACCACACAAGCAGGGGAATCAAAGGATCAGGTTTTCCTTTAGGTTGATTACCCAGCACACATGTAAACAGCTGTTCATGGTCATAAATGCCTATAAAGCCAGTATTGTGGGGAGTGGAGATTGGAGAATCTCTTGGACTTGCGGATCAGCCAGTCTGGTCACAAAAAGCAGATCTACATGGGTGAGGGGTTTTTACAGGAGTATGGTCAACTTACTTACTGTCTGTACCACTCAGGAAAATCTCTCTCCCTCCCCAACAACCATTAACTGCATATAGGTCATCATGGAGGATTTAGACTTTGTGAGCTGCTGCTTTGGAATTCTAGCAAACATTCAAGAAGATCAAGTACCAGTAATGAACCTGGCAACTTGACACACACTTTAATCCCTGCACTTGGAGGCAGAGGTAGGAGAATCACTGTGGGTTTGAGTCTACCTTGAGATTACATAGTATATTCCAGGTCAGTCTGAGCTAGAGTGAAACCCTACCTTGAAAAATAAAAAGCAAAGCAAACAAACAAACAAAAAACCCAGTAGCGCTCAAACTGTTCCATCAAACAAAAAGGTAATAACTGAGATGCATACTTCAAACATCAGGGAGCTAGAGGAGCTCTCAGTACAGGAAAGAGCAGGTCAAGGTGCTGAGCCATGGCAAGGCCTGCAAGTGAGGCTCTGAGGACACAGTGGAGGCCTTTGTGGGACGGATGCATGGATGCTATGAGCTCTGATCAGCTTTCCTGTCTCTGTCCCAAGACTGCAAATCTGTACCCAGGTCCCAGGCCACCAAGACAGGTGCTGTGTGAGGATTTCCCAGACCTATGGGAGGCTCGGGGTCCTGTCTCAGGGCAAAGACAAGCAAGGACTGGCCTTACAGTCTCCATAGGCTAGACAGTGTGCACATAGGAGTGTGGGTGACCATTTGGGTTTCAACTGGGAAAGGAGGGTTTCAAAAGCCTTGGACAAGGCCATTCTTGTCCCTTCAGGAAAAGCCAGATACCCCATTCCTTCAGCCCCCAGACCGCTTCTGCTCTTCTCAGAGGCTATCTGAAGAGAGTAGTAACGCGAGAACCACCCACTCGTCTGTCTTTGATAGGGACTCCTTCAAATCTGTTGTTGGAGACATGACCCTTCTCCCTTGAGCCAGCACCATCCCAGGCTGACAGAGGAAGACTCTGGGCCAGGGGTAGGAGATCTGAGACTTTCTCTGTTTTCCAAGGACAACTATGGGTGAGCTATGATTTTAAGTTCCTGCTTCCATAGAATTGTCCATGTCTGCTCATCAAATATTCTTGGATACATTGCAAGTGCATGATAGTGGACTCAGCTTCCTATGATCACTTAGCTGTGATGAAAATGAATAAACACACAGACACTGTGTGTCAGTGGTTCAAGCAGAAACTGTGCTAGGAAGAGGAACAAAGCCAGCACTCCTGGTGACCATAGGAAGATCTTTAGATTGGACAGTCAGGGAGAAAACATTGAAAGGTGGGGTCCTGAGGCATGGACATTTCTTTTTTTTTTTTTTGTAGTGCAATATTTTTAGGCATTTATACTATATGGTTTTTCGAGATAGGGTCTCACTTATAGTGATCCTCCTACCTCTGCCTCCCAAGCGCTGGGATTAAAGGCGTGCACCACCACGCCCGGCTCATTTATACATATACATTTTATGAGAGCTGCTGAAAATATTACTTGCTAACACAGACCATATGATACACAAGGGGGAGGGTGTCAGGGAATGGCCAAGGACACAGGCTTAGAACAAGAGCCTTTCAATAGACTGCTGAATGGACTGGATCTGCTGCTTGAGCTGAGAGCCTTCTTTGATGGTGACAGAACAGGCAATGACAGGTCTGGAGACCCTACTGGCCCAGCCCAGGGCCTTCTTGGAACGCACACACATTCTTGTCTTCACACAGAAGTGGGAGGTGCAGGATGAGCTCAAGGGCTCAGCGTCTGCCACCATCACGATGAACTTGCAGATGTCCCTGGTCAGTGTTTTGGTGGCCTCACTGGCCCCTTTCCAAAGCTGTTTGTAGTTACACGATTGCTGAGCAAGGTCCAGTAGTTTCTTGGTGAGGTGGGCATCTGCGAACGAACAGGCCTTTGGATTAAGATCAGCCTCTGTCATGGCTGCAGTTGCTGGCCTTGCCACCTCACCCTCAATATCTTTTTTATTTTTAAGATAAAGCAGAACAAAGTTTATTCAAAAACAGAAGTAAGGCAGCAGAGAGAAACAATTGTGTTTTTTTTTTTAAATTTATTTTTCTTATGGGCAACATTTCCTAACAGGTCTCCTGAGAAGGAGACCATCCAGAGTGTTGGAGAGTTTGAGGGAAAACTCCAACATGGTTAGAGTACAGTGAGGAAGGTTTGCAAAGAATGAGGCCAAAAGTGTGACCAATCAATTGGCTAAGGGTTCTTTTGCTTTACCTGGGTAGTAATTGTGGGCAGACAAGGATAAGCTTTACACACAGGTCTCTTGGTAGCTTTCATTTCCTTCTGCGGCTGCAGTAGCAAGAGGCGGCAGCAGGTGGTGCCCTTCGGTGTTACGGTCCTCTAATTGGCTTTGGGAATCAGGAAGTGTTACAGTTCCTGTGTGAGCATGGGAAGTCAGAGCTCCTCTGGTCCTGGTTAGGGCTGGTGTTGCAGCTTCTCGGCAGGACTAGCTATGGCATCTTCAGCCCTTGTCAGCAGGCTGCGTCTCAGGTCTCCGACTGGGGTCTTGAGGCCCTCAGACTCTAAAAACAACAGTCAGTGTCACCACCATTCTGTTCCTCTGCCGTAGTACTGCTGTTTCTGCTGCTGCTTGCTTTCTTTTATCAGCTCAGCCCACCCCAGTAAAAGTGGGTAAGAAAAGATCACTTGAGAGGATACGGTTACTGGGCCTAATGTTGCAACAGTGTAGGTAGCCCAGGAGGCAGTCTCCAAGGCCACTCACATTGCGATGCAAAATGAACGACTAAGTAGACATTTTGTTAAGCTGGAAACCTGACTCTAATCCCTCTTTCCTTTTCCCGATTATGCTTCCCTTCCCCCCTGGATGTTTCATCTGAAGGCAGGTTGTGAAAGTCACCACTGCCCCTGCTGCCCTGCTGGGACCAGCTGCAAGGCAATGAGAGATGAAGCTGCGGGGATACAACCTGGCTGGCAGCAGCCTGCTGTTGTGAAAGTTCATTCTAAAACTCACATGCAGGGGCTGGAGAGATGGCTTAGTGGTTAAGTGCTTGCCTGTGAAGCCTAAGGATCCCAGTTTGAGGCTCCATTTCCCAGGACCCACATAAGCCAGATGCACAAGGTGGCACATGCATCTGGAGTTCATTTGCAGTAGCTGAAGGCCCTGGTATGTCAATTCTCTTCCTCTCTCTCTCTCTGTATCTCTCTCTCTCTCTCTGTCAGTTGCTCTCAAATAAATAAATAAATAAGTAAATAAATAAAAATAAAAAAATAAAAATCACATGTATCTTCCTTCCTGCACAGCTGTGTCCTGCTGACAATAGCTAAGTCACACAACTGTGTCCAGCTAACCAAGAATAGCTTCATTTCCATTTACATGAGTCTGCTTGCTGCTGAAGAATTCCCTTCATTTATCCCTAGTCACATACTTCTAAAAACTATCTTTAAACCCTCAAACCCACCAAAACTCAAGGGATGTTGAACTTTGGAGTAATAGCTCCAGTTTACGTTCTCCAATCCTCTCTGAGTGGTGCTTGACTTTCTCACTGATTCCAACCCAAGCTGCTGCAACAACATGTGAGCTTGAGCAGCCTGCTTATGATGTAGCTTGGGAAGGGGTGTTTCTATTAATCACATCCATTTGTTTGGACCAATTATAGTCTTGTCGCCATTGAGACTTATGTTTTGGACCAGTAACAAACAGCCTTGCCTGTTAGAGTTACAGCAGTCACTCTGCTAGACCATCGGGGGAAGTACTTCCTCTGTGGCCTCAGTGGAAATGTTGCATGCTCATCTATGTTTTCTGATAGCCCAAAGTCTTATTCAAATGGTTTCAAAATGCCCTGGCTGAAGCTGAACCATCAAGAGCTAGGTAATCACCTGCAATTGTCATGTAGGGGGGTTGTTCCAGGAAGCTAATGTTGGCATCAGACCAGTTAGTCAGTGTTCTTTAAGGCAGCCATGGTAGCAAAGGAGAGTCCAGCAGCTACTAATTAGGGAGTCAGACTGACCTATCCCACATTAGATGGAGTGCTTACAATAAGAACTTACCACTAACACTAATAGTGATTTGGATGTATTGATGAATGTCTTTAATGCCAGCACTCAGGAGGCAGAGGTAGGAGAGTTGCTATGAGTTTGAGGCCAGCCTGGGACTACAAAGTAAATTCCAAGCCAGCCTAGGCTAGAATGAGATCCTACTTTGAAAACCAAAATAAAACAAAATGCTAATAGTGGCATAACAGATTTTAGCAGCACTACAACAGTGCTTAACACATGGCCAGCACTCCAGGGAGAGATATTTCTGCAGATCTCTGTGGTACATTGGGGTCACTCTATTAAGGAAGGAAGCCAGGAGATTTTTCAAGGTGAGACATTCAGGTTTACTTAGGAGGGTTTAGTTTTGGATTTTTTGACAGAATAGAAAGGAAGGGAAAGACATAGGAGGGACGATACTGGGGCATTGGTGAGGTGGATATCCTGTATATCCATGTGTTCTTTCCCTCTTGCTTTTGTTCTTGACTTGCCAAAGTGCTTGCCTGTGGATGTAAGAAGCTGAGAGATCTCCTGTATCTCCTCAGCAGACTAGGATATGTGCCAGGTTTTTACTGTTGTTCAGCTGCTTCCCTCAAATTCCTTCCAGGAGGGAGGCGCAGTTGTCATGAAGACAGCTGTGATCTCAGAAGTGCAAGTGATGTTGACACCCATTCCCAATATTTAGTAAACAGAGGAGTCTAGCAGTAGACCCCAAGTGTCTCAAATGCTGCTGCAGTACAACCTACCACTCAGAGTATTGGCTTGAGAAAGCAGGAAACCAGAGCAACTAATGGGCAAAATTATGGACAGTGTTGTGGTTTGAGTGTAAGTTGTCCCCCCATAGACTTATGGTTAAGTTTTTATACCAGGCAGAAATTCCCTCATGTGGAGTGGGTCTCAAGTCCTATCAGGCAGCAATTTGTTTTCCTATAAGAGACATGCCATCATTGCTCCAGTTTGACCTGGCTGTTCAAAAGTAAAGCTTGCAGAATCTACTGCTGGTTAAGGCTGTTGATGACATTTCTTCCCCAACACTGTATGCTATTTAGCACTTTCCAGCATCCTGACAGCTAGTCAGCAGGGTGGAGGCTTCCAGCTCAGCTCCATCTTGATTTCTCAGTGTCCTGCAGCCCAAGCAGGTGATGTCTTCAGCACTAGGGTTTTAGTTCTGGTTGGCAACCAAGAGGCTTGGCAATAGCTTGTAATGTTTTAGGAGCATCAGGAGGCTTCCTGACCAACAACTCATTGGGTGGTATTTAACCCTGGCACTGAAGTTTTTATGTAACAATCTATGGCTTCTGGGCATAGATTATCTACCCCCACAGGGTACTTCTGCCCAGACTCTTTTATAACATTAATGTCATTAGCGAATGAAGGATTAGGTTTCCCTATGGCTTATTCATAACATCTTTAACTTCAATTGACCCTCCTTCTACCTCATATTCTTCTCTATCCTCTCACCCCACTTAGACCATTTCACTCCCATTATTCTGAGCCTCTACTTATACATCTACTATATACTCTTAAACGCTCTCCTTTCCTCCCTCCCTCATGGACTCTTGCCTAGTTTCCTGGCCTCTACTACTGACTTTTACTTCAATTCACAAACAAATCTAAACATTTGAAGCTAGGATCCACATATGAAAGAGAGTATGCTGCATTTGACTTCTGAGCCTGGTTTACCTCACGTAGTATAGTCTTTTCCAGCCTTATCCATTTCCCTGAAAATTTTATAGACTTATTTTTCTTTGTAGCTGAATAAAACTCCACTGTGTATATGTACCATATTTTTTCATTCCTCAGTTGATAGACATCTATGCTGGTTCCACTTCTTAGGAAGTGTAAATTGTATTGTAAATAGAGCAGCAATAAACATAGATGAGCAAGTATCCCTAGAGTAATGTGCAGAGTCCTTGAGGTATGTACCTAGGAGTGATATAGCTGGATCATATGGTAGATCTATTTTAGTTGTCTCAGGAACCTCCACACTGATTTCTACAATGGCTTTACCAATTTATGTTTCTACCAACACTGGAGAATGGTTCCTTTTACTCCACACCCTCACCAGCATTTAATGTCATTTGATTTCTTGATGCTAGTCATTCTGATATTTTTAGATGTATATTGGCCATTTGTATTTCTTCTTTTGAGAACTCTTTTTAGTTCTATAGCCCATTTTTTTAGTTGGGTTGACTGATATCTTATTGTTTAGGTTTTTTTTTGGATTCTTTATATAATGTAGATGTTAATCCACTGTAAGATGTACAGCTGGCAAATATGTTCTCCCATTATTTATTTATTTGTGTGGGGTGAAGGACAGGGAGAAAAAATGGGCATGCCAGGGCCTCTTGCTGCTGCAGATGAAATCCAGATGCATGTGCCATTTTGTGCATCTGGCTTTGTAAAGGTACTGGGAAATTGAACCTGGGCCAACAGGCCTTGCAAGCAAATGCCTTTAACCATTACAATTGAGCATTTTGTTTTATTGAGTTAGAGAACCTTCTATCTATCCCATGTATTCAGGAGTGTGTTGCTGATCCATCTTCACTTCTATATTTCTTCTATTTTTTATTGCACATAAGCCTTAACTGTGATGTTGCCCATGGCCCTGGGATCTGTTTGGCAGATGTCACACTTGCTTCGTCCCTTGCTGTTATAATAAGTCAAAAGACTGGTGTGGCACACTCCCTGCAGAAAGGGGTTCATTCTATTCTGATCTATAGCTGGAGGTAAAAAGCGAAATGTCTTGTTTCTTTGTGAGAGTGTCAATTTGACTGTGACTATGTGTTTTAGTAGGAAGAATATGTGGTTATAAATTCCTAGATGTGCAATTTCTCTTCTGCCAATTATGGGGTCTTGGTTTTTCAAGTGTTGGGAGCAATAGTACATGTTTACGTAGCCTGTAAAATCCTGCATTTTAAATCATTTTGAAAAAAATTCTCAGCACTATATTTTAATATAAGTATTTCTGTCTTTTTCTGGTTTTATTTTTATTTATTAAAATTTTTTTATTGACAACTTTCATAATTATAAACAATATTCCATGGTAATTCCTTCGCTCCCCCCACTTTCCCCTTTGAAACTCCTTTATCCATCATATCCCCTCCCCCTCTCAATCAGTCTCACTTTTATTTTAATGTCATGATATTTTCTTCCTATTATGATGGTCATGTGTAGGTAGTGTCAGGCACTGTAGGTCATGGATATCCAGGCCATTTTGTGTCTGGAGGAGAACGCTTTAAGGAGTCCTACCCTTCCTTTGTTCCTTAGACTCTTACATTCTTTCCACCACCTCTTCAGCAATGGACCCTGAGCCATGGAAGGTGTGATTGAGATATTTCAATGCTGGGCACTCCTCTGTCACTTCTTCTCAGCACCGTAGTACCTCCTGAATCATCCCACGGTCACTGCCATCTGAAAAGAGAATGTTCTCCAGCCAAAAGGGAGAATAGCATTAATATATGGGTATGAACATTAAGAGAAGTGATTACTGGGCAGTTTGGTGAGCATAGTATATGCTTTTAGACAGACAGAAGCAGATGTTACTCTCCTAGGGCTCTGTTGTAGGTTTTCAGTATCAGGGATATATTCCCTCCCATGGACCAGGCCTCCTGTCAGATTAGAGGGCGGTTGGTTTCCCTCATAACAGACATGCTGCTATTGCACCGGTTGGCTCATTTGGCCTGGCTGACCAAACTTAAGGCTTTCAGTGTCCACTGTTGGGTATCTTCGCTGGTGATTTCTCTCTCTCCCATTGAACTGCATGCAGCATGGCTTTTTCCAGCTTTCTGTCAGCTGGTCTACATGGAGGAAGTTTTCAGCTTAGTTCAAGCAGGGTTTCTCATTGACCTTGCAGCCCAAGTATATGAAGTCTTCAGCAATAGAGTCATACCATCTATTCCTGGTGAGAAACCAAGGACCTCGGCAATGGCCTATAGTGTTTGGAGGGTGGGGGCATTAGGGACCTCCGTGGCCAACAACTCACTAGAAGGTATCCCATCCCTGGCACTGAAGATTTTCTGTTCACAATCTATGGCTCCTGTGTGTTCCATGTCCAAAAATGTAGGTTTCCATATGACTTATTTAGATTTTGATTAACCCTCCCTCCATCTTTCCTTACTCAATCTCTTCCCCTGACTTCACTTAGACCTTTTAACCCCCATTAATCTGTTGTTCTACTTACATATATACAATACCATCCTATTAGGTCTCCCTCCCTCCCTTACTATTTACTATCTCCTTTCCAGCTTACTGGCCTATGCTACTGAGTTTTCTTCCTACTTACATAGAAGTCCAGTTATTTGTAGCTAGGATCCCCTTATGAGAGAGAACATGTGACATTTGGTTTTCTGGGCCTGGGTTACCTCACTTAGTATAATCCTTTCCAGATCCATCCATTTTCCTGCAAATTTCATAACTTCATTTTTCTTTATCGCTAAGTAGAACTCCTTTGTACAAATGTGCCACATCTTCATTTTCCATCATCAGTTGAGGGATATCTAGGCTGGTTCCATTTCCTAGCTATTGTGAATAGAGCAGCAATAAACATGGTTGAGCAAGTATCTCTAAGGTAGTGAGAAGAGTCCTTAGGATATATGCCTAGGAGTGCTATAGCTGGGTCTTATGGAAGATCTACTTTTAGCTGTCTCAGGAACCTACACACTGATTTCCATAATGGCTGGACCAGATTGCATTCCCACCAACAGTGTAGAAGGGTTCCTCTTTTTCTGCATCCTCTCCAGCAGTCATGTTCATTTGTTTTAATGGTGGTAGCCAATCTGACAGGAGTGAGATGGAATCTTAACGTAGTTTTAATCTGCATTTCTCTGATGTCTAGGAATGTCGAACATTTGTTTTAGATGTTTATATGCCATCTGTGTTTCTTCTTTTGAGAACTCTCTATTTAGTTCCATAGTTCATTTTTTAAAATTTGGTTGTTTGATTTCTTATTGTTCTTCTTTTTTTTTTTTTAGTTCTTTGCATATCCTAGATATTAATCCTCTATCAGATGTATATCTGGCAAAGACTTTCTCCCATTCTGTAGGTTGCCTCTTTGCTCTATTCACAGTGTCTTTTGCCATACGAAAGACTTGTAATTTCATTAGGTCCCAGTGATTAATCTGTGGTTTTATTGCCTGAGCAATTGGGGTTATATTCAGAAAGTCCTTGCCAAGACCAGTATGTTGAAGGGTTTCCCCTACTTTTTCCTCTAGCAGTTTCAGATCTGATATTAAGGACTTTGATCCATTTGTACTTAATTCTTGGCATGGAGGGAGATAAGGATCTATTTTCATCCTTCTACAGATACATATCCAGTTTTCCCAGCACAATTTGCTGAAGGGGCTGCCTTTTCTCCAATGAATATTTTTTTTCCATTTTTGTCAAAGATCATTTAGATATAGCTACCCAGACTTATATCTGGGTCCTCTATTCTATTCCATTGATCTACATATCTGCTTTTGTGCCAGTACCATGCTGTTTTTGTTATTATGGCTCTGTAGTACACGTTAAAATCAGGTACGGTGATACTAGCAGCCTTATTTTTGTTGCTCAAAATTGTTTTAGATATTCAAGGTTTTTTATGCTTCCAAATGCATTTTTGGATTGTTTTTTCTATTTCTGTGAAGAATGCCATTGGAATTTTGATAGGGATTGCATTAAATGTATAGATTGCATTTGTTTGATGAAGTTGGGGGCCCCTGTGTTTGGTGCATATATGTTTAGGATTGTAATATCCTGTTGTTGGAGTGTGCCTTTAATCAATATAAAGTGATCTTCCTTATCTTTCCTAACTAATATTGGACTGAAGTCTACCTTGTCAGATATTAGGATAGTAACCCCTGATTGTTTTCTAGGCCCATTTGCTTGAAACACTGTTTTCCAACCTTTCATTCTAAGATAGCGTCCATCCTTTGTAGAAAGGCAAGTTTCTTGGAGGCTACAAATTGAAGGATACTGTTGTTTAACACAGTCTGCAAAGCTATGTCTTTTGGTTGTGGCATTGAGGCTGTTGATATTAAGAGTCATTACTGAAAGGTGTGTATTTATTTTTGCCATTTTTCTTGTTTTGTTCTTCTAGTTTTACCTTTGCTCCCTTGTATTAACTAGAATTTGAGTATTTGTTTTTTCCAGGTTCCTTATGTGTGTGTTTTTCTTTCTCTTTAGCATGGAGGATCCTTTCAAGTATTTTATCTAGAGATGGTTTTGTCTTCAAATATTCCTTTAGCCTGCTTTTGTTGTGGAATGTCCTTATTTCTCTGTCTATTTGAATGGATAGCTTTGCAGGATAAAGTAACCTCGTTTGACAGTTGTTATCTTCCAGAACTTAGAATACATCACTCCAAGCCCTTCTGACTTTGAAAGCTTGCATTAAGCAATCTGCTGTGATCCACATGGGCTTTGTATGTGACTTGATTTTTCTGTCTAAGTGCTTTCAATATATTTTCTTTGGTTTGTATGTTTGATAGTTTAATTATAATATGGCGAGGAGAGTTCTTTCCAGGTTTTGTCTTTTTGGTGTCCTAAAGACTTCCTATATCTGCATTGGCATCTCTTTCCCATCTGTTTTTGATTTTAGGGGAAAAATACTGTGTTTTTGAAGATGTGTGCATGTGTTTGTATTATTAAAGGTGGAACCCCAGCCTTATGCATTCTAAACAAGCACCTCACCACTGTACCTATACCCCAGGTCTTTCTGTATTTCTTATTGTAAGTCAGGATTTCACTAAGATGCCCAGGCTGGGATTGTACTTATGGTCTTCCTTGTCCAACCTTCCATGTAGTTCCACATATAGGCCTACTCTGTCACATCACACCATGGATTGTTTTGTGTGTCTATATATATTTTTGTATGTATGTTTAAAGAATGCTTACAGTAACCATGAAGTTCTTAAGAGAAAATTTAGTAGGTTGGTTGTTTTGGATATTCTGAAGTTGACTCCTCCCAGGTCTCTCTTCAGGAAAACAACCAAGAAGGGTATAGTGTCTCTTCCTTGTAGGGGAGAGGCTGAGTAAGTAGCCCTTATAGAAGGTAGATTTAAAAAAAAATATTATTTCTGTATTTATTTGCAAGCCTAAAGAGAGGGAGAGACAGAGAGAGTGCACACCAGAGCCTCTTACTGCTACAAATGAACTATAGATGCATGTGCAACCTTGTACATATCATTTTATGTGGGTACTGGGTAATCGAATCCAGGTTGTCAAGTTTTGCAAGCAAGCACATTACCTGCTGAGCCATCTCTCTCAGCCCAGAAGGTAGATTTTTAACTGCTGGAAATTCAGAAAACTTAATTCAAAGATAAGTGATAACCAAGATTTTCCTTTTGAGGTAGGTGTGGCTATTACTGATGTTCCTCGGAGGGTACCGAGAGATACAGAACACCTTCCGACTTGTCTGCCCACATACCAAGTGATCATAATCCCAGCCTAAATCCTGAAGCCTGGCTACAGTCTAAACCCTAGAAGGCCTGGCTGTACTCTAGGTCTGAGATGGCTCTGAAGCCAGACCTATCTGAGACAGATCATTAGGTGTGACAGAGGGACAGGAATACCCTGAGACCAACAGAAACTTTAAGGAGTTGAGTCTTTCTGTAGTTGTGAGTTGGAAAATGTAGTGCTAAAGTTTGACTTCCTTCAAAGCTATGACACCTCTTGCCAGAATGAAACTACACACAGAAGATGGGGCCATGAGAGGTGAAGGAACTGTGCCTGAGTAGTCCTCACTACCTCCTTCCCTTTGTTTGGGAGTGTCTTCATTGCACAAACTAGAGTCTCGAGAAACAAGTTCTGCACTTACCCACATTACCTGTCATAGAACCTGCTCTGCCAGGCAGATGTCAGACACAGCCCACGGTTGTTCAAAGGAAAGGGCATGTGTTGAAATTTTGAGGGCCAGGCAAATCATTGATTATATTGTTCATATTCTTCATGTCAGTTTGTAATTTATTTATATAGGTGTTCTTTATGTACATAATTATGGAAACATTCTTTTTTCACTTTATTTTATTGGGATACATAAGGTCATTTTTATGCATGCATACAATGTACTTTGATCATACTATTCCAATTTCCCATCAACCTCTTCTTTCTTGCCCCACCTATTAGTCCCTTTTGTTCCCCTAGACAGTTTTGCTTCTACTTTCATGCCATCTGTTGGTACATGACTTTATGTATCTATGCAAAATCTAGGATACACAAATGAGACAAAACATTTATCTTTTTTTGTTTGTTTGTTTTGAGGTAGGGTTTCACTCTAGGCCAGGCTGACCTGGAATTCACTCTGTAGTCTCAGGGTGGCCTTGAACTCATGGTGATCTCCTATCTCTGCTTCCCAAGGGCTGGGGTTAAAGGCATGCACCACCACACTTGGCAAAACATTTATCTTTCTGAGACTAACCTAATTCATGTAATATGATCATCTCCACTTACATTGATTTTCCTGCATGCCATAACTTTGTTATTCTTTGTGATCAAAAAAATGCCATTGTATACATATACCACATTTTATCTATACAATTCTTTGTTACATACTCCTACATTGATCCCACAACTTAGTGAATGTGCATAGTTTTGCTATAAACATTAATGAGCAAGTATCGCTATGAGAGTTGTCTTGGTCTCTTGTGTTAACATCCAGGAGTGGTGTAGCTGGGTCATTTGAGAGGTCTGTTTTAGTGTTTTGAGGAATCTCTATACTGATTTCCATAGTGGCTGTACTAGTTTACATTTATGATGGGAATATTCTAACATGCCAGTTTTATCAGCTGAAGAACTCCCTCTGGAGCCCTGCTCCAAAACCCTAGCTAGCTTCATGATCTCATCCCTCATCAGTGTCAAGTCTTTGAGAGTTGAGATGCCCATTGAACCATTGAAATTCCCTTTTATTGTTAGTAAAATCATGTGTCTTCTTCCATACTGTGGTATGAGAAATGGAGAACTCAAATGAAAACAGTTTATTGTGGCCTGGTTTGTTGACTTATTGGCTAAATGTGGTGGATAATCCCAGGCAAGAGGCAATATTGTAGATTGAAGGAGACCCTTCTACCCAGACCTGCCTGGCAGGGAAGTGAGAATAATAGGATCACGGTGCTTAGAGGACAGTGATGAAGGGAGGGAGGAAGTGAAGGAAGAAGAGAGGGAGTTGGGCAGTAGGAAGGAAGGAAGGGAGGGAGGGAAGATATATGTGCAAAATGGCTTGTGAGGTGATTAATTCTTATGTCCTCACTACTTTCCTCTTTATGGCCAAATTTTGCCTGAAACCCTTCCATGGTATGATGTCTCTTATAGAAGATGGAAGCCATATAACTTTCACTTTATTGTGTTATATTTTTAGATGTAGGGTTTCACTCTGGCTCAAGCTGACCTGGAATTCACTCTGTAGTCTCAGGGTGGCCGCAAATTCACAGCGATCATCCTACTTCTGCCTCACAAGTACTGGGATTAAAGGCATGTGCCACCACGCCCGGCATAACTTTCACTTTGTATGATGTTAGTGTCATTAAGATATACTCTTTTCTTCCTCAATTTTTATTAACATTTTCCATGACGATAAAAAATATCCCATGGTAATACTCTCCCACCCTACTTTCCCCTTTGAAATTCCATTCTCCATCATATCCCCTCCCCATCTCAATCATTCTACTTACATATATACAATACCAACCTATTAAGTACCCTCCTCCCTTCATTCTCTTCCCTTTATGTCTCCTTTTTAACTTACTGGCCTCTGCTACTAAGTATTTTCCTTCTCATGCAGAAGCCTAATCATCTGTAGCTAGGATCCACATATGAGGGAGAACATGTGGTGCTTGGCTTTCTGGGCCTGGGTTACCTCACTTAGTATAATCCTTTCCAGATCCATCCATTTTTCTGCAAATTTCATAACTTCATTTTTCTTTATCACTGAGTAGAACTCCATTGTATAAATGTGCCATATCTTCATTATCCATCATCAGTTGAAGGACATCTAGGCTGGTTCCATTTCCCAGCTATTATAAAATTGAGCAGCAATAAACATGGTTGAGCACGTACTTCTAAGGAAATGAGATGAGTCCTTAGGATATATGCCTAGGAGTGCTATAGCTGGGTCATATGGTAGATCAATCTTTAGCTGTTTTAGGGACCTCCACATTGATTTCCACAATGGCTGGACCAGATTGCATTCCCACCAACAGTGTAGAAGGGTTCCTTTTTTTCCACATCCCCGCCAACATTTATGATCATTTGTTTTCATGATGGTAGCCAATCTGACAGGGGTGAGATGGAATCTCAATGTAGTTTTAATCTGCATTTCCTTGATGACTAGTGACATAGAACATTTTTTTTAGATGCTTTTTTAGATGCTTATATGCCATTCATATTTCTTCCTTTGAGAACTCTCTATTTAGCTCCATAGCCCATTTTTTGATTGGCTTGTTTGATTCCTTATTAGTTAACTTTTTAAGTTCTTTGTATATCCTAGATATTAATCTTCTATCAGATATATAGCTGGCAAAGATTTTTTCCCATTCTGTAGGTTGCCTCTTTGCTTTATTCAGTGTCCTTTGCAGTATAAAATCTTTGTAATTTCATGAGGTCCCTGTGATTAATCTGTGGTTTTATTGCTTGAGCAATTGGGGTTGTATTCAGAAAGTCTTTGCCAAGACTACAGATACATATCCAGTTTTCCCAACACCATTTGCTGAAGAGACTGTCTTTTCTCCAATGAGTATTTTTGGCATTTGTATTGAATATCAGGTGGTTATAGCTACCTGGACTTACATCTGGGTCCTCTATTCTGTTCCACTGATCTACATGTCTGCTTTTGTGCCAGTATCACACTGTTTTTGTTACTATGGCTCTGTAGTATAGGTTAAAATCAGGTATGTATGGTGATACCACCAGCCTTATTTTTGTTGCTCAGTATTATTTTAGATATTTGAGGTTTTTTGTGCTTCCAAATGAATTTTTGGATTGTTTTTTTTTTCTATTTCCATGAAGAATGCCTTTGGAACTTTGACAGGGATTGCATTAAATGTGTAGATTGCTTTTGGTAAGATTGCCATTTTCACAATATTGATTCTTCCAATCCAGGAACAAGGGATGTTTTTCCACTTCCTAGTGTCTTCTGCAATTTCTTGTTTGAGCATTTTAAAGTTCTCATTGTAGAGATTCTGTATTTCCTTGGTTAGGTTTATTCCAAGGTACTTTATTTTTTTTGATGCAATAGTGAATGGGAGTGAATCTCTGATTTCATCCTTTCTGTGTTTGTTGTTAGCATATATGAAGGCTACTGATTTCTGTGTATTTATTTTGTATCCTGCTACATGGCTGTAGGTTTTTTCAGCTCTAACAGTTTGCTAGTAGAGTCTTCAGGGTCCTTTATATATAGAATCATGCCATATGCAAATAATGATAACTTGATCTCTTCCTTATCTTTCTTGACTAACGTTGTACTGAAGTCTACCTTGTCAGATATTAGGATAGCAACCCCTGCTTGTTTTCTAGGCCCATTTGCTTGAAACACCGTTTTCCAACCTTTCACCCTAATATAATATCCATCCTTTGTAGAAAGGTGAGTTTCTTTGAGACAACAAATTGTAGGATCCTGCTTTTTAACCCAGTCTGCTAACCTATGTCTTTTGGTTGGGGCATTGAGGCCATTGATATTAAGTGATATTATTGAAAGGTGTGTATTTATGTTTGCCATTTTTTTTGTGTGTGTGGTTCTGGTTCTACTTTTGCTCTCTTATGTTAATTAGTATTTGAGTATTGCTTGTTTTTTCCAGGTTCCTTATATGTGAGCTTTTCCTTCTCTTCAGCATAGAGGATTCTTTCAAGTATTTTCTGTAGAGCTGGTTTTGTCTTCAAATACTCCTTTAGCCTGCTTTGTCATGGAATGTGATTATTTCTCCATCTATCTGAATGGATAGCATTGCAGGATAAAGTAACCTTGGTTGACAGTTGTTATCTTTCAGAATTTGGAATACATTACTCCAACCCCTTCTTTTAAAGTTTGTGTTGAGTAATCTGCTGTAATCCTGATGGGCTTGCCTTTGTAGGTAACTTGATTTTTCTCTCTGACTGCTTTCAATATTTTTTTCTTTGATTTGTGTGTTTGGTAGTTTTATTATAATATGGTGAGGAGAGGTTCTTTCCAGGTTTTGTCTGGCTGGTATTCTAAAGGCTTCCTGTATCTGCATTGACACATCTTTCCCAATTTGGGGGAAGTTTTCTTCTGTGATTTTGTTGAGGATGCCTAATATGCCTTTGGAGTGAGATTCTTCTCCTGCTACTATGCCCTGAATTCTTATGTTTGATCTTTTCATAGTGTTCCGAATATCTTGAAAGTCCCATTCATAATTTTCTATTAGTTTGTCTTTCTCTTTGTTGGACTGTATTAGATCTGCCACCTGGTCTTCTAGCTTAGATAGTCTGTCCTCTCCTTCATACATTCTACTGGTGAGATTTTCTACAGAGTTTTTTTTTTTTTTTTTTTTTCATTAACTGTGTTCTTCATTGCTAGTAATTCTGACTGGTTTTCCTTTATTATTTCTATTTCCTTATTTATGTCTTGTATTGCTTTCTTTATTTCATTAAATTGGTGTCCTGCATCTTCTTTGATTCCTTTGATTTCCTCTTTTATTCTTTTGAATTGTTTGACTTCTTTGAACATAGTTACAATCATTCTTTTGAAATCTTTCTCAGGCATTTCCTCCAACTCGTTCTCACTGGAGGTCATCTCTGATGCATTAATAGTTTTTGGTGGATTTATATTGTCTTGATTTTTGGTGTTTCTTGTGTTATAATGTATATATTTTTGCATCTTGGATTAAGTTAATGCTTGGATTTTCTAGTTTGCTGGGTATTCTTAGCTGTATCAATTGATCTGATATTATATATCTTCAGGGTAGGAGATTAAGATGCTAGGTGTGTCTTTTAACAGCCTCAGAGTATCTAGAAAAGTGTTCCTAGGGGTTGAGTTTGCCTGCTATGGGAGTATTCAAGTAGGCTGAGTTGAACAAAATACAGGTAGATTCTAAAATTTAACTAAACACTGTACACATTCAATCAACAACAGCACCAAGTATTTATTCAAGAGTTGGTGTTATAACAACCAGATCCTCTATCAACAAAGAGGTTAAGATTTCTGGTCTGTTGAGGGTTCCAAGTCAGCTTGTGACCAAGTGAGACCCTTCCCTGGTGCAATCCCAGTTACCTTTTTGTATGATTTTGGTCTCAGTCAAGTAGGTTGGCTGGGTCTCTGGACCGCTGTTCTGTTTTCTGGAGCTGGGCATTGGTTTTTCCTGTGGGGCAAACTGAGCCTGGAAACTATGGCCCTGCAGATGGGCACTCTTGCTGTTGGAACTGCTGCTGTTGCTGCTGAAGCTGCCGCTGCTGGTTCCACCACTGCTGGTGAAGCTGCCGCTGCTGGTTCCAACACTGCTGGTGTCGCTGCTGCTGCTGGGTCTTCCACTGCTGGTATAGCTGCTGCTGCTGGGTCCGCCACTGCTGCTGGAGCTGCTGCTGCCACTAAGATATATCCTTATAAGCCTAGTCTTGTGAAATCCCACACTTAATGTTGACATAATGAAAAGTGTCCAGTCTAAAATTACTATATCCATTTGGTAATGGAAATTAAATAGCATTTCATCTCATTTCATCTACTTATATGATAGTAGGCTACACTTATAGACATTGTAAGTAGTAAGCAAGGTTGTTTTATTTTTTTCCTTTGTCTTTTATCACTGCTTGATTGTAATGGAACAAGTCATTCATTGTAACAATTCTGTAAGAATTCTTGTAAGAAATCTGTAACTAAACTGGGTTCTGCCAGCCAACAACCAGCATTCCTCATCTGTCTTTGGAAATGGCCAGACCCCTTCAGGCCCCAAAGTTGAGAAGTTCCTTAATGGACACTCTACGCCTCCCTTTCTTGCCACCTCAGAATCTGCCTCTGTGCCCTCTGCCCTCCTTCCCCATCCTGAGTCCTGAGACCCAGAACCTGGCTTCTCCCTCTCTGGGCTGAGGCACTGCTGTGCTGTGAGCTGGTCCTTCAGCTGTGAATCCTGCTGCAGTGGAGAGTAAAGCAGTGTTTAGAGATGTGTTTCCTTCCTTCAGAATGTCTCATGCTAAAGTGATCTCAAGGATCCAAAGGTTGGTGACTTGCTGTCTTTGAGCATTGCTTGTTCTTCTGGCCCAAGCATGAGGTCTCATAGCTCAGACTGCAAGTGGGAGGATATACACAAGAAAACCATGGGCTGGAGAGATGGTTTAGCAGTTAAGGCGCATGCCTGCAAAGCCTAAGGACCCAGGTTTGATTCTCCAGGTCCCATGTAAGCCAGATGTCCATGGTGGCACATGCATCTGGAGCTTGTTTATAGTGGCTAGAGGTCCTGGCATGCTCATTCTCACTCTCTGTCTCTCTCTCTCTCGGTCTCTAATAAAAAACAAATTAATAAAAAGAAAAACATGTCAGTTTAATAATTAAAGTTTATCCTCATGGCATTCTTTTTAAAACAACTTTTGTTATTTTTTAAAAAGATTTTATTTTCATTTATTTATTAGGGACCGAAAGAGAGAGAGAATGAATGGGTGTACCAGCCCCTCTAGCCATGATTATGCATCTGGTTTATGTGGGACCTGTTTATTATGTGACCCTGCGTCCTTAGGCCATCTGCTGAGCCCTACATTGGCATTTTCAAACTGATTCTATAAAAAAAAGATTTTTTTTTTTTCTAGAGGTAGTGTCTCACTCTAGTCCAGGATAAACTGGGACTCACTCTGTAGTTCTAGGCTGGCCTCAATCTCATGGCGATCATCCAACCTCTGCCTCTCGAGTGCTGGCACTAAAGGCATGAGCCACCTTGCCTGGCCTCCTTATTTCTTTTCTTACTGTAAATTGTCATTCTGTGGTATATTCTGTCTAAGAAACTCAGAATCTCAGTCCCAAAACAGAGTGGCACGTTCCCCACCTGAGTGCCAACCTGGCTTGTTAGAGAAGAGATCACTTCTTTCTAGCACATTGACATCTCGGTCAGAGTGCGTGAGGCTCTTTTTGCTGGTATGCAAAGGCCCTCAGTAACCACGGCCAAGCCTCAGAGGTTTAGTCAAGGGCAGTTGCAGCAGAAAGTCTTGGGGGCCAGGCCTTCTTACAGCAGAGGGATGGAGAGGCAGAGCTGGTTTCAGTGCTAGGCTTCACATGTGCTTTGGGCCCAGTGTTATTTTAATCTTTTAGAGTTTATTATTTTAGTAGAAAGTGTGAACATTTAAACAATTATGTTTCTTTATTGTGTAATAAGGGAAACTGAGTTATAAAACAGTTTAACAAATTAACTTTACCATTGAAATAGATGTTCACCTGGACTTGGAAGAGCACCTGGCAAAGTTCATGAATACTGAAGAAGCCATCATTTATTCGTTTGGCTTTTCCACCATAGCCAGTGCAATGCCTGCTTACTCTAAGAGAGGGGACATTGTTATTTGTATATGTAGCCTTCAACAACACTTTACACATTTATTTATTTAAGAGAGAGAGAAACTGGTGACAGACAGTGAGTATGGGGGTACCAGTGCTTCCTGCTACTGCCAATGAAGTCCAGATGCTTCTGCCTCTTAGTGCATCTGGGTACTCATGATTCAAACTCAGGTCCTTAGGCTTTGCAGGTAAGCACCTTAACTGCTAAGCCATCTCTAAAACATTCCTACATTGGAAGTTACCTGCCTAATGAAGAATTTTGGTTTTAATGAAATGCTTTGGGGACTCAGGAAATGGCTCAGCCTTTGAAGGCACTTGCTTACAAATCCTACTGACCTGGGATTGATTCCCCAGTACCCATATAAAGCCAGATGCAAAGTGGCAAGTGCTTCAGATGTTTGTTTGCAGTCACAAGAGACCATGGTGTACCCCCACCACACAAATAAATAAATACAAACAATTCTTTTTAAAAAGAAAGAAATGCTTGGTTTCCCCAGTCAAGTTATGTCAGGTCTTTACCTGTAAGATATCAAAAGGTTCAGTAGTCACTTCCCTGGCATTGTGATTGTACTGCTTCATGTCCAGATGAGGCCTGCCTTTTGTTAAGGTCTGTGGCTCTGTCATGCCCTTGAGTTGTAATCATGAGCTCACATTGTTCACACAGCCTGGCAAAAGTCACACACTTGTTATCACCAGCCTATCCAGTCTCCTATCTGGTGATCTTGCCTCAATGCTTATTAATAATAGAGGAGCTGTGCTGGAGAGATGGTTCAGCAGTTAAGGTGCTTGCTTGAAAAAGCCAAATGCCAGTGTGTACTTAGTGTACCTAGACTGTCTCCATCTTCATTGCTGAAGGGGACTTTGAGTTTTGCTTAGTTTCTTCTGTCTAGAGATTTAAGCTACCTCCCACATTTGGGAGTTTTAGCTTGTTTCTTTGACTCCTTTGACCATCCTGTCCTCTTGCTCTTTGCCTTCTGTGGCACCAGTGACACAAATGTTGGATTACATATTAAATTTTCACAGGTCATTGAAGCTGTGCTCACTTTCTTTGCACCCCCCTTTTTTTGTGCACCCTTTGGACATCTTACTTAACCTTTCTTAGCCACCATTTCCTCATTGATGAGTGTTAGGATAGTTAGGATAGTTGTTCAGGCCAGCTGTCGCGTCCGCCTCGACCAGCAAAGAAGACACAACCACCAGTTATTCTTACAGGAGTTTATTCAGGCAACTTCAAGCTTCACCTCCCCCGAGCCTCGGGCGGGGATTCCTTATAAGCGCACTCACTCCGCCCAATCACTCCAGGCCACGCAACCCCTCCAGACGAGCATCAGAAACCAATGAGCGGCAGAGATGGCAAACTCCTCCAAATATGGACTTGTTTGTCCCAAGCACTGAACTTCCGTCAGGCGCCATCTTTAGGGCTTGGCCAGGGGTACTCTCCCCATAGGCCTTGGCCATGCGGGCTGAGGGGCTCCCCACAGCCAGTTAGTAATTGATCACTAAAACATATTTTTTAAAAAGTATTTTATTTATTTATGAGAGAGAGAGAGAGAGAGGGAGGGAGGGAGGCAGAGAGAGGGGGTGGAGAGTATGGGCACACCAGGGCCTTTAGCCACTGAAATGAACTCCAGACACATGTACCACCTTGTCATCTCTCTTATGTGGGTACTGGGAACTGAACCTGGGTCCTCTGGCTTTGCTGGCATGCACCTTAACCACTAAGCTCTCTCTCCAGCACCCCTTAAACATTTTTTCTCCTGGATTTTCTATGAGGTCATTGCCAGATCAGCTGTCCTGGGATATCTGTCATCCCAAGACTACAAGAGATTGTGATCAAAAGGACCTGCATCCTCAATGAGGAGGGCCTCTTCAGAAAGGGGCAGGGATGAGGGAAATGATGGTACCAACATGTATTGTTTACATACTAAGTATGTCCATATCTAATCAAAATAAACTTTAAGAAGGTATGGTCCTTTTAAAGATAATTATACAGTCCTTTTGTATGTTCTAACCAGCTAAATTATGTATAAAATGGTAATTTGTCATTGAAAACTTGCTTCAGATCATATTTGGATATTAAGTAAAGGTGTTGCTATTTGTTAAATGTATTTTGGGTTAGAGAGTCATGTCTGATTGTAATTGCCTTATTGTTACCACAGGTATCTGCAGCAGATATAGGAGTGGTTATTCTGGCTTTGTCTATTATTTCTCAGGGGGCAGAAGTGGGGCTTGTACCCAGGGAGCAGGAGAATGGGTATTCTCATTCTGCCAAGTAGCACCAAAACCATTAGTTTTTAACAAGATGCATATAATGAATTCAAAAAACTTCCTATCAGAACAGACATGTTTAGTTACATGGAGGAGAAACTGCAGCAAATCTTAATGAATTTATAATCCAAGTGAGACTCCTTCACCCTCCCCACCTTTTCTTCCTGTGGGGAGTCACTGCTCCCAACAAAATCTTCCGGGCCCTGCAGGCTGCTTTCAGTATTTCCTTCCCTGCAATCTGCCAGGCCCCCAGTGGTGGTATTTTAAAGTGGCTCCTTGGTGTCCCATTACAGAACGGCACATAGGAGATGTGTCCTTTCATGACTTATTGTCCTGTCAGCGTAGAAGGGAGGGATCAGTCTTCTCTGTAGCTCTTCAGGAGGACTGTCTTGGGAGCCTAGTCCCCTGCAAGTAGACTTGGCCAGTCCAACTCATTCCTAGCCCAGGTTAACTGATAAGATGTTCATCACATTCTTCAATTTTGTATTTCTATTTTCCCAAATACTTGCATTATTTATTTTGGATCCTGCCATCTTTGTTAAGGAGTCAGCCTAGACTTCCTGGTAAGATGGCAGCTTAGCTGCATAAGAGCCATGCCAAACCAGCTTACGGAGGGATTTAAGCAAAACCACAGCAAAATATACTCTTCTGAAAAGTGAAGGAGTATAGGTTATTCTTAGACACAGTGGAGAAGCAGGAGAGACCAAGATCCACCAGAAAGGAAGAAAACAGCCAGAATCCCACTGACGCACTTGTGGCCCACCCTACACTGCCCCCCAGTGCACCTAGTGATAGCAGCAGCAGAGAACAAACAAGGGGATTTTCCAACCTCTTCAGCCTCCTGGCAAAGTCAAGAAATCTGAAGGAAAGACAGCTGAGATCAACGACAGAGCTGCTGAGATGTATATATGTGGGACTGCACAAGCAGCTCCAGGCTCTCTGCACTCTTCCATCCCCCAGCCGTCAGAACTGAAAACCTCTGGCATTCAGCCCCAGTGGCAGCACAGCTGATGGGAGCTCCAGCTGCACAGCACAGCACAGAGGGATCGAGGCGGGCACTCAGCAGCTGAGGTTGGAAGCCACTCCAAAAGGTAACAAGGCCGACTGACAAAACAGCCGCACCAGCAACAACAACAACAACACAAACAGGTTCATAGGCCGGCGTCAGAAGAGCTAATCCCTCTTTCCTTGTCAGGACAGGTTATGAGTTACATATTCTTGTTTGGCTTTACCATTTTCAAATAAGCTGTATTTGGGGGTTGAATATTGTTGCCTTTGATGCCTTCAAATTTATAGGGCCTTTGTCTATTGCTTCTGTTGTTATTGGGGGCAGGGTTTGATTCAGATCCAGGCTGGCCTGGAACCCAATTTAGAACAGAATTCTCTACCTCCAAGCAGACAGGATTAAGGGTGTAGAGCAACACACACCTGTAGGGATTTTGGCTTTATAAGACTATCTGTTTGTTTTAATCCTCACAATTGCATACTCTGTGCTGGTTTTTATTGAATGTGTATATTGCTCAGTTGAAGTTTAGCATTTGCCAGTAAATGGTTCTATCCAGTCCACTAGAGTACTTGCTTAGCAAGCAAACTCAACACCTAGGATTACTTCTGTGGTTGGATTGGAGTACAAGAGCTACACTTGGCACCTTAAACTCATATCCTAACAGTATATAAAGATGGATCACCATGGGCTGGAGAGATGGGTTAGTGGTTAGGCACTTGCCTGTGAAGCCTAAAGACCCTGGTTCGAGGCTTGATTCCCCAGGACCCATGTTAGCCAGATGCACAAGGAGGTGCACGCGTCTGGAGTTCATTTGCAGTGGCTGGAGGCCTTCGCATGCCCATTTTTCTCTCTCTCTCAAATAAATAAATGAACAAAACGTATTTTTAAAAAGATGGATCACCACATCTAAGAACACAGATAAGTAGATAATCCAAGCATCAAATTAATTTGGGATGCAAAAGTTACTACATTGTAATATAAGAAACACAAAGAATCAAGATAATACAATCCTACCAAAATTATAAATCCATCAGAAATGATCACCAATGAGACTGTTTTAGATGAAATGCCTAACAAAGATTTCAAAAAACTTGATTGTATGTATACACAAATACATCAAAGAAGAAATCAAAGGAATCAAAGAAGAAAAAAATCTACTGAAACAGAACACAGGAAACCAGCTTAATGAAATAGGGAGGTCATTACAAGAAAGGAGTAAGGAAATAGAAATACTGAAGAAAAACCAGGGTGAAATTCTAGCTCTGAAGAACACAATTAGTCAAATAAAAAGCTCTGTGGAAGGTCTCACCAGTAGAATGGATGAAGGAGAGAAGAGAATATCTAAATTAGAAAACCAGGAGGAAGACCTAACACAGTCCAACAAATAGAAAGACAAGCTAATAGGAAAGTATAAATGAGAATATCAAGATATCAGGGACACTATGAAAAGATCAAACATAAGAATTCAGGGTATAGTAGAAGGAGAAGAATTTCAATCCACAAGCTTAGTAGGCATTTTCAACAAAATCACAGAAGAAAAATTTCCCCAAATTGGAAAAGAAATAACAATGCAGACACAAGAACCTTTTAGGACACCAAGAAGACAAAACCTGGAAAGAACCACTCCTCATCATGTTATAGTTAAACTACTAAACATGCAATCCGAACAAAACATATTGAAAGTAGATAGAGAGGAAAAGCAAGTTACCTACAAAGGCAAGCCCATCAGAATGACAGCAGATTACTAAATATAAACTTTAAAAACCATTTTGGCTTGGAATGATGTGTTCCAAGTTCTGAAAGGTAACAACAGTCAACCAAGGTTACTTTATTCTGCAAAACTATGTATCCAAATTGATGGAGAAATAAGGACATTCCACAACAAAAACAGGTTAAGGAATTTATGACAACTAAACCAGCTTTACAGAAAATCCTTGGAGGAATCCTTCATGCTGAAGACAAAGCAAAACACACATGGGAGGAAATGGGAAAAAAATAAACCATACTGAATAAGAGTTTAAACAATGAGTAAATGGAAAACAGGAAGCACTACAAAATAAGAAGAATGGTAGGAATAAATACATAATTTTCACTAATTATTCTTAATATCAATGGCCTTAATGCCCCAACCAAAAGACACAGGCTTGCAGACTGGATTAAAAGGCAAGATCCTGCTCTTTGTTGCCTTAAAAAAACTCATCTCTCAATACAAGGTAGACACTGTCTTAGGGTGAAAGGATAGAAAATGGCATTACAAGCATATGGGCCTAGGAAGCAATCAGGGGTTGCTATCCTAATATCAGACAAGATAGACCTCAAACCAAAATTAGTGAGGAAAGATAAAGGTCATTTTATACCGATTAAAGGAACACTCCAACAGGAGGACATTACAATCCTAAACATATATGGACCAAACATGGGGGCTCCCAGTTTCATCAAACACGATTAGACTTAAGGTCACAGATAACATCAAATGCAATTATGGTGGGAGACTTCAATACCCCACTCATCAATTGATGTGTCATCCTGGCAAAAAATGAACAGAGAGACTTCTGACTTAAATGATGTCATGGAAAAAATGGACCTAACAGAGATCTACAGAACATTCCATCCAAATATTGCAGAATGTACATTTTTCTCAGCAACACATGGAACATTCTCTAAAATAGACCATATATTAGGACACAAAGCAAATCTCCACAATTATAGGAAAATTGAAATAATCCCTTGTACTCTATCTGACCACCCTGGGGTTAAACTGCAAATCAGCAACAAGAAAAGCTACAGAGTATAGAGAAATTTGTGGAGATTAAACAGTCACTATTGAATGATCAGTGGGTCATTGAAGAAATCAAAGAGGAAATCAATAAATTCATAGAAACAAATGATGATGATAATACAACATACTAAAACCTTTGGGACACAATAAAGGCAGTCCTAAGAGGGAAATTTATGGCTCTAAATTCCTATATTAAGAAATTAGAAAGTTCACAAAGAAACAATTTCAGCTCCACCTTAAGTCCTTTGAAAAAGAAGAAAAAGGCAAACCAAAAAGCAGTAGATGAGAAGAAATCATAAAGATCAGGGCAGAAATTAATGAAATAGAGACCCCCCGCAAATCCAAAGAATCAATGAAACAAAGAGTTGGTTCTTTGAAAGGATAAACACGATTGATAAACCCTTAGCAAATTTGACCAGAAGAAAGAGAGAAGAGACAAAAATTAATAAAATTAGAGATGAAAAAGGCACCATTACAACAGATACAAAAGAAATTCAGACAATTATAAGGACATGCTTTGAGAATATATATATACCTCTAAGTTTGAAAATCAGAAAGAAATGGATGATTTCCTTGATTCACATGACCTACCAAAACTAAATCAAGATGAGATAATCCATTTAAGTAGACCTATAACAAGTACAGAGATACAAGCAGTTATAAAAAGTCTCCCAACTAAAAAAAGCCCAGGTCCTGATGGATTCACTGGCAAATTTTACCATACCTTCATGGAAGAATTGACACTAATGCTTCTCAAACTTTTCCATAAAATAGAAAAGGAATGAATCCTACCCAACTCCTTCTATGAAGCCAGCATCAGCCTCATAGCAAAACCAGGCAAAGACAGAACAAAAAAAGAAAATTACAGACCAATCTCCCTCATGTATACATATGCAAAAATTGTGAACAAAATATTGGTAAACAGAATACAAGAATATATCAAAAAGATTATTCACCCCAACCAAGTTGGCTTTATCCTAGGGATGCAGGGATCGCTCAACATATGCAAATCAATAAATGTAATACATCATATAAATGGACTGAAGGACAAAAATCACATGATCATCTCCATAGATGCTGAAAAGGCCTTTGACAAAATCTAACATCTTTTCCTGGTAAAAGTATTACTGAAACTGGGATTAGAAGGGACATATCTCAAGATAATAAAAGTTATTTATGACAAACCTACAACCAACATAATACAAAATGGTGAAAAACTCTAAGTTTTTTCACTAACTTCAGGAACAAAACAAGGGTGTCCACTGTCCCCACTTTCACTTAATATAGTACTGGAAGTCTTAGCTAGAGCAATAAGGCAAGAGACACTCAGAAAAGGGTTACAAATTGGAAAGGAATAGATCAAATTATCACTATTTGTAGATGATATTATCCTATACATAAAAGACCCTAAAAACTTTACCAGCAAACTGTTGGAGCTGATAAGCATTTTTAGCAATGTAGCAGGACGCAAAATAAATGCACAGAAATCAGTAGCTTTCCTATATACTAACAACAAACATGCGGAGAATGAAATCAGGGAATCTCGCCCATTCACAGTTGCTTAAAAAAAAAAAAAAAAAAAACCCTTGGAATAAACTTAACTAAGGAAGTGAAGGAGCTCTACAATGAGAACTTTAAAACCCTCAAGCGAGAAATTGCAGAAGACACAAGAAATGGAAAGATATCCCATGTTCTTGGATTGGAGGAATCAATATTGTGAAAATGTCAATCTTACCAAAAGCAATCTATACATTTAATGCAATCCCCATTAAAATTCCAATGGCATTCTTCACAGGAATGGAAAAAAAAATCCAAAACTTCATTTTAAGCAAAAAAAACAAACAAAAAAAAACCCCTCAAATAAGCTGGTGGTATCACCATACCAATTTTGAGCTATATTACAAAGCCATAGTAACAAAAACAGCATGGTATTGGCACAAAGACAGGCATGTAGATCAATGGAACAGAATAGATGACCCAGATTTTAATCCAGGCAGCTATAGCCATCTGACTTTTTTGACAAAAATATTCATTGGAGAAAAGACAGCCTCTTCAACAAGTGGTGCTGGGAAAACTGGATATCTATATGTAGAGGATGAAAATAAATCCTTGCATTTCTGCATGCACAACAATAAAGTCCAAATGGATCAGGGGCTTCAATAGACCTGAAACTGAAAGTGCTAAAGGAAAAGGTAGAGGAAACCATCCAACATATTGGCATAGGAAATGACTTTCTGAATATAATCCCAATTGCTCAGGAAATAAAACCACTAATCAATCACTGGGATCTCATGGAATTACAAAGCTTTTGTACAGCAAAGGAAACTGTGAATAGAGCAAAGAGACAACCTACAGAATGGGAGAAAATATTTGCGAGATATATATCTGACAGAGGATTAATATCCAGAATATACAAAATACACAAAAAACAAAACAATAAGAAATCAAACAACCCAATTAAAAAATGGGCTATGGAACTAAATTGAGAGCTCTCAAAGGAATAAATACAGATAGATATAAACATCTTTTTAAAAAAGTTTTACATCCTTAGCCATCAGGGAAATGCAAATTAAAACTATTTTGAGGGCTGGAGAGATGGCTTAGCAGTTAAGCGCTTGCCTTTGAAGCCTAAGGACCCTGGTTCGAGGCTTGGTTCCCCAGGTCCCACATTAGCCAGATGCACAAGGGGGCGTACACGTCTGGAGTTCGTTTGCAGAGGCTGGAAGCCCTGGCATGCCCATTCTCTCTCTCTCCCTCTATCTGTCTGTGTCTGTCACTCTCAAATAAATTTTAAAAACAAAAGCTACTTTGAGATTCTGTCTCACTCCTGTCAGAATGGCTACCATCAAGAAAACAAATGACAATAAATGTTGGTGAGGATGCGGGGTAAAAAAGGAATGCTTCCACACTGTTCGTGGGAATGTAATCTGGTACAGCCATTGTGAAAATCAGTGGGGAGGTTCTTGAGACAGCTAAAAATAGACTTGCCATATGATCCTAGCTATAGCACTCCTAGTCATTAGGATGTATGCCTTAGAGATATGTGCATAACCATGTTTATTGCTGCTCTATTCCCAGTAGCTAGTAAATGGAACCAGACTAGATGTTCCTCAATAGATGAGTGGCTAATAAAGATGTGGTACATTTACACAATGGAGTTCTATTCAGTGGTAAAGAAAAATGAAATTATGAAATTTTCTGGGAAATGGATGGATCTGGAAAGGATTATACTAAGTGAGGTAACCCAGGCCTAGAAATCCAAATGTCACATGTTCTCTTTCATATGTGGATCCTAACTACAAATGTTTAGACTTGTGTATGAGCTGGACCCAAAAATTCGTAACAGAGGCCAGTAAGCTAGAAAAAGGCTATAAGTAAGGGAGGAGAGGGAAGAACTTTAGGGGATGGTATTCTATATATACAGGTAGAAGAACAGATTACAGGGAGTGTAATCTCCTTAAGTGAGGCCAGAGGAAGAGATTGAGTAAGAGAAGGGTTGGGGAAGGTCAATCAAAATTGAAGATATTCTTTTTTTTTTTTAATTTTTTTTGTTTATTTTTATTTATTTATTTGAGAGTGGCAGAGAGAGAAAGAAGCAGAAAGATAGAGAGAATTGGTGAGCCAGGGCTTCCAGCCACTGCAAATGAACTCCAGACACGTGTGCACCTTGTGCATCTGGCTAACATGGGTCCTGGGGAATAGAGCCTTGAACCGGGGTCCTTAAGCTTCACAGGCAAGCGTTTAACCACTAAGCCATCTCTCCAGTCCCAAATTGAAGATATTCTTAATAGTACATATGAAAGCCTATTTTTTAGATAATGTCACATCTTGAAGCCATAGATTGCTACTAGAAAAATTTCAGTGCCAGGAATGGGATATCTTCCAGTGAGTTGTTGGCCAGGGAGGTCCCTGTTGCCTCTAAAACATTACAGGCTACTGCCAAGGCCCTTGGTTTCTCAAAAGTTACAGATGCAAGCCCCTGCTGCTGAAGATTTCACATGCCTTAGCACCACGGTCACTGAGAAATCAAGCTTGTGCTGAGCAGAAAGCCTCCTCCCTGTAGACCAGCCAAGTGAAAGCTGGAAAAACTGCACTGCATGCAGCCCTAGAGGAGACAGAAGTAATCAGCAATGAAAACAGTGGACACTGGAAGACCGAAGGTTGGTCATACAGGCCAAATGACAGAATGGGTGCAATGGTGGCATGTCTGCTCTGGGGAAAACCAACTGCTCTCTAATTGGACTGGAGGCCTGCTCTATGGGAGGGAATACATGCCTGGTATTGAAAATCTAATCAAAAGCCTATGACAAGGGAGGTAATGAGCCTTAGGAGTATAAAGCCTGTTCTTGTCTGGCTAAATGCATATATTATGCTCACCAAACTGCCCTGAAGGTACTACATTTAATGCTAATATTCATATATTAATACTACTCTCACTTTTTGGTTAGAGAAGCTTCTCTTTTCAGATGGTGGTGACCATGGGATGACATAGAAGGCATCTTATTGCTGAGATGAAATGACAGAGGAGTGTTCAGCACTGAAATAACTCTATCACACCCTCCAAGACTTGAGGTCCATTGCGGAAGAGGTGTTGGGAAGAATGTAAGAGCCAAAGGAAGGTCAGCACTCCTTACAATGCAACTGTATAGTCAGAAATTGGCCTTGACGTCTATGACCTCACAGTGCCTAGCAATACCTTCACAAGTCCCTCATAACAGAAGAAAAAGATGATGATATCAAAATAAAAGAGAGACTAATGGAGAGAGGGAGGGGATATGATGGAGAGTGGAGGTGTGAAGGGGTAGTGGGGGAGAGGAGAAAATTTTCATGGTTTATTTTCTGTAAGTATAGATGTCAATAATTTTTTTTAAGGAGTAAATAACTACTCTAACCAGGAGTAGTAAACACTCAAGGAACATGGTTAAAGCTAATCTTTTTTCAGTGTGACTGGTGGACATCATGTATATTTGCCCAAATACCACATGTTGAATTCTAGATTGTGACTGGAGCAGGGCTGAAGACTCTCAAGCTTCTACTGTGTGTAGACTAGTCAGCATCTCGGGTGACTAGAGCAGGGCTGTAGTCTTCTCAGCAGGGGCAGGCGTCCTCTGGAGCTTGTCCTTGTGGAGACCTGCTGGGACCATGGTGACTTGCCACCCATCACAATTGACTGAGGACACTGTTTTGTTTTTTTTTTTTACTCTGGTGTGATGAACCTATATTATTTGTCTTGGCTGATGAGTATGGGCCCAATTACCTAGAAGTAAGTGGGTCCATATGTGTTACAAATTTTAAGTGAATGCCATCAATGGCAGAAGAATCTGACTCACCTCTACAAATTGAAGGAAAAAGACCCCATCAAAAAGTCAGCACCGGGCTGGAGAGATGGCTTAGTGGTTAAACGCTTGCCTGTGAAGCCTAAGGACCCTTGTTCAAGGCTTGATTCCCCAGGACCCACGTTAGCCAGATGCACAAGGGGGCGAACGCATCTGGCGTTTGTGTGCAGTGGCTGGAAGCCCTGGCACGCCCATTCTCTCTCTCTCTCTGTATCTGCCTCTTTCTCTCCCTGTCACTCTCAACTAAATAAAAAATGAACAAAAATAAAAAATAAAAAAAGCACCACCAATATCAGCAAGCATGAACAACAAGAGTACAAAATTGTTTTAATATGTTAGGGCTGGTCTCCAGATTTCCACCAAACACAGCTTAGTGCCAGACTCTAATATCTACCCCCAGTGATGCACCATTTTCTTGGTAGGACTTTTTCTATTGGCGATTTAAGATTTAAGCCTAATTCAGAGGTAGGAGGATTGCTGAGGGTTCGAGGCCACCCTGAGATTACAGAGTGAATTCCAGGTCAGCCTGGGCTAGAATGAGACCTGCCTTCAAAGAAAAAGAATTTTCTTTTACATTGTACAGTCTTGTAGTCCCTCAGCCCGGGTCCACATTTCCACATTTCCTCTGAGGGCCCTCCTCAGTAGGGCCCTTGGTGTTCTCTGTGCGGTAGTTGGCACCTCAATGCTTGTGGTTTATAGTGTCAAATTTTAGTGGAAACACTAAAGAAGTAGCTTTGTCGAAGATAATCATAAAAATTTAATTAATGACCCATTAAAAATCATTAACAAAAAAATGATTTAAGCCTAATTCTACGGACCACACACTTAAACCATTATGTTTTGTCTTTGGCCTTCCCATAGACTCACAACCATCTGACGATGTAAATTGTATTCCGTCTAACTTTAAAGGTCCCCTAACCTTTACCAACATTAATATTGTTTCAAAATCCCAAGTCTCATCTGATATTGAGTACTGTTTGGTAACTGTAAATACTATAAAATCAAAACAAGTTAATATATTTTTATGCACAAAGGCACAGAGTAAGCATTTCTATTGTAAGAGGACATAAGAAGAAGAGACTGGACAAATACAAGTCAATAACCACTAGGTAAACATAACCAGTGAGGATAATTTCTAAATTTATTATTTAATTATTTATTTAGTTAGTTATAGTATTATTTATTTATTACATAAAATGGGCTAGTTAATCAGGGCCAGGTAGAAGCAGAAGAAGACAGGAGTTAATGTAAGGGCTTAGGATTGTAAGCAAGCATCAGAAAGGGGAGCCCGTCAGTCTGAAACTGTTTATTTGGATTTTTTTTTTTTTTTTTGGTTTTTGAGGTAGGGTCTAACTCTAGCCAAGCCCGACCTAGAATTCACTATGTAGTCTCAGGCTGGCCTCAAACTCACAGTGATCCTCCTACCTCAGCCTCCCAAGTGCTGAAACTAAAGGCAAGAGCAAACATGCCTGGCTTCTTAAGACCATGAATACAGCCAAAATTAATGTTTTTTTTTTTTTTTTGCGGTAGGGTCTCAGTGTAGCCCAGGCTGACCTGGAATTCACTATGGAGTCTCAGGGTGGCCTCAAACTCACAGCAATCCTCCTACCTCTGCCTCCCTAGTGCTGGGATTAAAGGCGTGCACCACCACGCCTGGCTTAATGATGTATTTTGAGAGGCCATTTATACCTCCATAGGAGAGACACTTGAGCACCTATGAAGAGATTTTCAACCCTCAAATATTGTGTCATCTGGTAGGATAGGTCAAGAGCATGCTGGCCATGGGGCACCCTTTGGAAGCATTTGTTGTGATGAACCATTTTGCAGATACACTGATTAGCAAAACAGATTTAGTTAAAGAAGTACAGAAAATATCTAGTGAACAAAATAGATCTGGTTAGAAAATGACACAAAATTTTTAAATCATCTTCCTTAACATTAAATTTAGTTGTCAGGTGATAGTGTAAGCCATACCCTGTCGGGAGCCATAGAGCAAAAGCCTCTCCATTTTGCCTGGGCCTGCTCATAAACTGACTCATTACTCAGAAAGCTGGTCAATCAGCTTTCTGTTAGGTAATTTTGGAACCGGTCAGCAGACTGCTTATAGAATCGTATCTTTTGCAGAAGGCCACTTTATGGTCAGGATGTGAAGCCTGGTGCAGTCAGGATGTTAAGCCAGTGAGACAAGATTAGATGAATACCTAATTACATCCCCTCTAGGTTTCCTGACAACTCCTTGCCCTGACCACTTCCCCTTCCCCCTACAACCCTATATAAACCTACATGTAAGAATAAACTCTCGAGGCCATGAAAAACACCTAGCATGGTCTCCTTCTTGTGTCTGTTTGCCTTTTTTTATTCAGGTTATTTTTCCCCTCACTTCTTTGTTCGACTCCCTGCTGGCCGGGGCAATATCCGGACCACAGAAAGCAGATACATGTTATCTTTTAAATATCTGTCAGTTATGAGTACAGGCAGAACATGTTAGCAGCTCTGGAAACAATATCTTACCAACAACTTTAAATGAATTGATTTGATCTAGAAATTTTATGTTAGGAAATGACAAGACACTATAAAATCTTGGCATCTGTGTTTGATATCTTTGATAGTCTTTATATGTACATAGGTACCTTTTACTCCTAAAAAGATAGAAGCAGAACATCAGGGTTTAAGATCATTTGAACATTAGGTTGTATGTACGAGCTGGGAACATGTCTGAAAAATAAATATATCAATAAGGAATGAAATTAAGACACCAGAAATGAAATGATTACTTAAGTCAAACCTTGACTGAGACTAGTTGATTACACACAGTTTTAAAATAGAGGAAAACCAGATCAGTGTTGACCTAAATCAGCCTGATTTTAACATATATTAGAGACATTTTGACAGACATGATGTAATTTTGAGAGTAAGCACATTTAACCATTGAGTCATTTTTAACTTAACATAAAGCAATATTTGTGACTTAAAATATATGAAGCTTGAGCCAGGCATGGTGGTACATGGCTTTAATCCCAGAACTTGGGAGGCAGAGGTAGGAGGATCACCGTGAGTTTAAGGCCACTCTGTGACATAGTGAATTCTGGGTCAGCCTGGGATAGAGTGAGACCCTACCTTGTAAAACATATATTTATATGTGTGTGTGTGTGTGTGTATGTAGAGGGAGGGGGGAAGAGAGAGCTTGCTCCAACATTATTTATATATAGCAGGTTTTCCTAGGACAGTTCCACTAAGTATAGGTTCACAATAATTAAATCACTTTTTCAAAGACTTAGGTGGTAACTTCAGTGATAATTGCCCAGTAGAACCAGCATGAACAAGGCAGAGACCATTTCAAAATTACAGTCTTTTTAGACATAATAACCTTATGATAGAAATTAAATAATGAGCAAACCTAAATCTTTAAAAAATATATTTTATTTATTTGTATATATGAGTGTAAAAGAAGAAGAGAGATAGAGGAAGAGAATGGGCATGTCAGGACCTCTAGTCACTGAAAACCAACTCCAGATGCATGCACCACCTTGTGCACTTGGCTTACATGGGTCCTGGGGAATCCAACCTGGGTCCTTCTGCTTTGCAAGTGAGCGCTTTAAGTGCTAATCCATCTCTCCAGCCCTACCCATACCTTTTATTTACATACCCTTACCTTACAATCTATGTACTCATTATACAGCAATCTCTTTTTATCAAACATGGAGTATTCAACATTTGAAGTTTTCTCTTTAGATCATCCTTTTTGTCATTTAATCTCATTGTAACTACCAACAAAAATGTTAATTAGAAAGCCATTGTTTTACTCTATAAACCAATCACATTTGTTCCCATTCCCTTCTAATATTATTTATTTTTTATTTTTGAGAGAGAGAGAGAGAGAGAGAATAGGCACTCTAGGGCCTTTCAGGGCTGTGAACAAATTCCAGATGCTTGCATCCCCTTGGGGTGCATATGCAGCTTTGCATGCTTACATCACTATGTGTAGTCTCCTCTCCCAACACTCCCAGTGTCAGTTTATACAGAGCAAGGGAGACAAAACAAACTTTGAAACAGATACAACATTTCTCTCAGAACCAGAAGCCATGGAAGAACAAAGGTTAGCACTTCTATCATTAGCATAGAATCAGAGCAATTTCAATACAAGAAGTTCCCTCAGATCTAGCCCAAGAATCTTATCAGAACTCAAGTCACTTGCCTGGCCACTTTATTTGCATGGAATTAGGTGCCTCTTAGTATTGCAGGGACTATATAATTCCCAACATCATGTCTCTTCCTAAGACTCGTGGCCTAAGCCATATGAGGCTCACCATGGAATCACAGGTTAGGGCCCAAACAGATTTCATAGTCTTTCAGCTATGGAGCCACAGATGATCACACCACAGTTATACTCATCCACAATAGACTCCAGACAGAATAAATATTCTGATTCACCACCTCTGGTGCCAGTTCTGTATGCCTCAGTTTCCCATCAGAGCTTAGTACATTGGCAGGGAAACTCCCATGTGCCCCATGCCTGCAGATCAGGCTGGTCCCTTGTGCCACAGTGACTGAAGAGCTCAGCTGAAGCCATGTGGTAGTTTGAATAGATGGCCCCCAATATATTCAATGTTTTATTAGTTTCTAGTTTGCATCTGCAGCCACCTGGCTGGTGGCAGTGTCACTGGGCGGATCTTAAGCAGTGGTGGTGGGTTTGTGATTTCAATCCAAATATATGCAAAGTGTGCCTAACTGGAGTTTGTGAAATGTGCTGTGCTGTGTGGCTTTTGGCTTTTAGGCTTGTGCTTCTTTCTCTGTGTTTGGTCCTGTGAAAGCAGGCCAGCTTCTTTTGCCATTATGGAACTTCCCCTGGATCTTTAAGCTTCAATAAATCCCTTCCTCCATAACTGATCCTGTTCTGAAAGTTCATCTCAGCAAACCTGAAGCTGTCTGCTACAGAAGTTGGTACCAGAATGTGGGGTGAGATGAACCTGACCAGGTGGATTTGGGGCTTTTTAAACTTTTGTTTTAGAAGAATGGGCATGGACTTGGTGCTTGCAACTGAAGGTGCCTTCTGGAGTGACAAGCCAAGTTTTATGGACTATTCTGATGAGAGTTTGAGAATGCTAAGTGCAGACAGTATCGAACTTCAAGGCTTGGTTTATGAGCTTTCTAAGGGGAAGGAAAGATTGCAGAGGACTTTGTTGGAACTGGGCTAGTGGAATAGGGGCTGGCTGCAATCTGTTTCCCAGGCCTAGAGAGTCTGATCAATGTTAAATTTGTAACAGATTGATGTGCTTGGCTAAAAATATTGGTCTCAGAGATTTAAGAGTTTAAGTTGGAAAATCTCAAGCAAGTTTAAATTATAGGCACTAAGACTGGTTTTAGGTTATTGAAGCTGCTATTTTAAACACATTAGCAATCTTAAGGAAGATGGCCCAACTGCTTTACATTAAAATAATGGAGAAGATGCCTGAGGAAAGACTATCATAGAAATACAAACTCTTGGGCTGGAGAGATGGCTTAGTGGTTAAGTGCTTGCCTGTGAAGCCTAAGGACCCCGGTTCGAGGCTCGATTCCCCAGGACCCACATTAGCCAGATGCACAAGGGGGTGCACGTGTATGGAGTTAATTTGCAGTGGCTGGAGGCCCTGGCATGCCCATTCTCTCTCTCTCTCTCTCTCTCTCTCTCTCTCTGCCTCTTTCTCTCTATGCCTGTCACTCTCAAATAAATAAATAAAAATTAAAACTAAAATTAAAAAAAAAGAAAAAAAGAAATACAAACTCTTTTGGAACAAGTTCACTGGAGAAGGAACCTGCTTTTCAAGCTTATGATTTATTTTGTCCCTGAGTTAAGAATATGGCTGTGTCCTGTATACCTGGTATTAGTTTTGGAAGCATTAAAAATGCACAAAGTGGTTATGAATTGCACATAGTTCCAGGATCCACTGCTGAAATGAGGCATGAGGCAGGGCCTGATACCCTGATAGGCTGAAAGAGCCTTTGAAAGATGGACCATGGTTTGCATGAAGACCCAAAATTGTTTTGGATGTACTAGTACTGTGTAAGGGCTACCATGGAGCACACTGTTTATAGTAATAGAACAAAGGAAAATCATAAATGGAGGCACTTTTCATGTATATATTTGTGGTAACACTAGGTAAGCAGGATATAGAAAAGTGAAAAAATCTTTCTGTGTGCCTCAGAGGCTGTCTGATAGCCTTTGGATTGGTAGAAATTAAGTAATACAATCCAAAAAGAGTTACTTAATGGCCACAAGTATAGATGCTATGTCAAACATGGAGGTGGATAATGAAAGGATATTAAGAGGTCTAAAGGTAGCCCAAGATAACTTGGCTCCAGACCAGCAACATTCTAAACTCTGGTCATCCATGCAAGTTGAAATTAGTCAATCAAACTAATATAATCATTAACTTTTGTCTGGGAACTTCAGATCTCAGCCTGAGTCTTTTTTTTTTTTTTCCTGAGGTAGGGTTTTACTCTAGCCCAGGCTAGCCTGGAATTCACTCTGTATTCTCAGGGTGGCCTCGAACTCATGGAGATCCTCCTACCTCTACCTCCTGAGTGCTGGGATTAAAGGCATGTGCCACCATGCCCAGCATGAGTCTTTTTTTTTTTTTTTTAAGAGAGAGACAGAGACACCGAGAAAGGAGATATAGAGAATTGACCAGCCACTGCAATCCAACTCCAGACCTCATGCCATGTAGTGGGCATGTGCAAACTTAAGCTTGCCTCAGTTTTGTGCATCTGGCTAACCTGGGATCAGGAGAGTGAAACATGGGTCCTTACACTTTGTAGGCATGAACTGTAAGTGCTAAGCCATATCACCAGCCCTTGAGTCTATTTTTAATATCTACAAGACTAAGAACATAAAAAGTGACTTGGCTAACACTTCTCCAGGGAGACATGGCATCTCCTACCTTAAATGGAATGTAGGTCTATAATTTAAGTTCAGTCTAAAAATTGAAGAGCCATAACTCTCTGCTTTTCTGATTTAAGAAAAAAGTAAGAGTTTAATTGAGTTGATGTAAGAGTCTTCTACTATACAAATATCAGTCTAGGTAAAGTTTCAAATTCAGAAAGAATGTTGATATTTATTTGGTAATAACAAATACAATAAGAACAAGAGTGCCTCAATGTGAACATGTGCAACATAGTAAATTGGTAATACTCAAAGATGCTGAGGTGAAGCATGGGAATGTTGGTTAAAGAAAAGTTGCTAAAAGTCCCCTGAATCAAAGTGACTGGGTCAATACTTATAATCAGAATAAAATATCTTCCAACATACAGATACATGACTGGAAGACACAGTTTCCCAGAGGGAAGGTAGTCTATAGATTTAGTTTGTTCAGGTGGGCATAACAAAACACTACAGTAAAAGAGAATTCAGGAACAGATATTTTCTTTCTCATAGTTCTGTAGTGTGAAAAAGTCTGGGAATAAGGTGGCAGTAGGGTGGCCTCCAGTCTTCTCCATAGTCTCCCCATGAATCCACACTCAGCTTCCTTACATCATGGCTATGTCCTAATATTTCACCAGAAGGCATCCAACTTCCTCCATTACTTTCTATCCACATGACCTCATTTAACAGTAATTAACTGTGTAAGACCTCTCGGACAAATAAAATCTTTTATGAGCATTGGGTGGTTAGAGTTTCAACTAAAGACTATTAATGTGTATAACTTTAAAGGTAATACTGATAGACTGGCTTGGTGGCCACTTACCAGGGATAAAGCAGGGTATTTTATTCTCTATTGGACACTATAGAGTATTCTAGAGTTCCTTCTCATCATGATACTAAAAAAGCAGAAGGCACAATCCATTTCAATTGCAGAAAGCTGTGAAGTTTTCCAAGACTAATCATTTCAGCTTTACAGTAAAGAATCAATAGTTATAGGTGAAATGTTATTGGGGAAGGCAGAGGTACTAAACTGAGAAGGCTGAGTCTGACCAAAGGCTGATATGGAGGATTTAATTCAGGATTTACTCATGGTATAGCATCCACTTTCCCATTTCAAACTAAAGAAATTACCTTTGGTACACAGTATGGCAGACAATATTTATAGGAAGCATAGAGTTTCCTCTCACAGCATAGGGTCCCTTACAGAAGAAAATCCCATGCAGATCTTGCTGTTTTCCCTGTGAAGCATGTGCTTTTGTTTGCAACCACAAAGATTAATTACTTGAAAATTACTAGGAAGGAAAAAATTACAATGTGCCTTTCAGAGATGTGTCTCCTTTTGTCACCAAATGTATGAATATCATTGAAGCTATAGCCAAGAGTCTGAAGTGTCTGTGTTCCCTCATTCAGCTGTGGTGATGGTATTAGCAGTAGTTTTAACTTCTTCAAATGCATGGAACCCAAGGAGTATGCTACTGTTTTGATTGTCCTCTCTATGCCAAAATGGACGACTCCTGTTAGGAGGAGAAGACCAAGTTTTGGGTCTGAGCTGTGAGAGATTGGCAAAATGAATAAAGACACCATGTGAAGCATGTATAATCATTGTTTTCATAAAGGAAAAACCTTTGAAGTATGCCTTCTTCTGCCCAAAGTGAGTCTTATTTCTCAGTTGTTGTGGGACAAATTTCTCTGAATTGCAATATTACCTCCTAAAGGGAGAATAGAGTCAAGAGGTCAAATAACTCTTGAAGAGCTGAAACTTGAAGGTCAGATGACCACTCCCCATTGTTAAAGGAGTAATGAATAACTGTTGAGGGGAAGAAGCTGACCAGGGTTGGGAAGCAATTTCCTCTGAATTAAAGTATTCCTTCTGTAAAATAGTGACTCTCCCATCTACTCGGCCTAGCTCCCAGCAAGTCCTCTGTGTGCTCCTGAGAGACAGATTTTGTGAGTGGTCACATATGCTAGGGTAGACGTTTTAGTGAGGCAACTATTTTTTTTTTTTTCGAGGTAGGTTCTCACTCTAGCCCAGGCTGACCTGGAATTCACTATGGAGTGTCACGGTGGCCTCAAACTCACGGTGATCCTCCTACCTCTGCCTTCCGAGTGCTGGGATTAAAGGTGTGCGCTACCATGCCCAGCTTGAGGCAACTATTTTTGAGTCACCCATACTTCTGCCAGTAGCCCTTCACCCTACTCTGTAAGTAACTCCAATAAACTCACCGGCTCACTCAAACTGGTTTTAGTGAAATAATATCTAGTATGTCACTTGAGCCTTCTCTGCAGTGAAGCAGAGTTTGTTCTTGTCTCCTCAGAGAGCATATTCACACAACAATTTGGAATACATTTAAAAATGTGGGTTTAGGTTGTGGGTCTTAGAACACAAGATGAGCCAGTCCAAATTCCCTGTCTGTATCAGAGGAATGATCATGAGGCTATAAACGATATCACTTCCAACTAATGTTAACACCAAGCTAACATGAGAAGGCAGAGGGTCCATATGGCATCTAATGTGAAGTGGGGAAAGACTGGCAGCATGCAAACTCAGGGAAAATTTGCACTTTCATCCCCAAAAAGTAATCTACAGCCTCGATTATTTTTCTCTTTAAAGAGACTAGTTTGTATATGTGTATTTATATATACATACATCATAACACTTGGACTTTCTGAAAAGCAACATATCATATGATATATAGGTAATATTGCATATATGGTGACTAAGAATAAAAGTCCTACTCCTTACCAGGTATATACAGTCAAAAAGGCAATGTAGGGCTGAAGAGATGGCTTAGCAGTTAAGCACTTGCCTGTGAAGCCTAAGGACCCCAGTTCAAGGCTCGATTCCCCAGGACCTGTGTTAGCCAGATGCACTAGGGGGTGCACACATCTGGAGTTTATTTGCAGTGTCTGGAGGCCCTAGTGTGCCCATTCTCTCTCTCTCCCCCTCTTTCCTTCTCTGTCTGTCTTTCTCAAATAAACAAATAAAATTGAACAAAAAATTATCTTAAACAAGGCAATGTACTTCCACTCAGCAGCATGCCTAGCGCTTCCTCGTCTCTCAGGGCCTCACATTCGAGGAGCCAATACTCCTCTGCCTTGAGTTATTAAGAGAGTGCCATGATCAACTACAGACTAACGGATAGCATAAATACCACAGAAGTTAGCCAAGTTAGACATTCTGGCTTGCAAACAGTGTCTCACTATGGACTTACATAAGGAGCCTCATGAAAGCTCTCGTGTCTCCTTTCCTCACTGCCTCCTGACCACCTAATCTTTCTAGAATAACCTCACATAGTGTTCTCTGCCTCCTGCTTCTCAGACCTGGAAATCAGTAAAACTTGATCTCCAAGACTTTCTTTGTCCTAATGTCAACACACTGCACTGATGACAAAAGAAAAGAACATAGAACACTGTGCATCTGAATCAAAATTTATTATCCCAAAGACATCCAGAATCATGGCAGACACATCAACCAGCCATGATAACAAATGAGATTAATGCCATCTTATAGGCATTTATCCTACTAGGAATATTCCGTGCATCATACTTCAAAATGATAATTTATTACCAGCATGATCTCCCCATCTAATTAATGCAAGTTGTTTCTTCCTATCAGAAAAAACTTAACAATGAAACATCTCAAGCAGAAAAATTGGAAGGACAGCCTGTCTCTTATAACAGCTCAGATCTGCACTGTTAAATATAAATCCACAATCAAAGAACAATTTAGGAACAACCTGAAGAACACAGCCACACGAAATGATACATGAAAGCTCCTCAAAAAATTTTATTTCCATGGATATGTTATATGGAATCCAAAGATCACTAGTCCTTGGTCATTCTTCCTTGAGCCACATGAATCTCACCTGAGCCAGGCCATGTTTGGCTGCACTGGTATAAAAGTACTGGTCCTTCCTTCCTTGTGCACATTTATGTTCTAAAAAATCAAGACAGTGAAACCTACCCTTTGCTCTCTACCATAATCCAGTCTTCTCTTCCTGATCTCCATAGTGACACCTTGGCCAGCATTCCCACTTTAATACCGGCTATAGCTGGTTGACCCTAACTCTACAACCTCACTTAATTCTCTTACTTGAGGATGGAAGAAAAATAGAATTAGAAGATATTATGGTCTATAACTATAAACTGTCTCCCAAGTTCATACTTAAACCAATAGTTAAACAGACCATTACATCAAAATTGATAATAGAGAATTGATTATATAATTTTTACACTTTTTATTGACAAATTTCATACATGTGCATATTCTGTTTTGATCAGAATCTCCTCATATTACTTCCTCTTGCCCCCTTTCCCACCCCTCCCACTGAATTACTTCATCCCAACTAGTGTCCTATTTTGATGTCATTTTATTTTTTGCCTTCCTTCATCATCCATTACAACATGGTGATGGGCCCAATATTGGGCAGGCCTCATTTGTCACCAGTTTTTGTTAGTGTTTCTCCCTTGTGGTGTGGATGTGTGACTTTGTATACTGAGGTCTTACTGTTTCTTGTTTAGCCTAAAGGTTACTTCATGTCTCCCACACCAAAACAATGAGTATATAAATTTGTAGACCACATTTTCTGGAAGAGTTGTCTAAACGGCCAACCCATCTTCCCAGGAGCTAATATGACAAAACATGCATTTTAAAACTCTGTAGACTTTGTGTTAACTGTGATGGAAACATGGAGAACTCATTAAATTTCTCTGAGCCTCAAGATCTGTCTTTGATTTAAAGTAAATCAATGAATTCCTCTGAGTAATATGCTAAAATGTGAATGTGTTAATTATCAATGAACAAACTAATGACTAGTTGTAGAAGATTCAAGATCATACAATCAACAGTCAAAACTTGACCAAGCTTAACCAGCACAGGTGTCTTCTATGGTAGAGATGGTATAATGTGTTGGTCTTCTCTAGCTACCATAACAAAACCAGATGCTATGGGGAGTCCGCATCAGATGCTTGATTCAGTTCTGGAAGCTGGGCATCTCAAACCAAGGTGGCAATTCAGGTGGCATTTTGGGTTTGTCGCTTTGACTTGCACATGGAGTGTGACATCAGATAGCCTCTGAAGCATGTAGCAGATATTATCCCACTTTGCTGTAACCTGCCTACCTGAGGTTCCCACCAAAGTATTTGAAAAGTACTTGATTTCTGATTTTTCTTTGTTCTCTTACTATAAAATTGTCATATAATGTCAGCTAATGGTTTCTGGGAGAGGGGGAGTCAGGGTCATCAGAGGTAGTAGCCACTGATAAATTCCCCATTCGCCTATAAAATACCTTCTACCCACGATCATTTCAGCAACCCTAATTTAACTAAATGTGTTTGTTCAAAAAGGTATGAAGGTAAGTTTGGGCTTAATGGAGAAGAAAAAGTTATTAATGGAATGAGTACTGAAAAAATGAGGGCAATCAGGGGAAATGAGGTCAAAATATATTATATATATGAATGACAGTGTTACAATGGAAAAAAGTAAATAAAAGCTAAAAAAAAAAAAAAAAAGAATACAAGAGCCGAAGGATATGGACTGCTCTTTACTGTACCTAAAATGGCCATAAGAGTCATAACTTCACAGTGGCTGTCATTACCTATGCAATTCTGGGCCCATCAACCTGCCATGTACAATGGAGGAGGGAAAAAAAAAAACGAAAATGGAAGAAGGACGAGTGGGAAAGAAAAATGGGTTCAGTGGAGAGTGTGGAGGAGGAGATAAAAGGAAGTAATAGGAGGGGCTTACGATCAAAGTAATCATGTACTTGTATAAAAATGGTCAGTAAATAAGTAAAAAAAATCTTTGAAAACAATTACAATATTACCATATTATAATATGGCAGTTGAGTAATCTGAATCTATGTTTCTGGGCCAAGGTCACTTTTATTTGGCTACAGAATAAAGTGGTCTATTATTTCCTTGGAGGTGAGAGATGTGTGTTTGCATGGACAGGTGGAAGTTTGTGGCTTTATTAGTCTTTGGCGCCTGACATGGATGGAATCTATATTTATTTCCATATTCCCAGAAAAAGTAACACAACAAGTAACTAGATTTGTGATATCAAGTCATAGTCTGTGTTGTACAGGTGTGGCAGGGGACAGAAAGGATTATTAAGGAAATCACGTACTTTTCACATACTTTGGTGGGAACCTCAGGTAGGCAGGTTACATCAAAGTGGGGGAATATCTGCTACATGCCTCAGAGGCTATCTGATGGCCTCTTTTGAATTGATGGAAACTAAGTAATGCAATCCAAAAAGATTTAACTAATAGACATAAGGTTGGATGATAGACCAAACACAGAGATGGGTAATAAAAGTATATTAAGGGGGCTAAGAATAGCCCAAGATAATTTGAATCCAGACCAGCAACATTCTAAACCCTTCACATTCACACAAGACATAATAATTCAGTTAATAACTTCAGTTCCAAATCTGAGTTTATTTTGAAATTCTTTTACCTACAAGTGTAAGAACCGTCAAAAGGGACCAGCGTTCCCTGGTAACATTTCTTCAAAGAGATATGGCCTCCCTTTCCTTGAATGGAATTTAGGGCAACAAAGGAGCTTCAGTATACAAATTAAAGGGCCACAAATCTCTGTTTTTATGATTCCAGCAAGTTTTATCTCTTTACCTTACATGCTTTCTACTATAAAGATCTCAACCTGAGTAAAATTTTAAAATCTGAAAGGAATGTTATTTGTTTTGTAAAAACATAAAATTTCATCACAAACAGCAGGATACCAAAAGAGAATATATGTCATAGAATTTTATGTATATTGAAAGAAGGTAAGGTGATGCAAGTAAAAATTATTAACAATAAAGTTACTAAATGTGCCCTGGATGAAAGTGACTGGTTGGATAATTGCAATTAGAATACAAATACGCAGACATCTGGCTGCCACTCCCACACACGTGACCTCCATTTACTGTAATCAACTGTGTAAGACCTCTAGGACAAAACAGGATGGAAACTCTGAGAAAAATTGCACTTTTATCTCCAAACAATCTACAGTCAAAGTTATTTCTCTTTTTAAAGAGACCTGTTTTAATATTTGCATATATGCACATATACCTATATATATAGATATATACATATATATTGTTTATGTCATTGTACTTCCTAAAAAGCAACAAAGAAATACTACGTGCATGCGTGTTTGTGTGTGTGTGTGTGTGTGTGTGTGTGTGTGTGTGTAATGTACAAAATAACGTATACTTAGTGACTAAGAAGAAAGTCCCACCCCATGCTCAGGGACATACAGTACATAAAGGCAGTATCATCCTTCCTCAAAAGCATGCCAGTGACATGCCAGCTAGCCTACCTAGAGCTTTTCCATCTCTCAGTCCTCACATTTCAGGAGACAGTACTCCTCTGCCTTAATTATTACAGTACCATGTGTCAGGAAACTACAGACAACTAGATAGCATAAAGACCACAGAAATTATCCAGGTTAGACCTTCCAACCTACAAATAGTCTCCCACCATGCCCTTCCATAGGGAGCCTCAAAACCACTTACTTTTCCTTACCACCTCCTCTGGCCACCTGACTACTCAAACTTTCCAGTATAGCCCCACATAGTTTATTCTCCTCCTTATGGTACCTGGAAATTAATAAACATTTGTTCTTAAGACTCTCCTTATCCTGAGTCACCATATTTCATACTTCAGTGACCACAAAAGAAAAGAACAGAAAACATTTTGCATTATATCCCCAGAGATAGAGGCCTAATTATCCCACAATTAACACCAATGACCCTTCTGATGAAGGCCCTCAGGGAAATTAATAAAACAAAAGAATTTGAATGAATGGGAAAGACCAAAAAAGAAAAGGGGATAAAATTGCATATGTATATATGTGTGTGTGTGTGTGTGTGTGTGTGTGTGTATGTACGTTCTTTCATTAAAGGAACTATAGAAATGTCAGAAAAAAAGTAACCAAAGAACTATAGCAGAAACTACCACATAAGAAGTGCATAATATCTAATTTGAAAGAGACTGTCAAATACTTTAGCATCTAGACACATCTTCTCAGAATACTAAACACACACAAATTACAAGTGAAGATTCTAAATTTTCTCAAGAAGAAAAATATAGTATCTTCTTAAGAACAGTATGTGTGTGTCTGTTTTCAGACTTTTCTTTTATAAGGGTGTCTTTTATAAGATCCTAGAAAAAATTATCAAAATTCTTGAGAATAAACAAAAAATTACAAACACTTTATACTATATACAAGGCACCATAAATCTAGGCACATAGTAATTTTCAACATAAGAGAACTAGAAAATTATACTGCTGTTTATCTTCTCTAAGAAACTGTTTTGAGAATATTCTTCTATAATATTTATAAATATTTCACATGGGAAATGAATAGAATTTTGATGTTGTGACCAACTGGGCTTCCAGTTTTAGTCACCTGTGGCTACATGCAGGGTCAAATGCTAACACATGAGTTGACAAACAGATTTCTACAAAGGGACTAATAATATTTTCAGTTGTGTATGTTGAGTAGCATCTAGGGCAACTCCCAAGGGCTGCCAAGAGAGAAGAATCTAGAGATAGTACACATACCAGTGGATGGAGGACTGTGTGTCATGAAATCACACTGACATGGACAGGCAGAAGACAGACTTGCTAAGGTTCACAGCTTTAGACCTCTGGTTTAGTGAAACAGCTGAATAATTTCCCTTCAATATATTATGATTCTTGGACATTTTGAAAAGCAAAATAGAAACATACATGTACTGACTGGGAAGAAATTTCCCCCTCCAAGAGATAGACTGTCTGTGAAGACACAATGGAGCCCCCAGGATCATGCCTGTGACATACCAGCTAGCTTCCCCCTGATCTTTCAGGACCATGCATTCTAGGCCATTGTCATACCAGAGCCAAATGTCAGGAAACTTGACCCTACCCTGTAGCACAAAGACCATAGAATTGATCTGAACTAGCCATTCTAAATTACAAACAGTAACCCGTGGTGCACTCCCCAAAGAGACTCAAATATTCTCTGACTTTCCCTTCCCTTGCAACCACTTTTGCACATTACTCACTCAGTTCCTGTATAGTTCTTAGATCTGTCTCCTGCATCTGGAACCCATAAGGTCATAACAAACCTTCAGCTCCAAACCTTTCATTTGTGTATATGTTACCACACCTGACTGCCCATCATATGTAACAGCAATGAAGACAGGGAAAAAGAGTTACTTCTCTCTTTTGTTTTTCACTTAGATAACAGAATAGACAAAATTCATGAACAAAATGACCTAAATTTCTAAGACTTTGAGTCTGAACACTTAGAAGACACAAGCAGGGAGAGAGAGGGAAAGTATGGTTGTACAAGGTTCCTACAAATGGAAATGAAGTCCAGATGCATTCACCATTTTGTATATCTGACTTGACAAAGTACTAGAGAATGGAACTCTGGCTGTGAGGCTTTATGTACAAAGATCTTTATCCACTGACAATACAGTTTATAGAATTAGAGCAAGCATCTCATTGATTGTACCAGTGCCTGCTCCAGGCAGGTCTGATCTGACAGTCTACTTGCAAAGTCTTCTATCCAGGAAGAAGGTTTCTATGGTACCAATACATTTTGGATTTGGTTTCATGTATTTTCTCCCTGCCCTCCTGTTCCCCTTCCCCCAAGCCCTTCTGTCACTATTATCTGTCTCTTGAGCTGATTGTCAGGTATGCCTGCAACTCAAGCTGCTCCAGTTTAGGAACCACAAATGTGAGAGGACACATGGTGTTTGACTTTCTGTGCTTATGTGAGTTGGCTTAGTATGATCTATTCCAACTCTGTCAATTTTCCTACAAATTTCATTATATCATTTTCTCTTATTGTTTAGTAGAATTCCATTATGCATATGCACCACATCTTCGTTATGTATTCTTCAAATAACGGGCATCTGGGTTGATTCCATTTCTCAGCTATTGTGAATTGAGCAGCCATAAACATGATTGCGCAAATATCTCTGCAGTGAAGAGTGGATCCTTTAGGGTAGATGCCCAGTAGAGTCAGTTGGTAGCTCTATTTTCATCTTTTCATGAGTATCAATATTGATTTCCATAGTGGTTATACAAGTTTGCACTCCCACTAGGAGTGAATGAGGGCTCCTCTTTCCCCACATTCTTACCAACATTTATTATTGCTTGATTTTTTTAATGATTTCCATCCTTCTGGAGTAATGTCAAATTATATAGTTTTTTTAATCTGCATTTCCCTAATGGTTAAGGATGTTGAACATTTTCTTAGGTGAGTATTAACCATTTATATTTCTTCCATTGATAATTTCATATTCAGTTCTCTGCCCCATTTTTGAGTGGATTGTTTGATATTTTATTGCTATTTTTTTATTGATTTGTAGATTTTAGATATTAAGCTTCTGTCATTGGAATAGCTGGTGAAGTTTTCCCCCATTCTTTGTATAGTCGGTTGGCTCTGTTTATGGTGTGTCTGCCTGTACAAAAGCTTTTTAGCTTCATGTGATCCCACTGGTTGTGCGATTGTTTAATTTTCTGGGCTGCTGGAGTATTGTTCAGGAAGCCTTTTCCTGCTCATACATTGTGGACAGTTTTCCCCTACTTCTTTATCCAGTAGTTTTTTTTTTTTTTCATTTTTTATTTCTTTATTTGAGAGTGACAGAGAGAATGGGCGCGCCAAGGTCTCCAGCCAGTGCATACGAACTCCAGACGCGTGTGCCCCCTTGTGCATCTGCCTAACATGGGTCCTGGGGAATCGAGCCTCGAACCAAGGTCCTTAGGCTCCACAGGCAAGCGCTTAACCGCTAAGCCATCTCTCCAGCCCTTTATCCAGTAGTTTGAGGGTTTCTGGTCTTATGTTGAGGTCTTTAACGCATTTGGAGTTGATTTTTTTTTTTTTATCATTCACCAATTTCTATCCCACACACCTCCTGTGGCTTTACTCCTTAACCTCCACCTGTGATTTTTATACAGCAGGTGCAGGGCAAAGTCTGGGGTCCCAGATATCCTGACCTCCTAGGGATATTATAACCAGCAGCTCACAGGATAGTCCCTGCAAGCCACATCAGAGCACTTACCCATCCTGTCTGGGAACCTACTTATTGTCCTCTATCACTGGACCCCAATTCAATAAGGATTTTCTGATTTGTGAGGAAAACAAAATGGATTTGTAAAAATTACTGAATGAAAAACTTCCTTGTAGGCTGTGAGCTAATGATATTTCTTTTTGTCTATTCAACATATCTTTGAGTTTGGGGAATTTTCCATTACTGAGTTTGGAGCCAAAAACTAAACCCTTCAACATGCAGAAGTAAAACACAACATTCATGCTTTAGGGGGGGCCCTCATAAACTGAGATTCTGCCAGCTGAATCTGGATTATGAACATGTTTGACCTTTAGAGTAAATGTAATGCAAATGGTTGAAATTTAAAAAAAAATGGATCCTTCAGTGCCTATATCTTTCAGTCCCCATCTTTTTAATATACTCTTGTCTGTCTTGCTGCCATTCTGTCTGTGAGTGATTCCTGATATGTATCACCTCTGTCATCTTGTCCTTCTCAGTGAGTCTCTAACTCTTTCTGTCATTTGAGTATGTCTCTATTGTTCTTGCTGAATCTCATTCTCAGTTAAAGTACGTAGAAGTTTCATATTGTAATGGGGACAGTAGCTTCCCTTAAGTGGTTTCTGGTGTCTCTGCTGGTAGCTATAGCCTGAGGTCACTGTATCATCTCTGTGGCACAGGTTAGCCTCCATCAAGGATTCTTTGAACTTCTCAATGGCTCTTAATAAGCTGCTCCTTTGTTTACTGGTCAGTGCAGACAAAGCTGCTTGAAAGAGACCTCCTATTAACACACTCCAAATGCTGCTTATAGAATTTAAGTGAACAAAGATAATTAAATTCACTTTTTAAATTTTGGAATTGAATAACTCTTGAAGGATCTTTAGAGATAAGGAAACAGAATATTGAATGTGGCAGTGACATCCATATATGTTCAGCATAGATCATGCTGGGCGCTCCATTTCTGTAGTTAGAAAATTGCTTGGGCAATTAATGGTCCAACTTCAAGGAAAGAAAGAAATCTTGTCTATATCTCTCAAGGGGAAAATTCAAAAGAGAGATGAAACAGCTACCTCCACTAGGAGAGAACTTGCATTCCTGCATTCAGATTAGCTGTGTAGAGGGAGAGGGTTGTATCTGAGTCACCAGGTTGTACCATAGCCATAGAATAGGGACCAAGAGTAGACTTGATATGGTAAGACATCTACTTGAATTGATTAACCTTCTATGCCAGGCTTTCTAAGGCCTTGTAGCTAGACAGATGCTTGTGTAAATTATCATGCCAGGAAACCCTCAGAACTCCTCTAAGCTGGGGGTCATAATAAGCTTGGCAGGAAGCACCAATTCAGTATTTTCAGGATGAGAACAAAGTACAATCAGTGCTCAAAAGAGACAGCATGTGCCCACAGGGTTGGAGACTCCGCAAGGCAAATCAAATAAGGTCTAATTGTGTGAGTTTTGTAGTGGTTTTCAACTCCTCTCTTCCGCTCATCTATGAGGTTGTGCAATACTACTTCCCTATAAATACAGCTCACTCTGCTCTCTTATCCACCATCTGCTCACCGTATTAGGAGTCACTGATCCTTGCTGTACTCTGTGACCATGAGGACTATCTGTTTTCTGATTCTCGTGTTCTGCTTCCTATTCTCTCGGATCACTATAGGTAAGCCATGGGACATGTAGAAGAACTTGCCCAGCACCAGGTGCAAAGAGGCTTGGGTAGCTGGATAGCACAGGAATGATCCTGACTAGGATCCAGGGCTCATTACTGGGGCCTTCCAGACCCATCTTCGCACTGGACATGGAGAATGTGTTTGATGGGGAAGGGATATTGCTTCACCAGCAGGAAGACTCCTCACACTGAGAGGCTAGCTTTCAATCCAGAGAGAGGTGCCTGCCACCCTCACCCACCCAAGTGACTGGGAGGGTGCTCTGCAATGTTCTGCCTCAGACAACGTGCCACTGTGCCTCCCACCAGGCCAGCTCATCCAAGGCATGGGACTCCTCAAGTATGCAAGTAATTTCCTAAGCCAAAGAAATGTATCTGATGCAGGCTCAAGTGGGTCCCTGAAGGAGGAATCAAAGACATAGTATTTTCTCCAGATCTGTCACTCATGTCAGTCTTGAGCAAGTTGCATGTTTTTGAGTTTTGTTGTCCCCATCTGCATGATTAAAATATTGGGGTAGCAACTATAGTTATAAAATTCTCTGGAAATTACTTTTGTCTTTTGCTCAAGGATTTCACTCTGTCCAACAAATATACCTACTGTACTTAGTTAAGGCTCAGCCTGATATATGCACATTAATTCTCAGTTTCTATCCCTCCCAGTATCTTAATCCCTGAAAGCTCCTCAAGAATTTTTTTTTGTTTATTATTTTTTTATTATTTATTTTTTAATTTTTATTAACATTTTCCATGATTATAAAAAAACCGATGGTAGTTCCCTCCCTCCCCCCCACTCTTTCCCCTTTGAAATTCCATTCTCCATCATACTACCTCCCCATCTCAATCATTGTACTTACATATATACAATATCAACTCCCACAAGTCAACGTTATCAAAATGATGACTTGGTGGCCTCTCACCATTCATATCACAGTTACTTTGTTCTCTACTTGACATTCAAAAGCTAATTCTTACAAATCTTCTAATAATTATAATCTAATCACTATTCTTCAAGACTGGGCATAAATGAAAACCATATGAAATGAGTACTAATTTCATAAACCTGTGACATCTTCTTTGGGTAGCCACCATTTCTACCAGGATATCAGCAGAAATGATGGGGAGGGAACTAGAGAGAAGGACATATTTTAAAGCAGAACAGGTCAGGTTGTTCTCATGGTATGACAACAATTACAGTGTTTTCACATCAGGGGAAATGAATTTGAGGGATGTTTACATGGGATAAATTCAGAAATAAATTCCATATTCAGCTGCAGTATCTCAGCAGGATAAACTCCCACACAACTACTCATCCATGGTGAGTATTTCTACAAGCTGTGTTTGCTGCTGACCCCTAGAACAACTGTTTGATTTTCTATGTGGAGAACATTTTGTCCTTTGTTTGGTAGAGCTGTTACTTCTTCCTTAGCTAAGGTATTGAAGTGACTCTCACCTCCAGGTCTCTGTACTTCTGTTCCCTCCTTGCAGATGCATCCTTTTATGCACAACCTAATACAATTGCTAAAAGATGCATGGATAACAGAGGACGTTGCTACAAACCCGACTGCCCTTCCAACACCACCGAGATTGGCACCTGTGAATTCATTGAAACCAAGTGCTGCACCTAAGGAGGGAAAATGTCTGGGTATCAGAACACAGAATCCCAGCTAAGGATTTGTAATGATGACTTCAATAAAAAAGTTTTCATTTAATAATACCGTCTTTTTTTTTTAAATTTTTTTTTGTTGTTCATTTTTATTTATTGAGAGTGACAGAGAGAGATTGGGAGAGAGGTAGATAGGTAGAGAGAGAGAGAGAATGGGCATGCCAGGGCTTCTAGCCACTGCAAACGAACTCCAGATGCGTGCGCCCCCTTGTGCATCTGGCTAACGTGGGTCCTGGGGAATCGAGCCTCAAACTGGGGTCCTTAGGCTTCACAGGCAAGTGCTTAACTGCTAAGCTATCTCTCCAGCCCAATAATACCTTCTTATCAAAATTTGTCTGGTGTTTCAAGTTGGAAGAGGTAAAGAAAATGAAAGATGGCAGTCCACATAGCCTTACTGTTTCAGAGGAGTGATAGCCATGGCTTCTCTGATGTTACCCAACCTCATTTTACCAGCAAGTACACATGTTAGCAATATAGAAGGCCCATGTGACCCCAAGCAATCTGCAGAGACCTTTTGGGACATGGCAGAGGTTGGCCTCACTTCCAAGACCCCACTGCCAGTACAGTGAGATGGTCCTTCTGCAGAGCCATGTATATTGCTCTTCTTTGTGGGTTATGGCTGTGGCTTGATTGAGCTTCAAAGTTCATCCTCTTGTATGCCCATTAGAAGCACTGGACTGAGGTTGCATTCCCTAGTCTAGGGCCATATCACCCTGAATGTGTCTGATCTCAGAACCTGGATGGGAGACTGTGGTAGTGAGAGGGGTTACAGGTAGGGTGATGGCCACTGGAAGTAAGAAAAAAAAAGTAGGAAAGCCTACACTTGCTAGAAATCAGAGGTGATCTGACTTCTTATCTCTTGCCTACTTCCACCAACCTGTTTTTCCACAAACAACCAGGGCATTAAGGGCACTAAGCCAGTCCTACAGACAATAATGCATAGAACACTTCACACTGAAGACATGAACAAATATACTCAAGAGGCTATAGGCAGGGAAAAGTAGCAATCAAAGTAAAACAGATACAAAAAACATTAAGATCAAGACAACACCAAACCCCACAAAACATTCAACTCAACCGAGATTAACTCTCACCTCACAGTTGTAACTTTAATCATCAATGGAAACAACCTCTCAATCAAAAGACACAGGCTAACAAGCTGCATCAAAAAAATAGACCCATAATGTGGCTATAGAAATCCCATCTTGCCAATAAAAATAGATATAACTTTAGGGCCCACACAAGTGCAATAGTGGCACACAGCCATGGTGGGGAACCAACTGCTCTTGATTTGGCTAAGTGATCCCCTCAGTGGTACGAGACCCATAGCTGGAGCTGGGAAACAAGTCAGAACCATATCCAAACATAAGCCTGCTCTCCAATATCAAGCTACCATCAATCATGGGGTATAAGAGGGCCTACACCTATCAAACTCTCTATCAAAAAAGTAATTGCTATCTTAATTTTCCAGGTGCTAACTTACTCTCCGTTGGAGAATCTGCTTCTCTTTTTCAGATAGATGCAGATCCTAAGGAGAGAGCTGCCCCAACATACCTCAAAAGGGGCCCGACTGAAACTAAGGACAACTGGCAAAATAAGCAAGGGTGATGTTTTCCTGTGAACCGGATACCAGCACAAAGGGGAAGGAGACCAACACAGAGAAAAATCAACTCCTACAAAATCAGAGAGCCAGAGCCTCAGAGGCCCCCAACACCTCAGCACTGAAGCAGACCAAAAATCAACCCAACATGGCTCAGGGAAACTTTGCAGAAGAGGGGGCAGAAAGAATGTCAGAGTCACATGTTGGGTCATGATATGTAGAGACATTTATCATACCAATAACTGTGGGCTAACTCCACAATGCACGACCCATTTACATCAACAAGGAGGGTCCAATGGTAGGGGGTAGATCATGGATGAACCTGAACAATGGTACCAAACTGCATGTATTTGCTGAAAACAAAACTAATAAATTAAATTAAAAAATATTCCAAGAAAATAATTTTAAAAAAACAAGCAGTGGTGGCTATACTGATATCAAACAAAATAAACTTCAAATCAATAGCAATCAAATCAGATAAAGAAGGCCACTTCATAATCATAAAGGGAACAACACAAGAGGATATTACAATCATAAACCTATATCCACTAAACACAGATGTATGAAATTTTATGTAGAAAAATCTATTAGACAGTCAAGAAGATATACTTCCCAAAACAATAATATAAGACTTTGTTACCACACTATATTCAATAGACAGATAATATAAGCAGAAAATTGAGAACTAATGGAACTAAATATTACCATAGATGAAGGCTTCCTGTTAAGATGGCAGAATAGGAGCCATGCCAAAACAACAAGAAAACATAGAGACCAGATTTCTCATGATCATCCCTTCTGCCAAATCATGAAGATCTGTAAGTAATCAGCAACCCACCAGGTTCCCTAGTACTGAAGTGGGAGGAAGCAAAAGGTTCATAGCTTCACAGAACCAGCATAGTTTTGGCTTCTGGGAAAGGGTGACAGCCAGCAAACTCTTAGCCAGGCATGCTTTTTAAGTGGATCTTTAGGGCTTGAGAATCAGGCAGTGCCAGAAAATGCCTGCCTGAACCTGAGAGTGTAAACTCAAAAGGGGTAATGAATGGGGGGTATGGATTGCATGGGAACTGGGCAGCCCTGGGAAAATAGGAAGCCCCAGGTAAACATAAGGCCAAACACCAGACCAAACCTGAGGGAGAAGCTTAAAGACGGAAACTAGGCCAGTGCAGACTGTAAAGAGGCAGCCCCAGCAAATGCCAGCCCATTTGCCAGCCTGACCTGAGAGAGAAGGCTTAGACAGGAAACACAGGTCAACATACATCACAGGGTAAACAGGGAGCCTTGGCAAATTCCAGACCAATTGCCAGCATGTAGCTGGTCAATTTAGCTCCAGTGGGGCAAAACTTGAGTAAGGCAACCCTAAAGTGAGCATAGAATCCTGTCTGAGCACTGCTAGTACACAAAGAGAAGCAGCATTCTAGGGTGACTGAAAATGACAGCAGGCGGCTGCCGAGGACTTGTTTCTATTTGCCAAACACAGTCCTCCTTTCACCAAAACTATAATACCAAGAAGAAAAAGAAGAAAGTCTGAATGAAGGCAGAAGCCGAGGCAACTGCATCTTGACTCAAACTCCCAGGACTGACTTGGAGCTGATCTCACTCAGAAGTCCCAGGAAGGGCCTATGGTGGTCAATGAGCAAGCCAGATTTCCCATGGTCTTACACATAACTATCTAGAAGTGGCACGCATGGACACAGTTTACTGAACACAATACAGACAAAAGGAGAATGGGTACACCAGGGCCTCTAGCCACTGCAAATGAACTCCAGATACATATGCCATCTTGTGCATCTGGCATTACATGAGTACTAGGGAATCAAACCTGGTGCCTTTGGCTATGCCAGAAAGCACCTTAACTTCCAAGCCATCTCTCCAGCTCTCAACATAGTTCTTGAAGTCTTAGCTCAAGCAATAAGACCATAGAAAAAAATAAAAGGGATGAAAATTGAAAAGGAGAAAGTCTAATGTAGTGGTGTTCTGAATGCTAGGTTCCCAGCTGATGTGTATTTTGGAATTAATGCCTCCTGGAGGCAGTGTATTTTGGGGGGCAGGCTTATGGGTGTCATAGCCAGTTTCCCCTTGACAGTGTTTGGCACACTCTCTTGTTACTGTTGTCCACCTGATATTGGCCAGGATGTGATATCCACTTTCTGCTCATGCCAGCATTTTCTCCTGCCTTTATGGAGCTTCCCCTCAAATCTGTAAGCCAAAATAAACCCTTTTTCTTGACAAGATAATCTTGGTTGGGTGATTTCTGCCAACAGTGTGAACTTGTCTGTGACAGTAAAATGGTACCAGGGAGTGAAATTGCTGCTAGACACCTAACTGTGTAGTTTTGACCTTTTGGAGCTGATTTTCAAGAGGAATGTGGAAGGATTTGAAACCTTGGCCTAAGAGATGCCTTGCAGTGCTGTAAGTTCAGCTTGATGGACTATTCTAGTCAGAGTTTAAAGACTTGAATTAAATAGAACTATGGACTGTGAGGTTTGGTTTGTGAGGGTGAGAAAGAGCTTTGCTTGGACTGGGCTAGAAGAAGTTTGTGTGAGAGGCTTGCTGTTATGCCCATGTCCTGGAATTTGTGCAGGACTGCTTTGCATAGACATGAACCGGAATGAGCAGAGGGATATGGCACAGAAATGAAATCCTTGGACTGAAACTTCTGCCCAGTTGCAATTATATGAGATTATAACCTTTGAGATTGGGTCAGCTGACCTGTACTGGAGCAACAGGAAGAATATAGACCTGAGTCCTTAAGGATTATCCTTTTCTTCAATGTCTGCTTATACTCCCACCCCAGATTAACAAATTGGCACCTGACCTTGTATTGTGGAGTATAAGAAATGTAATAAAAAGAAGGCCATTGAATTTTCAGTGCAGTCTTGTGTTTTGGAAATGGTCATGGGCAGTGTGAAGCAGGTTTGCTGGATTCCTGCATGGAGACCTGATGGAACCATGAGAATGGGCCATGGGTTGCAGTGGAGACCCAGTGGAGACACCTGGGCCATGAGATGGCTGCCTAGGAGAGCTACTGACCCCAGATAAAGTTTCCCAGGCCTGTGAGCAGCGTAGCTAGAGGGGTGGAATTGGAACTCCAGTGACATGTTGCTGATTAAAATTATCAGACTTGGAGATTTGTTACTGACTAGAGTTGTTGGACTTGAAGTTATAGAGTTTGATGTTTTCCCTATTTGTTTTAAATCTTCTATTTGTTGAATATTTCTTTGCTATGCCCAGTGCCATCTTTTGCAGTGTGAGTGTCCATTCTGTGCCATTATGGGTTTGGGGGTGCACTTTTTTGGTATTATTGCTCTGTTAAAAGATCTCAGACTATGGGAATGTTTGAACATCATTGGAATTGATTACAAACTTTAGGGACTTTTAAAGTTGGATGAATACATTGCATTTTACATCATGTATGATTATCATTTTTTGGGCTTTGGGGACAGAATGTGATGGTTTGATTCAGGTGTCCCCCATAAACTTAGGTGTTCTGAATGTTTGCTAGCTAATTGAGATTTAGGAATTAATGCCTACTGGAGGCAGCGTATTAGTGGGGGCAGGTTTGTGGGCATTATAGCCAGTTTCCCCTTGCCAATGTTTGGCATACTCTCCTGTTCCTGTTGTCCACCTGATGTTGGACAGAAGGTGATATCCACTCTTGGCTACTGAGTTTTCTTCCTACTCACATAGAAGTTCAATCTTTGTAGCTAGGATCCACATATGAGAGAATATGTGATGTTTGACTTTCTGGGCCTGGGTTACCTCACTAAGTATAATCCTTTCCAGATCCATCCAATTTCCTGCATATTTCATAACTTCATTTACCTTTACTGCTGAGTAGAACTCCATTGTGTAAATGTGCCACATCTTCATTATCCACTCATCAGTTAAGGGACATATAGGCTGGTTCCATTTTCTAGCTATTGTGAGTAGAGCAGCAATAAACATGGCTGAGCAAGTATCTCTAAGGTAGTGAGATGAGCCCTTAGGATAAATTCCTAGGAGTGGCATAGCTGGGTCATATGGTAGATCTATTCTTAGCTGTCTCAGGAACCTCCACACTGATCTACATGAGTAGGAAGAAAACTCAGTCGCAGAAGCTAGTAAGCTAGAAAGAAGATATAAAGGGAATAAAAAGGTAGGGGTTAGTTAATAGGATGGTATTATATATATGTTTATTAATAGGAGTGAAAAGATTAATAGGAGTGAAAAGACCTAAGTGAGGTCAAGGGAAGAGATTGAGTGAAGGAAAATAGAGGGAGGGCAAATCAAAATCTAAGAGGATATACATAAGTCATATGGAAACCTACATTTTTGAACAATTGAACACTCAGGGGTCATAGATTGTTACTAGACAATTTTCAGTGCCAGGGAAGGGATACCTTTAAGTGAGTTGTTGGCCATGGAGGTTCCTGTTGCCCCCAAAACATTACAGGCCATTGCTGGGGCCCTTGGTTTCCCACCAGGAATAGATGGTAAGACCCTATTGCTAAAGACTCCACATACATAGGCTGAAAGGTCATTGAGAAATCCTGCTGGAGATGAACTGAAAGCCTCCTCCATGTAGACCAGCTGACAAAAAGCTGGAAAAAGCCATGCTTCATGCAGTTCAGTGGGGGAGAGAGAAATCACCAGTGAAGATACCCAATAGTGGACACTGCAAGCCTTATATTTGGCCAGCCAGGCCAAATGAGCCAACAGGTGCAATAGTGGCATATCTGTTATGGGGTTAACCAACCACCCTATAATTTTACTGGGGTCCCATCCATGGGAGGAAATACATTCCAGATACTGAAAACCTACAACAGGGGTAGTCATGGGCCCTAGGTGTGTAATATCTGCTGGTGTCTGGCTAAATGTATATACTCTGCTCACCAAACTGCTCAGTAAGCACTTCTCTTAATGTACCCATACATTAATTCTACTCTCACTTTTGGTTAGAGAACCTTCTCTTTTCAGATGGCAGTGACCTTGGGATGACTCAGAAGGCACTATGGTGCTGACAAGAAGTGATAGAGGAATGCTCAGCATTGAAATATCTCTATCACACCTTCCAAGGCTCAAGGTCTATTGTAGAAGAGATGGTGGAAAGAATGTAAGAGCCAAAGGAAGGGTAGGACTCCTTACAACATGCTCCTCCAAACACAAAATGCCCTGGATATCCATGACCTCACAGTGCCTGACACTAACTACACATGACCATCATAATAGGAGGAAAAGATCATGACATCAAAATAAAAGAGAAACTGATTGAGAGGGGAAGGGGTTATGATGGAGAGTGGAATTTCAAAGCAAAAAGTGGAGGGAGGGAGGTCATTACCATGGGATATCATTTACAATTATGGAAGCTGTCAATAAAAAAGGATTAAATAAGGAAGGAAGGAAGGAAGGAAGGAGAGAAAAGACAGGAATGGAAAGGAAAAGAAAAAAAGAAAAGAGGTGGTGGAAAGGCCTTCAGAGAGTAAGTATAGGTAGAGAGGATGGGAAGGCAAATTACACAAAACTAATGGCGACATGAATAGGCACCTTTCTTCAGGATAGCATTCTACATGACATAACCCTCAATAAGGGGGAGGGTACTGGGACAGAAGTACCCTGTAGAAGGTGCACAATGCTTAAACCTAAAACCATGTACTTTGGCTGGTAAAGCCCAGGAATGGAATTGGGTTACCTATTTGAGTAAGCCATTGGTCAGGGAGACCCATGAAGTCCCAAAAATAATGCAAGCCATTGCCAAAGCACTGTGTTACCTGCCAGAGCTTGAAGGTAAGACCCTAATGATGAAGATGTACTGCACTCAGAGGACATCAAGAGACCACACTAGAACTAAGAGGAAAATAAGTTTCCTCCTGGCTAGCTCTCATAGTATTGGAAAATGTTATGGGAGCTGCTGTGGGAAAATGATTACCAGCAACATAAATAAGCAAGATATATTGCAAGTTACAAAATCAACCAGCGAGGCAAGAATTATATTCCTGTGCCTTTGTGGCATGTGGCCTATGTGAGAATCACCTGTTCTCTGATGGGACATGAGACTAATTCAGTGGGAAGGAACACATACCTGGTATTGGGAAACAAGTCAGAACAGATATATCATACATAAAATCCACAGAGAACCTCCACTAATCTTTGGCTAAGAAGATAGTATAAAATTATATTATATTAAGACGTTATACATATCAAAAAATGTCTCAAATAACTATGTTTATACCCTTTAATCCAAAGTACTATAACTTTTGGTTGGCGAATCTGTTTTTTTCCTTATAGATGGCAGAGAATACTGGGAGATCTGGGATACAACAATACAACAAGTACAGATAGCCAACTGACTACCAGAAGTTAGGTCACCACAAGCACATTTCCCAGGGCCCAGGAGTCTTTGCAGAGGAGGTGGAAACATGAATATTCCTCTCACAGCTAGCCTGAAAAAAGCCACTTGCAGGCAGATGTTGATAGACAGTGTTGCCACTCAAGTCTCATCCAAACAGAAATCTAGAGGCTACAGAGAATTTAGCACTAAATTTTATTTCTAACTCTTCTGCCAAGACTAACAGAACTTTGCATAAATTGTACAAAGCTGTAGGGTAGATAGGATTAGTCTGAGGCACACCCTCTCCTCTGAGACTGAGGTTTTCAGGACCCCACAGCAAATAGCAATAACCCCATGAAGGAGGACCATCTGTGAAATGGGGGTGGAAGACAGGGGAAACAAGAGTACAATCTTTAAAAATATAATTTAAGGAAAGGGTTTATTTTGGTTTGTAATTTCCAGAGAAACAATCCATCAGGATGAGGAAGGCATGGCAAATGGAGCATGAGGCACATCCAGTCACATTATGTCTGCAGTCAGTAAGAAAATTGTGAACTTACTGTGGGGCCAGGCTGTGAAACCTCAGAGCTCACGCCCATTGGCTCAGTTAATCTAGCATGACTCCAACTACTGAAGGCTCCACAACCTTCCTGAACAGTGCCATCCTTTGGGAAGCATGTATTCACAAAAAGCCTTTGAGGAACATTTTACATTTAAACCACAACAGTGGATTATAGCATATGAGGCTACAGAGAGTAAATGATGAAAAAAAGATCTTCTGACAGACTTTAAAATAAACAAGAACTCTATATCATGTAATAACATTTTTGGTTCAAATATGAAGACATGAAAAATTTTATAATTTTTAAAGTTCATCAGAAGTGGGATAATTTTATATAACTAAATAGAGAGTTCTTACCGGAAGAAATATAGATGGCATATAAATATCTAAAAAAGTGTTATACATCATTAGCCATCAGGGGAATGCAACTTAAAACTACCTTGTGATTCCATCTCTCTCCCATCAAAATGGCTACCATCAAGAAAACAAATGACAATAAATGTTGGCGAGGTTGTGGTAAAAGGGGAACCCTTCTGCACTGTTGGTGGGAATGTAATCTGGTACAGCCATTGTGGAAAACAGTGTGGAGGTTCCTGAGACAGCTAAAGATAGAGTTGCCATATGATCCAGCTATAGCACTCCTAGGCATATATCCTAATGACTCTTCTCACTACCTTAGAGATACTTGCACAACCATGTTTATTGCTGCTCTATTCACAATAGCTAGGAAATGGAGCCAGCCTAGATGTCCATCCACCAATGAATGGATAATGAAGATGTGGTACATCTATGCAATGGAGTTCTATTCAGCGGTAAAGAAAAATGAAATTATGAAATTTGCAGGGAAATGGATGGATCTGGAAAGGATTTTACTAAGTGAGGTAACCAAGGCCCAGAAAGACAAACATATTGCATGTTCTCTCTTATATGTGGATCCTAGCTACAAATGTATAAACTTGTGTGTGATCTGGAATCAAAAATCAGTAGCAGAGGCTCATAATCTAGAAAAAGGCTATAAGGGAGTAAGGAGAGGGAAGGTCTTAAGAGGGTGGTTTTATATATATGTAAGTAGAAGAACAGGGAGGGGAAAGGCCTAAGCAAGGTCAGGGGAAGAGACTGTATAAAAGAAAGATGGGGGGAGGGTCAATCAAAATTCAAGACATGCTGAATAAGACATATGAAAATCTACTTTTTAAAATAATGGCACATCCAAAAGCCATAGATTATCAATAGAAAATTTTCAGTGTGTAGGGTGGGATACCTTCTAGTGAGTCATTAGCCATGGAGGTCTATGTTGCCTCTAAAACACTATGGGCTATTGCCAAGGCCCCTTGGTTACCTGTGAGAAATAGATGGTAAGACCCTATTGCTAAACATGTCACATGCCTGAGCAGCAAAGTCACTGAGAAATCAAGGTGATGCTGAGCAGAAAACCTCTCCTTGTAGCCCAGAAAGCTGAAAACTGGTAAAAGCTGCACTGTATGCAGTGTTATGAGAGACAGAAATCATCCGTGGTGGAAACAGTGGACATTGGAAACCTCAAGTTTGGCCAGACAGGACAAGTGTAATAGTGGCATGTCTGCACTGGGGAAAACCAACTACTCTCTAATTGGACTGAAGGACCACTCTATGGGAGGGAATACGTGCCTGGTACTGAAACCCTAATCAAAAGCCTATGGCAGGGGAGGTCATGAGCCTTAGCAGTATAAAGCCTTCTCTTGTCTGGATAAATACATATATTACTCTCACCAAATTGTCCTGCAATTACTACACGTAATGTTCATAATCATATATTAATGTTACTCTCATTTCTGGTTAGAGAAACTTCTCTTCAGATTGCAATGACCACTGGGATGGCCCAAAAGGCAACATAGTGCTGAGAAGAAGGGATGGAGGAGTGTCCAGAACTGAAACATCTCATACCCTCTAAGGCTCAGGGTCCATTGCAGGACAGGTGGCGGAAAGAATGTAAGAGCCAAAGGAAGGGTACCACTCCCTACATACAACTGTCCAGACAGAATTTGGCCTGAAATTCCAAGACCTCACAGTGCCTAGCAATGCCCACACAAGACCCTCATAATAGGAGGAAAAGGTGATGATATCAAATTAAAAGAGAGAGTAATGGAGAGAGGGAGGGGATATGATGGAGAGCAGAGTTCTGAAGGAGAAAGTTGGGTAGGGGAGGGAAATACCATGGTTTGTTATCTGTAAGTATAGAAGTTGTCAATTAAAAAAGAAAACTTACTCTAGGGGCTGGAGAGATGGCTTAGTGATTAAGGTGTTTGCCTGCAAATCCAAAGGATCCTGGTTCAATTCTCCAGGACCCACATATGCCAGATTCACAAAGGGGCACATGTATCTGGAGTTTGTTTTCAGTAGCTAGAGGCTCTTGTGTGCCCATTATCTTTCTCTTTCTCTCTCTCTCTCTCTCTCTCACACTTGCTGTCTACCTCTTTCTCAAATAAATAAATTAAATATATTATTTAAAAATAATTTAAAAAAATTATAAAAAAATTATCCCATTTATGAGGCCTCTACCCTCAGGATATCTGACCATCTCTCAAAGTCTCCACCTCCTAAAACCATCTTTCTTCCTCTGCTTTCTTCTGGTACAACTGAACCACAGATTGTGTAATTTACAAAGAAAAGAACGTGATATTCCAAAGTTTAGAAATCTGGGAAGTATAGTACTTAAGTGAGGGCCTTCCCACTGGGTCATAACCTGCCAGAGGCCATCATATGGCAAGAGAGCACAGAGAGCTGGCTTACAGGACAAAGCCACTTCTGTGATCACTAATCTGCTCCATGATAATGGAATTAGTCCACTCATGAGGGTGAAACACTTCTGCCTGATTCTTTCTTAACCACTGAGCCATCTCTCCAGCCCTGCCTGATTCTTTCTTAAATGTCCTGACTCTTAATAGCATTACAATAGCAATTGAATGTCACCATGAGTTTAGGGGTGACATTCAAACCATAATATAATTGCACTGGCAAATAGGTGTCCAACATACAAATTTTAGGGAAAACAAACATCTACTATCTTAGTACCACTTATCCAAACAAAGGCTAGATATGTAAAATACACAAGGAATTCTAAAAATGGGACAATAAAACACAAATAAGCAAATTGGAAAATGGAGAAAAGCCATGAACAAGTATTTTAGCAGAGTATATTTTCTTTTTAATTTTTATCTTTTTTTTTTTTATTTGGTTTTTCGAGGTAGGGTCTCACTCTAGCCCACGCTGACCTGGAATTCACTATGGAGTCTCAGGGTGGCCTCAAACTCATGGCGATCCTCCTACCTCTCCCTCCCAGTGCTGGGATTAAAGGCATGCGCCACCACGCCCGGCTTCTTTTTAATTTTTAAATCAATGAAATTTTTTTGTTTCTTATTTTAAGTTTTGTTGATAATCTCCTTACATATAGTCAATATACCACAATCATGATCTTCTCCCACCAAACCCCTTTCCAATATATATTTTAATTTGATGTCAAATAAACATATAAATTGGTTCTAGCATCATCACCCAAATGAGAAAGTTCAAATTAAAACCAAAATGAAGGGCTGGACAGATGGCTCATTGGTTAAGGTGCTTGCCTACAAAGCCTAACAACCCAGGTTTCATTCCCCAGTACCCACATAAAGCCAGATGCACAAAGTAGTGTGTACATCTTGAGTTCATTGGTAGCCTCTGGAGCCCCTGATATGCCCAGTCTATCTGTCTTCTCTTTTCTTTCACTCTTATTCTTTCTGATTGCAAATAAATACATTTTAAAATACAAAATGAGATGTAATTAGACCCTTAGCAGAATGGACTGAGAAATCCTGATGAAGGTATGGGCTGGGTTCCAAATCCAACATGTGGAGTCCTACTGGGCTTGGAAGAGGGCATGTGGGGAGAGATGCTGTGGAAATTTAGGTAACCCAAAATCATAGTCGAAACAGTTGGCAAAAAGGAGGTTGTAGAAATGAACAGTCTTAGCCTGTAGGGAAAACATTGAAATCAATTGGAAACTTTTTGTTAGAGGCAGGGAAAGTGGATATGAGAAGCAGAATTAGGATTTAAAACAATGACATAGTATGCCATTCAGGAATTTTGATAGATTAAAAAAATAGTTCAAGGCATTAGGGTTGTTTTCATTTTTAAGAGTAGCTGCATCAGATATGTATGAGTGTGAAGTGAAAATATTAATAGTGATAGAATGTGCATTTGCTTTAACAACTGAGCTTCCCTTGTGTGTCCTCTAGAGCTTTTTAGCATCTTTTATTTTGTGTACTAATGAAAGTTCTCCAAAACCACCTGCATCTTTTTCAAATAAGGCTGATTTGACTGATTAGAACTTCTGTGGTGGTAGAGAAATGGAATTTTCAGAGCCAAGTTATCTTAGGCTATCTTTAGTTCCTTAACTGCCGAGTCATCTCTCCAGCCGTCTTTATTCCCTTTAATAGCAATGCTTGCCCATCCTTGTGACTGTCAGGTAAAGCCTTTTGGAAAGTTTTAAGTGACCATTAGCTCCCAGAAACTCAGAATGTTATCAAATAGTTTCTGGCCCTTAGCAGAGATTTCCCCACTTGGCTGTAATCTGCCTACCTGGTGTTTCCACCAACATATTTGAAGAACGCCTTGACTTCTGACTGCCTTTTGTTCTATAAATATAAAGACTTATGACATCAGTAACATGTTGGTGTGTGGTATTTAGGGTAATCTGAATCTGTGTTCCAAGGCCAGAGTCACTCATATTTGGATTCAGAATAAATCATCTCTACTCTCTTTCAGGTGAGAGCTGTGTTTTGCTTCAACATATCTCAGGGCTGTTCATTATAGTAGACAGTCGCCACACATGACGAGTGGCTATGTATTGGACCACACATATCTAGACTTTGGCAATAGTTGCATGATACAGAGATAAGCCCATGTAGGTAGAGAGGTTATATTGATTGAAAGTGAATTTCACTTTTCATTTGAAAACACTGCAACAGTGTTGCTGCTTACTGGAAGTAGTAATGATAATTCATTGCAATATATACCTGATTTTTTTCATGAAAAATGTTTGAGACATTATATTGGCATTCTCCTATTTTTTTTTTTTCAAGGTAAAGTATTGCTCTAGCCCAGGTACACCTGGAATTCACTATGTAGTCTGAAACTGGCCTTGAATTCACAGCAATCCTCCTACCTCTGCTTAACAAGTGCTGGGATTAAAGTCATGGGCCTGGAAGCTTGTCTGTTTTTTTTTTTTTTTTTAAGACAGGATGTCATGTATACCAAACTAGCCTCAAACTCATTATGTAATAAGAATAACTTTCTACTTTCTTTTATGTTTGTTTTTTGATTTTTTTTTTTTTTTTTTTTTTTGATGGAAGGTCTCACCCTAGCCCAGGCTGAACTGGAATTTATCACTGCAGTCCCTGACTGGCCTTGAATGCACAATGAGTCTATCTCTACCTCCAGAGTGCTGGGATTAAAGGCATGTGTCATCATGCCCAGGCTACTTTCCACTTTTGATTGTCCTGCCTCCATCTCCCAAATGCTGGAATTACAGGCATGTGCCACTCATTTGGCTGGTTCTCTCCTGTTCTTGTATTGTTTAACTGATGTCCAACATTAGACTAGTTATAGTAAATAAGATAAGAAATAGCACTAAAACTGAATGATTTTAAAAGAATGACTTTAATTTTTTAAAAATTTATTTGCAAGGAGAGAGAGAGAGAATTGGCATACCACAACCTTTTGCTACTGCAGACAAACTCCAGACACACTTGCCATTTTGAGTATCTGGCTTTATGTGGGTTCTTGGGAATTGAACCCAGGCCATTGGGCTTTGCAAGCAAGTGACTTTAACTGCTGAGCAATCTCTCCAGCCCAGAAATTACTTTTAAGTTTTGATTGTATGTTTGTTCCCTTCTAGGTCTATTTAACAATGTAATATTTCCTTCCTCAAAGTGACTTACAGACACTTGGGAGAATTCTTTGTAGCATTTCTTGAGGAGAAGAAGAATTGATATTTGTAATTTTTTGAAAAATAGTTCTCTTGTATAGTTTGTCATCTTTTCTTGGGGTCGTTACTTCATGGTTTGGATGGTTTAATGAGTTGGACACCTGTTTGCCTGATTGCGTCCTACCATAAGAAAACTAAGAGTATTGAGCCTTACTCCTAAAACAATTATATTTAAGGGGGTCAGCATGTTTTAAAAATTGACTTAAGAGGACTAGAGAGATGGCTCCGTGGTTAAGAATGACTGCTGCTTAAGCATGAAGGCCTTTCCTACTGGAGATGATCAGGTTTAGAGTTTCCAGAACCCCCATAAAAATGTTGGGCATGGGCATGCCAGAGAATCCCTGAGGCTTGCTGACAAACAGAAGCTGTGGGTTGGAGGAGGAACCTCATCTCAAAGGAGAGTGACAAGAGGACATGCATTAGTCTTCTGTGGCTGCCAGACACACAAGTACACACACACACACAGACGCCCCAAAGCACCCACACTACACTATACACACACTCTTGATAAACACATGAGCACACACACACACAAAAATCATCTTAAGAGGTTTCTGTTCCTGTTCTCAACTTACGTGTATTTTGTAGAATCTTTAAGGATTCTACAAATGTACTTTAAAGAATCTTTAACTACCATAACCAGAAAATAAAAAACTCACAGGGGCATATATGTATGCAATCTTAAAGATTTTGGCACATTGGCTTGAAAGTTTACATACAGATTTTTCAGCAGTTTAGATTGGTTATTACTGTTTTACTAAAATAACACACACATGCATACACACACAGACACATACACACACACACCCCTCAGGATATAGCCCAACCGAGCCTCACAACTCAGAATCCTTCTGACTCTGCTTCATAAGTGCTCAAATTGGAGGTGTACACTGTCATGCTGAGCTTCTTAATGTCTCTTTTTAAATGATTTTCCACTGCCACCTACTGGAATAGAACAATCTGTAACTACCTTACTGAGCTGAGGTTAGTCACGTGAGGGAGTTCACATCTAGAAATTTCTGCATTAAACTTAGCCTTGCATTTGTCCTATGTGTAGAAGAAATGTGTAGAAGACAAGTTAAATAATAGAAGAGGAGGAGATAATTTGATTAAAATGTCTTTGTGCCTATTGACAGATAACATGGGACAAATATTGACAAGTATGTTAGAAAAGGGAACTATATTCTTTTTTAAAAAATATTTTATTTATTTATTTGACAAAAAAAGGGGGTGGGGAGAGGGAGAGGGAGAAAATGGGCGCACTAGGGACTCCAGCTACTGCAAACGAACTCTAGATGTGTGTGCCCCCTTGTGCATCTGGCTAACGTGGGTCCTGGGGAATAGAACCTCAGTCCTTTGAATCTGCAGGTAAACATCTTAACCACTAAGCCATCCCTTCAACCCAGAACTCTAATTCTTTTAAGCATTTGTGCTCTCTACCTCTCTGGCAAGCCCCACATACTATATTCTAAAAAAAGGATTAGTAAGGGTACAGAAAGCACAAAATATACTGTGCAAAACTAAGAGCTCATGTCAACTTAACTCTTTTTCTTTCCAAAGCATATTTATAAGGCATCATTTTGAAACTACTGTTGAAAACATCCTAATTAAGCCTTTAATGTCAGCAGCATATTTTTACTACCACCACCACACTATTAATGTCCTCGGAGTTTCACCTTTTCCTGTACCAGGAGTGAAAGGTGTTTAGGATAAATGACTACAAAACAAAAAGGGAAATCTGAGAAAGGGGCATTAAATCATTTCAAGCTGTTATACATCAAGGCCCAATATTTTTTTTCCAGTGCCGATTTGGTGTGACACTTTTTGCTCTGTGTAATAAATGACTTACTCATTAAGAGATCTTATCATGAACTAAAGACAGCATTTTCCTTTTAAATTAAAAACTTCCCATTGTGAATAGAGAATTGAAATATTTGAATGTTCTTTGGGTGACTTGAGATTAGTGTCATTGTAATTACATATGGAGCTATTTCCTTTAAGCCACTTACACTGCTACATTTCAAAACTCATCTAGGAGAGCCTTCAAATAAATAAAGCATCTGAACTTTTCTCCCATGGATGGGTTCTCAGTACAGAAGGGCTTCCACTCATAGAGCTGCCACTTTAATGAAGAGTTTGGAGCAATGATGCCCCCAACTAATAGTCCTTTCATACAACAGTCTGGACAGGAGTAACACACTGTGCAGGAGAGCTGGCTGTCTCTGAGGATGAGGTTGATCGGTTGGAAATTTCTCTCTGGAGTTCCTCGACTTTTTTCTGAAGCTCTGCTCGCTTAGCAAGAAGTTCTTTATATCTGCTATGAATAGGTTCCTGTGGCTTCATCCGTGGGTTCCACCTTATGTAATATCCCACCCAGAGCTCTAGGTGGCGCATGCTGGCGACTGGATAAAGGACATGATTTGAGTAGCTCCCATAGAGAGGATTAGTGAAGTCTTCCAGCTGGCTATTTATGTAAGACCACAGTGAAACAGTCCTTTTAGGAAGATTCTCTTTTCCTCTCTGCTGTTCACTGTTACAAAGGAATGTTCCAAATAAACAGCTGTATAGGTGGTCCAAAATAGTAATGAGAAAATATTCGTTGAATTCAAATGCGGTAGGAAACTGTCTTGTCATTTGCCAGACACAATCAATAAATTGAAGGAAAACAGGTGATCTGTCTGTATCTGCGTGGTTCTTATCTCCATGGCCAACTCTTAGTTGGAACCGATGTCCAAAGCTCAGCCACTCTTTCTCCACGAGAACTTCAAATCCTCGTGTGGTTCGGCAGTATCCATCCAACATGAGCATGGCCAGCGCGGTGAGCTGAGCTGTGCGATCCCAGCGGTCACTGCAGAGCACCACCACAGATTCTTCCCTGACTCCGCCTTGTCAGCAATCCTAAGAGCCCCTGCGAGAATGAGCTCAATATGTTCCAGCCAGTGAGTGGATTCCAAGTTAGACAACCAGTGAGTTTCCTCAATGTTAGGATACACAATCTCCTTAAGTTTCCATAGTGATTCTCTCATAACATGAAGATTGTGAATACCCAGAAAAACTAGTTCTGCATTTTGATAGGCATCTTCACTTTTATCACCTCCACCCTTTGCCTTATTTGCGACAGCATTAACACTTGGCCCGGCATCAAATATAAAGATTTTGTGCGACTGGGCATTGGAATCCATGATGGCTTGACGATATTTCTCATCTTCTTTGCTTCGCTTCCCACTTATTCCTACCATGGGCTGGCTGCATCTAGTGATAGTGGCTTGACTTTCAGGGTGAATCCATGATAAAACTGGGATCCGTCCCCTTGACCTGAAGGTTGCCACTCTTTTCAATTCCTCATCAGGAATGTTTGCCGGCACCACCAAGACAGCAGGATACGTGTCACAAAGTTCATAGTGTTCATTTATCTTTGTTATTCTCCAGCTTTCATTTGGAATTCCCTTCTGTACTCTAAAAGAGGGTCATATGGTTTCCAGCCATCTACAGGGAAGACTTCTTTATATTCAAAAGCAAAAAGAGGCAGGCTGTTGGAGATGGGAAATGCATATTTCATTAGATTCTCAAATATGGATCTCCTTGTTCGCCCCTCAGGCTTATGAGCAAAACGTAAATTCCTAATATCCTTGCACACAGTTTCCAGTCGGTATGAATTTTCACCTCGGCTAGAAGCACCGCCAATTTTTTTTTCTACTCTACTAATCACTCCAAGTGAAGCATCTAGAACAAATGGGGGATCCCGTTCTATGCTCTTGAAATATAATCTGTAATTTGTGACAGCCAGCGTTCCTCGTACTGCACCAGTGAAGGGACATATGTAAGTTACATCTTTGGCCATGTCTTTAATATTTTCTCCTGGCAGCAAGGGTGGTTCTTCCATTTCTGCTAATTTGTTTGACTCCCTCAGGACCCTCAAATCAGGAGAAAAGTTGTCTGCCGAAGTTGAAATGGAATCTGATGATACAAGAGAAGCTGATTTTGTATGCACCGAGTTCTCTGAATGAGAAGTGGAGGCACTGGACAGCGAGTCGGCGCTGGGCGGCCGTGCGGCCGCGGGCTGCGCGCAGAGACCCTGGCAGCTCGAGCTCTTCTCCGCGGCGCGGGCAGCGCGGGTGACAGGCCGAGCAGCCTGCGGTGGTCTCGGGAGGCGGAGCGCGCGGGGCCGCAGCCACAGTCAGGCCAGCGCCGGTCCAAGAGCAAGACCGGAAGCGGCCATGTTCCCCCACACTGCCAGGAATTCTTATACTCTGGATAATCAGACTTGTTTTCTCCAAAACTTACCAATTACAAGAAAGGGCTGACCTTACTGCCAAGGTAAGATAGTATGATTGTAATGGCGACATCTTTTTAATAGGGAATTAAGGGATTCACATGTGCAGTCTATGTTAAAATGCTTTCTGTAATGGGAGGAAATGAAGGAGAAAGATAGCAGAGGAGGCACAGCACAAGGCCGAGGTAAAGTCAGGATTGAGAGGAGTGCCATCTTAGGGTAGGATGGGAGTAATGGGTGGTTTGAGGGATGGGTGAGTGCCTCCTGTGTTTCCAGCGTCTATGTGAAGGCTACCTGTTGGGAAAAGATCTTCCTGTGGTCTTTTGTAAAGAGCTTCCTAGTTACTCCAATGTCAGATGTCTTGTGGAGAAAAAGAGAAAAAGCTTGAGCATAAAAATAAATTTTCTTAGGGCTGGAGAGATGGCTTAGCGGTTAAGCGCTTGCCTGTGAAGCCTAAGGACCCTGGTTCGAGGCTCGGTTCCCCAGGTCCCACGTTAGCCAGATGCACAAGGAGGCGCACGCGTCTGGAGTTCGTTTGCAGAGGCTGGAAGCCCTGGCGTGCCCATTCTCTCTCTCTCCCTCTATCTGTCTTTCTCTCTGTGTCTGTCGCTCTCAAATAAATAAATAATTAATTAAAAAAAAGTTTTCTTAATGGTCAAGTCATTTAAAAAACTGCATGAAAAAGAGGATTTTAAGCATAGAATAAGAAAGTAGTCAGGCATGGTGGTTCATGCCTTTAATCTCAGCACACAGGAAGCAGAGGTAGGAGGATCTCTGGAGTTTGAGGCCAGCCTGAGATGACATGGTAAATTCCAGGTCAGCCTGGGCTAGCTTGGCTATCTCTCCATTTTATGTTTCTAGTCCAGCACACAGGTTAGATATCACCAGAGTACATGGACAGACTACTCTATGCTGTACTAACTCCTGTCCCCATAGGAAAAGGAAGAATTGATTGAAGAGTGGCAGCCAGAACCTCTTGTCCCTCCTGTCTCAAAAGATCATCCTGCTTTCAACTACAACATTGTTTCCGGGTAAGTTGGATTTGCTAACTGAACTACTTGTGTCCAATTTCTTTCAGACATATTTGCAAAAGTGGTATTAGTTTATGTAGTAGCCCTTTTGAATTTTTTTGTCTATATGCACATGTGTGTGTGTGCACGTGTGCACAGGGATCATCTACATGGGCATGTTGGGGTCTCTTCTTGCTGCATGCAAACATCTGTCCAACTTTTTATGAGTAGCTGGGAATTTGAACCCAGACTGGTAAGTCTTATAAACAAGTGATGTTAATAGCCAAACCATCTCTCCAGCCCCCAATACTCCATTTCTTTTTTTAAAAAAATATTTCTTTATTTATTTGATAGAGAGAAAAAGCAGGAGGGAGATGGAAAGAGAGAGAGAGATTGGGCAGGCCAGGGCCTCCAGCTGCTGCAAACGAACTCCAGGTACATGCACCACCTTGTGCATCTGGCTTACATGGGTCCTAGGGATTGGGACCTGGGTCATTTGGCTTTTCAGGCAAATGCCTTAACCACTAATCCATCTCTCCAGCCCCACACCCATTTTTTTTTTTTTTTTTGAAGCAAGGCCTCACTCTTGCCCAGGCTGACTTGGAACTCACTCTGTATTCCAGGCTGGCATCAAACTCACAGAAATCCTCCTACCTTAGCCTCCAATGTGCTGGGAATATAGGTGTGTGCCACAATGCTCCACTGTTAATATTTCTTTTTTAAATTAAATTTATTTGAGAGAGGGAAAGAGGGAGGGAGGGAGAGAGAGAGAGAGAGAGAGAGAGAGAGAGAGAGAGAGAGAGAGAGAGAGAGAGAGAGAATGGGCACACCAGGGCTTTCAGCCACTGCAAACCAACTCCAGATGCGTGTGCCACTTTGCGCATCTGGCTTATGTGGGTACTGGGGAATCGAACCAAGGTCCTTTGGCTTTGCAGGCAAGGGCCTTAACTGCTAAGCCATCTCTTTAGCCCCCAATATTTCTTTTTTAACTGAAGTAAATACCTGCCTTAAAATTTTATTCTAAGTGTGATCTGCATATCTTTTAAAGGTTTTAATTTGGGTACTGAAGCTTATTTTTCCTTCTTAGAACTCTGTCCTGCTCCAGTCCTGACTGCTTGTTATATTCACTGCAGCACTGAGTGGTCCTGGAGTCTTCTGTATGTTGACTTGGGAATTACTTTGTTTATCTTATGTATTGGTTGTTCTCTCTCTCTCTCTCTTAGTTTTCTTCCATATACTCAGACTCCTGAGATGGACCTGTGGAAGGTGTCTGTTCTACAGTATAAAACAGTTTTGATTTCACACTTACATGGCACTAATTTTCTTGGCTGTTTTTGTTGATCTGGTGATCCTTAGCATTCCTTATTTCAACATCATAATGTTTTCATTATAGTTGAGCATTATGTAAATTGTTTGGAAAGCTTACATTATAAGAATCCAGGCCTAGTGGCCTATAATCTCTGCTACTCTGGAGGTGGAGGCAGGAGGATCACAAATTCAAAACCTACCTGTGCTATTGAATGAATTCATGACTAGTATGGGCATCTTTGTGAGTCTCTGTCTTAAAATAAAAACTTACCAAAAGAGGTCAAGTTGTAGGTCAGTGGTAAAGTGCTAGAAGAGAGAGGACTAGGGAGAGGGAGAGACAAAGACAAACAGAGATTGTTTGTTTTCATGGTGCTGGGAGTGGGACCCTTGGACCTTAGCTACCATGCAAGGTAAGTCTTGTCCACTGAGCTCTGTTCCCATCTTTCGAAGGATGTTTTTGTTAATATTGATAAATAATGTTATTTTAATTCTGCTTATGCAATACCTTTTTAGTTTCAATACTGAGCTGACATAAAAGTGAATTTTTCTTTACTTATCCCAAGCCACCTATGGTGGCTCATGCCTTCAATCCCAGCACTCTGGAGGTTGCGTTAGGAGTATCACCATAAGTTTGAGGCCAGCCTGAGAATAGAAAGGAAGCTGGAGATCAGCCTGGGCTACAGTGACCCTTCCTTGAAAAGTAAGGAAGAAAAAAATAAAGCCCCAGGTCCCTTCATTTTTCTCTCTCTAGCTCATGGGTTCTGATAGCCATCAGTCTGCTTTCTGTATTGACTGCCTGTTCTGGATATTTTTATAAGGAAGTCATACACTAAGTGACCCTTTTTAATATTTTATTTATTTACTTGAGGAAAGAGAGAAAGGGGAGTGGGTATGGGCATGTCAGGGCCTCCAGCCACTGCAAATTTATTCCAGACACATGTGTCACCTTGTGCATCAGGCTTTTTGTGGGTATTGGGGAGTGGAACCTGAGTCTTTAGTTTTTGCAGGCAAATTCCTTAATCATTAAGCAATCTCTCCAGCCCCCTATGTGGCCTTTTGTGTTCAGTGTATTTACTTAGCATAGTGCTTTTCAGAGCTCAGGCATGTTGTACCAAGTATCAGTACTTCATTTTTTATCCAAGGCTGCAAAGATATTCTTCCATATTTTTTCTTGTGTCCATTTCTTACATTTATTTATTCTGTATTTATTTCTTCTAAACTGTCTTAAGTTCTTTATTGGAATTCACCTTTATGTGTATATAGTTATTTAACTTAATCCCTGCAAGAAAAAAAAAAAAAACATGTGTAATGTAGTAGCTTGTTGGGCACCTTGTCTCCTTTGCCAAGTGTGGTGGTTTGATTCAGGTGTCCTCCATAAACTTAGGTGTTCTGAATGTTGGGTTCCCAGCTGATGGATATTTGGGAATTAATACCTGCTAGTGGTGGTGCATTGTTGGGGGTGGGCTTATGGGTGTTATATCCAGTTTCCCCATGCCAGTGTTTGGCACACTCTCCTATTGCTATTGTCCACCTTTTGTTGGCCAGGGGGTGATGTCCACCCTCTCTGCTCATGCCTTTGTTTTCCCCTGCCATCATGGAGCTTCCCTTTGAGCCTATGAGCCAAAATAAACCTCTTTTTTTCCCCAGAATCTGCTCTTGGTTGTGTGATTTCTACCAGCAATGTGAACCAGACTGTAACTGTATAGTGGTACCAGGAGTGGGGTTGCTGCTAGACACCTGTGTGGCTTTGGCCTTTTGAGCTGATTTTTAAGAGGGATGTGGAAGGATTTGAAACCTTGGCCTAAGAGATGCCTTGAAGTGCTGTATAAATAGCTTGATGGACTACTCTGGTCAGAGTTGAAAGACCTGAATGCAGTAAGAACTATGGACTGTGAGGTTTGGCTTATGAGGGCAAAAAAGAGCTTTGCCTGGACTTGGCTAGCAGTTTGTATGGGAAGATTGCTGTTATGCCTATGTCCTAAAAAGGTATGCAGGGTTGCTTTGTGTAGAAATGAACTGGTGTGAGCAGAGGGATATGGCACAGAAAGAAAAATCTTTGGTTGAACTGCTGCCCATTCATCTGCAATTGAGAGATTACAACCTTTGAGACTGGGCTAGCTGACCTGCAATGGGGAAACAGGAAGAATGTGGACTCTTTGGAAGGGGCCTGAGTGCTCAAGGAGTGTCCTGTTCTTCAAAGTCTGCTTTATGCTCCCCCCCCCCCGGGTTAATAAATTGGCACCCTACCTGGTATTGCGGAGTATAAGAAATATGGGAAAGAGAGGGTCATTGAGTTTGTAACATGGTCTTGTGCTTTGGAAATGACCAGCGGCAGTTTTAAGCATGTTTGCTGGTTCCCTGCATAGAGACCCCATGGGGCCATGAGGATGAACCATGGGTTGCAGTGGAGACCCAGTGGTGATTCCAGGACCATGAGATGACTGCTAAAGGAGCTACCAGACCCAATGAAGTTTTCCAGGATTGTGAGTAGCCTAGCTGGAGGGGTGGAATTTGAATGCCAGAGACTTGTTGCTGGTTAGAATTATTAGACTTGGAGATTTGTCATTGGCTAGAGTTGTTGGACTTTAAGCTGCAGAGTTTGTTGTTTGCCCTGATTGTTTTAAATCATGTATTGCTTGAATATTTCTTTGCTTTGCCTAATGCCATCATTTGCAATGTGTTTATTCTGTGCCATTATGGGTTTTGAGGTTATTTTTTGGTATTATGGCTCGGTTAAAAGATCTTTGACTAAGGAATGCATGAACATCATTGGAATTGATTAAAACAATGGGGACTTTTAAAGTTGGATGAATGCATTGCATTTTACATCATGTATGGTTATCAGTTTATGAGGGTCAGGGGCAGAATATGGTGGTTTGATTCAAGTGTCCTCCATAAACTAAGGTGTTCTGGATGCTGGGTTCCCAACTGATGGAGATTTGGGAATTAGTGCCTGCTGGAGGTGGTGCATTGTTGGGGGCAGGATTATAGGTGTTATAGCCAGTTTCCCATTGCTAGTGTTTGTCACACTCTCATGTTGCTGTTGTCCAAACATTCCCTTCTGATCTTACGTTGTAAGAGTTTTATTTTGTACATGGATGTTAGACTTCATCTGATACCATTTTTTCTTCTGCTAAGATCAGTGTGTGATTTTTTTTTTATTTCAGAATTATATTGTATTTAAGTAGTATAGGTGAGCTTCTTAAAGAGGAGACCAATGGAAAAATATTTAGTTTTTAATTTACCATTTTCTAGTGGTTAAAAACCAAAGAAATAGGGCTTCGGTTAGATTTCCCCATGTAGGGCCAGAGGCACTAAGTGGTACATGACCTGGGATTTGTTTGCAGGAGAAAGAGGCCTTGGTGCACCCATTCTCTCCCACACAGTACTCTCCCTTGTCCGCCACCCCCTCAAATAAATGAATAAAAATTTTAAAGAAATGAATAAGAGAGAAGATGGAAGAGCAAACAGTGTAGAATAACAAACAGCACAATTGTGCTAAGCCGGTCACCAATGTAATATGCTGACACATGCTACAGGTAAGTACTGAAGACAGCCACTCTGGTAATAAACTAGCACGGTCCATGGGTGGGTGCCTAAACCAACTGGTCATTGGTAGTATGTGAGCACCGGCCACAGTTCAGTGCTGAAGCCAACCACTCTTGGGTAATAAGCTAGCATGGGCCCTGTGTGGGTGCCCAAGCTAACCACTTTTTGTCTCTTTTCCCTAGCCCTCCAAGCCACAATATTGTGGTAAATGGGAAAGAATGTGTAAACTTTGCCTGCTTTAATTTTCTTGGATTACTGGATAACCCTCGGGTTAAGGTAAGTAGCACATAGTACTGAAGTGTGATATGGCATAGCTTTCTGAACTAAATGGACATAAAAGACACAAGTGGATTGTCAGAAAGGGAGAAGTGTTTCCCAGTGCCCTTTCATAAACTTGGGATTATAGTGGGAGGCACACGTGTCTAGAGGGCTTAGTGGGAGGGGGCATCAAAGCACCCAGGAATTCAGACTTGAATAATAGAGAATAGTGAGGAAATTTTCTCCATGTCCTGCTAGGATTGTGGGCTAGCAGACCTATTTCAGGAAAGTCTCAGATCCACTAATGAACAACATACAAAGGCCTTGAGTTCACCAGTTCGTCAGAGTCAGGGTACTGTAACTTCCCATGAATTCAAACGTATGAGGTGTTACATCTACATTTACTTCCAACCAGTTAGAATTGTCAGTTAAATGAGTAAGAGAGCCAGAGAAAGAACTGTTCAGGTTCAAGAATAGAAAACATCAGCTTTGACCACTTATGGTAAATTGTTAAAACTTTTTTCTTCAATAAAGGCAGCAGCCTTAGCATCTTTAAAGAAATATGGCGTGGGGACCTGTGGACCTAGAGGATTTTATGGCACATTTATTAAGATGTGTTCTTTTTCTAGACTCATTTCTAGAGCTGGGATTCAGTTTGATATCAAAACCACATGGAAAACATGCTCAATAAAGCTGAGTGTGTGGACCTCGAGTTTCCATTCGTGGTATGGGACTATGGTAGGAAATGCACTGGTAGGTGGAGGTGTGGCTTGTTCAACAGTGAGCCCCAATCCTGAGGATATCTGTGCGGGATGTCTAGTCGTGTGACAAGGCTTTTCTGTCATGCATACTGGTTGTATTGTGAAGGCTCCAGCTGCCAGTGACTGTGTTATCTTGGTCATGCAACAGCCCGAGTCTTGCTGCCTCGTTGCTATAGTGCTGGGGGCCACTGTCCTTGTCTGCCTGGTGGACCACAGTCAAGGAGTGCAGGAACAGAGGTGCAGCAGCAGTGCCCTTCTGCCAGAGCTGTGACCTTGCAGCTCTCTTCCCCCCTGTCCTCTGCAAGAGCTAACGCTAGGCCGTGCCTGCTCCATAAGGGAAAGAAGCCTTGATGGGCAGCTATGAGCCAGGGAGTGAGGCAAAGCACATTGGCTCAGAGATCAAATAGCACTTTTCTCTTTCTGGAATAATGAAAGATCACTGATCTCCTTGTGTGTACAGGACTCAGGTCAGTCCAAACAAAATTTTCAGATACTATGTGAAAACAAACACTTCACCTAATGAAGCTCAGATTACACCAGTACGTCTAATGGCCATAATTACTGTGTGTGCTACTCTGCTTCTGAAGTGGCACTCATTGTTCGTGTGGTGACTCCTGAAACTAGCGTCCCACTTTACACATCTTCTAGGAGAACATAGAGCAAGCGAGCTGTTTGTCTTCTCCTCTCAATTCTTATTCCTCCCCCTTTTTTTTGGTGTTTCAAGGTAGGGTCTCACTCTAGCCCAGGCTGACCTGGAATTCACTATGTAGTCTCAGACTGGACTGAAATTCACAGCAGTTCTCTTATGTTTGCCTCTTGAGTGCTGGCATAAAAGGTGTGCACCACCCTGCCTGGCAGAGAGAGAGACAACATGAATGAATAAGAATGAACTCCAGATGTTTGTGCTACTTTTTGCATCTGGCTTGATGTGGGTACTAGAAAATTGAACTAGTGTGGTTAGGTTTTGCAGGCAAGCACTTTAACCATGGAGCCATGTCTCCAGCCCTTTTGCTCTCATTTCTATTCCAGAATGTTTCTGTGTTTTTTACTTCAGTGTTTAAATTGTGTTTATGAGAGGGAGCACCTGTCTTTATTTAACTCTTTGCTGTTAAATTATTTTATGAAGAAAGCAGATGGAAATCTGTTCCCACAAATCCCAGAGGGTAATTAGTCAGCTAACTTTAATTTCAGGTACTCAGCTAGGAAAGGTCCCAAAGACAAAACCAAAAGAGATGTCATACCACCTGCTTTAGTAGAATTCAGAGCCCCTTCTTGGGTTTGCTGGCCTCTTCTTGAGCTGGTCCACTGAGTCTAGACTAATCATTGGTAGGGAATTGTGTTTTGGACATAGTCCTAGACAACAAGAAAAACCACTTTTTTATATTTATATTTTATTTATTTATTGGAGAGAGAGAGAGAGAGAGAGAGAGAGAGAGAGAGAGAGAGAGAGAGAGAGAGGCAGGTATAGAGAGAGAATGGGCATGCTAGGGTCTCTAGCCACTGCAAATGAACTCCAGATGCATGTGTCACCTTGTACATTTGGCTTATGTGGGAACTGGGGAGTCGAACCTTCGTCCTTAGGCTTTGCATTAGGCCTTAACTGCTAAGCCATCCTCTGGCCTGAAAGCCACTTTTTTGTAACGAGGTTCTGGATCAGTGAATTTTTTTTTTTTTTTTTTTTTTTTTGTGACTGATTGCTGAGATAAACTACGTTCTTAAAGACTTCTCTTTCTGGATTTTATTAGCCTACATGGCCTTGACCCCCATTTAAGAGTTAATCCTGGAGGCAGAAGAGATTCATTGCTATATTGTTGTGGAGGGAAGAGATTCACATCTTTAGGACTCATTTCCCAACGCTGAAGCCCAATCTACTTTCCATTTGGACCACCTGCTCCAGGGACCAGCTGCTGTGTAGTTAGTTTGTTGCAGGGTAATTTCAAAACAGAAGACAGCCGTGGAAACAAGCAGTCGGTGAACCTGTGTCCCTGCACTCCTGCTGCATCTACTTCCATGTATGCGCATTCCTTTCATTTTTGCACAAAACACTAACCCTTGTGCATTGTTCTGCTTTGGACTGTTGGCGTGCACATCCAGGCTGCTGTGTGTGTTAACCCAGTGCTCTAGTAGTGAGCTACACTCCCACCCCAAAATGACTGTGTTTCAAGCTTAAATTTGATATGATTTTTTTGTTATCTCACTGGCCACCAGAGGCAGTATAGTGAATACAGTCGTGTGTATCAGACCCTCTGTAAACTGCTTTATAGAGCAGGAACTGATTTGTGTCCTGAAACTATAGTGAAAATGTTCAAATCAAGTTTAGCCTCTCAAATTCATTTGCCCCCACCCTTCTGTCTTTGTGTGCTTATGTTCATATTATATTTTTAGGCTTCCAAATGGGATTCTTTTTTGGTTTTCTGGAAGTAATCATTTGAAAAATTATATTGATCTACCTCAAAATTTTAGTATGTGATAAAATCAAAGGAAACTACTTGAGTTCATCTCAGTCTGTGTTTTAAAGCTCTCAAGGACTCCCTACAGGTAAATTACATGGAGAACTTAGGACACACATGCCCTCTGCAGTGAGCCCTAAAGCAGACCTGGGTGCCCACCTCTTCTCTGTAGTTGCTTATGATTTCTCAAGTTCTTTTCCCCTAGGCCCACAACAGTTTGCATTGATTTGATCTTTCTCTCCTGGCAGATCACATTCAGGTATCTGTTTTCAAAGCCCTGTGATCCCTATAGTTCTTTTCTCAATCTTTACTAACATATTATCTTTTCAATGGTTAATGTTAAATGATTAATATAAAAAAGGATTTGGAGCAATGAGTGGATAAAGATTTGTGTAGTCTTTAGGCAGGATTTTTTGCCCTGTTCTAGTAGTCTGTATGGAAATGAATCCTGTTACCTTGTATATGTTAATAATTTTAGTTAAAAACAACAAAAAATAGTCTTGAGATCTTCCCACTTTCTTCAATATTTTGTTTTCTAGATTTTTTCCTTTTGTAGATTTTAAATTTTTATTTAGATACAGACATATTTAGTATGTAACCAACACATGTTGGTACCATCCTTTCCCTCCTTCCTGCCCCTTTTCTAAAGAGGTCTTCCTCATTGTGATGCAGATCAACCCTATGGGGATTGTGGGTCATGTATTATGGGGGCAGTAGTCAGTTAAGGGGGTGAGGCGATGCCCCAACTTGTGGCTCTAACAATCTTTTCGCCCCACCCCCTTCCTCAAAATCCCCCGAGCCATGCTGGGAGCATTTTAAGTCTATCTCAATGATGGGCACTTAGGAGCCTCTAGATCTCTGGATTGGTAGGTATTGAGTGTACTTAGTGTCTATCCCCTTCACCCTTGTGCTGATATCAGATTTGCTAAAGAAAGCAACACTCTAGCTCATTCCCCCAGTTCCTCTGTGGTTTCAGCTGGGGCCAGGTTGGAGTACACTGGGTTGTTTATCTCCTGAGGTCCAGCTCCCATCTGAAAAACAGAAGCAGATTATCTAGTGGAGAGTGAAGTCAGCATTGGTTCAATGGGATAACCATTATTATTTTAGAGAGAATTTAAAGGGCATAGATCCTCTTATAGGCCAAGATTAGTGGGAGCTTGAACAGTGGAAAGCAGAATCATTATCTGGATATGATTGTGATTTGTTTCCCAGTTCCAGATAAGGTTTCTTTGCCCTGAGCACATCTGTTAGCCAATCCAAGAGCATCTGGTTACCCACCATGGCTGTGTGCCTCTATTGCACTTGTGTGAGCATCATGTCAAGTTATTTGCTTCTGAGTCACTAAGACTTTGAGTTGCTTGGACATATGTTGGCCATCCACAGTAGCTCATGTAGTGCCTTCCAGAAGTAGACAGGCTTACTGTCTGAGGACTGGCTCTTTTCCAGATACCAACCAGGTCTCTCCCTGTTCTGTAAAGACAGCATATGGTGTCTTCAGCAGTCATATCTTAACATTAGCCTCTGGTGGGTAATCAAGTTGTCTGACAGAAGTCTTTCTTGTTTGTTTTGGGAGCTATATTAGGTCTCTGATTGGCTCATTGTGTATGTAAATCACATCCTGGTATAGGGAATTATAGGCCAGTGCCAAGAGAAAAGAAAAAGGAAAAAGACAGAGAAGAAAGAGAAACAGGAGAAATTTAAAATTAGGTTTTTGTCTTACCCTCTCCAGGGCTCTTTGATTCAGGTGCTCCCCCTAAGGTCCTCTTGAGGGTTCCACCTTTTAATCTAACTTTCAGGATGTAGGGTTCTATGGTACCAGTTCAATTTGGGTTCAGTTTTGTGTGCCCCACCGCCTTTCTCCTTTCCCCAAGGAGAAAGCCCTACCCTCTCTATTGTCCAAGCCTCAGGATGCTATTTAGTTATGTCGGCAACTTGGGCTGATCCAGGTTAGGAACCACAGGTGAGTGAGACCATGTGACAGTTGTCTTTTGGTGATTGTGTGAGTTCACTTAGAATGATCTGTTCTAAGTTCAACCATTTTGCTACAAATTTCATTGTGTCATTTTTTTCTTACTGCTGAGTAGAATTCCATTGTATAGATATACCCCATCTTGGTTATCCATTCATCCAGTGATGTGTACCTGGGTTGATTTCAGTTTTTAGCTATTATGAATTGAGTATCCATAAACATGGTTGAGCATCTATCTCTGAACTGAGATGTAGAGCTTATAAGATAAATTCTCAGTAAGGGAATAACAGGGTTTGTTGAAAATTCTACATTTATTCTTTTCAGGAGTCTCCATATTGATTTCCATAGTGGTTGTACCAGCATACATTTCCACCAACATTGAATGAGTGTTCCTATTTCTCTACAGCCTCACCAACATTTTTTTTTTCATTTGATTTTTTAATGTTTGTGATCCTTCCTTGGCTAAATTGCAATCACATAGTTGTTTTAGTTTGCATTTCCCTAATGGTTAGGCATGTTGAATATTTTCTTAAGTGTGTGTTAGCTATTTGTAATTATTCCTCTGAGAACTCCCTATTTAGTTCTCTGCCCCACTTTTGGAATGGGTTGTTTGATTTTTTATTGTTTAGTTTTTGAATTCTTTTCAGATTCTAGATATTAGGCTTTTATTAGTGGTATAGCTGGCAAAGATTTTCTCCCATTCAGTGAGTAATCTATTGGCTCTGCTTATGGTATGTTTGTCTGTGCAAAAGCTTTTTAGCTTCATGATATCGCATTGGTTGAGTGCTTGTTTAATTTCCTGAGCTACTGGGGTTTTGTTCAAGAAGTCTTTTCCCAGTCCTATATTGTGGAGAGTGCCTCCTATTTTTCCTTCCAATAGCTGAAGAGTTTCAGGTCTTATATTAAGGTCTTCAATCCATTTGAACTTGATTTTTGTGTATGATGAAATGAGTGGGTCTAATTTCATTTTTTCTACATATGGTCATCCAATTTGTCCAACACCATTTGTTGAAGATGCTGTCTTTTCACCAGTCTACATTATTGGCACCTTTGTCAAAGATCAAGCAACTGTAGTTACTTGACCTAAGGTCTAGGTCTGCAATTCTGTTTCATTGGTCTATGTTTCTGTTTTTATTCCAATACTGTGCTCCTTTTTTTCTACCCTGGCTTTGTAATATAGCTTTAGATCAGGTATGGTGATACTTCCAGAGGTGTTTTTTTTTTCTTCCTGAGGATGTGTTTGAATATCTGAGGCCTGTTTACATCCCATATGAATTTTGAGATTATTTTTTCAGTCTCTGTGAAGATTGATGTGGTATTTTTATTTTTATTGGTATTGCATTAAATCTGTATATTGCTTATGGTAGAATTGCCATTTTCACAATCTTCTCAAGTCCTCCTCTTATTTCCTTTTTGAATATTTTTATGTGTTCATTATATAGGTCTTTCAGATTCTTGGTTAGTGTTATTCCAAGGTATTTAATTATTATTATTATTTTTTTAAATTTTTTATTTATTTATTTGAGAGCGACAGACACAGAGAGAAAGACAGATAGAGGGAGAGAGTGAGAATGGGCGTGCCAGGGCTTCCAGCCTCTGCAAACGAACTCCAGACGTGTGTGCCCTCTTGTGCATCTGGCTAACGTAGGACCTGGGGAACCGAGCCGCCAACCGGGGTCCTTAGGCTTCACAGGCAAGCGCTTAACCACTAAGCCATCTCTCCAGCCCGGTATTTAATTATTTTTGTTGCTGTTGAAAATGGGACAGCCTCACTGATTTCTTTCTGTATATATTTTCCCTTTGCATATAGAAAAGCTACTGATTTTTGTGCATTAATTTTGTATCCTACCACTTTGCTGAAGGAATTTATTACCTTTAGAAGTTTTGAGATGGAGACTTTCAGGTTATTTATATATGGGATCATGTCATCTGCAAATAGGGCCAACTTGACTTCTTCTGTTCCAATTTGAATCCCTTTTATTTCTTTCTCCTGTCTTATTCCTTGGGCTAGTACTTCTGGTACTATGTTGAAGAGCAGTGGTGAGAGTGAGCAGCCCTGTCTTGTTCCCAATCTCAGTGGGAACTCCTTGAGTTTTTTCCCCATTAAGTATTGTTTGGGCTTTCAGAGCTTTATATGCAGCCTTTATTATGTAGAGATATAAACCCTCCATGCCTATTCTTTCCTGTGTTTTTATCATAAAGTAGTGTTGTATTTTGTCAAAGGCCTTCTCTGCATCTACTGAGATGATCATGTGGTTCTTATGGTTCAGTTCAATTTCATTGATATGATTGTTGGTTTGCTTGCAGTTCAGTGATATTTTTGATCAATGTCTCATTGGTTGTTGTGTTTTCATTTTGGGAATGAATTTCTGTTGATTTCTCTATGATTTTATTGGAGGCTTCCTTTGTAGGACTATATATTCTTGGTGGAGATCTCTCAGTTTTCTGACTTTTGTTGGATTTTTTGCATTGTTGTCTACCCATTTTAGGAACACTCTTTATTTTATTGACCTGTGCTCCCTGTGACTCAAGTGAACAGGGATGTTGGCTTCCTGTGGTCAGTCAGGATACAAGAGAAAAAGGCCTCTGTTCTCTGAGGCAGAGTTCATGTGTCTGAGATTTAGTTTCCAAATTCATTGTCATAGATTTTAGAGGTGGGACATTTTGGAAGGCATCGAGATGTGATGTAACCATGAAGGTGGGGCTAATGTGATCTGGGGCATTTTGAGAAGCAGAAAGAGCCAAACTGGCACATCTGCCCCACCTCACCACACAATACACTTATTATGCCTTTGCCAAGTGCCAGGGCATCAGTATTAGACTTTCCAGCCTCCAGAACTATAAAAGATACATTTCTTTTCTTGGCAATGTACCTTGTCTATGTGTTCAGTAATAGCAACAGAAAATGGACACATGCCATTATGAAATTAGTAGGAGACAAATGCTGCCTGCACAACTTTGCAAAGGAGAGAAAACATGGATCATGACTGACTAAATCTGTTCACCACAATCACAGGGATAATAAGCCTGCCTCTCATATCAGGTGATAGAAGTCCATCTGTCTTGAGAGATGCTGAAAGTCTGTGTACCTTAGGAGATGATGGAAGTCCACTTCCACTAGGAGATGATGAAGTCAACATCCCCTAGGAGATGATGGAAGCCCACCTCCTTTAAGAGTTGATGGAAGTTCACCTCCCCTAGGAGATGATAGATGTTCACTTCCTCTAGAAGATGATGGAAGTCCACTTCCACTAGGAGATGATGGAAATCAACCTCCCCTAGGAGATGATGGAAGCCCACCTCACCTGGCAACATCCACACAGTTTATTCACAGACCCTCTGCAAACCACCTTCAAGACAAGCAGCCAGCGAGGTGATTCCATGGATTGTAAGCATCCCTGAAGTAGCCATCTTGGTCATTCACATGTTTCTCCTGTCCAGAGGCACAGATAGCAGTCTTGCTGTTACTTTCATGAACTTCTTAATGCTTGGAAACTCACTGGATGAGAATTTTTACTTCTCTTTTATTTAAGTTCCATAGCACTTTTTCATCTGGACAGAGTTGCTGTGTCCAGGCATCAAGCTTGCTTGCTGGTTCCTCCAGCCTGCTTTCATTCATGCCCTCCCTGCATGTAAAGAGTCACCTACTAGCTGAATTCTTGGATGCTGAATGGGTGTCTTCTATCACCAGGTCCTGATTCAGACCTGTGCACACTCCACAGGCTTTGTTCCAGAGCAACATAATAAATCTGGAATAAAATCCTATGTGATCTGTCACGATAAATCACACAGGTATTGTAAAAATAAAATAAAATAAAAACAACAGATGAGTCCCAGGCCTGTAGTCCTGCAGTCTGTCTTCTGGAGCTGGGCTTGCTCTAAGGAGGGTCTTGGCACAGGTTTTGCTTAGCAGGCCGCTCACCTGTTCCCCAGTGGGAAGCCATCCTCAGGGACACAAGCAGACAGAATCATCAAAAGACAGTTCATCTAAAGGTACTTGCTGTGACTGCTCATCTGATCCGATGTGGCCATGGACACACCCCCACACTGTCAGTTGACCACATATAGTAGTAATTGTGCATCTGCAGTTCCACAGCTATAAATCCTGAGCCTCTTCTCCACCCTGGAGGAGGAAGAGACTAGTTAGTGTTTGTTAAGAGCTTGTGAAAATGCTCTCAGGTGACTCTACCCCCTTGTGGTGAACACTAGAAAATTTTCAGTGCCATGGATGGGATACTTTCCAGTGAATTGTTGGCCAGGGAGGTAACTGATACCCCCAAAACATTACAGGCCATTGCTGAGGCTCTTGGTTTCCCACCAGGAATAGATGGGAACACCCTATTGCTGAACACTCCACATACTTAGGCTGCAAGGTCACTGAGAAATTCTGCTGGAGCTGAGCTAAAAAACTTCTCCACATAGACTAGTTGACAGAAAGCTGGAAAAAGATATGTATGCTTCATGCAGTTCAATGGGAGAGAGAGAAATCACCAGTGAAGATACGCAACAGTGGACACTGCAAGCCTTAATTTGGCCAGCCAGGCCAAATGAACCAACGGATATAATATTGGCATGTCTGTTATGGGGGAAACCAACTGCTCTCTAATTGGACTAGAGGCTAGTTTTATGGGAGGGAATACATCCCTGATACTGAAAACCTACAACAGAGGTAGTCATGAGCCCTAGGGGTGTAATAACTGCTGGTGTCTATCTAAATGTGTGTATACTATGCTCACCAAATTGCCCAGTAAGCACTTCTCTTAATCTTCATACCCATATATTAGTGCTACTCTCCTTTTTTCTCTTTTCAGATGGCAATAGCCTCGGGATGACTCTAAAGACACCATAGTATTGAGAAGAAGTGACAGAGGAGTGCCCAGAACTGAAATATCTTTATCACATCTTCCAAGGCCAAGGCTCATGGTCCATTGTGGAAGAGGTGGCAGAATGTAAGAGCCAAAAGAAGCATAGGAGTCCTTACAACATGCTTCCCCACACACAAAATGGTCTGGATATCCATGACTTTGCAGCTCCTGACACCACCTACACAAGACCATTATAACAGAAAGAAAAGATGATGACATCAAAATAAAAGAGACTTGGAGACAGAGGGGATATGATGGAGAGTTGAGGATCAAAGGTGAAAGTGGGGGGAGGGAGGCAACTACCATGGGTTATTGTCTACAATTATGGAAGTTGTCAATGAAAAAATAAATGAAAAAAAAATAATAAAAAGGAGAAAGTAAAAAGGAAAGAAAATGCTCTCAGGTGGCTCTGCCCCCTTGTGGTGAGCACTGGTCTCTGCACCCCAGCACCTGGGTAGCCAGAAGCTGTGAGAACTTCTGATCCTCTGAGGACAGAGTCCAAACCTGCATTTTATAAGACCTCCACAGGATTCGTGTCCTTGAAGAGGGAGGAGTTTTGCACAAGGGTTCAGAATCATTACCCCAGTGCAGGCGCTGTGCCCTTCTGATTTCAGCAAAGTGCGAGTTCCTGTGCTACCAACATGAGGCACATTTGACGGATTCAACAGTTACAAGTACCTCACCAGTCGGTTCAGCATTTACAGCAACTACTTCAAGATTGCGAGAGGCTCTAGGGGCCTGGGGCCTGGGCAGTAACTCTGATTCATGCTGACTGTTCTACAGAGAATGCCCAGTGCCTCCAGGTGCTGTTCACACTCTAAGGTGACATTAGGATATTTCCTAAGGGAAGGGGAGACATCACACTCAAGAATGGGGTGGAGTTTTTGGTTCTGCATACTTGGCAGCCTCTGTGGACTGTGGGGACCCTAAGCCACTGTCGAGGACCTCTGGTCCAAGAGCTGCCTGTGGTCAGCAGGCACTCCTCACATGGTCTTTTCGTTTTGTAGAATCAGGACTGCTCTTCGACAAAGTAGCTGACATTGTGTAAGCACATCGAGGGCAGAAAACATGACACCAGGGATTCTGTGATTCCCTAAATCACACAGTGGTCCCATAAAATCCCACTGCCTGGTGACTCTGAATTCCTTCCAAGTTTTATAAGTACACTCTATGAAGTTCCCTCAGCTAAAAAATCAGAGTACAATGCACACATCAGTATCTTTGACCTATGTGATGGGGTTGGATCTGAAGTAGCCTTTGTCTGTCTTACCTCCTCATTTAATTAGAAGGTGGTGTTTCACTGATGCACAATAAGAAAGTTTATGTTCTTATGCATGTGTGTTTGTATGGGTGTGGGTGTGCACATGTATGTGTGCATGTGAGGTCAGAAGACAGCCTCAGGTGTTATCTTCAGGGACACTGTCTACTTCCTTTGACACAGCATCTCACATTTGCCTAGTGCTCAACAATTAGGCTACACTGACTGAGCAATGAGTTCCAGGGATCTTCCCGTCTCTGTCTCCCTAGCACTGGGCTTACAGGTATGTACCACCACACCCGTTATTTTATGTGGGTGCTGGGGACTGAACTCATATCCTCATGCTTGCAAGACAAGGACTTTACTGACTGGGCCATTGCATCAACCCTAATTTATGCTTCTTTTACTTTTTACTCTTGCCACTGCAAATGAAATCCAAATGGATGTGCCACTCTGTATATCTTGTTTTACATGGGTGCCAAGGAATTGAACCCAGGCTATCAGGTTTTGTAAAAAAGTATCTTTATTCACTGTGAGACAACTCTTCCACCCTATGCTTCCTTTTAATATCCAGCCATGCCACCTGCCTCTGGAGCCTTCCAGGAAATGGCAGAAAGCATGAGGTACTCACTCATATGACCAGCACAGGCTCATCAGCTCGTACATCTCTCTCGGGCACCCTGCAGGGCACCCCATCCGCTCTCCTTTCTCCAACATGATGGGAACCTCACTCCATTTCATCCTTTGAGACATGAAAATGTACACTGTTATTCAATCGATGATGGTTAACAAAAGAAACTCACTTCTAAGACAGAATGATGAAGACTGAGGAGTTAAGTGACATCAGTTAGGAAGCCACAAGAGCATCACATGAGACTATGGGAGTTAGGTGGTTTTCCTATTCCCAAGAAGTGGGTGTGCAGAGAAAATCAGGGGCTTGTAGGTTTCTGTTCTCATATTTCATCTGGGGATTGCTTCATGTGTGAAGCTCACTTAACAGCACCCTAAGATCTGCACACTTTTGGTTTCATATAACTTGATTAAAAATATTAAAATGTAGCATCTGTAAACTTGATAGTGTCAGTGACATAGTTTATATTATAACTGCAAAGAAGCATGGTTGGGGCCATACCTTACACACTCCTCTATTTATAGCACACAGAACAAGTGCAGTGTTCAGTTCGCATCAACTATCATTGTCCAGTTTGGTGTAAGCCGAAGTCATGTTAACGTGTCCCTGTCTGAAGACCCTAGATTTCATGGTTTCTGGTTCTTGAGACAATAACCCCAGACTGCTTGAAGTGTTCTGAAGGTGGCATAGCAAAGAAATGAAGACGTGGTCAAAGATGACTCACTTGATATGGCTTCTGTCCATAGGAAAACACTTCCCACATCAGCACTCCAAAGCTCCAGATGTCACTCTTCTGGAGAACTTGTAGTAAATGATGCACCCAGGTGCATACTACTTCACGGGCCACTTTCCATGAGTCTTCACCTGAACTCAAAGCAAATGGATGGAGGTGGTCTATGAATAGTTAGGGCCTGAGCACAGGTGTGGTGACAGCCAGAGACAATCCACAGAACAGAACTGGACACAAAAGAGCCATGGGGACAATGGAACTTTATTAACCTGTGGAAAAGAAATGCATTGCAATATGAGATAAACCTGTGGTCACTGTGTCTACAGAATTGGCCAGGCATCCAAGGACAAGCACTGTGCAAATACTCTTACAGGAGAGACCTCTCCATGGTGTTTATGGCGGGGAAGGTGGAGTGGGTAGGTGACTGGGAGGGTCAGCTCTCCAGTGGAATCAGCTTCAAGTTTTCAAGATAGAACATGCTTGTTCAACCACAGTAGGAATGTTCTTGAGGGTATTAAGCTGTGTGCTCAGATATGAGTAAGATGGTCAGGCATGGTGGCTCACACCTGTAATCCCAGCACTCAAGAGGCCGAGGCAGGAAGGTTGCCATCAATTTGCGGGCAGCTAGGCACCATGGGATAACTACTATGTGAGGTAGCCTGTATGAGGTACCTGGGACCAGGACAGCCTGTGCCTGTCCTGCCCCTGCTAGGGCTTTAAGAACCATGCAGGATGAAGCTGAGCTGCTACCACGGGAGTTCATGCTTCATGCTGTCCGCCCCTGCCTGCAGATCACGGGTGTCCTAGCTCTTACCAGACTATGGGAGGTATCATAGAGACATGTGAGTAGGTGGGGATTGCCACATAGAAGGCCTTTTCTGACCTTAGCAGGCACGTGGAACTCACATGCAAACCCACAGTCCCCTGCCCATGGCCATTCCTGTTCCTTCCTGCCAATTACTACTTAGCTCTTTAGGATATATCATCCATTTCTAAGAATTATGGACCTGCAGAGCTACAAACTTTCCCTTAGTGCCTTCTCCTCCTAACTGGAAAATAATCCTCTTATACTTCCAGTGGGACAGCCTGCACTGATGTGTTTCCCATACCATCCTGCATTCATGTGAACATATACCCTGTACACACCATCCACACTGCATTGAGGTGAAGGGAGGCTAGCTCTTTCCCTTGCTTTCAGTCATTATCTTTTTTTTTTTTTTGAGTGGAGAAGGTAAGCACCGAGGGAAACAGACATGTCAGCAACTGGTCTGATAATTCTGAAATTATTATTTTTTTTAGGGAATCCAGACAAGTACCAGCCTGATTATCACTTTTTCCTTATTGGAAGAGCATTATTAATTCTGCATTTCTGTGTCAAAAAGTTTTCCAGATTTACTAACAAAAGCACCTTGATTTTTTTTTCCAAAATTTTATTCATGTATAGTTCCATCCCCATGGATACTAATGAAGTCTGTAAAATAATTCTCACATGCTTAATGGGAAGGCATGGCACTCAGGATTTGGAGTTAGTTATGAATGGTGAATTTTAAGAGTTCTTGGCTTAGTTTTCTTGCACATTATAGATGCATATATGTGAAAGTTTGTTTTAAAATAGGTCCACATCAAGGGATCAGTACCATGTGGCTCCACAATACGGTACTGCATATTCTGTGCAGTAGAAGGCCTACAAATTATTCAGATTTTAGAAAATCCATTAGCAAAACCCTCCTCCAATATTCACAGTCAAATCACATGAAAGAGGCAAAAGAAAACCACAAGAATAATCCTGTTCAATTTCTACTTCCCAAGGCATGTAGCAAAAGAATTCCACTCTTCTTCCAGAGTGAATCAACAGAGGGCGCTCTACTCCATGGAACACTGTTGGGAAGATGCCAGTCTGGACAAATCTCAAGCTGTGACATTAGAGTGCTTCTGGCTTTCGTTCCTTAGCCACCAGAATCATTGTTTAGTAGAAACCTTTCACAGGGTGATTGGTGAGATTTCTCCCATAATACAGAGAACATGCATTACCTTTCATTGTTTTCATCCTACTGCTGAGCATAAGCCGAACCACTCTTGCCTTGTAGTAGTTTTCATCAGCATGGAGCACTTTGGAAATACCAAGGTCACTGATCTTGGCATAGTGCTGAGTGACCAGCAACATGACTCTAGCAGCCAGATCTCTGTGCACTACATTACACTCTTCCAAATACTTCATTCCCATGGAAACCTGATGGACCAGTTCTATGATGTTCTTATCTTTGATGTGCCTGCAAACCAGAGTATCACAGGTGAAGGGAGGTGGGATAATGGGCTGCTTCAGGACATCCACCATGCTCCTAAAGCACATAAATGATGGATCCACTCATGCCTTCTTGGTTTTGCATGTGCATGTGTGTGGTTACAAATGTATGTGTGCATATGTCTTGTTTCTATGTGTGTTTCTACATGTATGGTTCTGTAGTGTGTGTGTGTACATACATGCATGTTAACAAGAGACTGATATTTGGTGTCTGCTTCAGCTGTTATCCATGTTATTTTGTCTCTTTCTGAACTAGACTTGCTAGCCAGCCAGCCCAGGGATCCTCCTGTCTTTGCCCCTCATGTTAGGATCACAAGCATGTGCCACCTTGCCTGACATTGTCACCTGAATGCTGCAGAACCAGTCAGGTCCTCATGCTTTCATGACAAGCAGGTTATAAACTGAGCTATCACCTAATCAACTCCTGTCTTCCATTTTTTTCTTTAAAAATACTTAATTATTTATTTATAAGTGAGGGGGAAAGAAAGAGAGAGAGAGAGAGAGACAGAGAGAGAGAGAGAGAGAGAGTGTGTGTAGGCACTCCAGGGCCTCTAGCCACTGCGAACGAACTCCACATGAATGTGCCACTTTGTTTGTCTGGCTTTACATGGGTACTGTGGAATCAAACTCAGGTTTTACGCTCTGCAGGCAGACACCTTAAATGCTGAACCATCTCTCCAGTCCTTCCCAAACAACATTCTGATTAGCAGCAGACCCCCTTGCTCAATGAGATTCTTTCTCATGGCATGCTTTGGGTTGAGAGAAGAGTGGTAAAAAGGATCAGGTAATCCTGGCTCAGAGGCATCCAGATTCTGCTTGAACCCTTGTTCCATCCTGGGCCAGGTTAGGAAACCAATCCTTCAACTCCATTTTCTACCTGTGAAATGGAGATGGAGGAACACAGCTCCTTCCTTGTGTACAGACTGAAGCAACGACTAAGTGCAGACCACACAGCAGGTGTGGTGAGCTCAACCAGCTGCACCTGTCTCATGCCAAAGAAATCTCTCTATGTGAGCAGTAGACTTAATGAGAAATGAGACACCACCATTGATGAACATCATCAGTGGACTGCAACTGACTCCTGCAGAAGCAGTAGCTCATGGCACTTGGCGGTTAACCAGACAGCAGATGTAGCTGTTTCCCTAGGAGAACGTTTGCTTGTGCTGTTTCTTTAAAGAGAGCGTGTGCTCAAGCTGTGGAAATAACTCAGTGGGCACAGAACCTGCCATGCAAGCACTGGGAGCTGAACTTGGATCCCAAATACCTACTTAAAACCACGTGGGGCAGTTTGCTGGCATGGTCCTGCCATCCCTGTGCCAGGGAGGCAGAGACCCGTGATTTCTAGGATGTGCTGGCTAGCTGGTCTAGCTGCATTGCTGAATTCCAGGTCCAGTGAGAGAGCCTGTGTCACAGAACAAATCAAGTGGACAGCAACTAAGGAAGACACTCAGTGTTGAGCTCAGGCCTCCACATGCATGTACATGTCCATATTCACCTGTGCACACACACGTGAATGCTCATAGATGAATGCCCAGCACAAACACACACACACACACACACACACACACACACAGTGGGAGTGTTCTGTCAAGTGAGGGGAGAAGTCTTGTTCCAACACACTGAGGCTGACCCTGTTCCTGGAAGTTCAAATACATTAAGAAGAATGAAGATGAACTACTATAATAGAAATTTTCTCTAAGTCACAAGAGCTTTATGTCCTTCATCAGAAGGCCACACCTCCCTTCATTCCTTGCTCAAGGTCCCAGAGCATGGAGTCTCATGGGAATCTAGGGCAGGGGAGAAGGTTCCCTGCAGAAATCAGGGGTGGATGGATTTGAAGGTGAGATGATGAATGATATGTATATGTGTGTGTGTGTGTGTGTGTGTGTATTGGAGTAATGATATGTGTGGTTGGAGTAATGATAGATAAATGGATGGGAAAATTGATGGATGAATGATGGGTAGATCATGAATGGATGAAAAAGTTTTTTTTTTTTTTTTAAAGTAAGGTCTCACTGTAGCCCAGTCTTACCGGAAATTCACTATGTAGTTTCATGGTAGCCTTGAACTTATGGTGATCCTCCTACCTCTGCCTCCTGAATGCTGGGATTAAAGGCATGTGCCACCACTCCCAGCCTAAGTTGTTCTTTTTCTTAGAGAGAGAGAGAATATGTGAGAGAGTGACAGAGAGAGAGAGAGAGAGAGATTTGGCATGCCTGGGTCTCAGCCACTACAGTCAAACTTCAGATACTTGTGGCAACTAGTGAGCATGTTGCAGTCTTGCTCTGGCATCACCTTTGTGCATCTGGCTTACATGCGATCTGTAGAACAGTTGAGCATCGGTCTTTAGGGTTCACAGGCAAATGCCTTAACTGCTAAGCCATGTCTGAGGTCCCAAAAATGTTAGCTTTTATACGTAGGAAATATGAAATGTAAATTCACTCGGGACTTCCAGTACAAACGGCCGAGTATAGATCTCTCTGAAGAAACCTAGAGTGAAAAGAGTCAAGACAGAGTACCATAATATACTTTTATTCTTAAGACCTCAAGGTGGGTGAGCAACTTATTAAGACAGTTGAGATATCTTCAGTGAAGCAGAGGGGAGCTACCAGCAGTCAGGCAACCAGGAAGGATTGCAGCTCCCACCAGGGTGGCTGGGAAGTACTTCTCCTCACCCTGCCCTGTGCTGCTTGAGCCAGCAAGAACATAAAACATTTCTGGGAAGAAATTCTTACCAATCATAATGGTGCTGCATAATTGAAACAACATGATAGAGAAGACAACAGGGACCAGCTAAGCAGCTCTAGAACCCCTACATCCAGCATCCCCAAAACTCCTCTCACTGGGAACTCCACTGGACATTGCAAAATACCAAGAGATCACAGCCACCCCTCCTCACCCAGCATCCAGATTAGTATCAAATCAAAGGGCTGACTGATCTGACCACATGAGCTGAGCCAACAGTGCCTCAAAGAGGGAACTAACTTCCCAACTCCATGTAAGTGAGAGAGAAACTGACCTCAAAAGTAACTGGACTATTGTATACAGAGGAAATCAATACCCCACAGCCAAGTATATAGGCTTTCAGAGAAATGGTAATTGGGCCGTCCATATCAGAGCAGGCTAAAAACAAAAACCAAAACTTATGGAGTGGAAGAATTCAAAACCCAGCCCACTAAGGCAGGGATAAAGACTTGATAGTGCTGACAGAGGTATAGTAAATTTTGCCATTTTTAAATGAATTTTGTTGGGGTTAATTTTGTTATTTTTGATATTTCTTAATTTTTAGTGACTTTTCTTAAGTGACTTCTTGATGCAGGACTAGCTGTATCCCAGGGTGGCCTTAAGCTCAAAGTGAGTCTCTAGCCTCAGCTTCCTGAGATATGAGGTTAAGGGCATGAACCACCACACCCAGTTTAAGGCTTTTTAAAAATGTTTTTTTTTTTTTTTTGTTGTTGTTGTTTATTTGCAAGGAGGGAGAGAGAGAGAGAAAGAGAGAGAGAGAGGGAGAGAGAAAGAGAGAATGGGCTCACCAGGGCCTCTAGCCCTGAAAATGAACTCCAGATGAATACACCATTTTGTGCAGCTGACTATGTGGGACTAGGGAATCAAACCTGGGGCCTTGGGCTTTGCAGACAAATGCCTTATAGCTAATCCATCTCATCGACCCCCGCCCATTTAAATCTCCGTTTATGTATACATATCCCATGCTTGTTTTATTTGTATAATTCTCAGTTGAATTTTAGGTATGTCTTGGATTTTTCTCCACCAAGCCTACTATTGGAGTCTCTCTACTAATCTTTCCAATTATATTGTAAACTTTCCCTCTCTTTCCAAACTCTTTTCCATATTCTCTCTCCATATTTTCTCTATAATTAAAAACTTCCATAGTCATAAAAAACTTTAAAGACTGTAGAACCTAATAGTAACCCGAGTTTCCTCTCCAGGTACTTGTGCCGCCTCCATCTTTTTCAGAATTAATACCAGTCGTGACAACAAATCAACATACACTGATCATACTTCTAAGTGACAAAATCCTAGCATACTTCATACCAGCCTTACTTGTTTTCTCATCAGCAATTAGTGAAGCAGACTAAAAGAATATATGACCACTAAACTCATGCTATAGACAATTCTTGAAGGATTACTTAGGACTGAAGAGAAGGAAAACCACATATATGAGATCACAGGAAACAACAAACCATGCTTGAATAATAGTCAATGAAAGAGTAATTGAAAAACAGTGATTGCTACAAAATCGAGAAGAATGACAAGAATTAAGTATAACATTTCAATAATAACTCTGAATATCAATGATCTTGATGTCCCAACCAAAAGTAACAAACTTGCTGAGTGGATGAAACAGAAAGATCCTTTTGTTTGTCACCTTTCAGAACTCACCTTTCAATTATTGACAGATACTGCATTAGCATGTGTGTGTGTGGGGGGGTGGGAGGGAGGGTATTGCCATGAGATATTTCTTTATAATCATCAAAAATGTTAATAAAAATTAAAAAAGAATGGAAATGGTATTTCAAGAAATATTCCTAGGAAAGAAGCATGTGTGACTATTCTAATAGTTGACAGAACAGACTTCAAACAAATTTTAGTCAATAGGGATCAAGGACAGCACTTAATACTGATTGAGGAAACAATTCAACAAGACAATATAATTCTAAATGTAAATGCATGAAACATGGGTGCACACAGTTTTATAAAAAAAAAAAACCACTTTATTAGGTGTAATGTCACAGATTTACCTAAGTGTAACAGTGGTAGGCAACTTTAATACCCAACTCTCACCAATAGGTCATCCTGGCAAAAAAATAAAATAAAATAAAATAAACAGAGAAGCAGCTTGATTAAATGACATCATAGAAGAAATGGACCTAAAAACATCTACACAATATTCTATATTAATGATACAGAATACATAGTCTTCCTAGCAGCATATTAAATATACTAAAATAGATAACATAGTAGGTAATAAAGCAAATCTTATTACATTACTGGAAAACTGAAACAATTCTGGTACTGTATCTGATCACTATGAAAAAACACTACAAATCAGTTGTAAGCAAGACTACTACAGGAGATACAGAAACTCAAGGAAATTAAACAACATACTCCTGAATAATGAGTGGGTTATTGAAGAAACCTAATGAGGAAGTAAAATTTTGTAGAATTATATGGTAATATAAACAACATAACAAAATCTATGGGATATAATAAAGACAGTCCCAAGAGTCATATTTATAAGATTAATTGCCTATATTAAGAAATCAGACTGGTCCCAAATGAATAATCAGTGTTATACCTTAAGGGCTTAGAAAAGAATAACGAGTTAAACTGTAAACCTATACATGAAAAAAAAATAGTGAAGATTGTGGTAGAAATACACAGAACAAATAAAAAATACAAAGGATTAATAAAATAAAATTTGGTTCTTGACAGGCTAAGTGGGATTGAAAAGTCTTTAGTGAAACTAATGAAAAGAGAATGAATACCCAAATTAAACACATTAGAGATAAAAATGGCACCACTACAACATATACCAATGAAATTAAGATGATAACAAGAACATACCTTAAAAACATATAGTCCACCAAAGAGAAACAAGTGGATGAATTTCTAGACCTACCAAAATTAAGGGATGATGAGAACAGTCATTTAAAAAGATCCATTTCCAAATAGTTATTAAACAAAAACTAAACTAAAAAACATCCATACACATATAGATTCACTCGTTAATTCTACAAGGCCATCACATAAGAACACCAATGGTTCTCAAAACCATTCAATCAAATAGGAAATAGGAACAATACTGAACTCCATTTATGAAGCCAGTAGTAGCTTCATACCAAAACAGATAAAGGCAAACCCAAAAGAAAACTACTGACCAATCTCTTTCATGAACATGAAAATTTCTCAACAAAATGCTGGCAAGCAAAAAGAGGAACATGTCAAAAGAGTAATTCATACTTATCAAGTGAAGTTTATTCCAGAGATGCAGGGATGGTTCCACATACACAAATCAGTAGATGTAATAGACCATATAAATATACTCAGACAAAATTCACATGATTATGTTAATAGATGCAGAAAAATTAAACAAAATCTAGCATGCCTTCATGATAAAAGTCCTGAAGAAACTAGAAATAGAAGAAACATTTCTCAACACAGTGAAGGTTATATACAACAAACCTCCAGCCAACACCTTACTAAATGGAAAAAAAAAAAACTTGAAGCATTTCCACTAAAACCAGGAATAAGACAAGGGTATCTACTTTTGCCATTGTATCAATATAGTACTGGAAGTCTTAACTAAAATAAGAAAACAAGAATTATGAAGGAAAGTTATATAGCTTGGAAAGGAAGAAGTCAAATTTGCTAATTGCAGATGATATGACTCTGTACATAAGAAACCATAAAGACTCCACCAGAAAACTGTTAGAGCCCATAAATGCTTTCCGCAATGTAGCAGGATACAAAATTTACATGCAGAAATTGTTATGAAAAAGTTAAGAAAAAGTTATGGATGGAAGCAGGAAAACTCCCATTTACAATTGCCTCAAAAAAATGCCTTGGCAAAACCTATCCAAGACAGTGAATGACATCTACAATAACAACTTTAACATATTCAAAAGAAATTGAAGAGAACACTAGGAAACGAAAACACATCCAATGTCCTTGGACTGACAAATCAATATTGTAAACATAACTATCTTACCACAAGCAATCTATATATTTTATGAAATAAAATTTCAATGGCATTCTTCACTGAATTTGACAAAAATCCTAAAATTCATTGGAAACCCAAAAATCCTCGAATAGCCAAAGCAATCCTGAATAACAATAAGGCTGGCAGCACCAGCAGACATTATTTTAAGGTAAGTTACAGAGCCAGAGAGTAACAAAACCATCATGGCACTGGCTCAAAAACAGACGCAAAGATCAATGGAAAAGAATAGATGACCAAGATTTAAAGTAAAACAGCATTAGCCATTTGATTTTTGACAAAACAAAGCAAAAAAAAAAAAAAAAAACCCTAAAAATACCAACTGGAGAAAAGATTGCCTCTGTAACAAATGTATCTGGGAAAATTGGCTATCTATATGTAAAAGAATAAAACTGGATCCTTACTTCTCTCCATGCACAAGAATAAAAAACAAAAGGACCTTAACATTAGACCAGAAACTCCAGAACTGCGAGAAGAAAAAGCAGGGAAGACAGTTCAACATATAGGCATAGGCAAGGACTTTCTGCATAGAACTCAGGAAGGAGGCAACTAAACCAGTGGAACTCATGAAATAAAGATCCTTTATACTGCAAAGGACACTGTTTTTTACAACTATTTTTATTTATTTGAGAAAGAGAGAGAGAGAAAGGGCTAGATAGAGAGAATGGGCATGTCAGGGCCTTGAGCTACTGCAAATGAACTCTAGACTTATGTGCCACCTAGTTCATCTTGCTTACATGGGCCTGGGTAGTTGAACCTGAGTCCTTTGGCTTTGAAGGTGAGTGCCTTAACTGCTAATCCGTCTCTCAACTCAAAGGACGCTTTTTTTTCCTGGTTTTTCAAGGTAATTTCTCCCTCTATCCCAGGCTGATCTGGAATTTACTATGTTGTCTCAGGGTGGCCTCGAACTCAGGGCAATCCTCTTACCTCTGGTCCTGAGTGCTGGGATTAAAGGCATGTGCCACCACACCTGGCTCCAAAGGCCTCTCTTAATAAGGCAAATGGGCGTTCTACAGATTGGGAGGAAATCTTTGCCAGTTACACACCTGACAGAGGAGTAGTATCTAGGATATACAAAGGACTCACTATACTCAATAATAAGAAATCAAGCAACCTGATTAAAAATGCACTATACAGCTGAATAGTGTTCTCAAAAGAAGAAATACAAATGGCCAATAAATACTTCAGAAAATGTTAACACTTTTAGTTATTAGATATAGCTGTTAGAGAAATGCAAATGAAAAGTACTTTGAGATTACATCTGACTTTAGTCAGAATGGCTATCATTAAGAAATCAACTGTAATAAATGCTGGGGAAGGTGTGTGGAAGGAAGACCCTTCTCCACTGTTGGTGGCAATGTAAACTGTTACAAACATTGTCTAAATCAGTGTGTGTGTGTGGAGGGGTGGGGAGTTCTAGAAACATCTAAAAGCAAATTTACCCCATGACCCAGTTGTGCCATTCCTGGGCATACGCCTTAAGTACTGCACACGTTACTATAGAGATACAAAAAACTCATGTCTATTGCTGCTCTATTCCCAAAAGCTAGGAAATGGAATCAGCCAAATCGTCATCAACTGAAGAATGGATAATGAAGATGTGGTGCATATACAGAAAGGAGTTCTATTTAGCTATAATGAGAAATGTAATTTGCAGGGAAATGATGGATCTGGAAAAGATTACACTAAGGCAGGTAACCTAGGCCCCCAAAGTCAAAGGCTACATGTTCTCTTTCATGTGTGGATCTTAGCTTCTTATGTTTGGATTTGCATGTGCGTTCAAGTGAAATTCAGTAGTCGAAGCAAACAAGCTACACAGGGGTCATCAGAGGGAGGAGAGGGGATGGCTTAGGGGAAGGATACAGTAGATATGGAAGAAGAGGGGCAGAATAATGGGGGCAAAGTACCCTAAGTAGGACCAGGATAGGGGATGGATGAGAACAGATGGTTGTAGAAGAGTTAATCATATTAAAGATGTTATGAACAAGCCATATAGAGAATTTCAGTAGATGTACTCTGTAGGGGTTAATAATGCTGTGGCCAAACCCATAGATTGTTACAAGAAAATATCAGTGTCAGAGTGGGATGCTTTCCACTGTGTTGTTGGTCAGAGAAATCCCTGATACCACCAAAACATTACAATGCTCTTAGTTGACCATCAGAACTAGATAGTAAGACCTTACTGCTGAGAGCACATCCTTGGGCGACCAGACACTGAAAAATCAAGCTGGAGCTGATCTGGAAGCTTCCTCTCTATTCAACAGCTGTCAGAATTCTGGAATGATCTATATAGCTTGTCATGGAAGAAAAGTTATCAATGGTTTTAACCAGACATGGACCCTGAAGGTTACATAGCTGGCCAGACAGGCAAAATGTGCCCACTGGTACAAGGTGCCACATTTGTTTTAGGGAAACCAACTAGACTGTTGTATTTGAAGCCTGCTCCATAAGAGGGAATTCATGCCTGGTACTGAAACCCTAATAAATGCCTAAGACTACAGACAGCATACGTTCTAATGGGGAAACTACTCTGTTGTTCTGCTAAATGGATAAATTATTCCCACCGAACTGCCCTCTAGATAATCATGTTTGTGCCTCTATAGTAATGCTATGCTGTGCTCACTTTTGGTTACAGAAGTTTCTCTTTCCTCATGACAGTGACTAATTCAGAGACTCAGAATTCACCAACATGCTGAGGAGAAATGACAGTGGTATGCTGCCAAAATTATTCAAGAGCCACCGGAAGGGGAGGAGTGCTTTGAATACTATCTTCCAGACACAATGTCACCTTTGCATTCATGATGTCATAGCGGCTGTGGCTACCTACACAAGTTCTGTATAATATGAACCCAAAACAATGATGCATCAAAACAGAAGAGGGACTTGGTGATAAGTGTTCATGGAGAGGAGACAGTGGATGGGTCCAAAGGAGCGTGTTGGGAATGGATCATGATCTGCATACATATGTATGCACATTGTCAATAAATTTTAATTTATTAATTTAATTTAAATCCTCCACTTGATTTAAAATGAGTTGTCACAGATCTTTGCACCAATGATGGGAAATAAGAGCTGGAACACCCACATGACAGTCTACCCCTCTCGAACCTGTACATGTGATTTCAGACATGTCAGGTGTGCTTGGGCTGTACTTGTGATTTATACTTTTGTTACCTTGCTCAGGGGAGCTGTTCTTGCTCAAGTCAGGTGACTTAGATTTTCCATTTCCCTCTGCTAAGTTCTCTACTGTAACTAAAATCTAAGTTAAAAACAATTTTTAAATCTTTTCAATTGAATACTGATGGTAACGTGTCAGCGGTTTGATTTACACTATAGTCAGGAAAGCACTGAGATATATATCCTCGTTGCTTAATATTAAATCTTACTAAAATGTTCACTGCACACAGAAGCACCGCTGGCAGGCATCCCGAGCACGTGCCATTTCTCCCTCAGTTTGGACATCAGATGTACCTGCTTAAAGCTATCCCACCTTGTGCACTGAGCTGTAAACATGTTGGCAGCTTCATTCCTCTCTTGTCAATACTCACAGCAGAGATCACAGCTGCTAGATACCACAAGATGGCACCAGAGACAGAAGCTTTCTACTTTGTAAACCAGCAGTGGGCTCTTTTAAGGCTTAACCACTCCATAACCATAACGAATCAATGTGTTTGGTTTTATATTATGATGCCTGATCTCTCATCTGGTCAGACTTAACTGCAAATAATGATTCATTTGATATGTGTGTGTGAGGAGGAGGGTCGAGGAGTTGGTGTTGGGTGTCTTCCTTGACTGCTCTGCACCTTGTGGGAGACAGGTCCTCTCACTGAATCCAGGGACCACTTATACCACTATAGTGCCCAGTTTGCTCCAGGTATTCTGTGTCCATCTCCAGATTTAAGGTGGGCAGCCACACCCACTGAGCATTTAGGTGGGTTCTGGGGATCTACCTGCTGGTTTGTATGATAATGTGGCAAGCATTTCACTGACTGAGCCATCTTCTCAGAACTGACAAATACATTTGAAGCACCCATGATTTAGGGAGTGGGAATTTGCTGTGACCCAAAGAGAACAAATGACACGTTGTGTAGCAACTAGAACTTTGAACGTTTCCAGCCTCCAGCACCATGTTCTTCCTGCCACTCTTCTAGACTTTGACTTTGTGCCAGCTTCCCAGAAGATGTTCCAAGTCAGACCGCAGTAATAGTGGCACAACACTCCTTAGAACTGCAGTTGGAAGAAGCCAGTGGGTTCTGGGACACACCTACAATCATTCAGCTGTATGTGGGAGGACTGAAGACTGGGAGACTAAGAGACGTGAGAATAGGGCATGCCTGCTACCAGGATGGGGGCAACGTTAGGTCTGCATGAGTGTTAACATGAGATCCACACACTGACTCTCTCATCTCACTGCAGAGCCTAAATCTGGCTCTTTCTGATCAAAAGGGAACATCATTCTGAAAAGGCTAGCCAAAATGTTAGACTAGAACATGCACAATGGGTGTTAGTAAGAAATCGTGGGAAACAATCTCAGTGTTTTGAAGCACGCAGCTGAGAAACCACATTCAAGCCTGTAAGGCAGAAGTTCAAGCTCCACACATTTTCCATAATAGAAGGACATGGTCTGGGCCTGGCTTGATGGCTCAGGGGATAAGGTTATGACCATGTGCTTAAAGAGATAGGCACATCAACAATGCCACTGTTGTAAGAGGTAGGATTTCAATGATCCCCACTGCATTTACTCTTTGTTTAAATTCATGGCATCTTGTAAGTAGAAACACAGGAGCGCACATCTGTCTTTCAATTGTTAGGAAAGATGGAGATAACCCAGTGGTTTCAAAAGCAAAGCTTATCGGATTTATCTGGTTGCTGGTATAAATTTATGATCATACATACATGCATTTTTGTTGGTGTTGGCTTTTTTGCATGCATGTTTATGTGTGTTCATATGTATGTGGACACAAGTGTGGAGAAGTGCACATGCACATACATGTGTGTGCATGCATATGAAGACCAGGGTCAAAGTTAGATGCTTTCATTAGTCACACTCCACCTTATTTACTGAGACAGGGGCTTGCACTGAACTCAGGGCTCACTGACTCTATGAGTCTTGGTAGCCAGCTTGCCCAGGGATCCTCCTGTCTCCACCTCCTGAGTGAACATGTTGCCATGCCCAGCATTTAGATGGATGCTGCAGATCCAGTCTCAGGTCCTCACAAGTGTCTGACCAGCACCCAGGCCCTATATTTCCTTCTTTACATCAGCTGGCTAGCTGAACACCAGCTACTGAATCCAGCCATAATCTTGGATCCACGCTGGGCTGTTGGTAGGGAAATCAGCAGGCACATTTCCAACCTCTAAGACAGTGATGATTTTAGGAACATTGTTCAGCCCGGGCCTGGCTCGTCCTCTGAAGTCTTTAGAGGAGAGATTCTGCTTTCTGAAGGAAGAGAGGGCTAAAGGGAAGCTCACTGGGTCTGCATGGGACCACAGCCTCGGCTGCCTTGAGCCCCGCCTGCTATGGATCCTCCCTTCCCGGCAGTCCTCCCAAGGACACTGGACTTGCTTCTGGTCCCCAGACTATGTGAGGTAAGCGCTTGTAACAGATCGTGTGTGTGCTTCCATGGGTGCTCAGGCACAGCTGCTTCTAGTGACACTTACCACGGAACTGGCGCTTAGACTCCGCGGGTGACCTGCAAGAGCAATGTTTCCTGGTTAGAGAGCAAGGCCAGCCTGCGCAGTGTCAGCGAGATGGGAACCTGCTTTCCTGCCCCGCAGATCAGTGAGTGTGACTGGAGGACACTGGGGGCGTGACCAACTGTCTGCATCCATCTCACCGGCCTTTTCACTCAGGCAATAACGTTCATCAGTTATTTCTCTCTCTCTCTCTCTCTCTCTCTCTCTCTCTCTCTCTCTCTCTCTCTGGGTGTGTAATTTGGTATAGTATGTGTTTGTGGAGTAGTATACACAAGGTTTGCACATGCACGTGTGCAGATATGTGCACCCTGTGTTCACACATGTGGAGGCCAGAGGAGATTGTAGGCTGCCTTCCCCTGTTGCTCTTCTGCTCCATTGACCTGAGATGGAGTCTCTCCCTGCACCTGGCGCTGTGGTTTCTGTCGGACTGGCTGACTGGTGAGTGAGCGCCAGTGATTCTCTGATCTCTGTCCACCACAGGACAGACAGAGGTTAGAGTCATGCATGGTCGCACAGACTTTTTAAAACATAACTGATGGGGATAGAACTCAGATGGACTCACATCATCTCAGACCCTCATGCTTGCATGGGAAGTGCTTTTACCCACTGAGCCATCTACTCCAGCCACAACCCATTAGTTTTCAAAGTGAAAATGATGGCTGTCTTAGCTTACAAAATGCAGAACTGGAGTGAGATGACATCACACTTAAACACACTGTATAACAAGAACTCATGCTCCCTGAGTTTTGTACAGACACAAGTTTGACTGTGAACAATATACATAAACCAGACCCTTCACAGAACGCACACATCTGTGTGCCAGTCTTTTGGCATGGTACAGTAAGGACTCTCACCAAACATTCTGGCTTGCAAGAATAGTGCTTCACCAGCTGGAAGAGAAAGAAGAATGCATTGTTAGGAAGGGGAAAAAAAATGGAGAGACAGTGGCAGAGTTGCAGCCTGCCAGTGAGAGTTTAAGCTGACCTGAAGCCACTTAGTCCTGTTTCCAGATGGTCTCTTCCACAGGGGCTTCAGAGAGAAATCCCTGGGCAGGCCAGATCATGACATTTGTGTGTGCACACGTGTATGGGGAGTGTGTATGCATGTATGTGGGCATGTGTATAGAGGCTAGAGGTCAATGAAAAGTGTCTTAGTCAATGTCCCTCTGTTTAATTTTTTTGAAATATGGTTTCCATCAGAACCTAGAGTTTGAGCCAGAATAGCAAGCAGCAAGCTCCAGGGATCCTCCTGCCTCCATTTTGCCATTACTGTTCATGGCATACAGTGCAGTGGCCCTGTACTGTGCCAACAAGGGGGAGAGGAAGCCCCCATGCCAGAGTGTTGAACTTCTTCCCTTGAGGATGGACCTCTTCCTGGTCTTGTCCTTGTCAATGACTTAGTGCAGCACTTTCCCCTTATGCAGCAGGCAGAGCTCGCAGGAGCCATTGTAGTGCCTGGCCCTGTTCCTGGGAGGAGAGAGGACATACACATGAACATATCTGAGCTGGAGAGTGGTCCTCTGGCCACAGCAGTCAGCAGATGCTCTCAGGAAGCAACCAGCAATTGGCCTCCATGCAGTGCTCAGAGCTTGATGTGGTAGAAAGTCTCAGATGTCCCCTCAGGCCCCAAGCAGTAGAGCTGCCATTAAGGAAATGCTGAGGGGATGGACTAGAGTGAAAGTGAGGTGCTCTGGAGGAAAGGGGGGCCTCTGGTGTCTATGACAACAATGTGGCTCAGGGTGATGGGCATAAACCCCGGGGAAACTATGGAGCCTTTGGATTCATTTCTGTTCTTGACCATGAATCTGGGCATGGGACACATGGGGGATCTGCAAGATATTTAAATGGACAACCTTCTAGGCATAGGTGGAGGTTTGTGAAGACTTCCATTCCCAGGAACCTTCTTCACATCTCTTCCCTCTCCCTGCAGCGGGCTTAAGGCCAGGTTTAAACCCTGTTCAGCAATGATGCTCTCATATGAGGTCCCTCCCCACCCAAGAGGGAATAGTTGGCATGGTGGTGAGGCAACTGAAGCAGCACCTGGGCTGGTAGGGCTGTGCCAATGCCACACCTCCTGTATCTACTGGCATCTTGGAATACACAGTAAGCCCCCATCCATGTTCTGATGACAACACACAGATGAACCAGCAACCTGCAAGGCCTATGCGGGGCACTCTTGATGTCATTGGAAGCAACTGTGAGGCTCACAAGCACATGGAGGAGATGGCATACTGGGTCCAGAAAACACACCCCTTTCCTAACAGTGCACCTCACTATCTGTAGGCAGCTTGGGAACCCCACATGTAGGGAGATGTGCACACCCCACTTCAAACCATGGAATGATTCTCCCTGCAACTCTAAACCTTTGGGAACTGTCCGTTAATCCTGGCTCTGTTTCTATTAAATATTCTATAAAATACATGTGGGATCAGAAGTTGGGGGAGCACCATTCTCAACCAGATTGCGATGCATATGCAATAAGGCAAACCATGTTCTCTGAGTGAACTTTTAGGGAGAATCATCTATGTAGCTGTGTATCCATATGCATGCTTGGGTGTGCCCGTGATTAGTATCAGATGCACCATGGGAAAGGACATGCTCATTGTCTACAAACTTAGTCAACAAATCTTATAACAACTGAACCCTACAACAGAACAGGCTGGAACCACACAGTAGACCACGGGTAGCGACATAAATATTGACATGTTTTACTAACAACAAACTCTCCTTAATTTCTTGTGCACAAAGTCCCAAAATAGGCAGAGACAATGGGTTTTGTCTGGAGATGCATACTTTGGTGATAAAACTAAAAGTAAGTAAAAATACACAAATGTAAATACATGATGAAGACCATTTCTGAAGTACCCTTCTTAAAGGATGATGGGTTTGGGGGTGGTGTGAAGGGTCTCTTGCAACATGAGACTTATTTTCAGTATCAGGTGATATTTGCTAACTACCCGTTAAGCCTTATCTGTGATGATTTAATTGCTCACAATTGGCAACTCTCTCTCAGCAGAGCACATACTCCTGGGGTTGCTATCCTTCTCTTTCTGAGTACTTCCTCTTTCTCCTGAACCTCATACTTAAGCTTGTATTAAAATATCTGTAATAAGATCTGACTCAGGGCCCAGGAGATGACTCCCAGTTTAAGACACTTGATTGCAAACCCTGTTATTCTGGATTCTATTCTCCAGCACCCATGTAAATCCCATGAAAAGTGACTGGAGTTTGTTTGCAACTGCAAGTGACCCTGGTGCACTTCCTTCCTGCTCCTGCCACAGGCACAATGCAAATACATACATAAAATTTAAAAAAGGAACTCTCTTAAATAAATAAAAGATCCTACAATTATAACAGCATAGAAAGAGTGCTGATACATTATGAAACAGTGATGGCCTTTTTAGGATAAGCCATTTTTGCAATGGTCCCCAGTTCCTGGAGGCTCCCTAAGAGAACATCCTTGAAGGAGAATGCCTTTCTCCACTTCATGCCCTCTGGGGCAACAGGTACTGGCAGGTGTGACTACAGCATGGACATGAAGCCTGAGCACTGCAATGAGACAGCTTGCAGGAAACAAGGGAAAGAGAGGAAACCCAGAGAGACCAAGCTTTTATTGGTGACCAAGACCAGAAGGCCTGGCCACATGTTTGTCCAGTCAGTGAGAGCTAACTGCAGGCTACAGACAAAACCTAGCTGGGACATTTTAAAAATTGCTTTTAATTAGGGAGATTATATATATAAATATAAATATATATATATAAAATGAGAGAGAGAGAGAGAGAGAGAGAGAGAGAGAGAGAGAGAGAGAGAAAATGGATGTGTCAGGGCCTTTCAGCCATTGTGAACAAACTGTAGATGTGTCCGCCCCCTTGTGTGCATGTGTGACATTGCAGGCTTGCTTCACTGTGGTGTGGCTACTGGGCACCTGGAGATTTGCATATGCATTCTTAGGCTTCACAGGCAAGTACCTTAACTGCTAAGTCATCTATCCAGCCAGGTCAATGCATTTTTAGTTTAATGTATGAGAAAAATGAGTTTGGATGCTGCTGCCTGGATTCTGTTTGGGTTGCATCCTGTGACTGAGAAAGTTGCTGTTGCCACACAGCATAGGTGACATACTAGCCCAGGACTAGGGTGACAGTCACGTGGAATGCTTCTGGTGGTTCCACTGGTCTCAGGATGTTTTCTAAAGCCCTGAATGGTGTTCTTTCTTGTTCAATTTTATTTGTATGCAAGTGGGTGCTGGGACAGAATGTGAGAATGGAATGAATGGGTGTGTGAGGAAACTCTAGCCACTGAAACAGACTACCGATGCATGTACTACTTTGTGCATCTGATTTCCTGGGTACTAAAGAGTCCACCTGGGTGGTTAGGTATTGTTGGCAAACACATTAACCGCTGAGCCATATCCCAGCCCTGGTGTTTTTTCTTAATACTGTCCTTGGACGAAGACCCCAGCCTGTGTGCTGGGCAGGTGGCTCAGTGGTTAAAAGCCATGCCCTCTTTTTAGACACAGGTTCACCTTCATTAAAAGGAATTTATTGACATGCCTTCTTTAGACAGATGGGAGAGGGCAGAGTGTTTTTCCTTAATTTCAAAAATAATCCTAAGGTCAACTTGACAAATTTTCGAGTGGCCAAGGGGTGTTAATAGGATTTCCATCTCATGAAGCTATATTTGGAATCTGAAGGTTGTTCCTGGATGTCTGGATTTAAGGACAAACATTAGAGCTTCTAGACTAACAAACAGAAGGATTGGCTACTTTCTCTTTGGTACTGGATCAGAACCCAGGGCCTTGTGCAGGCTAGGCCAGTGCTCCCCCCGAGCAGAGCGCTTCCCCCTTATCTGCCTTGGAGTGCTGCTCCAGTTAACAAAACCCTGGAATGAGGACTTGGCGGTGGCGTGAGGTGTCCTCTACCTGTTTCTTTCATTCTCTGTTTCAGTCAGAGAACAAGTCAGAAAGGAGACTGTGGAGAGGCTCCGGGTAAGAGTGCCCGTCTTGAAAAAGCCAAGTTCCATGCCAGCACCAAGGTAAGAAGCTGGGCATCGCCTGTTACCCCAGTACTGAGGGTGCAGAGACAGAATTCCTGGGGCTCTCTGGTCAGCCAGATTAATATTAACCAGAAAACTCAAGGATTGATGGGAGGATCTGTGACAGGCTAAGGTGGAAAAACGATAGAGAACACCTGAGACTCTTTTCTGGCCTCCGTATATGTGTGCATAGGGTGCACACATATGCACACTTGTGTGCACACACTATATACACAGAAAGACACCAATAATAAAAATGTCCTGACAGCATATGGTGGTCATTCTACCCGTTACCGCTTGGCATCTTGGGGTGAGAGATTGTTTTATTATTCTGTTTTGTACCCCGTGTTCAGGTTTCTGCAGTTTAAGGTCTATCTGTAGGGATGCCTTGGGGCCCAGGGGCTGCAGAAGAAGACAAGGCCTTCCCAGGCTGGGGTTCACACGCTGCGGCCTTGCAGGAGCCTGACAGACCCGAGACTTCCCCCAGCAAATCGCCCAGCGGCAGCTCAACAGTCACGGGAGACCCGCCCCCAACACGCCTCTGTTAACTGGCGGAGCCAAGCGTGACGTCACTGATGCTGACCAATCACGATCTCCCTAGTCTTCTGTCTCTGGTCCTTCAAGGCAGTCACTGAAATTGAGGCTCCCTCCATTACAAATGCTGCTCACCACACCAGTTCTCTGTCCTCAATCAGCTCCTGTGCTGAACCCGTCAGAGTCCTGCACGGTGTGTGGAATCCAGACACGAGCAGACCCACCGAGGGATCCAGCTGAGCCCCAGGTCTGTCTTTGTTGCACAGGCTCTGGGGTAAATGTGCCGGAAGTGACGTCACCATTCCTGCCACACACTGCGCAACCTCCAAGTGCTCCTGCCTCTGGGAGCCCTGGTTCCTGCACTGGGATAGTGGCTTCCCAGGTGAACCAAACAGAAGGAGGAAGGAAAGAAGAAAGGAGGTAGGAAGAAATGAATAAGGGATGGTGGGAAGAGGAAGGAAGGAAGGCAAAAAGGAAGGAAAGAATGGAACAGGAAGGAAGGAGGAAGGCAGGAAGACGGAGGAAATACGGGAATAGGAAAGAAGAATGGAAGAAGGAGAGAAAAAGGAAGACGAAGGAAGAAAGGAGGGAGGGTAGGAGGAAGGAGATAAGAGGGGAAGAGGAAGTAAGAGGGAGAAGAAGGGAAGGAAGGAGGGAAGAGTGAAGAAGGAGGGAAGAGGGAAGGATCAAGGAAGGAGAGGATACTTACTGACGTTTTCTGGATGACTCAGTTGTCTTGACATCAAGTGTAACTGAAAACGTTTGAGTTGCTTCTGACCCTTCATGACTCATCTCTTGCCAGTAGTTCTGTACCGGCTTGAAAGTCTCTGGCATACGTCCTTAAGTCACGTGTTTGTTGTCCATGTAGGGTGTGTGTATATGTGTGCCGGGGAGGGGGTGTTGGCTTTCTGCGTGGTGACCCAGGGTACTCACTTGTCGCAGCGCCCTAGTGGACATTGTGTCAGTGTTTCAGGACTCCCCATGCAAGACTGCCCCACCTTACCTCTCTTCTTTGCTAGTCACTGGCTTTGCTGTGTGGGGTGGCCCTTCAGTGGCTAATAGCAGCCTGCAACCAGGTCTTACTTGCTCAGTCAGTACAGGTATGCTGGGGCCACTAAGGACACACAAAGGTTTGCCTGTGGGACAACGATATATGTTTCCTCTTACTGCACATGCCCACTGAAGATAACCAGAGAGCCTTTACTCTGTGTGACAGCCACTTGATCCCCAAGGCTGATGGAGTGTGTAATGCTGAGCATGACCCTGGCACAAGAGGATCATAGGTGTGTGGGCACTATCCTGTCCTGAAATAGCTCTTCAGAGTATATTCTTCCAGATGGCAAGATGGAGCATCCAGAAAGCAGGGACTGCACGTGCCTTCCTCAGTGCAAACAGCTAGAGAGGAAAAGATTGGCAGAGAGATCCATGCTACTGGAGGTCCCACTCCTATGTCTCCAAAGCCCATGCGCTAAAGGTTTGCCTCCCAGAGTGGAGATGTTAGGAGGAGTTGGGAATCACAGGAGGTGGTACCTGGTTTGTGGATCTCCTTGGTTTATGGTGAAGTGACATTAAAGGGGACCATGGGACCTGGTGTCCTTCTTTCCCATCTTTTCTCTTCCTCTTCTCTTCCTCTTCTTTCTCTTCTCCTTCCACCTTCTGTCTTTCCCTTCTTTCTTCTTCTTTCTTGTCCTCCTCTTTCTCTTCTTCCTTCTTGCCTTTTCCTCCATCCCCCTCCTCTTCCTCTCTACCAGGCCATGAGGCCTGCAGCTTTGCTCAGTGTGGTGTGCCGTGGTGGACTGCCCTCTTGGCTTCTGTCAGTCATCCTGCTGCGAACTTGGTTGTGAACATAGGGCTTCAAGTCTGTACTGTCCCTTCTCTGGTGAAATTGTGCTGGCAATGGAATGGTCGAATTGTGTAATTCCTATGATTAATATTTAAAGGACTGTTCAGAGTTTTAAAATGTAACTGTTGAAAATGCTTCAGAGATGACAGTATGTCCTTTGGATAGTGCTCAAGGTGACAAATTTTGCTTTTGGAGGCTTGTCTGTCTTATATGTGTCTATAGGTTCTATCATTATCCATTGATCCGTCATCTATCTAACTCTATAGCTTAGCATGTAACTCTCCATGTCTATCTCATATTATTATGCTGAGTATTTCAAGAACTTACTGTATGTTTACTGAGAACTAAGTTTGGGATATTTTCTTCATGATGTTCACAAAAGTCCCTGACTTTATGAAATTTTATCTAGTCAAGTAAACATCAGAATTTAGGAAATATGACTTTCTACTTCTTAAAATTGTGTATTTGTTTTCTCTTGCCGCTTCCCATCCATACAGATGCCCATACAGCTTTATGCCGATGGCTGAGGAATTGAACCCTGGGTGACAGACTTTGCAATAAAGTGGCTCTAATTGCTGAGCCATTTCTTCCATCCCTTCGTGTTCTAATTTATTGTTATTTTGTTAGAGGGGGGGAGGAAGAGAGAGATGGAAGGAGGGAGAGAATAGGCTGCTGCAGCTGTACTCTGATTCACCACCTACTGGGCAAGTGTTTTGCCTCACCTTTGTGCATCTGGCTACATGGGAGATCTGGAGAGCCCAGTATGGGTTCTTAGGCTTCTCAGGCAAGTGCCTTAATCACTAAGCCATTCCTTGATCTTCTATTTTGATGGTGATGAGTTTTATACTTATAAAACCTGAGCTATAGATATGGCTTAGTTGTTAAGATGCTTTCTTGTGAAGCTAAAAGACCTATGTTTGATTCCCCAGAACTCATGTAAGTCAGATGGACAAGGTGGTGTGAACATCTGGAGTTTGTTTGCAGTGTCTGGAGGCCCTGGCCCACCACTTCTCTCTCCTTTCCTTATCTGCTTCTTTTTTTCTCTAATAAATACATAAATACTAAAAAAAAAAAATCCCTGAAGACTTTTTTAAAACATGCAACAGAATTAGAGTATTTAAAAATGCCTGAAAGCAATATTTTCATATATTATACTAAGAAGTATTACATGAGAATGAAATATGAAAGCTCTCAAAATACATTTTAGATAAAAAATGGTCTACACCAGATCTCAAGAAATATATAATGCTTTTTTTAGTGATGTAAGTCAGGTTTGAATAAATGCAGAGACAATCCATGTTTGTGGAGAGGAGTAATTAAATATTAAAAGTACAGGTCTTGGACAAATATATATGCATTTATTTTTAAAAATTATTTCTCATTTATTTAAGTGAGCAAGAAATAAAAAGAGGCAGATAACATGGTTTTATACATGCTGTGTACATAAATAATAATAATAATAATAATAATAAGAAGAAGAAGAAGAAGAAGAAGAAATTTGAGTTTGAGACCTTTGGTATGAAAGTCAGTAAAATGAAATGTTTCATAAATTCTAAAATAAAAATTATATCTACAATTTTTTTCTCTGTCACAAACACCATTGACCTATATTTTCTATAAGTATGAAAATGCCAGAAATATTGTTTTATGATGCAGAAGTTTAGAATATTTATTGAAATAATATGCTTTTTTAAAAAAATTATTTATTTATTTAAGAGCGACAGACACAGAGAGAAAGACAGATAGAGGGAGAGAGAGAGAATGGGCGCGCCAGGGCTTCCAGCCTCTGCAAACGAACTCCAGACGCATGTGCCCCCTTGTGCATCTGGCTAACGTGGGACCTGGGGAACCGAGCCTCGAACCGGGGTCCTTAGGCTTCACAGGCAAGCGCTTAACTGCTAAGCCATCTCTCCAGACCTTGACTTTTATGTTATTTATTTATTCATATGGCAGAAAAAACTACCACTGCAAAGGAACTCCAGGTACATGTGCTGCCTTCTCCTCAGGATTATGTGGGTCCTAGGGAATCAAACCTGGTTTCCTAGGCTTCACATGCATGTGCCTTAACCAATAAGCCATCTCTCCTCCCTAGAACTGGTTTTTAAAAATGATTTACATTTGTAGATCTCTGTCAATGTATAATAAATGAAAAATTATTGACAAGATGATTTCCATTTGTAGAGTCCTGTATTTTACACTTTAAGAACACCTTAATCAGACTCACCTGACTCTGATGTATTGTAGCCACTTGCTGCATGGACACCAGGGTTCTAGACCCTTCAGGTAAGCTTTTCCTCCAAGAAATCATACTTGTGTCCTTGCGGGAAAGTGTGAGAGTGTGGTCTCCTGGTGGACAGGCTCATGCCACCTTCTCTGTGGCTCCTCATCTATGGATGCAATGGGTGGTCCTCCATGGTCTGAGCAGCTGGTAACCCCATTGTGTGGGTGCCCAGCACCTGTGTTTATACACTGTGGGCAGCACTGGGATGGAAGGAGTGCAGGGCAACTATTGATTTTTAAGGTTTATTTTATATATATATATATATATATACACACACATATATATATATATGATTTTATTTATTTATTTATTTATTTATTTATTTATTTATTTATTTATTTATTTATTAGAGACTGACAGAGGGAGAGGGAGAGGGAGAGAGAGAATGGGTATACCAGGGCCTCTAGCCACTGCAAATGAACTTCAGATGCATGTGCCACCATGTTCAACTAGCTGATATGGGACCAGGAGAGTCGAACCTGGGTCCTTAGGTTTCACAGGCATGTCTCTTAACTGCTAAGCCATCTCTCCAGCCCAATTATAACATATATTTTTATTAATTCATTTTGTATTCAGCAAATACAGTCAGTTTGGTACCATTATTAGGCTCATCCATGACCTACCCCTTCCCCTTGGCCCCTCCTTGTTGAGGTATATATGGGTCATGCATTGTGGAGTTAGCCCACAGTTATGGGTAGGATAAATGTCTTTGCATATCATGACCTAAAACGTGGCTCTGACATTCTTTCTGCCCCTTCTTCAGCAAAATTTCCCTGAGCCATGTTGGGTTCATTTTTGGTCTGCTTCCATGATGAAGTGTTGGGGGCCTCTGGTTCTCTGGCTCTCTCATTTGGTAGGAGTTGATTTTTTTCTATGTTGATCTCCTTCAACTTGTGCTGGTACTCAGTTCACCAGGAAAACAGCACCCTTGCTTGTTTCTCCAATTTTTCTTAGAATCAGCTGGATCCTTTTTGAGGTATGATGGGGTGGCTGTCTCCTTAGGATCTACATCTATCTGAAAAAGAGAAGCAGATTCTCCAACAGAGAGTAGTTTACCGCCAGGACAAAAGAGATAATCCTTACTTTTTAAATAGAGAATTTAATAGGTGTAGGCCCTCTTGTAGCCCAGGATTGATGGTAGCTTGATAATGGAGAGTGGGCTTATGTTTGGATATGGTTCTGACTTGTTTCCCAGATCCAGCTATGGGTCCCATACGAGAGGGGAGATCAGTAGCCGAAGCAAGAGCAGTTGGTTCCCCACCATGGCTGTGTGCCACTATTGCACTTGTGTGAGCATCACGACAGGTTATTTGCTGCTAAGTAGGTTAGACCATGAGTTGCTTGGACAGATATTGGTCATTTCCCCCCAGTCGCCCATGAGGCACCTTCTGGCACTAGACGCACTGACTGTCTGGGGACTGACTGTCTTCCAGCTTCCAGCGATGCTGTTCCATTTTACGTGTCTACCACATAAGGTGTCTTCAGCAGTAGGGTCTCATCACTAACCTTTGGTGGGTCATCAAGTACTCTGACAGAAATCTGCATTCTTTTAGGAAACTTTGTAGGTCTCTCTGATCAAAAGCTCATTGTGGATGATAGCCACATGCTGGTACTGGGAGTTACAGGTCAGTGCCCACTACGAAAAGGAAGAAAAAGATAACTAATATACAGAAGTTAGAGAGAAGAGAGAGAGAGAAAGAGATTGAGAGATAGAGAAGCTGTAGAAGATTAAGGTCAGTCTTCATCATACCCTCTCCAGTGCCTTGTGGTTCAGGTGTTCCCTCTAAGGGCTTGGTGAAGGTTCAGCCATTCGGTCTGCCTTTTAGGAAGTAGAATTTTTTAAAAAAAATTTAATTTATTAGTTTTCTTTTCAGCAAATACAGGAAGTTTGTTACCATTGTTTAGGCTCATCCATGATCTACCCCCTCCTAATGGACCCTCCTTGTTGATGTAAATGGGTCGTGCATTATGGAGTTAGCCCACAGTTATTGGTATGATAAATGTCTCTGCATATCATGACCCAACATGTGACTCTGACATTCTTTCCGCCCCCTCTTCCGCAAAATTTCCCTGAGCCATGTTGGGTTCTAGGAAGTATAATTTTATGGTACCATTGCCATTTGGGTCTATATTTGTGTTTCCCATCCCCTCTGTTGCCCTTCCCTCCCTCCCTGCCCATCCTATTGTCTAGTCCATGAGATGCTAACATATTTTTATGAGGCGTTTATGGATGGGATTTTTTACCCATTTTCCTTCTCCACATGTGTTTTCATTGGTATATAAGAAAGGCACTGATCTTTGAACATTACTTTTTCATCCTGCCTTTTCTCTGAATGTGTCTATGAGTTCTCTGGTGGATTCTGTAGGGCGCCTAAGTATAGAATCATATCATCTACAAATAAGCGAACTTTAAATTCATCCTCTTTGATTTATATCTTTTTAAATTTTCATCTCTTGTTTATTGCTCTTGCTAAGTCTGCAGACACTATTTTGAATGGGAATGGAACGAATGGACACCCTTCTCCTCTTCCTAATTTTAGTGGCAAATATCACATTTTCTTCAGTCAGAATGATGTAGGCTGTAGGGTTGTCATTTATAACTTTTATTAAGCTGAGACATGCTCCTTCCATCCCTTGTTTCTTCAGAATTATTATCACTAAAGGGATGTTAGGTTTTCTCAAGAGCATTTCCTCCATCAACTGAGATGATCACGTGACTTCTGTCTTTGAGTCTACTTACGTGATATACTATATTTATTGACTCAATTGTGTTGAATCATCCTTGCATTTGTGGTCTGAAGCCCCCTTGGTCACAGTACATGGTCTTCTTTTGTATGTTCTTGATTTAAGTTTGAAAGTATTTCTTTGAGATTACTTGTTCTTCTGTTAATCAGGGAGTCTGGTCTATATTCTACTTACTTTTTGGTTTTGCCTCTGTCTTCTTTAATCTCAGAGTAATGCTTCTTTTATAGACATATTCCTTTGCTTTCGACTGTACACAACAGTTGGAAGCTGAGTATGGTGTTGTATGTCTTTAATCCCATCAGTAGGGAGGCAAAGGTAGGCGTATCTCCATGAGTTCAAAGCCCCCTTGAGACTACATAGTGAACTCCAGACCATCTTGGGCTAGGGCAAGACCCTACATCAAAAAATCCAAACACTGGGTTGGATAGATGGCTTAGTTTGATTGTAAAAGCTAAAGACCCAGGTTCAATTCCCAGGACCCATGAAAGCCAAAGTACAAGATGACACACGTGAGTGGAGTTCATTTGTCAGGGTTGCAGACCCTGGTATGCCCTTCTATCTAGCTCCCATTCTCTCTCTCTCTTCAGTAAATAAATAAATGAATAAAGAAACTGGCAAACTACTAATTACAACAATAAAATTCCATAAAAACAATTGGAGAAGCACTAGTTGTTTTTATTTTGGGTCTGGTAGAATTCTTCTCAACTTTATTATTATCTGTTGTAATTTCTCCTTTTTTAACTCATCTTGTTGGTTAGGGTCTTCTCTCTCTTTCTGTTGATTAATTTGGCTAAGGGTTTGCCAGTGTTGTTTATCTTCTATAAACCAACTCTTTGTTTTATTGATTCTTTTAATTATTTTTATTTCTGTATCATTAATTTCTGTTCCAAACTTGATGATTTCTTTCAATCTGGGAATCATTTTGGCTTATTCTGTTTTCTCCAGAACTTTAGGTGTATTATTCAGACATCTGAGCTCTTTCTGTTTTTGTATTGCAGAAATTTACAGCTTTATAAATTTTCCTTTTAAGGCAGTGGTTTATGTATGTATATATGTAGGAATGTAGCACAGTTTCTAGGGTGCTTACATTCACAATGCTTATAGTCCCTGGTGTTAATGTTCATACCCATAATACCAGCACTCGGGAGTAGAAAACATGAGAACAGAAGTTCTTGGTCATCCTCTGCTACATGAGTATAGTTTGAGGATATACTGGGCTTGAGACTCTATTTAAAAAATGATAATCAACCTGACTACTTTTTTTAAAAAATTTGATTTATTAGTTTTCTTTTCATCAAATACAGGCAGTTTGGTACCATTGTTTAGGCTCATCTAGGATCTACCCCCTCCCATTAGACCCTCCTTGTTGATGTAAATGGGTTGTGCATTGTGGAGTTAGTCCCCAGTTATTGGTATGCTAAATGTCTCTGCAAATCATGACCCAACATGTGACTCTGACATTCTTTCTGCCCCCTGTTCTGCAAAATTTCCCTGAGCCATGTTGGCTTCATTTTTGGTCTGCTTCAGTGCTGAGGTGTTGGGGGCATCTGAGGCTCTGGCTCTCTGATTTGGTAGGAGTTGATTTTTCTCTGCGTTGGTCTCCTTCCCCTTGTGCTGGTATCCGGTTCACAGGAAAACATCACCCTTGCTTGTTTCACCAATTGTCCTTAGTTTCAGTTGGGCCACTTTTGAGGTATGTTGGGGCAGCTCTCTCCTTAGGATCTGCATCTATCTGAAAAAGAGAAGCAGATTCTCCAATGGAGAGTAAGTTAGCACCCAGAAAATTGAAATAACACTTACTTTTTTGATAGACAGATTGATAGGTGTAGGCCCTCTTGTTCCCCATAATTGATGATAGCTTGATATTGTAGCGTGGGCTTGTGTTTGGGTATGGTTCTGACTTGTTTCCCAGCTCCAGCTATGGGTCTAGTACCACTGAGTAGATCAGTTAGCCAAATCAAGAGCAGTTGGTTCCTCACCATGGCTGTGTGCCACTATTGCACTTGTGTGGGCATCACGTCAGGTTATTTGTTGCTAATTAGATTAGACAATGAGTTGCTTGGACAGATATTGGTCGTTTCCCCCAGTTGCCCATGTAGCGCCTTCTGGCACTAGACACGCTGACTGTCTGGGGACTTACTCTCTCCTGGCTTCCAGCCATGCCGTTCGATTTTGCGTATCAGCTGCATATGGAGTCTTCAGCAATAGGGTCTTACCACTGGCCTTTGGTGGGTCATCAAGTACTCTGACAGAAGTCTATCATTTTTTTGGGAAAACTTGTAGGTTTCTCTGATCAAAAGCTCATTTTGGATGGTAGCCCCAAGCTGGAAGTGGGGGTTACAGGCCAGTGCCCATAATAAATTGAGGAAAAACATAACTAATATACAAGAGTTAGAGAGGAGAGAGATAGAGGGGAGAGGGGGGAGGGAGCGAGGGAAGATGTAGAAGATTTAGGTTAGTCTTGATCCTACCCTCTCCAGTGTCTTGTGGTTCAGGTGTTTCCTGTAAAGGTCTAGTGAAGGTTCAGCCGTTTGGTCTGACTTTTAGGAAGTAGAATTTTATGGTACCAATGCCGTTTGGGTCCAGATTACTGTTTTCCACCCTTCGATGCCCTCCCCGCCCTCCCTTCCATCCTATTGTCTAGTCCATGAGGTGCTTGCTGAGTATGTAAGGTATCTTGGGTAGATTCAGGTTAGGTGTTGTAGAGTAGTGAGACTATGTGTTGATTTTTTTTTCTGTGATTGGGTAAGTTCACTGAGAATGATCTGTTCCAGGTTCAACCATTTTTCCTCAACTTTCTTTGTGTCGTTTTTTCTTACTGCTGTATAGAATTCCATTGTGTAGATATACCACATCTTTGTTATCCATTCTTCTAATGATGGACATCTGGGTTGATTCCAGCTTTTAGCTATTATGAATTGAACTGCTACAAACATGGTTGAGCAAATCTCTCGGGCCTTTGGTTTGCAGGTTTTAGGGTAGATGCCCAGTAAGGGTATAACTGGGTCTATTGGTATTTCTATAGTCAGCTTTTTTAGGAGTCTCCATATTGCTTTCCAGAGTGGTTGTACCATCCTGCATTCCCACCAACAGTGAATGAGTGTCCCTGCTTCTTCACATCCTCGCCAGCATTTATTTTCATTTGACTTTTTGATGTTGGCTATCCTTATTGGGGTAAGGTGGAATCTCATAGTTGTTTTAATTTGCATTTCTCTGATGTTTAGGGATGATGAACATTTTCTTAAGTGTGTGTTTGCCATTTGTATTTCTTCCTCTATGAATTGCCTGTTCAACTCTGCACCCCAATTTGTGAGTGGGGTATTTGTCTTCTTATTGTTTAGACTTTTGAGTTCTTTGTAAATTCTAGAAATAAGGCCTCTATCAGTTGGATATCCTGCAAATATTTTCTCCCATTCTGTGGGTATTCTATTGGCTTTGCTTATTATATGCTTGTCTGCAAAGAAACTCTTCAGTTTCATATGATCCCATTGGTTGAGTGACTGTTTAAGAACTTGAGCCACTGGGGTTTTGTTCAGGAAGTCTTTTTCCATTCCTATATCATGGAAAGTACTTCCTAAATTTTCTTCCAGTAGTATTTGAGTTTCTGGTCTTATGTTGAGGTCTTTGATCCATTTGGATTTGAGTGTAGTGCATGGTGAAATGTGTGGATCAAGTTTTAGTTTCCTGCATGTCGTTATCCAGTTTGTCCAGCACCATTTGTTGAAGATGCTATCTTTTTTCGAGACTGTATTATTTGGGCCTTTGTCCAATATCAAGTAGCTATAGTTGCTGGACCCAAAATCCGGGTCCTCAAGTCTATTCCATTGGTCTATACTCCTGTTTTTATGCCAGTACCATGCTGTTTTTATTACTATGGCTTTGTAGTATAGCTTTAGATCAGGTATGGTGATGCCACCAGAGGTATTTCTTTTGCTGAGGATATGTTTGGATATGCGAGACCTTCTGCCTTTCCATATGAAATTTGAGGTCATTTTTTCTATTGCTGTGAAGAACACTGTAGGGATTTTAATTGGAATTGCGTTAAATCTATATATTGCCTTTGGTAGAATTGTCATCTTCACAATATTAATTCTGCCTATCCAGGAGCATGGGAGGTCTTTCCATCTTCTCAAGTCTTCCTCAATTTCTTTTTTGAGAGTTTTTATATTTTCATTGTATAGATCTTTTACTTCCTTGGTTAACGGTATTCCAAGGTATTTTATTTTTTTGTTGCTATTGAAAATGGGACTATGTCCTTTATTTCTTTTTCTGTGTCTTTGTCATTTGCATACAGAAATGCTACCGATTTTTGTGCATTGATTTTGTATCCTGCTACTTTGCTATAGGAGTTAATCACCTTCAGGAGTTTTGGGATGGAGTGTCTCGGGTCTCTTACATATACAATCATGTCATCAGCGAATAGAGCTAACTTAATTTCTTCCTTTCCAAATTGTATCCCTTTTATTTCCTTCTGTCTTATTGCTTGGGCTAGGACTTCCAGAACTATATTGAAAAGCAGAGGTGAGAGAGGACATCCCTGTCTTGTTCCTGATCTTAATGTGAATTCCTCCAGTCTCTCTCCATTAAGTATTATTTGGGCCTTTGGATCTTTGTATATTGCCTTTATTATGTTAAGATGTGGACTGGCCATGCCGATTCTCTCCAATGTTTTGATCATGAAGTGATGTTGTATCTTGTCAAAGGCCTTTTCTGCATCTATCGAAATGATCATGTGGTTTTTATGTTTAAGCTTGTTTATGTGGTGAATTACATTGACAAATTTTCATATGTTGAACCACCCTTGTGTTCCTGGGATAAATCCTACTTGGTCAAGGTGGATAATGCTTTTGATGTGTTGTTGGATTTGGTTTGCGAGTATTTTGTTGAGGATCTTTGCATCTATGTTCATTAGGGAAATAGGCCGGTAGTTTTCTTTTCTTGTGGCATCTCTGCCTGGTTTTGGGATTAGGGTGATACTAGCTTTATAGAAGGAGTTGGGTAGCTTTCCCTGTTCTTCAATGGTATGGCACAGTTTTAGAAAGATTGGTTTGAGTTCTTCCATGAAGGTTTGATAAAATTCGGCTGGGAATCCATCTGGTCTTGGACTCTTCTTTTTTGGGAGGTTTTTTTTTTATTACTTTTTCAATCTCCTTGAGTGTGATGGGTTCATTGAGGTGATTAATCTGCTCTGAGTTTAGCTTTGGTAGATGATATGCATCCAGGAGTTTATCCATCTCCTCCATATTTTTCAGTTTTGTGGAGTAGAGGTTTTTGAAATAAGTCCTGATGATTCTGCCGATTTCACTTATGTCTGTTGTGATCTCTCTTTTTTCATTTTGAATTTTGTTAATTTGGAGTCTCTCCTTTTTTTGCTTGATCAAATTGGCCAGAGGTTTGTCAATGTTGTTTATTTTTTCATAGAACCAGCTCTTTGTTTTGTCAATTGCCTTAATTATTCCTTGGTTTCCAATTCATTAATTTCTGCTCTGATTTTAATTATTTCTTTCCTTCTGGAGCTCTTTGGGTTGGATTTTTCTTGTTTTTCCAATGCCTTTAGGTGGATGGTTAGGCTACTGATTTGGGATCTTTCTGTCTTTTTTATGAAGGCATTGAGTGCTATGAATTTTCCCCTGAGGACTGCCTTCATTGTGTCCCATAAGTTTTGGTATGATGTATTCTCATTGTCATTCAATTCCAGGAATTTTGCAATTTCCTTTTTTATTTCATCCACTATCCATTTATTCTTTAAGAGTGTGCTATTCAGTTTCCAGTTGCTGTTGGGGTTCTTGTTGGTTTTTTGGTTGTTGATTTCTAGGAATATAGCATTATGATATGATATCATACAGGGAATTATGTCGATTTTCCTAAATATGTGGAGGCAGTCTTTGTGACCCAGTATATGGTCTATTTTAGGGAATGTTCCATGGGCCGCTGAGAAGAATGTGTAGTCTGTGGATTTGGGGTGGAAAGTTCTGTAGATGTCTGTTAGGTCTAAATGCTCTATGGTTTTGTTGAGCTCTCTTACTTCCTTGTTGAGCTTCTGTTTGGATGATCTGTCTGCTACTGATAATGGTGTGTTAAAGTCCCCAGCTATGATGGTGTTGGTGGTTATTTCTGTTTTATTGTCAAGTAGGTTTTGTTTTATGAACTGTGGTGCCCCTGTGTTTGGTGCATACAGATTTATGATTGTAATATCCTCTTGATGGATTGTTCCCTTTATAAGTAGGAAGTAGCCTTCTTTGTCTTTTTTGATTGTTTTTTGTTTGAAGTCAATTTTATCTGATATTAATATAGCTACACCTGCTTGTTTCTTATTTCCATTTGCTTGGAATATTGTTTTCCACCCTTTCACCCTGAGGAGGTTTCTGTCTTTAGTGGTAAGGTAGGTTTCTTGAAGGCAGCAGATTGAGGGGTCTAATTTTTTGATACACCCTGTGAGGTTGTGTCTCTTGATGGGTGAATTAAGGCCATTAATATTTAGGGTTATGACTGTGAGATTTGATTTGATCCCTGCCATGTTGTGGTGGTAGAGGTGTGTTGGCATTTCCATGGATTTTAGCATTTTCTCTGTATACTCTGGGTTTGGTTGCTGTGATCTGCTTCTTGTAGGCATTTGTGGTTGGTTATTTGTTTCTTCTCTGTGGAGAATTTCCTGGAATACTTTCTGTAGGTTTGGTTTTGTGTTCATATAATTGTAAAGCTGAGTTTTGTCATGGAAAGTTTTCCTTTCACCATCTATTATAAGGGAGACTTTTGCCGGGTAGAGTAGTTTGGGTTGGAAGACATAGTTTCTTAGAGTGTGGAGAGTTTCATTCCAGGCCCTTCTAGCTTTCAGGGTTTCCATTGAGAAGTCTGAAGTAATTCTGATGGGGTTTCCTTTGAAAGTGATGTGCTATTTTTCCCTAGCTGCTTTTAGGATTTTTTCCTTGGTGTCAATGCTTAGAGTCTTAATGATAATATGTCTTGGTGAGTTTCTCCTTGGGTCTAGTCGGTTAGGAGTTCTGTTTGCTTCTTTTATCTTGATTGGCCTTTCTTTTAAGAGATGGGGGAAGTTTTCTTCAATTATTGTGTTAAATAAGTTCTCCATGCCTTTGGTCTGAAATTCTTCTCCTTCTGGTATTCCAATGATTCTGATATTAGGACATTTACGTGTATCCCACAATTCTCTCATGTTCTGTTCACAGGAACTTTTGAATTTACTGAAATATTTGGACTCTCGAACTGTTTCTTCCATCCTGTTTTCCAGATCAGAGTTTCTATCTTCCACTTCTCTGACTCTATTTTTGAGGGCCTCTAGCGAGTTTTTGACTTGTTCATTTAAGTTTGAATTTTCTACTACTTTCCTATGTATCACTTCCATCGCTCTGTCCAGCTCCCTTTTCGCCTCATTTTCTTATTTTCTTGATGATTCTTGGAAATCATCCTTGCATTTCTTTATGTTTTCATTTGGTGTGGCCAGCTGATTTTTAAGGTCCTCTTTTTTTTCACTTTCCCTCAACTCTCTTAGCTCTCTTTGAATTCCTTCCAGTGTCTTATCATATTGCTCTAGCTTAGTGATGGTAGCATCCACACGATTATCTGTCCTTTGTGGCTTTCCTGCCAGTTCTAGCAGTAGGTTCGTCAGGATTGCATTGTTCATAGCTTCCACTTAATGTTCTGATCCTAAACACTATTCTATGTTTTGGTTAGATGTAATCCTTGTTGGACTGGGTGATCTGTCTGGATTTTCTTGCATTTTATTTTTCATGTTATTTCTTTTGTTCTGTGGTCTACCCATGTCAGTGTATGAGCAGGTAGGTGGGTGGAGCAGCCTGGGAACTAGCTTAATGAGAATCCAAGGTAGTTTGGGGCAGTTACAAGTAGCCTGTGTTTTTGCTCTCTCTTTCCAAAGCTGCCTATCTAGAGCCTGACAGGGGCACCAAAGTTGCCTGAATTCTCACCCAGTAATGCACCAAAGCTGCCTGCCTTCTAGTTTGGAAGCAGACTGAGGCAGCCAGCTCTGAACCTGCCCAAACTCTGGCTGGGAATACTGGGACCTGCAAACTGTCTGAGCTCTCCCGCCTCAGGGGGGTGGGGGATGGGTAGCAGCAGAGGCTGGCCAGCAGGCAAGCATGGGAGCACAGCAGCAGGGGTTCTGGCAGCAGCTTAATCAAGGCAGAGGTGGCCCCCGCAGGCGTGGGAACCGAGCACAGCGTGGCTGGCCAACCCGCGTGGCGCTGGGCGCAGTGCACGGGGTGTGGGGCGTGGGGTGCGGAGGCTGTATGTGTGGGTAGACTACTCACTCGAGGGGGGATGCGTGCTTCCCTGTTTTTCTCCACTCTGTGCCCTGCCACTGGCAAGAAGACCCTGATAACCCTTAATTTCTTGCCTTTCTTAGCCCGGGGAGGGGGGGGGGGGCGCAGGGAGCGCCGGGGCGGGAGCACGCGTGCTGGGGAGCGCCAGGTCGTGCGGGGGGGGGGGGGGGGGGCGCGGGGATGTGTGCTTCCCTGTTTTTCCCCACTCTGTGCCCTCCCACTGGCAAAAAGACCCTATTAGCCCTTAATTTCTTGCCTTTTTCTCCCTGGTATCTGGAGTGCAGCTAGGCGGTCACCATCTTGGCCGGAAGTCCTCAACCTGACTACTTTTTAAAGATTTATCTTTATTTATTTACTAGAGAAGGAGAGAGAGAGAGATGAGAATAACAATGGACATGTGAGATGCTGTAGCCACTGCAAATGAACTCCATTTGTATGAACCACCTTGTACATCTGGCTTACGTGGGACCTGGAGAATCGAGCCTGGGTCCTTAGACTTCATAGGCAAGTGCCTTAACTGCTAAGCCATCACTCCAGACCTAAAATTAGTATTTTTAAAAGTTGGAATTGATTAAGTTTTCAACTTTGAAAGAAAGTGATGCTTTGCCACATTTGAAAAGTAAGAGCAGGATAAGAGAGGCAGCCAGTGGCGAAGGATTATGTCTGTTCCCTAAAGACTCCCACACAACCATTCAGGCAGGGAGAGAGTTATATCCCCAATAACAAAGAGTCCCACAACCAGGAGAGCAAACCAAGAAGTAGTGCTGCAGTACATAGAGTCTCCACAGAACCTCGAGGAAACGAGATCATGGAAGAGTGAAACAAACAGGCCTTCCACAGAAAACAAAATACAAGTGGCAAAGAAACAAAACTGCCAGCCTCAGGGAACTGCAAATTTCAATGAGGGTTTGTTTGTTTATTATTTAATTAATTAATTAATTAATTTATGAACATTGGCTGGAAATAATGGTCAAATTTGAAAAAAGGAAACAAGTATGGCATTCTTGCTTAAGGAAAATGATAGGAGACAAGAGTGAGGGATGCCAAGTGCTGAGGGTGAGTGTAAGAAACACAAAGTGTGGGCTGGAGAGATGGCTTAGTGGTTAAGCGCTTGCCTGTGAAGCCTAACGACCCTTGTTTGAGGCTCGATTCCCCAGGACCCATGTTAGCCAGATGCACAAGGGGGCGAACGCATCTGGAGTTCATTTGCAGTGGCTGGAGGCCCTGGCGTGCCCATTCCCTCTCTCTTATCTGGCTCTTTCTCTCTTTCTGTCGCTCTCAAATAAATAAATAAAAATGAACAACAAAAAAAAATTAAAAAAAAAAAAAGAAACACAAAGTGTAACATGATCCCAAACCAGATTCCAGTTTAGGGTCATCACCCTGGACCAGGAAGCAGCAGATTAACAGTGGCTGGGCCAGGCAAGGCTCTTACACATTTGGCCTAGGACCTGGGGTGCTGCTTGCATTGTGGGCATGAAGGACCATTTATAGGTTTGAACCACAATTGCCCTTGCCAGAACACTATGCTTTCTATGCTATTTTCTTCTTGGAGAAAATATTCAGGTTTTGTTGTTCCTTTCAGAGAGCTGTTCAGTGTGTAGATGCTTCTTTCTGAAGCTCAGCCCAGAACTGCTGAATACCCGATGTGGCTTTCTACCTCTATAGAAAAACAGCATTGCTGTATTGTCATTTTCAAGGAGGTGGCCATATCATCCACATGACAGCCTTTGTTGTCTGCACACAGGATGAGTGAGGGCACAGGACCTGTGGATGGAACTCTAGTCCTACACTTTATATTCTCCAAATACAGAACCATAGAATTTATAGGCCTGCCATGCTCCCTGGGTGTGACATGCCGAAGAGAATGTGGACTGCCACCTTACCCAGGGGAATCATATGCATGGTCCTCCCAGACCTTATCAATGATCAGTGAGAAAAACTGGAAACAGGCAGATGAGAGGAGAGTCTAGCATTACTTAACTTTCATGACAAACATTCATTTTGATTCCCTTCACTTATAACTTTACCATGAAAAATGAGTATTAAGTGCAAGTTTTAGGAATTTCCAGGCAACTTCTGGGCACTTAAATAGTTACTGCTTCCTCTCTACATAAGAAGAGAGACCCTTGGGGCACCAGGAATGCTTGTGCAGGTGGACACTGGACTGTGGCTTTTTTCTACATAGAGTGGATCAGACTCACATTTGCAAATCAACAGACACCTCCCCACTCTCCAACACCTGCAAATCACTATCAGAGTTTAAGGAGCATCATGTCTGGAGAAGCAGGGAGATGCTCCCAATGTGGCATGGCATGGTGGGAACTTGCCTGAATTTGAATGTAGCTGCTACCTTGAGAGGCCTGGACTTGGCATTAGAAAATCTTACCTGGACTAGCAACTGGACCCATGGGAACCAGAATAACTTTTAAGAGTAGTGCCTGCCCATATCTTAATGTCCATGCCAACCCAGGTATAAAGCTCCAAGAATACACCATACACACACACACACACACACACACACACACACACACACACACAGGCAGGTCCAGTTATTAATCAACTGGCGTATGTTCCCAGTTGGGTAAGGTCATCCAACTCAGGAAAATGGCCGGGATGAGCCTATCCTGCTTGCTATACAATCTGAATGTCCCCCAATTGCACTCGGTGAGACGGACAGGCCAATGTGACCTCATAAAGTGTGGAGTGTTCAGGAGTGATGAGGTTGTAAGGGCAGAGATGGGGGAGGAGCAATGTCCTACACTGCCCATCTCTTTGCTTTCCAGCTTCCTGTTCAGTGAGGAAGACACAGGCTTTCAGGTGCCTCTTAAAAGTGGAAGGAGATGCGGCACGTGGACTCTGCATCTAGTGGCGCCTAGAACTCTGACTTCTATCCTCCAGAATTGTGAGAACTGATTTTGTCTTGTTAACGATTACCTGGTCTTGGCCATTTTGTTATAGACACATGTTGACTAGCCACTTGTATATACATATTTTTGGGGAACAAGTCACTCATGGGTGTGAGGATACAATGGAAAGCTGATATCCAGCTGAGCTTGTAAAGGAATAAGAGTTCAACCCTGTCTTGTGGTTTCCATTCAGTCTTGATCTCTTACTGGAACAGGTGGTTGCGTGCCACAGCTGGCCTTGGTATACATATAAAACGCCACAGGCTGAGACTTCACAGTGAATTCTAGGTCAGCCTGGGCTAGAGTGAGATTGTACATTGAAAAACCAAAGGAAAAGGAAAAGTAGGGACGAGGAGAGGAAGAAGAGGAATAAGAAGAAGGCTAGGAGGAGAAGGAAGAGGAAATGCAGCTATTCCAAAACTCAAGTGTCCTAGAGGTGACTGAAATTCTTTGGCATCTGTGTATGGCACTTCTGTCCTTGGGAACATGTATGTAACCCAGACCTCCAACAGAGATGGGTGATCTGTTTTGTCCAGCCCTGTTTGCGTATGTTTTTGATTCTCTACTTCCTCCATGCAGGTGGGCAGAAGTGATGCTCCTGCCATGATTTCCCCACTGTGGTGAAGCTTCCCTTCAAAACTGTGAGTGACATAAACCCTTTCCTTCCATAAGCTGCTCTGGTTGGGTACTTTGTCAGAGCAATGAGAAAGAAATTGATATGATTTTATATTAGGTCATATTGTTATCCTCTAAGGCTAATATAATTTTGCATTTGTTTGTCTTGTTAATCTTTAAGATCATATGGAAGTTGAGAAACAGTGCTACCTGATGGAGTTGACTAGTTCAGCTCAAAAGAGCTGAGCCATGTCTGAATCAATCTGTCCTTTGGCAGCCAACAGATAGGACCTTTGGGCTAACACCACCAGAACTTGTCTGTGCTTAAATCTTTGAGCCTCTTGAATCACTGAATTTTTCATCATGAGCAGAAATGTTTCTCATAGCACCTAGTATAGCACTTTGGGAATCAGGAGTGGAAATATGTTCTGAGCGCGTGGGTGTTGTGGACAATGTCCTCTATGCATGACTCTGGGATGGTCAATGTCCACTTGGTTGATAACTCAGCAGATGTTATTACCCTGATGTATTGCACAAGATAGGACCCATTATAGTTCCAGTATGGTGGGGGAGGGGCACATGAGGCATAATAGTTGCTAGGCAAAGAGGCTCACATTCTCCTCTTCCCCTAGAATCTTTATGAAGTTTACAGTTACTAAGGGAGAGAAACAGAAATAGAGACACAGAGAGATTTCAATGGTATAGCTGTCTGTAAGTTGCCTCAGCTCCTGTAAGTAGCCCATCTCCCTGGCTTCTGTAGGGAAGCACACTTACATTCATTGATTCACCAACTGTAACAGTGGGGTGGAATTCTTTCTTTAGAGTTTTGTGCTTGGTATCTGGCTTGAGTATTCTTTGTTTCTCTCCCCAGGGAAAATTCACTCCATTGCCATAGGTTGTTTTCTCTTCCAGGAATTTGAGACCATATGTAAGTGGGGAGGAAACCTCTTGCTACCAACTTCTTCCTCTGTCTACACTTGCACTTTTGTTCCACAGGACTCCTCTCTTCTGGACACAAGCATCACTCATCTGTGCTTGACCGCACACCACTGATATTCTGATCTCTCAGACCCAGACTGTAAATTTCAGTTTTCTTTTTACATCACTTAAACCCACTCAGTTCTCATGCATCCTCCCAAGCCCTGAGTTTCCTACATGGTCCCAGAAAGCTCCCACTGTTTGCTCTAGCTCCATGGTCACAGTCATCCACACTTGACCGTCTGTTCCATCTACCTCTGTTCTTGCTGCAGCCTTCTCCCAGTAGGCTGGCTCCAAGGCCAGAGTGATTTCTAGCCCTCTTCCTAGCTAGATTCCACACAGGGCTCCACATCGTCCATGCTATCCATCCCTCAGGGGCTTACTTCCCACCTTCTGCCCTGATGACTTTGGCTTCTGCTCAGCCATCTTTCCTATTTCTTGCCATAGAGTACTCCCCAAGTTATTGTGGCTTCTCCTGGAAGACACAGTCAGAAAGAAGAGTTTTGAACAAGTTGATTTTTTTAAATTAACTAATTAAATTTTCTATTTATTTTATATAAATTATAATATGTTACACTATTTTCTCCACTCACCCCAGCTCATGTTACCCTGGAGGTTGTCCTCAATGGGATTATGGTATTAGTGTGGGGTCCTGAATTCCTCAGTCAGTGCCTGTGGGGCAGCAGTGGGACCATGACTCAGTGTATTCCTACCCACCTGTGCCTCTTACAGTCTTCCTGCACTCTCTTCCACAGTGTTCCCTGTGCCATGGCAGATCTGTGGCAGTCTGATGTAGTGTTGAGTCCTCTCTAGACTCTGGATTTCTGTTTGGGTAAGTTTTTAATATATGTTATTTATTTATTTGAGAGAGAGAGAGAGAGAGAGAGAGAGAGAGAGAGAGAGAGAGAGAGGTATAATGGGGGTGCCAGAGACTTCAGCCACTGCAAACGAACCCCAGATGCATGTGCCCTCTTGTGATTCTGGCTTTGGATCCTGGGGATTCAAACTGCGATCCTTTGGCTTTGCAGGAAAATGCCTTACTTGCTAAGCCATCTCTCCAGTCCTGTTTGAATGAATTTTGATTGATCACTCTGTATATGTCTCAAGGTGGGCCATTGGCAAACTTCTTGTCTTTTCAGTGAGTCTTTTTTTCTCCTCTATTTTCTTTATCATATGTAAAAGAAAGCAGATTCTCCAAATAGGGGTGGGAGCAGCTTGAGTTAAAAGGGGTATGCAAGTTTTATGGACTTGTTTTGGTGTGTAAGCCCATTCTCTTCTCCAGAGAACAGTGGGGGCTTTTCTCTGAAGTCATGAGTTTCTTGACATGAGATTGTGAGATTCTAACTTAGTTTCCATTACCAGATATGACTTCTGTCCTACTTAGCTAACCTCATGTCAAATCAGAGAACAAATATTTACCCTCAGAGGCTGAGTGCTACTATTGCACACATGTATCCTTTAGACTGTTGGATTTCTGTCTGTAGGGTCTCGTCCCGTTTCATGCTATTTGTGACCATTTTCTTGATGTACCCCCATAGGGAATTCCAGCACTGTGAACACTAGCCAGGTGGGAGCTTGTTTCTCTTTCAGATCCAGTGTGATATTCTGATGCCCTGTGACTGTAGGCAGAGGTGTCTTCAGAAATAGGGACTTTCCTTTAAATCAGAAAGTTAATCAAGTGCTTTGGCAATAGTCTACCTTGTTTTGGGGGTGTCATGGGTGTCCTCGTCCAATAGCACACTGTGGAGATGACCACTATTTTGGGCCTGAGGATTTTCTGTCAAGAGTCCATGGTTTTAAAGTTAAGCTCTTCCACCTTCTGTTATGACTGAGACCCCTCCTCCTTTCTGGGTGGCTATGTCTTGTAGAGTGCTAGCCAGAGTTAGGGTTTCCGTGGAACTGATTCATGTTGCCTTACCATTGTGCAATTCCATCCCCAGCCTCCCTACCCCTTTACATGCCCCCCACCACCTCTGAATTTCTGTCCACCCCTATCATGCCATGTAACTCTCCCACTACTCTCCTATTTCTTCTCTTCCTCTGTCTCATTCTAGATTTATGCAATATTCCTGTTATGCCACATTTGCACTCATCTCCACATGATCCCAGTTTGCAACCACAGATGAGAGCACATGCTGTGCTTGGCTTTCTTCACCTGTGTGAGCGTTCTGAAAATTATTTTTTCCAAACACACCCATTTTTCTTCAAATTTCATTATTTCATTTTGGAGAGACCATCCCAGATATGCACTGATGGTGTGGAGGAAGGAAGAAGACTTGAGCATTTCAATTTCCATAGAAGAGTGAGATCATGAGCTGTTTGATTTTAAGTCTAGCTTATTTCACTTAATGTAATGACCTCCAGTTCCTGGTGAACGTGGAAAATGCTAAACAGCCAAACACAGACATGTGCACATACACCTGCATATACACAACCACACACTCATGTGAACATGGGTATACGCGCGCGTGCATACACACACACACACACACACACACACACACACACACACACACACACACTATATTCACAGGAAGCATCTCTTGATCCCTACATTTGAGCTACAGAAAACCACAGGCACAGATGGGTCTCACTCTTCACTGATTTGTGCACATCACAAGTGTTAGGTACCATGAGCAGGTCCTCATTGGGTGTTCCATAGGGACCTCATTCTTTGCTGTGCATCTCTCACTCCACTCTCTTGGATTGGCCAGGGAAGAGTTAATGCTTATTCTCTAGAAGCCATGACTTCTGCTTTCAGAACCTCAAGGCTAGTTCTGCTCAGAACCCCCATCCTCTTTCTCTAGTGACTCACTACATTTGTTTTTAGGTCAAGGCTTCCCATGATAGTCCTCTGAAGTACTCTCCATTATTTGATATCTCAGAAATGTTCCTCTCCTCATAACTCCTTAACACTTGCAATCACTATGTTTGTTAGAATATATTGAGGACCATAATATGGATATATAGGATATTATAGTACAGTAATATAAGGGTCTGTGTCTAGTATAACCTCCTTTTGCTGCCCAGCTGTGGTGTCTGGGGTGCCAATTGCCTTGGAGGGTGGTAACATGTGTAGAAGTTGACTGGCCTCCATTAGCCTTCCCAAGGCATCCATATGCGACAGGCAGCATTTAACGTAATTTTTCATTAATTGAGTCTATGCTTGTACCCAAGGTTAATTTTTTTAAAGATTTTATTATTTTTTAAATTTACTTGAGACAGAGAGGGTGTGAGGAGAGAGAGAGAGAGAAAGTGGGCGGGCCAGGATCTCTGGCCACTGCAAATGAGCTCCAGATGCATGTGCCCCGTCTTGCATCTGGCTAATGTGGGACCTGGAGAATCGAACCAGGGTCCCTAGGCTTCATAGGCATGCCTCTAAACTGCTAAGCCATCTCTCCAGCCTATGGTTAATCTTTTTAATTAGTTAAACTTTTGTATTGCAGGTAACAAACTTTGGACTTTGGATAGATAATTAGCAGAATTACAACAACGAAATGTGTCTCCTCAGATTGTTACACAAAGAAGGACACTGCTTTCTTTCTTTTTATTTTGTTTTATTTATTTGGTTTTTCGAGGTTGTCACACTAGCTTAGGCTGACCTGGAATTCACTAGGTAGTCTCAGGGTGATCTCAAACTCCTACCTCTGCCTCCTGTGTGCCGGGATTAAAGGCCTGTGCCACCATACCCTGCTGAGGCTGCTTTCTTGTTAGTCAGCTCTTTGACCTGACTGGAGATCCTTAGCCCTCTTCTGTTATCCAGAATGATGAACAATGGACTAGACTCTGCCCATAATGGATGCTTGTGGAAGTTGGCAGAGGAGTCTGTCGTGTGCAGATCTGTGCATGGAAGACTTGGAGGAGGAGGAAGAGAAAAGTTATAGAGGAGGTGCCCATGAGTTATAGGACCTGAGAGGTTAAATTTACTACCATCATTATTGGTACGTGCGTGTATTAGTTAGGTCTCTCTAGAGAAAAAGAACCAACGGAAAGACTATGTATTATAAAAGGGATTTAGTGGAATAGCTGACAGGATGTGAGCTGCCAGTCCAACAATGCTATCTGTAGGCTTGAGAGTAGGAGATGCAGTTGGTGCTCAGTCCCAAAGGCCTCAGCAGTCCCAATGTGGAACTGGAGGCCTGGAAGAATCCTGGAGAGCCACTGGTCTTCAGTTCACATGGCAAGACTGGTGATCATGGGTTCTGAGGTCCATGACAGAGTGTAGCAACAGAGTAGATGCATACACATGAGTCAGTGCACAGCCATCCAGGGGCCTCTGCTCTCTTGGACACTCTTCATATATAGTCTACCATTGTAAGGGCTGCCCACTCTGGGGAAAGTCTTCCTCCTTTACTGGTTAACACCCTCATAGATGTACCTCAGAGGCATGTCTGTTACTTGAGTCAAAATCTAATCGAACAGACATTATATTTGGTACAGAACTCTTCTGTCAATGCACTGCTAGGCCCAGTCTGTGCAGCGCTAGGGCTAGAATCCAGAGCTTTATTCATGTTAGGCCAGCACTGTTCCCACACAGCTACATCACAGCCCAGCCCAGAATATGTTGGTTCTGTTGTTTTGTGGCCACACAGAACAGCATGGAAGAAACCTGTGTTGGAGCAAAATTGCTTATGGTGGCCAGGCACGAAGAGGCCAGCATCCTGTATTACAAATGGTTCTTCAAGAGCACCCCTGCCACCACAATTACCTAACTTCCCTCTACTAAGGTTCAGTCCACCTCTTAAATGTTCTACAACCTATCACTGGAGACATCAGACAGTGAGCATGCTGTCCACACATGGACACCACCCCTGAAGTTCTGTCCCTCCCCTATCATGTCATGTATCTCTTCCTCTTGTTACTTTATTCTCTTTCTGAGTCTCAATCTAGATTTATGCCAATATTCCTGCTATGCCACATTGTACTCATCTCCAATTGATCCCAGTTAGGAACCACAAATGAGAGAGCACATGCTGTGCTTGGCTTTCTATGCCTGTGTGAGCATACTGAAAATGGTTTTTTCCAACTACACCCATTTTTATGCAAATTTCATTATTTCATTTTTCAGAGACAGTCCCAGATATGCACGGATGGCATGGAGGAAGTAAGAAGAGTTGAGCATATCAATTTCCATAGAAGACTGAAATCATGAGTTATTTGCTCTTTAGTCTGGCTTATTTCATTTAATGTAGTTATCCTCAGTTCCTGGTGAGGGTGGGCAGATGCTAGATTAGGACAGCCAAACACAAAATTGTGCATGCATGTACACATACACCTGCATATACACAACCACACACTCATGTGAACATGAGTACACACACACACACACACACACGCACACACACACACACACACACACACTACATTCACAGGAAGCATCTCTTGATACCTACATTTGAGCTACAGAAAGGCACAGGCACACATAGGATTATGCCATTCCCTGATTCATGCACATTGCTACTGCCCACTTGGACCCCTTCTAGTACCTCACTGGTTGTAGCATAGGGACCTCAGTCCTTGCTGTGCAACTCACCCCACTCCCTTGAGTTGGCCAGGGAGGAGTGAGTGTTTACTCTTTGGAAGCCATGGATTCTGGTGTCAGGTCTTCAAGACTGGTTCTGCCCAGAACTCCCATTCTCCTATTCCATTGACTCACTACATTTGTCCTTCAGGTCAAGGGTCACCCTGATAGTCCTCTGAAGTACTCTCAATTATTTGATATCTCAGAATTTTTTCTTTCTTCTACTCATAACTCCTCACCACTTGTGATCATTTTTTTTGTTAGAATATGTTGAGGACTATAATATGGCTATATAGGATAGTATAGTACAGTAATATGAGAAATTCAGTGAGGTTGGGTCAGGGTCTGTGTTTAATATAACCTCCCTTTGCTGCCCAGCTGTGGTGTCTGGGGTGCCACTTGCCTTGGAGGATGGTAACATGCCTAGAGGTTGAATGGCCTCTCTTAGGATTCATAGGGCATCCCTAAGTGACATATGGAATTGAATGTAGTTTTTCATAAACTCAATCTATGCTGGTACCCAAGGTTAATCTTTTAAATAAGGTGTACTTTTGTATTTTAACTCATAAACTTTGGTCTTTGAGTCGATAATTAGCAGAATAACAACAATGAAATGACTGTCTTCAGATAATTCCACAATGTGCTTTGCCTCAGAAATAGGAGAAGCAATGTTGCCTGTATTTTTGGACACCATAGCCAGCCATGGTCGCACATGCCTTTAGTCTTAGTGCATGGAAGGCTGGGATTGAAGGACTGCTGTGAGTGCATGGTCAGCCTGGTAAACAAACAGTGAGACCATGGCATAAGAAGAATATAAAAACAAGAGTCTAGTATTTTGCAATTGTTCTTGAGCTTCTGTTGATATGAAAATGAGAAAATAATACCATGGGAGATCAAAAAACCATTGTTGTTTGGGGACTGTTCGCCACTGTATATGGGTGAGCTAAGCCCGTGACAATCAGATGATGCAGAAATGTTTTATTTCACGAGGAGAGATATATTGATGATTTTATGAGCTCATATCTTATTAATGTGTAACCAACAAGAAGAATGTTACATGGGAAAATGAGATGTCAGATACATGAGGATGTGGAGGCATTTTATATGGTCACACAGAGACCAAGTTTACTAAGGTGACCTGAGAACTCTGTACACGGATTATGTGAGATCCTGGTGATCTGGAAGATGTCTCCATGTGTCATTGCATAAAGTGCCCAACACTGTTTACTCAGTGGTGATGGAGAACAACTGAAACCTGCCAAAGAAGAGATCATGGTTACCCTGCTATGAGTAAAGAACATTTCATACAGTGAGATCACTGTCAACTGGACTCTTGGGACTATTGTTACTTGTATGAGTTTTGTACTTATTTAAGCTATGGTTTCTAGAGTGCCTGTTTAGTTCACATGCTCTGGCTAATTTGTACTTTTGTATGAGGAGGATCATGCTGTTGATGAGCTGAAATCATGCATGCCTGATCCTTGTGCTTGCTGTGATCTGATTTTGTTGATTCCACCATTTGTAAGGTAAATTGATAATCATCCTTATATGGATATTTGTTCTAACACTAACTCACTAACACTTGATTCCATGAACACTAATTAACACTAACTCATTAACACTTGTTATTGTGTTCGCTGATTAGAAGGAGTCCCCTGCTCCCTGTTGATCTGAATATGTGCTCACCCTTTATCCTTGACCAGGATTTTTCTCTTAGGGTGAGTAACAGTTTTTATTAGGTTTTGTGGCTCCAATTTCTGGACATACCCCAGGACAGAATTCATTGTGGATAACACTCCCCACATACATGTACAGAACAGAGACATCTTTCATTTGGATATTTAGGATGAATGTATCCTAGTACGTAAAAGGAAATGGTTACATGAGGATGTGCATTAAATTTCCCTGGGAAAGATGAGATGCCAATTATGATGTGGGTCTGTGAAGGTGCATCGCATAGACTCGTATCTTTTTTACATGGATGATCTATGATCAGTGTTAATTTCATGAGTTGACTACTTTATAATGAGTGATATCACTGACCACAATGTTAATGATGTGAAGGAAATTATGCTTTCAGCAAATATGAAAGAATACATTTTATTCCAGGATATCAATGTCACCCCAGGATGTTGAAGCCAAAGTTCTTTCAGCAGTTGAGAGGCAAAATCAGCTGTGTGGGGGCCTTCTACTTCTTTCCTTCTACAGGATTCTTTCCTGTAGAATAGGGAAGCATTTTTACCTTGGTCAGCAGAAATCACAGTCACTATGAATAATTTATGACCTGTGTGGTAATCATTAGTATTTAAGAGCACTATTCCCAGTGTGAACAGAGTAAATGGAGATAATCATTTGCCTCAGATAAGAGAGACAATGATGCCAGTATTTTTGAAACCACAGCCAGCCATGGTTGCACATGTCTCAGTACATGGAAGACTGGGTTTGGAGGACTGCTGTGAGTGCATGGTCAGCCTTGTTTAGAGTGAGACCATGGCTTGAGAGAATATAAAAACAAGAGTCTAGTATTTTGCAATTGTTCTCGATCTTCTATTGATATGAAAATGAGACAATAATTCCATGGTAGAGCACAAAACCATTGTTGTTTTGGGTCTGTACCCCACCTTTACATGAAATACAGATGATGCACAAATATATTTTCATGAGGAGAGAGATATTGTTAATTTTATGATCTCTGATCTTGTTAATGTGTAACCAGCGTGAAGATTCTTTCATGGGAACCTGAGATGTCATATCCATGAGGATGTAGTGTCATTTTATGTGGTCACACTGAGACCAAGCTTAATAAGATGACCTGAGAAATCTGTACATGATGATGTGAGATCCTGGTGATCTGGAAGATTTCTACACATGTCATTGCATAAAGTGCATAACACTGTTTACTCAGTGGTGATGGAGAACAACTGGAACCTGCCAAAGAATAGATCACAGTTACCCTGCTATGTGTAAACAACAGTTCATACAAGGAGATCACTGTCAACTGGACTCCTGGGGCCACTATTGCCTGTATGAGTTTGGCACTCATATAAGCTGTGGTTCTAGAGTGTCCATTTAGTCCCCACCCTCTGGATAATTTGTGCTTTTGTATGAGGAGGATCATGCTGTTGATGAGCTGAAATCATGCATGTCTGATCCTCATGCTTCCTGTGATGTGATTTTGTTGATTCCATCATTTTTAAGGTAAGCTGACAATCATCCTTACGTGTTTTTTTCTATGAACAATAACTGACTAACACTTGAAACCATGAGCACTATTTAACACTAACTCACTCACGCTTGATATCATGTTCGCTGATTAGAGGGAGTCTCCTGCTCCCTGTTGAACTGAATGTGTGCTCACCTTTTATCCTTGACCAGGATTTTTCTCTTAGGGTGAGTAACAGTTTTTATTAGGTTGTTGTGGGCCCAATTTCTGGATAAACCCCAGGAGAGATTCATTGCTGATCACACTCAGGACATGCATGTAACGAAAGGAGACATCTTTCACTTGGATACATTGGGATGAATGTGTCCTTGCATATACAAGGAAATGGTTACACGAGGATGTGCACCAAATTTCCCTGGGAAAGATGAGGTGCCAGTTATGATGTTGGTTTGTGAAGGTACGTAACATAGACTCATATCTTTTTTAAATGGATGACCTATGATCAGTGTTAATTTTACGAGTTGGCTAATTATAATAAGTGATATAACTGACCACAACGTTAATGATGTGGAGGAAATGATGCTCTCAGCAAATATGAAACAAGAAATTTTTTTTTCTGAGATACCAGTGTCACCCCCAGATGCTGAAGCCAAAGTTCCTTCATTAGTTGAGTGGCAAAATCAGCTGTGTGGGGGCCTTCTACTTCTTATTTCCCTTCTGCAGGATTCAGGATTCTTTCCTGTAGAATAGGGAAGCATCTTTATCTTGGTCAGCAGAAATCACAGTCACTATGAATAATCTGTGACTTGTGTGGTGATCATTAATATTTAAGAACACTATTCCCAGTGTGAACAGAGTAAATGGAGATAATCATTTGCCTCAGAAATAGGAGAAACAATGATGCCAGTATTTTTTGACACCACAGCCAGCCATGGTCGCGCATGCCTTTAGTCTCAGTGCGTGGAAGGCTGGGGTTAGAGGACTGCTGTGAGTGCATGGTCAGCCTTGTTTAGAGTGAGACCATGGCTTAAGAAGAATATAAAAACAAGAGTCTAGTATTTTGCAATTGTTCTCGAGCTTCTGGTGATATGAAAAAGAAAACAATTCCATGAGAGAGCAGAAAACCATTTTTGTTTTGGGGCTGTTCCTCCCAGTATATGGGTGAGCTAAGTCCATTGACAGTCAGATGATGCAGAAATTTTTTATTTCAAGAGGAGAGAGATATTGATAATTTTATGAGCTCAGATCTTATTAATGTGTAACCAATGTGAAGAATGTTACATGGGAATCTGAGATGTTACATCCATGAGGATGTGGAACCATTTTATGTGGTCACACTGAGACCAAGCTTAATAATGTGATCTGAGAAATCTGTACTTGGATGGTGTGAGATCCTGTTGATCTTGAAGGTGTCTCCATGTGTCATTGCATGAAGTGCCCAACAGTGTTTACTCAGTGGTGATGGAGAACAACTGGGACCTGCCAAAGAAGAGATCACTGTTATCTTGCTATGACTAAACAACAGTTCATACAATGAGATCACTGTCAGCTGGACTCTTGGGGCCACTATTACCTTTGTGAGTTGGCCCTCATTTAAGCTGTGGTTCTAGAGGGCCTGTTTAGTTTCACTCTGTGGATAATTTCTGGTTTTGTATAAGGAAGGATCATGCTGTTGATGAGCTGAAATCATGCATGCCTGATCCTAGGGCTTCCTGTGATCTGATTTTGTTGATTCCATCATTTCTCAGGTAAGCTGATATTCATCCTTATATGTATATTTGTATTAACACTAACTCACTAACACTTGATTCCACGAACACTAATTAACACTAACTAACTCACACTTGATATCATGTTCGCTGATTAGAGGGAGTCTCCGGCACCCTGGTTCAATTGAATGTTTGCTCACCTTCCATCCTTGACAAGGATTTTTCTCTTAGTGCAGAGTAACAGAATTGCTTAGGTTTATGTGGCACCAATTTCTGGACATAGCCCAGGACAGAATTCATTGTGGATCACACTCCCCATATACCTGTAAGTAACGGAGACATCTTTCACTTGGATACATTGGGACGAATGTGTCCTTGTACATACAAGAAAATCTTTACCCGAGGATGTGCATTAAATACTCTGGGAAATATGAGTTGCCAGTTAGGATGTGAAGGTGAGTATCACAGTCTCATATCATTTTCACAAGGATGAACTATGATCACTGTTAATTTCATGAGTTGACTAGTTTAAAATGAGTGATATCACTAACCACAACTTTAATGATGTGGAGGAAATGATGCTCTCAGCAAATATGAAAGAATAAATTTTGGTTCCAGGATATCAGTTCCACCCCTGGATGTTGAAATCAGTTTCCTTCATTAGTTGAGGGGCAAAATCACCTGAGTGGAGACATTCTACTTCTTATTTTCCTTCTACAGGATTCTTTCCTGTAGAATAGAGAAGCATCTTAACCTTGGTCAACAGAAATCACAGTCACAATGAATAATCTGTGACCTGTGTGGTGATCATTTGTATTTAAGAGCACTATTCCAAGTGTGAACAGAGTAAATGGAGATAATCATTTGCCTCAGAAATAGGAGAAGCAATGATGCTAGTATTTTTTGACTCCACAGCCAACCATGGTTGCGCATGCATAGTCTCAGTGCATGGAAGGGTGGGGTTGGAGGACTGCTGTGAGTGCATGGTCAGCGTGGTTTAGAGTGAGACCATGGCTTAAGAAGAATATAAAAACAAGAGTCTCGTATTTGCAATTATTCTCGAGCTTCTGTAGATCGGGAAATGAGAAAAAAATTCCATGGGAGAACAGAAAACCAGTGTTGTTTTTGGGCTGTTCCCCACTGTATATAGGTGAGCTAAGCCCTTTGACAATCAGATGATGTAGAAATATTTTATTTCAAGAGGAGACACATATTGATAATTTTATGAGCTCAGATCTCATTAATGTGTAACCAAGATGAAGAATGTTAAATGGAAATCTGAAATGTCAGATCCATGAGGATGTGAAGGCAGTTTTTTGAGGTCACAATGAGACCAAGCTTAGTAAGGTGACCTGAGAAATCTGTACATGGATGATGTGAGGGCCTGGTGATCTGGAAGATATCGCCATGTGTTATTGCATAAGAGAACAACTGGAACCTGCCAAAGAGGAGATCACTTTACCCTGCTATGAGTAAACAACAGTTCATACAATGAGGTCACTGTCAACTGGACTCTTGAGGCCACTATTACCTATATGAGTTTGGCAGTCATGTAAGCTGTGGTTCTAGAGTGCCTGTTTAGTTCCCACCCTCTGGATAATTTGTGGTTTTGTATGAAGAGGATTATGCTGTTGATAAGCTGAAATCATGCATGACTGATCCTTTTGCTTCCTGTGATCTGATAGTATTGATTCCAACATTTGACAGGTAAGCAAATAATCATCCTTATATGGATATTTGTACTAACACTAACTCACTAACAATTAATTCCATAAACACTAATTAACACTAACACTTGATAAAATGTTCGCTGAGTAGAGGGAGTCTACTGCTCCCTGGTTGATTGAATGTTTGCTCACCTTCTATCCTTGATTAGGATTTTTCTCTTAAGGTAGAGTAACATTTTTTATTAAGTTTTTGTGGGACCAATTTCTGGAAATACCCCAGGACAGAATTCATTTCAGATCACACTGCCCACATATCTGTAAGAATGGAGACCTCTTTCACTTGGATATATTGGGACCAATGTGTCCTTGCACATACAAGAAATACTTTACCCAAGGATGAGCACCAAATAACCTGGGAAAGATGATGTGCCAGTTAGGGTGTTGATATGTGAAGGTGCTTATCACAGACTCATATCATTTTCATATTGATGTTCTGTGATCACTGTTAATTTCATGAGTTGAGTACTTTATAATGAGTGATATTACTGACCACAACTTTAATGATGTGGAGGAATTGATGCTCTCAGCAAATATGAAAGAATACATTTAGGTTTTATGATATCAGTGTCATCCCTGGATAATAAAGCCACTATTTTCTCCTTTAGTTGAGAAGGAAACTCAGCCGTGTGGGGATCTTCTACTTCTTATTTTCCTTCTGTAGGATTCTTTCCTGTAGAATAGTGAAGCATCTTTACCTTGGTCAGCAGAAATCACAGTTAATATGAATACTTTGTGACCTTTGTGGTGATCATTAATACTTAAGAGCACTATTCCCAGTGTGAACTGAGTAAATGGAGATAATCATTTGCCTCAATAATAGGAGAAGCAATGATGTCAGTATCTTTTGACACCACATCCAGCCATGGTCACGCATGCCTTTAGTCTCAGTGTGTGGAAGGCTGGGGTTGGAGGACTGCTGTGAGTGCATGGTCAGCCTGGTTTAGAGTGAGACCGTGGCTTAAGAAGAATATAAATACAAAAGTCTCGTATTTGCAATTGTTCTCGAGCTTCTGTAGATCAGAAAATGAGAAAATAATTCCATGGGAGAGCAGAAAACCATTGTTGTTTTGGGCTGTTCCCTACTGTATATGGGTGAGATAAGCCCCTTGACAATCAGATGATGCAGAAATGTTTTCTTTCAAGAGGAGAGAGATATTGATAATTTTATGAGCTCAGATCTTATTAATGTGTAACCAACATGAAGAATGTTACATGGCAATCCGAGATGTCAGATCCATGAGGATGTGGAACCATTTTATGTGGTCACACTGAGACCAAGCTTAGTAAGGTGACCTGAGAAATCTGTACTTGGATGGTGTGAGATCCTGTTGATCTCGAAGGTGTCTCCATGTGTCATTGCATGAAGTGCCCAACACTGTTTACTCAGTGGTGATGGAGAACAACTGGAACCTGACAAAGAAGACATCACTGTACCCTGCTGTGAGTAAACAACTGTTCATACAATGAGAACACTGTCCCCGGGACTCTTGTTCCACTATCACCTGTATGAGTTTGGCAGTCTTTTAAGCTTTGGTTCTAGAGTGCCTGTTTAGTTCACACGCTCTGGATAATTTGTGTTTTTGTATAAGGAAGATCATGTTGTTGTTGAGCTGAAATCATGCATGCCTGATCCTTGCTCTTCCTGTGATCTGATTGTATTGATTCCAACATTTGTAAGGTAAGCTGATCATCATCGTTATATGGATATCCATACTAACACTTAACTCACTAACAATTGATTCCATGAACACTAATTAACACTATCTCACTAACACTTGATACCATGTTTGCTGATTAGAGGGAGTCTACTGATCCCTTGTTCAATTGACTGTTTGCTCACTTTCTATCCTTGACCAGGATTTTTCTGTCAGGGCAGAGTAACAGTTTTTATGAGGTTTTTGTGGGACCAATTTTTGGACATACCCCAGGACAGAATTCATTGCAGATCACACTCCCCACATACATGTAAGGAATGGAGACCTCTTTCACTTGGATACATTGGGACGAATGTGTCCTTCCTTGTACAAGAAAATCTTTACCTGAGGATGTGCACAGAATACCCTGGGAAAGATGAGGTGCCAGTTAGGATGTTGATATGTGAAGGTGCTTATCACAGACTCATATCATTTTCACATGGAAGTTCTATGATCTCTGTTAACTTCATGAGTTGACTACTTTATAATGAGTGACATCAATGACCACAACTTTAATGATATATAGAAATGATGCTCTCAGCAAATATGAAAGAATAAATTTTAGTTCCATGATATCATTGTCACCCCCGGATGCTGATGCCACAGTTTTCTTCATTAGTTGAGAGGCAAAATCAGCTGTGTGGGGGCCTTCTCTTTCTTATTTTCCTTCTGCAGGATTCTTTCCTGTAGAATAGGGAAGCATCTTTACCTTGGTCAGCGGAAATCACAGTCACTATGAATAATCTGTGATCTTTGTGGTGATCATTAATACTTAAGAGCACTATTCCCAGTGTGAACAGAGTAAATGGAGATCATCATTTGCCTCAGAAATAGGAGAAGCAATGATGTCATTATCTTTTGACACCACATCCAGCCATGGTTGTGCATGCCTTTAGTCTCAGTGCGTGGAACACTGGGGTTAGAGGACTGCTGTGAGTGCATGGTCAGCCTGGTTTAGAGTGAGACCATGGCTTAAGATGAATATAAAAACAAGAGTCTAGTATTTTGCAATTGTTCTCAAGCTTCTGTATATCAGAAAATGAGAAAATAGTTCCATGGGAAAGCTGAAAACCATTGTTGTTTTTGGGTTGCTCCCCACTGTATATGGGTGAGCTAAACCCCTTGACAATCAGATGATGCAGAAATGTTTTATTTCATGAGGAGTAAGATATAGATAATTTTATGAGCTTAGATCTTATTAATGTGTAACCAACATGAAGAATGTTACATGGCAATCCGAGATGTCAGATCCATGAGGATGTGTAGACATTTTATGTGGTCACACTGAGACCAAGCTTAGCAAGGTGACCTGAGAAATCTGTACATGGATGATGTGAGAATCTGGTGATCTAGAAGATGTCTCCATGTGTCAATGCATAAAGTACCCAACACTGTTTACTCAGTGGTGATGGAGAACAACTGGAACCTGACAAAGAAGAAATCACTGTACCCTCCTATGAATAAACAACTGTTTATACAATGAGATCACTGTCAACTGGACTTTTGGGCCACTATTACCTGTATGAGTTTGGCACTCATTTAAGCTGTGTTTCTAGAGTGACTGTTTAGTTTCCACCCTGTGGATAATTTGTGTTTTTCTATGAGGAGAATTATGCTGTTGATGAGCTGAAATCATGCATGCCTGATCCTTGTGCTTCCTGTGATCTGATTCTGTTGATTCCACCATTTTTAAGGTAAGCTGATAATCATCTTTATGTGGATATTCGTACTAACACTAACTCACCAACATTTGATTCCATGAACACTAAATAACACTAACTCACTAACACTCGATATCATGATCGCTGATTGGCAGGAGTCTCCTGCTCCCTGGTTGAACTGAATGTGTGCTCACCTTTTATCCTTGACCAGGTTTTTCTCTTAGGGTGAGTAACAGTGTTTGTTAGGTTTTTGTTGGTCCAATTTCTGGCCATACCCCAAGACAGAATTCATTGTGAATCATACTCCCGACATACATGTAAGGAACGGAGACATCTTTCACTTGGATACATTGGGATGAATGTGTCCTTGCATGTACAAGGAAATGGTTACACGAGGTTGTGCACCAAATTTACCTTGGTAAGATGAGGTGCCAGTTAGGATTTTGATCTGTGAAGGCACATATGATTTTCACATAGTTGATCTATGATCACTGTTAATTTCATGAGTTGACTACTCTATAAGGAGTGATATCACTGACCTCAACTTTAATGATATGGAGATATGATGCTTTCACCAAACATGGAAAACAAAATTTGGGTCTAGATATCAATGTCACCTCTGGGTATGTGACCACTGCTGCCTTCATTAGTTGAGAAATAGAATCTGCTGTGTCATGGCCTTCTACTTATTGATTTACTTCTGCAGGATTCTTTCTTTTCAAATAGAGAAGCTTCTTTACCTTCTTCAGCAGAAATACAGTCATTTTGAATAATCTGTGACCTGTGTTCTGATCATTAATAATTAAGAGCACTATTCCCAGTGTGAATGGAGCAAATTGAGAAAACTATTTGCTTTAGATATAGGAGAAGCGATGATGCCATTATTTTTTGACACCACAGCTACCCATGGTGGTGCATGCCTTTAGTCCCAGTGCATGGAAGGCTGGGGTTGGTGGTTTGCTGTGAGTTCCCTGTCAGCCTTGTCTAGTGTGAGATCATGCCTTTAAATATTGTAAGAACAAGAGTTTAGTAGTTTGAAATTGTTTTAGCACTCCTCTTAATAGGAAAATGAGAAAATAATGCCATTGGAGAGCAGAATGCTCTCATTGTCTTTGGGCTTTTCACCACTGTTACATGGGTCAGATAATTCAGAAATGTTTTCTTTGATGAGGTTAGAGATATTGTTAATATTATGACCTCACATCTTATGTGTAACCAACTTGGAAGAATGTTACATGGGAATCTGAGATATCAGATCCATGAGGATGTGGAGGCATTTTATGTGGTCACACTGAGACCAAGTTTACTAAGGTGACCTGAGAAATGTGTAGAAGGATGATGTCAGATCCTGGTGATCTTGAAAATATTGCCATGTGTCATTGCGTAAAGTGCCCAACACTGTTTAGTCGGTAGAGATGGAGAACAACTGGAACCTGACAAAGAAGAGATCACTGTTTCCATGCTATGAGTAAACAACTGTTCATACAATGAGATCACTGTCAACTGGACTATTGGGGCCACTATTACCTGTATGAGTTTGAAACTCATTTAAGCTGTGGTTCTAGAGTGCCTGTTTTGTTCATTCCCTCTGCATGATTTGTCCTTTTGCATGAGAGGGATCATGCTGTTTGTCAGTGAAAACCATGCATACCTGATTTACGTGCTTCCTGTGATCTGAATCAGTTGATGTCACCTTTTCTAAGGTAAGTTGATAATCATCCTCATATGGATATTCGTTGTAACATGAACTCACTAACACTTGATACCATGATCCTTCTTCAGAGGGAGTCGAGTCTCCTACTCCCTGGTTGAACTGAATGTGTGCTCACTTTTTATCATTGACCAGTATTTTTCTCTTAGGGCTGACTAGCAGTTTTTAATATGTTGTTTTGAGTCCCATTTCAATAGAATTACTTGCTTATCACACTCCCAGCATACATGTAACAAAGGGAGACTTCTTTAAGTTGGATACATTGTGATGAATGTATCTTTGCAAGTACCAGAGTATCAATATATGAGGCTGTGCACCAATGTTCCATGAGAAAAATGAGGTCTATTTAGGATGTTGATCTGTGAAGGTACATATTAGAGACTCTTATTTTTACATAGATGACCTATGATTACTGTTATTTTCATGAGTTGACTACATTATAACAAGGAATATTACTGAAAACAACTTTAGTGATATGGTGAAAATGATGCTCTCAGCAAACATGAAAGAATATAATTTGGTTCCAGCATATCAATGTCATCCCTGGTTGCTGAGGCCACTCTTTCGTTCATTAGCTGAGAAGCAGAGTCATTTGTGAGATGGCCTTCTACTTCTTGGTGTACTTCTGCTGGATTCTTTTCTGTACAATAGAGAAGTATCAGTACCTTGGTTGGCAGAAATCACAGTCACTTTGAATAATCTGTGACCTGTGTGGTGACCATAAGTGACTAAGAGTACTGTTCCCATTGTGAGCGGAGTAAATGAATAAACACATTTGCCTCAGAATAGGAAGAACAAAGACTCCAGGTTTTTTTTGTTGTTGTTGTTGTTTTTTTTTTGTTGTTGTTTTTGAGAGTACAGTCAGCCATGGTGGTGCAGGATTTTAGTGACAGCACATGCCAGGCTGAGGCAGGAAGATTGCTGTGCATTTCGAGTCTGCCTGGTCTAGAGTGAGACCTTGCTTTAAGAAGAATATAAAAACATGAGTCTACTGTTTTGCCGATGTTCTAGAGCTTCTGTCATGATATGAAAATAGAACATAGTTTCATGGGAAACAGAACACCGTTGTTGTCTTTGGGCTGTTCACCAGTGTTACATGGGTTTGCTAAGCCCATTGATATTCAGATGATGCAGCCTCTGTGTATGGAGAGAGTTACAGGTCAGATTGGGCTAGAGTGAGACTCTGTCATCAACATTAATACAAAGGCAAGAGACTACTGTTTTGTGGTTCTGCTAGAAGTACTATCATCCTCTGAAAATGAGGAAGTTTCATGGAGAGCAGAACACCTTTGTTGCCTTTGGGCTGCTTGCGATATTTACCAGGATGAGCCACAGACATCATTATGAGAATGAAGAAGATATGTTTTCATCCGGTAGCACACAGATTTTGTTAATGTTGTGTGCTGAGACATTATTAATGTGGAAACCACATGAAGAATATTACTCTAGGAATCTGAGATGTTAGATGTGTGTGGGTGTGGACAGTCGTGTTATGTGTTTGTGCTGAGACCACTGTACTGAGGTGTCATTGGCATTCTGTTGGTGTGTCATGTGAGATCATGCTGATATGCAAGCTTTCACCATGGGTCATTGTATACGGTGCCCAACACTGCTAACTTGGTAGATGGAAAGTAACTGGAACCTGACAAAAAAGTGTGCACACTTTCCATGCTATGGAGACGTGATTATTAACACAATGAGTTCACAGTCACCTGGACTCCAGAGATTATTATCGCCTGCATGAGTTTTGAACCCAGGTAAGGTCTAGGTGCTAGAGTTCCTTTTAAGTTTTTTACTCAGAAGGGTTATTGCTTTTCTTTGAGAAAGTTCATGCCACTGGTGATCTGAGAACAGGTATTCCTGCTTCAGTTGCTTCCTGTAATTTGAAGTAGTTGATGTCAACTTCTCAAAGGAAAATTGATAATCACTGTGTAAAATCATGGTAAAATTTACCTGCTATTGCCTGAGCACATGATGTTCTGCTCATCTGTGGACGCTGGAATACCTGTTAAGTTCATTAGCTCAGAACGATTGCTCCTTTTGAACGTGTTGATGAGAATCTTGTTTCCTGAATGAGTTGAGAACTGGTAACAGCTGTGCAGGTTATTTCACCAGTTACATTTAAGAACTCAGTATGCTTGTTCCTTTTTAAAGAATTAAGAATGCTGACATTGTTGAGCTGAGCCCACAGTTAAGAAGTTCATTTGCATCTTCTGTGATCTGAACTGTCTTACTTCTCTTCCAAAGTAAGTTATGAATCATTGTTAACTACAAAATTGGAGAAATGTGAGCTGAGTTAATTATCATGTGGATACACATGAAGAACGTTACCTTGGGAAACAAGGATGATACATGGGGTTGATGGGACTAGTGTTCCCCTGATGAGATACAGAGTCAAAGTTTTTGTCCCTTGTATGTCTTTGTCAACAACATGTGTCTCTAGCAATAATGGGGCCTAACTGACAATCTTTTTTAAGATTTCAAAACTGACTTCCGGATTTGTTAGTTGCGTCACATCCTGAGGCATGGGCCTGGATGCCCCCCTTTGCTGCAGTTCCTGTGCTGCACAGAGCTCCTCAGTGGGAGGTGAGGAAACCCTCCATTCCTTCCTTACGAAGCCCACTGACTCACAAATAAGGAACCTGAGTGAAGTCAGAGTCCTTTCTGCAAAGTCTGGACAGCAGTGGGTCTATGCTGGGGTATGTTGCACACAGCTAATGGTTGCCTAATCATGGCGAGGCCTGGAGGATCCTGCCCCAGATGTTAGCTGCCTATAGCAGTATTCTTTTTTTATTGTTTTTGTTCATTTTTATTTATTAATTTGAGAGTGACTGAGAGAGAGGGAGAGAGAGAGAGGGAGAGAGAAGGAGAAAATGGGTGTGCCAGGGCTTCCAGTTGCTGCAAACGAACTCTAGACGTATGCACCCCCTTGTGCATCTGGCTTATGTGGGTCCTTGGGAATTGAGCCTCAAACCAGGGTTCTTAGGCTTCACAGGCAAGTGCTTAACCATGAAGCCATCTCTCCAGCCCTGCAGCACTATTCTTAGTGAGGGGTGGCTTGGGCATCAGTAGCTTCAGGAAAGCCCACAGAGGCAGATAGCAGCCCTCTGTTTTTTATAGCAACTCTGTATAACCTTTTCTGAGCAAGCCACAGGGTAGTGTGCTTACTAGATCCTGCTTCTATTCCATGAAAAGTCTGGCATCTGCATTCTCTTAAGAAGGCTTTACACCTTGCCACTTGCATGCCACACCTCAGCAAGCACCTTGGCTATTGGCATTGGGGAGAATTTGAAGTGCTCTGATGGTAGAGGTGTCAGCATCCCGCCCTGTAGTTGAATCCTGCCGGAATCTTGACTAGTAAAGAAGATGCAAAGCTCTGTCCATAAACCTGGAGATCTATCCTGTTCAGAAGACAAGGCTCAACGTTGAGCAGCATTTATTTCATTCAAGTGAGGGCTGCAGAGCTGGATGGATCAGTCAGTAAAATTCTTTTCATGCAAGCATGGTGACTTGACTTCAATCCCCAGTACCCACATGAAAGCCAGGCATGGTTGTGCATGGCTATAATCATAGCACTGGGGAGGCAGAAGTGGGGTCTTCAGGACTTGCCCAATTGGTTAACTCCTGGTTAAGTTAGAGACACCACAAAAAAGGTAGAGAGGAAGAGAGGAAGACACCTCACATCAAATTCTGGACTCTACACACATGCATACATCCACATCCATGTAAACACACACATGCATACTACACACACATACAAAAATAAAATAAAAATATATACTAATAAAATAAAAAATAAAAGGTAGCTGATTTCTTTCTATCTCCCCAACAGAATAAGGAAGGTGTTCTGTGCTGCCTCTCACTGCTTGAACCACACCTCCTCACCCCATCTGGTGACCTGGAGAAACCTGAATATACCTGGTCTGACATGCTTTCATATTCACAGAGTGAAGGATGGACAGAGTTGGATTTCTGTGATACTACAGCACTTGTCACTCCCCCACCACATCCACCTGTCCCCGTGTCCATCTCTGGTATGTAAATAGCTGGACCCACAGAATAAGGAGGAAGTGATGGCATGCCCACTGAACCTCGTCCTCCACTGCCTGAACATCCTTTTCAAGGGCCTCCATACAACATGTGACCACATTGACCCTGCACTTTGAGACCATTGAGCATGGAGGAATAAGAAAGCCATGAAGACGCTTCAGGGCACCGCCACCCCTGCTGTTCACATCCACGATGCTCGAGGAGCTGCTGCAATCTCCTGATCCACAGAACTGAGCCAGAGGGGCCTTCTTCAATGTTACTCTTTTGTTTTTTAGAAAGTATTTTTGGATAAGAAGTGTTTTCACCCAGGAATAGAAAATCAGAATATAGGGTTACTAAGAAAATGAGTTACATGAAAATAAAATTTCTAGTTGTTGACATTATGTGACATCATGGTGGTGTTTCTCACATGGTGAATGGTAGGATAGTTGAATCAGTAGACTGAGTTTTGTCAGTGAGCCTTATCTAAGCCATTTAAGGCCCAAGTAGAAACGAAAGCCATGTCTTTTCCCTAGTTAAAAAAGTTGTTGTCTGATAGGTTTTAAGCTGCAGCACTGGTTCTATATTTTTTCCTCAGACCTGAATGGAAAGATAAATTCTTCCCTGGTATCCAGCCTGTCAGCCTTGTGACACATGTCATCCAGTACTCAGATCCCCAGGTGGACAACTCAATACACAGTCCTTGCAACTGGTTGGGCTCCATGCATGACAACAAATCATAGAGTTTAAGAGTTTGTTGCATTCAAATGATGATGCACTAGATCATCATTGACATCATAGAGCAGTCTCAAGTCACAATCCAGCATGGCCAGAGATGTGTGGAAGTCCAGGGATGACAACAAGAAGTGTGAGATGCAAGAGTCCACCTTTAGGGAGCCTTAGCTACTGAAGAATACAGCTGCAACTCACTAGAGTGGAAGACAATGCTGGTAGAAGCAGGTCCTGGAGATGGTTCTGAGAAGCAGCCCAGGGTTTCTGGGTAGTTGGATTTCTTCCCCAAGGAGCATATGTAATGCTCAGGATAAGCTGAGGGAGTCTGTTTAAAGTCCACAGAGAGAGAAGCATGGTGCATCGCAGGACCTTTTGTATGCTTGCTGGCTAATGCACCTTGCTAATCCATGGCAGTCCTGTGCACAGAAGGGCAGGAGCCAGTGCAGAAGGGCCAGCATCCTTAGGTGATTCCAGAAAATTCTGGATAGCCACAAACCTGATTTTTACTGTGTGCTTTAACAGGCATCTCCTTTCTTCAGTATGCCTCCTGGTCCCTTAAATACTAGCTCATATTTCTAGGGTATTCTATTGATTATCTTCCTTTGTTCATTCTTTCCTTCCTTTCCTCTCCACCCCCTCTCTGTGTGCATGGTGTGTATGGTGTCTGCACATGTATGTGCAGATGTGCATGATATGTGTGCATGGGTATAGAGGCCAAAGGAGGATGTCAGGTGACCTCCTCTGTGAGCATCCATCTTACTTCCCTGAAGCAGATTCTCCCACTGAACCTGGAGCTCATCACTCTCCATTAGACTGGATGATCGGAAAATTCTAGAAATCCTACTGTCTCTGTATCTTTCAGAAGTAAAGTTAAAGGTTTGCATGGCCATGTCCAGCTTTTAAAGTGATTTCTGTTTCTGTTTCTTTTATGCATGGTCTCCTTCTAGTCAGGCTGGTCTGAAACTTACTCTGTAGCTACAGAGTAACCTCAAACTCACAGCAGTCCTCCTACCTCTGCCTGCTGAGTGCTGGGACTAAATGGGTATGCCGCCATGCCTCATGCCTGTACAGGATATTCTGTGACCTGCAGAGCCATCTCCCTGCCCCTTAGATTGCATCATCCATGCAGACCACGTGAGTCTGTGTTCCTGGGGGTACAGCAACAGGGAACATCACCTCCACATTTGAAATTGGTGGATCTTCAGTCACATGTGGTTTGGATCCAGAGATTCTGTCTCCCACTGTGGGTAACTTAATTTATTTTTGCCTGTGGGCACTGGGGTTGCCACTTTCAGTCACTAGTCTTCAACAACTGAGAACTGTTGTGTGAGGAGGACACAGCAGGCTTCTGCTGGGCAAATAGGGGAAGAATATGGTCTCTGGCCCTGTACATTGCTCCTCTGTGATCATTTGGATCTGTGTGAATACCCTGAAGAAATGCCCATCTAGAGGATTTCTGGACTTCACACCCATCACCGGTCCTGTCACGTGTGGTCTGCTGGCTGATGTGGGGATCCCCTCCAGTGTCAGTTACCTTGTTGTTGCTGGGACAAAGTACAAGATCAGAAGTAGCTTAAAAGAGGAAAGCAGTTTGTGTTGATGTACAGTTCCAGGGGCTGGAGTCCATCATGGCAGAGAAAGCCTGGCAGGAGCAGGAGGCTGTTGTCACAGCCTCACATCATTATGGAAGAAATAGAGTGCAGGAGAGTGAACAGCAAGCAGGGCCAGGCCATAAAACTTCAAAGCCTGCCTCTAGTGACACACTCCCTTTAGCTAGGCTCTAGTTTCACAACCTTTCCAAACAGCACCAGAAAGTGGAGTTTTTGTTCAGACGCATGAGTTTTTCAGGAACATTTTTCATTCAAACCCCCATACCTCCCAACTAGTTTTACAAGGAAGAATCCATCAAAGACAGGAGCACCATGCTGTAGAAAGAAGGGTCACAACAGGGGCTCAGACTTTCAGGACCATGAGGGGAGCTAGGCAGAAAGTGTGCAGGGAGCTGGGGGATCTGTGAGAAGTGCTAGACCAGAGCTCCCAAAGATTGGCACAGGGACAAGACATAGCACAGTCCTCTGTGAGATAGAATGTGAAGGTGTCACCTCTGAGGTAGAGACCTGACCAAGAGCTGTGGCTTGGCATGTAGCCTTTGAGGACCACAGGAGAGTTGGAGGGGAGAGAGCAGCTCCACGTTTGTTCTTTACCACTGAGAACCACTTGGAAAATCCCACACAGGATCTCCTTTCTGCCCAGTTGTTTATGTGGAAAGATTCTGAAAAGATGCTTGTAGCAGCCACCATTTGAATCCAGGTTGACCACACAAGGTCAACTGCCTTGGTTGGTCTTAGATGTGTTTGCAAGCACTTGCATGCATCTGTAGCACAGATGTAATTGGATATTTCCTTCCATGTGTGGGTATGATGGACATGGATGGTCATGTGTGAGAGAGCAGGCACTTGCATGCCACGGCACCTCAGTGGAGATCAGAGAACAACTTCAGGTGTAGGTCCTCAGCTTCTAACTTGTTTGAAATAAGGTCTTTCATTGTTCACCTCTGTGTTCTACAGGCTATCTGGCCCATGAACTTCTGGTGGATTCTCTAGTCTCTGCCTGCTCTTACCATTGGAGCACTGAAAATGCAGACATCACACAGCACCAGTTGGGCGTAGATGCTAGAGATCCAAAGCCATGTGCACATACTTATGTGGCAAGTGTTTTATCTACTGAGCCATCTCACCAGCCCTTAAACTTCATAGTTTTTAAAGTATCCTTTTAAATTTTTTATTTGAGAGAAGAAGCAGGAAGAGGAGAGAGGGAGACAGAGCGAAAGAATATGAGAATGGGTGCACTAGGGTGTCTTGCTGCTGCAAATGAACTCTAGATGCGTGCATATTTAACCCCCAACGTCCTCTATATGTTTACTGTGCCCTGGCAGATGTGATACAGTTGACTTACCTCCTGCTAGGTACTTGGCTTTCTCGTCATTCTGATGGGTCTGGCTCTCCCTGGAAATTGCAGCCATCTTTTAAAAGCAAGTTGCCTTATCAAGAGTAAGAACATTATTGATCAAGGAAGGTAAGCAAATACATTTAGACATGTTTTAGATGGGCATAATCTCTCTGTAACACAAAGAGCACCTCCCCAGCACTGGAAACATAGGCCTGTGAAACCATAATCTGGCTTTTACCTGGGTGCCAGAGATTGAACTCAAGTTCTCATTTTTGTGAGACCAGCTTCTTACTCAGTTACTCTTTTCTTTTTTTGGGATGGTAGAGTTTCACTTCAGCCCAGGCTGACCTGGAATTCACTACATAGTCTCAGGGTGGCCTTGAACTCACCACCACACCCAGCTCACTGAGATATCTTGCAACCCAGTTTATAGACCTTATTTGGCTTTACCATTGAGCAATGTGAACACCCTTCATTCCATAAAATAGAATAAATCTGCAAGTAGGCTGAGCAGAGGAGGTTGGGTTTACATCCAGGAAAGGGCTGAAGAAAACATAAACAGAACCCTGGGTGGTTATTATTTTTGCTTATTTTTTCTAGGGTGGTGCTGGGCGATTGAACCATAGGAAAATGATAATTGAGTGATATCTGCTTACCTCAGGTTACATTTTGTAAGGAGTAGAGGGAAGTTCATCCTTGTGCCAGATCATCATGCTAATTGGAACTGCTTATTTTTGCATATGAATGTGTGTATGAGATGTGTGCATGTGTGTGTAGCCCCTGCATGCACATTAGTGTGTGTAGGCCAGAAGTCAACATTGGGGTCTTCCTTATTATCACTCTATCTCCCCCTTCAGTCAGGCTCTCTCTCCCAGTCAACTAGGCTAGGCTAGCTAGCTCTTCACCTTCAGGGATTACTTGTCTCCACCCCCGCAGCACTGGTATCACAGGAGTGCATCATCACACCTGAAATTTCACATCTGGGAATCTCAATTCAGATGCTTGTGTTTGTTTGGCAAGAAATTTACCCACTGCACCATCTCCTTACTCTCTGGAACTTTTGGAGGGCATGTATATATATATAATGGATGTGTCATGTCTGAATAATGACTTTGCTGACAGTCACATGTGGAGCAGGATGGGCGAGGATTGAAGCTGAGCTCCTTCTGGTGGCTTCTCATGCAGAGGTGTTTCTCTTGTGTCACCACAGACATCTCTGGCTTTCTGAGTATCAAAGAGGTTCACGTGATGTACTAGGGCACTATAGGAATCCAGTTTCTATGTATGATGTGTGTATGTGTGTGTGTGTGTGTGTCTGCATGTTCATCTGTAATAGTGTGGACACGTGAATGCCACTGCAAGTGTGTGGAGGTCAGATGACAGTTTTCCAAGGTCAGTCTATGCCTTCAATCTCGTTTGAGGCAGGGTCTCTCTATTGTTGTGCTGGGTCCATTGCCTTCTGAGAAGACTCCTGTCTCTACCTCCCATCTCACCATTGGCAGCTGAGATTATAGAATTCACCATGGTTTCTATCTGTACATGAACACTGGGCAGCCAACCTTAGGTACTGATACTTGTACAGCAAACACCATATCGACTGGGAGATCTACCCAGCCCAGATATTTGCTTTTGATCACTTATGGTCATCTTCAGCTGTGATGGGACCCATGTTATCTAGTGATAAGGACTCCCATTGTGCTACCCTCTGCTTCTTCCTGGTTGGAGTAACCACTCATTTTAGGTCTGAGATAGCCTAGTGGTACATATCAAGCCTACTAGTCAAGTGGCCTCCTGAGGAAGCTAAGTTGCATAACAAAACATCACTTCATTCATCTACTTCCACACTGTGCCAAGAGCCTTGGAAGAGAGCTCACAGAAAAGAGGGAGGGATGAGGGAAAGGATATCTATCTACATGTGCTGTTTATATACTAAGTATGTCCATAACTAATACAAATAAGTAAAAAAAAATTAAAAATAAACTCCTTTAGATCTTCGGCTTCAATCGCTACACATTAGAGGGCTACTTTTTTTTTTTAAACAAACTTCTTTAATTTCTGAACTTAAATAAGAAAAAATAGACCTCACAGATAAAAAAGCCAGCAGGTATCTTTTCTCAACCTGTGACATTCTCACCTTGGTAGAGCCAAGTCCACACTGGCCAGAGCTTCAGCGTTGGGGAGAGGCTGGAGCCTGACAACTTTCACTCACAGCATATGGAAGAGGATTTTCATTGTAAACAGGGTTTTGTTTTTGTTTTTTGATTGTGAGATAGTCTTGGCCTCCTAATCAGTTAAATAAATCTGTTGTGGAGTTCTTAGCACCATGTTCATTTTTTGACTTAAGCATGTGTCATATAAATTCATATATTGCAAAGGACTGGGGCAGATGAAGAACCCTGCGGAGGTTAAATGTCAACAGCAGGTGCATTGGACAGAGACAGTGCAGTGGTCTGCATTCAGCTCAGAAGCCAAGACATCTCTAGTTATGTCATGGAGAAAAGGTTTCATATTCGGAATTAAAGGTTTACAAAATCAGATTGTGTTTGCTGAGTTTCCCTGGAGAGGGAAGGGTGTTGGGCTGTGTGAGAATATAGCTCTGTGTTCCTTGTGCTTTGACATGCTGCATCGTTTAATACAGCCCATAAATGCCACCTTCCCCACCCCAAAATCAGAGGTTAAGTTTCCACCACTACCTCCTGGATCCCCTAAATGTCTCAGTTCTTTAAAAATATCCTGAAGCCTTCTGGAATATTGGGACAACTTGCTTAATCCTTTCTACACAAGAATATGTAAGTTAAAGGTCACGAACTAGATTTCTTTGAGTCTCTCCTTTCTCTTTTCCTGTACTCCTTCCTGTCAAATCTAACTTTCCTTCACAGCAGTAGGGTAAATGGGAAAAATTCCTCAGAAATAATTGGTAGAGGGGCTGTGATGATGGATCAGTGAGTGAAGTGTTTGCCAAGCAAACACAGGGGTCTGAGTTTGGACCACCAACACCCGTGTAAAATCAAATGTGGCAGTGCATGCCTAGAATCCTAGTGCTCAGAGGGGCTTGGGGGCTGGAGGGCACTGAAAGCTGACTTAGCCAAGTTAATGAGCTGCAGGCTCAATCAGAGACCCTGTCTCAAAAAGTACAGCTCAGGCTGGGTATGGTGGCACATGCCTTTAATCCCAGCACTCAGGAGGCAGAGGTAGGAGGATCATCATGTATTCAAGGCCACCCTGAGACTACATAGTGAATTCCAGGTCAGGCTGGGCTAGAGCAAGACCCTACCTTGGAAAAAAAAATACAGCTGAATAGTGACTTGAGGAGGTGCCTAATATGGACCTCTGGCCTCCACATACACAAACACATACAAATACACGCATATGCACACCCCACACAGACACACACACACACACACACAAAAGTGGTCATTACTAGAGAAAAGAGAAAACTTTAATCCCTATGAATACACATAACAAATTGACCCTTGTGTAAGCACAGAATATATATTAACACAATATTAAAACACTGGAGAATAGATATAGAAAAATATCATGTGTTAACTAGGAAGTTAAATGTATACTGAAAATATTCTAGAAGTGAAATTTCCATGTTTAAGTAGGACACATTTGGGCCACTTTGCAGACATAGTTTTCTAGACAGAGGACAGGGTGAGGGTAAGACTCCCCCTCCCATGGTTGTCACAGCAGAGGTCATTGACACAGTACAGAAAATGCTGGCCATCTCTCTGGGGTCTCCCACATTATACACTGACTGTGAAATGACAGCCCATCCCTGAGAAAGAGATGGGGTCAGGCAACCTAAATGCCTAAATGTAGGAGGCTGATTTTGGAAGTAGAAAACCAAAACAAAACCACCTACATCTCATCTCTAAAGCACAGTGGCCTCTGGCTGTTTTTGTTCTCTGTTGCTCTTTTTTCCTGATCCCTAAAGAGGCATTCTGGCTGCCTTAAATCTGTTTTTATCAGTAGAGCGGGGAACAGTGAGAGCAGAATGAAATTAGGCTTGTTGACTTTATCAAGTGTCCTGTAGGTAAAATGTCACATCACATCCAGGCCTCTGGAGAGTCATGTGGCTCATTTTCTACCACTGCTGTTGTATTCTTCATGGCTTCCATTTGCACGTGATGCACACTCACTGTGGTAACCAGGAACTCAGCTGTTTTGAGGATATAGTTTGTTCTTATTGGAAAGTACCAGAGATGCTATTCTTTGGTTTTTCTGTCCAGCATCAGCTGATGTTGACGACGGTCAATAGAAAGTGCAGAATAGAACCACGTGTGGCAGTGCATGCCTTGAGTCCCAGCACTTGGGAGGGAGGCAGAAGGAGGAGCATCAGTGTGAGGGGAAGGTCAGTTTCAGACTACAAAGTGAGGTTCAGGTCAGCCTGGGCTAGAGTGAGACCTGCCTTGAGGAAGAAAAGTGCAGAAGTGTTCTGAGTGTCACAGAACGAGACTCATGGAAGCGCAGGCCTGGGCCAGATGGAGCCTTTCCAGCCCTTGTGTTCCACCCCACGGAGAAGGCAGATCGAGCAGGGTGACACCCCTTTGTCAGCTAGTCACGAAATGCTGACTGGATGCAGTGCAAACCTCAAATTCTTATGTGTGTGCAGGGTTTGTGGAGGTTAAAATGTGTGGTTACTGCCCTCCACAGTTACCTGCCCTGGCCAGCCTGTTCCACCTGGAGAGAGGAACAATTGTAATTCTGGAATTTTCATACCTGGGTGTGGCTGTCAGGGTCTCATTGCTGCAGAAAACACCTGATCATCTTGTGGGGGAAAAAAAGGTTTGTCTTATAGACTTGAGTGGAAGCTCCATGATGGGAAGGGAAAACGATGGCATGAGCACGGGGTGGACATCCCCTCCTGAACAACATCAGATGAACAATAGCAGTAGAGTATGCCAACCACCGGCAAGAGGAAACTGGCTATAATATCCATAAGTCTGACCCCAATAATACACTGCCTCCAAGAGGTGTTAATTCTCAAATATCCATAAGATGGGAACATAGCATTCAGAACACCAATGTTTATGGAGACACCTGAATCAAACCACTGCACAGGGAGATGGCTGAGCAAGTAATAGCATTTGAAGGCCTTAGAGGACCTGTGTTTGATCGCCAGCACTCAAAAGAGCCAAGCAGTGTCATGCACGTCTGAAACCCCAGATCTGTGGGGGAAGGAGACAAGAGGATTACTGTGGCTCACTCATAAGAGATTATGTCCCAAGGAAATGCAAGGAAGTTTGAAAGTGCTGGACCCCAATATTCTCATCTAGTGTCAGCAGTGTGTGTACTTGTGAAAATACTGTACATAAACCACAGGTATGACACCACACACACACACACACACACACACACACACACACACACACACACAAACACACTCTTGTGGCACAAAAGATAATGTAAAACAACTCTTTTCCAACACAACTCCTACTCAGGGACATTGGGTGTCACCTAGGGGCAGTAGCAGAGATATAAAGGGTTTTTACACCATTTTCCAGGGAGGGAAACATGGTGGGAGGTGGTTGGTTTATCTGTCTTCCCCATTGTCACAAACACTCACACTACAAGCAGGTCTAATCCAAGGCCTGAGAATGGGGGGGCCAATGCTGCATGTTGTGGTTTGGAGCTAAAGACTTCCAGGCCAGGGGTTCCACAGACCGAGGGTGAGGGAAGGTAGGTGCCCCAGCTAAAGAGCCCTAGGAGCAAATTCAGCCTCCTCTCTCTGGTGTGTACCCAGGCCCTCAGCAGCTTGAACAATGTCCTCGTGTCCCCACACAGAGCAGTGGGTTCTCTTTGCTCCTCCCAGACACACCTAGACAAGATCAATGCTTTGCCAGTTAAGTTAATGCATAAACATCACAATCTCAGGCTAGGGAGACAGCTCAGGGAATAAAGTCCTTGCTGTGCAAGTGTGAGGATTAGAATGTGGATCCTCAGTACCAACATAAATGCTGGGTTGGTTTAGCGGCCCACCTTGAACCCGATCTCAACATGTGCAGACAGGGTCCATCTGGGGCACACGAACTAGCTAGACTAGTGGAATGGTGAGCCCTAGGTTCAAGCAAGAGACCCTGTCTCAGTAAATGAAGTGGGAGTGATTGAGGACGTCTCCCAATGCAAATGTCTGGTGTCTGCACAAACGCACATGAATTTGTGAACATGCATACATGCAAACCACACACACACACACACACACACACACACACACACAAACAAATCTTTGCCAAGTCAACATATGCCATATCTTTAAAGTATACTTAGTCACCAGGTTGATGAAAGCAAAGTCTTTTTGAAAATATTTTTATTATTTGTGAGAGAAAGTGGGAGAGAGAGTCAGTGCTAGAGGGAGTAGGAAAGAGGCAGACAGAGAGTTGGTATGGACACATCCAGGCCTCTAGCCAGTGCACACAAATTCCAGACACGTGAATCACTTTGTGCATCTAGATTTTTGTGATTATTGGGGAATTGAACCCAACCAGAAGGCTCTGTAAGCAGCTACCTTAACCACTGTGTAATCTCTGCATCACCAATAAAAGCAGACTAATTCCATCTAACATGTTATAAATGTTTCTCACACAGTGGAAAACTCAGTAATGCCTCCTCAGGAGAAATGTAAAAATCTGTGGGTGATGTTTGTTCTTCTCACTAATCCATAATTTAGATGCTTTGCTATAAAACAATATTCACATACTAATGGAAAGTCAGTAGACTGTGCATTTCATGAACAGAGACTAAGAGGGAAAAAGACCCCGGTTCAGGCTCATGTCGTGCACACGTGTCTATCTTTAACAAGGCAGCTCAGAATCACCCCTGACCAGTAGCACTACTGGAAGCAGAAGCTCCCTTTCTGGAGCCTGGCCTGCCTCATGGTCACCGAGGTTTATAGCATCTTCCTCCACTGCCCATTCTTTTTTTTTTTTTAAATTTTTTATTTATTTATTTGAGAGTGACAGACAGAGATGGAAAGACAGATAGAGGGAGAGAGAGAGAATGGGCGCGCCAGGGCTTCCAGCCTCTGCAAATGAACTCCAGATGCGTGTGCCCCCTTGTGCATCTGGCTAACGTGGGACCTGGGGAACTGAGCCTTGAACCGGGGTCCTTAGGCTTCACAGGCAAGCACTTAACCACTAAGCCATCTCTCCAGCCCCCACTGCCCATTCTATACCTTATGGCAGGGTGTGAGTACTCTGGTCAGGACAGCCTGCTGGATGACCCATACCTCCATTACTGAAAGTTTAGTCCTGTGGAGGCCTGCCTGGTTTGGCTTGTTGTTCTTGACTTCTATCTCAGGATATGGGAGTGTCAGGAGGATCCTGAGGAGGTTTTCCTCAGTCAAAGGCCAACTTTCCCTCACCTCTGTCATGGCAGTCTCGTTTGATTTCCTCTTGGTAATCTAGATCCATTGCCTCAGATGACACCATAACCTATTTCTTACCCTGCTGACTCATTGGCATTATGGGGCCCAAGGTGACCAAGTGACATTGTAATGTTAAGTGGAGTCAGTGTTATGTCCCTGGGTAGAATAATTCCTCCCTCTTGACTAAAATTTCCAACCCAGAGAGCCTAAAGAATGAGTACAAGAAGAATTTTCATAGCAGGCCACTAGATATAACTGTGTGTGGTGCACTCCCATGTCCACCATTGATCCCATGACCCATAATCCCTAAGGTTACAGTGTGAATCTAAAGTGACTCCCACAGGCTTGTCGTTTGAATACTTGGTCCCCAGCTGATGCCTCTATATTGGGAGGCTGTGGAGCATATAGTGGGTGATGTCTAGGTAGCAAAAATTGGTCACCAAGGGTGGCTTTTGTTATGCTCAGTTTTAGGGTGCACTCTTTCATTCTTCTGTGGTCTGCATCATGGGAACAACCCTCACCATGTGCTCTCACTGCCATGACCTGAGCTGCTCAGGTGTGCTTCCCCCTGCAATGGTTCGAATTCCTCTGAAACCGTGAGCTAAAATCTTTCTCCATTAAGTTGGTTCTGTCAGGTACTGGGGGAATGCACCTAGCTACCACACAGCAGCAGCACGTGCTAGACACAGATTCAGAGCACCTAGTATAAGTGCTGGGCTAGGTCTCCCCAGGAATCATTAGTACATTCTGAAAGAGTGGAAGTGGTTGTTTGAAACACTGAATGGCAGTGATGTGCCAAGAAAATCTCTTTTCTCTGTTTGCCACTGGTGTCAGGCCTTGTTATCCCCTAATTGAAAGGAGGAGACAGAAACCATATGCAGAAATTTGTTCCAGTCAATCTCCTTGACATTTCTCAAGACTTTTATTAGATAATGCATTTGGCTCATCTTGGTTTGACTCATGTCTGAAAATCAAGGAGAGACATGAGCTTGGACAGCTGCTGGGAGGACCACATGGAGGTGGAGTAGAGTTCAGTGCAAGTGGTCTCAATGCATGCCTGTCTTGGTTCATGTCAGACGTTTGGGATGTAATTTCCTTACATGGAAAGCACAGGTTTTATTAGATATGGTATTCGTGTATGTGTGTGTGTGTAATGTACATTTACACATACTTATAGTTGATGTCTCCCTCAAGTACTTTCCAAGTTATATTTTGACACAGGCTCTCTAACTGAGTCTGATTTCTTCAGTTCATCTGGGGTCCTCCATCTCTGCCTCCCAGTGCTGAGCTCATAGGCACACACCACTGCACCTGACTTTTCCCATGAGTGCTGCAGATCTGAACTCAAGTCCTCAAGTTTGCAGAGCAAGTGCTTTACTAACTGAGCCCTTTATTAGTACACAAGTTCATCAGTTTCCTTTCACGCTTTCCCCTGGTCAAAGGCTTGAGCTGTTCACACTCCTTCAAGAAGCTTGAATATTCCTGTTGTCTGGAAGACCTTCATCAGCAAAGTGTGACCCATTCTCTGGGTTCGAATCAAGGGACCACCAGGCTGGGGTGAGAGGTCATTTCCAGCTCAGTCTTCCTCCTAGCTTTGCTGATCACAGGCCTCAAGATGACCACAGTTCAATGTCAAGGCAGCAGAAATGAGAAGTGTGTTAAGCAGATTTTTAATGACAGGGTCTTGTGTAGCCCAGGCAGGTTTATACCTAGTGATGTATTTAAGGATATCCAAGAATTTCTGAAGCACCTGTCTATATCCCCTGTGTGCTAAGATAACAGAAATGTGCCACCCAGGCTTATGCAATACTTGGGTTTTTACCCAGAGTTTGGTGCATGCTAAGCAAGTACTCTATCAACTGAGCCACAATCCCAACCCCCAAATGGGGGATTTTCTTTTAAAGAAAAGTGTAAATAAAAAAAATCTATTTAGCCAGGCATGGTGGCGCATGCCTTTAATCCCAGCACTTGGGAAACAGAGGGAGGAGGATCACCATGAGTTTAAGGCCACCCTGAACTACATAGTGAATTCCAGGTCAGTCTGGGCTAAAGTGAAACCCTACCTCAAAACACACAAAAAAAATCTATTTAAATCCTATTAGCCATTATTTTGATGTCAAATCTTATAACTCATTTCCTTCAATCAACTTAAAATTTTATTTCTACACATTCTGGAATGTGATTTGCAACAGTGTATGCTTTCTGTATCTAGGCCTTTTAGAAATTGAGGCACTTAGTTAAGGAGGTAAGCCTCCATTTCCTGTGGGCAAGTGGGAAATTGTCCTGTTCCTCTGGTTCTTGCCCAAGTGTAGGTGCCCACCTGCAGGGAATATGTAGAATAGCATGTACATTTTGACTTTTCAGTGCCCTTTAAATGAAGCTCTGCCTTGCCATCCAAAGGGTCCCAAGGCCGATGTCAAGACATCCTTGTGTTAGGGCTTGGTGTCTTCGTCATATTTCCCCTCTAGTTGTCTTTTTCCTTCTCTTCTCTCACCTTCTGGTAATGTTTGCTTTTTAACCCTGGATCAGACTTAAAAAATGAGCCAGAGAGAGGGAGGGAGGGAAGGATTTTGAAGGAAGGCAAAAGAGACAGAGTCAGAAGGAGAGAAAGAAACACAGGAGAAATTGCTGTCAGCGCTTCTATAAGAAGGTCCTTATCATGAAACGCAGCCTCAGCTTTACGCCGTGACATGCAAGAGTGCAGGCCTGCTGTCTACCTTAGATTGTTGGGAAAGGCACTTTCCTTTAAAAACTGTTTCTTTGTATGTATGTGTGGGCACATGCAAAGGCCAGAGGTCAACATCTGGTATTTTCTTCCATCTCTCTAGAGTATTTCTTGAGACAGTCTCTCACTGATGTGGTGCTCACTATTGTGAGTAGACTAGTAGGCTAATAAGCCCTAGGGACCCTTCTGGCTCCACGCCCCTGTGTGGGATTACAGGCATGTGCCCCTATAACTAGAAGCTCCCTGGATGCTGGGGATCTGAGCTCATATCCTCATGTTTGCACAGCAAGCACTTAAATACAAAGCCATCTCCTCAGCCCCAGAGGTGGCACCTTCTAGAGCAGAAGTTCTAACCCTAGACCCAGGGGCTCTGGTGAGAAGAGGGGCTGCAGGCTGAGTTCTGGATTTGATTCCTGGGTCACCATGTGCATCCTTCCAAAGGTCACAGGGCACAAATGCTAAAGTAGGCACCTTAAGCCTACAGTAAGCAGGCCACTGTTGCCATCTTTGTGTGGCTACAGAGCTGTAACTTGGACATGACAGATGCCAGTGTAATTGGCTGACAGCTATGCATGCCTGTGGCCAGAGGGACAGGAACAGAGTGTGAGATGGGGGCAGCATGGCTCCCCTGCTTCACTCTCATATCCGGAAACCTACTGTCATTGGTGCCTCCCACAGCACCATAGAAATTTATGATATCACCTGGTAGCAACTGTAAATCAGGCACTGACTTGTGATGTTTTATGAATGAGAATTGTTGTTAATGTAGTCTCCTTGCTTTGTTCATTGTTCCACAGTGCTATGACAGCGTGGAGCACTGAGTCGCTCATAGACCTCCAGGGCTATGAGATTCCAGGCTTACGACTCATAGCTTCAGTATAATCATGCTAAAATAAGTAAATAAAAATGAATACATAAGATACTGGAAGAGACTGTGAGCTGTGTGGATTCTGAGCATCATTTGCTTGTCTAGGTCAGGGCTGGCAGGGATCCCCTGGGTGAGGAGCTCAGGCAATGCTGCAAGGGCCAAGGACCTTAGCTCAGGGTCTGTTGAATCCTGGTGGCTACATTCTGGGCTTGTTAGTGGCAGTTCTAGAAGTGTTCTTTCCTCCCATGGCTTAATTTTGTAAAAATACAAAGTAATAAATGGCCATAAATGTAGCTCTGTGTAATAAAATGTCAAATGGGCTACACAGGGGCCCATGCTGTATCCAAGTAGTATTATTTTCTCTTTCTCTTTCTTTCTTTCTTTCTTTCTTTCTTTCTTTCTTTCTTTCTTTCTTTCTTTTTCCTTCCTTCCTTCCTTCCTTCCTTCCTTCCTTCCTTCCTTCCTTCCTTCCTTTCTTCTTTGCGTGTGGGCTCATTGCATGTGTGTGCACGTGTGTGTGTGTGTGTTACAGAGAGACAGGGAGAGAGAGAGAGAGACTATCTTTTTTTTTTATAAATATATTTTTTTAATTTTTATTTATTTATTTGACAGCGACAGACACAGAGAGAAAGACAGATAGAGGCAGAGAGAGAGAATGGGCGTGCCAGGGCTTCCAGCCTCTGCAAATGAACTCCAGACGCGTGCGCCCCCTTGTGCATCTGGCTAACGTGGGACCTGGGGAACTGAGCCTCGAACCGGGGTCCTTAGGCTTCACAGGCAAGTGCTTAACCGCTAAGCCATCAAGAGAGACTATCTTGAATGTCTCATATACTAAAGGTTTGATTCCTAGCCTGTGCCAATTGGGAAGGGTGGGATCTTTAAGAGGTGGGATATGGTGGAAGAAAGCCAGGTCTTTGGGGCAAGCTTACTCTTTCCCCATTGCAGTCTCTCTTTTATTTTGATGTCATCATCTTTTCCTATGGGCACCCTAACCCTTCCTTTCTCATCGTTTCCTGGTGGCCATAAGGCGTGAAGCCTCCTCCACCATGTGCAACCTCATTATGCACTATGCTGGCCCAACCCAGGGACCATAGACTGGTCTCTGAGAATAGACTCCACTGACATTTTCACCTTTCTAACCTGATTTTCTGAGATTCACTGTTACATGAATAGGAAACCAAATGACACAAATCACACCAATGAAGAGTGACAGAACAGGGCCGGCTCTTCATTCATTTGTTGGAAAGAAGAAGGATAAGTGCTGATGACATCTGAATATCTCTTAGCAATATCTATACAGGCAGTCTATGCCTTCTTTGGCTAAGAGAGGGAATACACATCCTTGCTGAATGCTTTGCCTGGCTGTTAGCATGGCTTCCTGTGCCACCCTTGGCTGTGCATGGGTCACAGGGTCTCGGGTGCAGATGAGACAGCTCAAGTATAACTGTATCCATGGACATAGGATGATGGCTACATACCCTTTTTGCTTTACAGGGCCTCAGCACAACCGAGATGAGAGATGATGCTTTGCCTAAGGTTGAGCATCAAGTCAAGGGTTAGCTCAGTCTGGAGGAGGAGAGAAGTCTTGGATGTAACTAACATTCTGCAAGGCCAACTGTGGTGATGGTCAGCAGCTTTGATTTTACTATGACTTGATATTCTTTCATAAACTTCTCTTTAGAGGCCCTCTGTTCTGTGCAAATATGAGCAAACTTTTGGGTGAAGTTCATGTGTTGGAGATTTAGTTCCCAAATTCACTGTCATAGTGTTTAGAGGGGGTATTTTGGAAGGCATTGACATGTGATGTGGTCAGGAGGGTGGGGCTTGTGTGATCTGGGGCATTTTAAGAGGAAGAAAGAGGCAAGCTAGCACATCTGGTCCAACTCACCACACAATAAACTTATCATGCCCTTGCCAGGTGCCTGAACCTCAGTACTAGAATTTCCAGCCTCAGAACTATAAAGGATGCACTTCTTTTCTTTGCAATATTCCCTGTCTAGGTGTTCAGTAATAGCAATAGAAAATGCACAGGCACACACACCATCATGGAGTTAGTAGGAGACAAATGCTCACTGCAGGGCTCTGCAGCAGAGAGGAAGTGTGGATCATGACTGACTAAATCTGTTGTCCTAAACCATAGTGATGATGAAGCATGCCTCCTCTATCAGTTGATGGCAATCCACCTTCCTAGGAGATGACAGAAGTCTACCTCACCTAGGAGGTGAAGGAAGTCTACCTCCCATAGGAGATTATGGAAGCCCACCTCCCCTAGGAGATGATGGAAGCCCATCTCCCCTAGGAGATTATGGAAGCCCACCTCCCCTAGGAGATGAAGGAAGCCCACCTTCCCTAGGAGATGATAGAAGTCCACCTCTCCTAGAAGATGATGGAAGTTCACCTTCACTAGGAGATGAAAGAAGTACACCTCCCATAGGAGATTATGGAAGCCCACCTCCACTAAGAGATGATGGAAGTCCTCCTCCACTAGGAGATGATGAAAGTCCACCTCCTGTAGGAGATGAAGGGAGCCCACCTTCACTAGGAGATGATGGAAGTCCATATCCCCTAGTAGATGATGGAAGTCCACTTCCCCTAGGAGATGAAGGAAGCCCACCTCCCCTAGGAGATGATGGAATACCACTTCCCCTAGGAGATGAAGGAATCCCACCTTCCCTAGGAGATGATGTGAGCTCACCTCCACTATCAGATTATAAGAGCCCACCTCCTCTATCAGATGATAGAAACCCATCTTCCCTAGGAGATGATAGAAGTCTGCATCCCCTAGGAGAAGAAAGAAGTCCACCCCACTATCAGATGATAGGAGCCCACCCTCCCTAGGAGATGATAGAAGATCACATCCTCTAGGAGATAAAGGAAGTCTACCTCCACTATGAGATCATAGGAGCCCACCTCTCCTAGGAGATGATGGAAGTCCACCTCCACTATCAGATGATAGGAGCCCATCTCCCCTAGAAGATAACGGAAGTCCACCTTCCCTAGGAGATGATAGAAGACCACATCCCCTAGGAGATGAAGGAAGTCTACCTCCACTATCAGATCATAGGAACCCACCTCTCCTAGGAGATGATGGAAGTCCATCTCTCCTATCAGATGATAGAAGCACACCTCTTCTAGAAGATTATGGAAGTCCACCTCTCCTATCAGATGATAGAAGTCCACTCCCCTGGGAGATGATGGAAGTCCACGTCTCCTATCAGATGATAGAAGCCCACCTCCCCTAGGAGATGATGAAAATCCACCTCCCCTAGGAGATAATGGAAGTCTGCCTTCTTTAGGAAATGATGGAAGTCCACTTCTAGGAGATGATGGAAATCTTCCTCCCTTAGGAAGGGCTAAAATGGGGACGAAAAGCTTGTACCCGGGGAGCAGGAGGATGTCTATCCTCATTTTGCAAAGTAGCACCAAAATCATTAATCTTTAACAAGATTCATATAGTCAATTCAAAACAGACTTCCTATCAGAACAGAAATGTTTTGTTAAATGGAGAAGAAACTTCAGCAAATGTCAAGGAATTTATAAGCCAAGCGAGACTCTTTCCCCTCCCCACCTTTTCTTCCTGTGGGGAATCACTGCCCCTAACAGAGTCTTCTGGGTCCTTCAGGCTGCTTTCAGTTCTTCCTTCCCTGGACTCTGCCAGGCCCGTAGTGGGGGCATTTTAAAGTGGCTCCTTGGTGTCACATTACAGAATGGCACAGAGGAGATGTGTCCTTTCATGACTTATTGTCCTGTCAGCGTAGAAGGGAGGGATCAGTCTTCTCTGTGGCTCTTCAGGAGGACTGTCTTGGACTTGGAGTTGGACTTAGCCAGTCCAACTCATTTCTAATCCAGGGTAACTGATAAGATGTTCATCACATTCTTCAATTTTGTATTTCTGTTTTCCCAAATATTTGTATTATTCATTTTAGATCCTGTAATCTTTGTTAAGGAGTCAGCCTAAGTAAGATACTCATGAATCTGAATGTTACTAGAAATGCAGGAACTTGTCATTTTGCATCTTGCTTTGCCATCAGCCAGGGTTTCTCATTTATACAGTTTAGAAAACTACACAGAGAAAATTCTAAAATGAAGACTGTTCCACTGATTAATTCTTTCTACAGATTGTAAACGGATGGCTGTCATTCTGAGTTAGAAATAGAATCCTAACCACCACTTACAGACTCTTATTCTGTGAAGTATAATCAAAGAGCTGTAGTCCATTTTATGTAGCTAGACTTGGAAAGTCTCATATTTTACTTTTATATCTATTTTTAATAAGACTTACAATCTATGGAACTTTTTAAATGAAACTATGTATCTTGGACATTTAATTTTACTTTTTGTAACACTAAGCTTTTATTTATTTATGAGAGAAAGAGAGAGAGAGATAAAGAGATAGATATAGAGTATCATAATGCTAGGGCCTCTTGCTATTGCCAATGAACTCTAGACTCATGGGCTACTTTGTGTATGCTGGGAAATCAAACCCAGGAAATGGGTTTTGCAAGCAAGTGCCTTCAACTGCTGTGCCATCTCAGCTGCCCTAATTTTACTTCAATTATTAAATTAAACCACATTTTCCTGCCAGAAGCCAATTGTCTAACTTTATTTTTTTGACTTTTTAAAGAAATTCTCTCATTAAATTTTGTTTTCAAATAAATGCGTAATTCTGATTGTTACCTTTTATAGTCTCCTACTGGAATATTTATCTTCTCTTTCTTACAAAATTAAATTATTGCAGTTTAGTCTCCATTTGAGACAGCTTTATTGTCACAAGTTTATTTAGTCTTTCTCCCCCTCCCTCCCTCACTCAAATGAATAAGAATATAAAATAATTTTTAAAAATCATTTTTAAAGTAATAGCAATTTACATAGATCACAACATAATATTTAAAAATTCAAATTCTAAAATTATAGTAAAATCCTGAGTTTTAAACAAATACATTTATATACATGTAAAAGAAAGGCAGAATTATCATTGCATAGAATGGCTAGCTAATCTTTGAAATCTTGAGTTTATTTTTTTATATCCTAAGGTTCCTTCATTTAATATCTGAGAATCCAAAGAAAATGCTTAAGATGAGTTGTGACTGTGGTAGAACACTTGCCAAGATGTGCAAAATCCTGTAGAAATTAACAAAATGAGTCATTTTTTTTTATTTTAGAGAGAAACAGTGAGAAAGAGAGACAGAGAGAAAGAGGGAAGGGGAGAAACAATTGGCATGCCAGGACCTCAGCCACTAGAGATGCTTTGGCCACCTATTGGGATGGGTGACCTTAGGCTTGCCTCACCTTCGTTTGTCTGGTTTGCATGGGATCTAGAGAGTCAAAAACGGGTCCTTAGGTTTTTTAGACAAGTACCTGAACTGCTAGGCTATCTCTCCAGCCCAAAACAAGTCATCTTTTTTAAGTGCAATAAGTCAGGATATGACTGTGTTGAAAAGCAGGTGTCTCTATCCCTAAGTGATTCCTGAGAGATCCCTATTGCAAGCTGGAGCAACCATTTTTGAGTTGTGAGGACAATGAAGAGAACTGAGTACCTTCAGTGACATTGAAAGACATGGTTTTGTACATTATAGATGTGATTTCTAAATTACCCCTTAAAATATTGCTCTGATAATTGAGCTTCTGACTGTTCATTGGAGCAAGTAGGAGGGTAGTGTTGAATTCTAGCTCTGTGTTTGGGTCTCAGTATGTTTTCAGGATGACATCTGTGGAATATCTACAATGTCAGATGCAAGAGATTTATCAGTGACATTAAAGCTCTTATTTACAAAGTCCAGTGGCCCAGATTCTGTGAACAACACAGCCAGAATGCTAGATGCAGCTGAGGCTCACAGTTGCAGATGTAGCAGACCTTGTCTCAGAATGTGGAGCATAAACCCCTTGGGAATATCCTCTGGTGAGAACCATGGTATCTGTGCATGCACACACATGCAAAATATATAAATTTATCTGAAACTTGTGACATGTGATACCAAACCTTCTTACACAATTCTGCTCTATGTTTTCAGTAGAAGAAAGAGCTCAATAACAAAGCCTACAATAAGTAAAGAAGTTTCTGAAGAAAAATGTACAGGAGTCATGAAACTGAAGATCCCAGTTACTTCTGGCATCTACAGGAAAATTTAGAAGCTCGTGGCTTCTGGGCTTAAATTTAGTTATGAAACCCATTATATATGACGCATGAGAGAGTAAATTAATTACAAATAAGTGGGGAAAACTTGCACACAAATATGCAAGTGACACCTCATAATAGATTGTTGGGTTTAAAAAAAAACCTTGAAATAATTAGAACAACCTAGAGATAAAAATGCTTCCAGCTATAGCACTCCTAGGCATATATCCAAAGGACTCATCTCATTTCCTTAGAAGTACGTGCTCAACCATGTTTATTGCTGCTCAATTTATAATAGCTGGGAAATGGAACCAGCCTAGATGTCCCTCAACAGATGAGTGGATAATGAAGATGTGGCACATTTATACAATGGAGTTCTACTCAGCGGTAAAGAAAAATGAAGTTATGAAATTTGCAGAAAAATGGATGGACCTGGAAAGTATTATACTAAGTGAGGTAACCCAGGCCCAGAAAGCCAAGCGCCACATGTTCTCTCTCATATGTGGATCCTAGCTACAGATGATTGGGCTTCTGCGTGAGAATGAAAATGCTTAGTAGCAGAGGCCAGTAAGTTAAAAAGGAGACAGAAAGGGTAGAGAAAGGAAGGGAGGAGGATACTTAATAGGTTGATATTGTACATATGTAATTACAATGAATGTAAAATACTGGACAGAGTAGGATCTTCTGAAAAGTCCAAAGACAGAAAGCAAAAGAAGCCTGGCATAATGGCACACAGTGGTAATGCCAGCACTTGGGAGGCTGAAGCAGCAGGATCACTACAAATTCAAGGCCAGCCTGGGCTTTAGAAAAAAGCCCTGCCTCGAAAAGTTCACGAAGCGGGGCCAGGGAGATGGATCAGCGTGTCAAGTGCTTGCTGTGCCAGTGTGAGGACCTAAGTTCAGATCCCTGACACCCATGTGAACTGCTTGGCATGGTGGTGCGTGCCTGTAATTCCAGCTCTGGAGAGGTGGAGACGGGGGTTCCCTGGAGCTTGCTGGCTAGCTTGTCCAGTCCGATTGGTGAGCTCTGGGTTCAGTGAGAGAACCTGTTTCAGAAAGCAAGAGAGCAATAGAGGAAGACGAATGACCTCAACTTTTGTACCTTCCCATGCACATGCATGTGAACCTTTACTCACACATACACCAACATGCTTACCCACACAAATACACATGAAAAAAAAATATTAGGAGGTGGGTGCTTAGGAGGAAGATAGAAAGTGTAAGGCCTGAGGTACAGAGTGAGACTGCTCAAACACACAAACAAAAATCTCCAGTAATCCTTAAGGAAGGATTTACATTAAAAGGATTTCAGATATTTAAAACTCTTTCTTTAAATTTGGTACAATTATTCCAAATGTATATGTGTGTTTATATACATGTGGGGTATAAATACAGTAAATATCTACATATATGATTTATATACACACATACATATGTAAGAAACATCAGTGGCGTGGACTCAGCAAAACCTTGACTAGAAGTCTCAAGCAGTTAGAGTCACTTTACCCTGCTTCATTTGCTAGAGGGACGTGGAGCACCATGCCCATGTCCCTGGTGTGCTGTGCTCCTGAAGCCTCAGCACTGTGAGGGCAGGCAGTCTTGGCACAGGGCTAGAGATACTGGGTTCCCTTCCTCTAACATGTGTACATTGAAGCTTGGCACACTGTTACAAAGGTGAACAGTAAAATGTAAAAGTTTGGTCTAGGGAGATGACTCAGTAACAGCCCTTGCTGTAAAACCGTGGGGGCCTGAGAGAGTTTATTCCCCAACACCCACAAACAACTGGGCATGGCCACAGCAGGCATTCCTGTAGCCTCAGTCTTGTGGGCAGCAGAAATGGGAGAACTGCTAGAGCTGGCAGATCAGCTAGTCTGACAGAAACAACAGCTCTGGGTTCACTGAGAGAGTCTATCTCAAGGAAATAAAGCAGATGAGCAGTAAAGGAAGATACCCAGCATTCTTCTCAAGCCAGCACATGTGCATGTATGGAGCATGTGTACTTGCATACCTATGTGCAAATATGATACATGCTCCAACCACATACAATACCATACCACATGAATTGTACCTGTACACATAAATAAATAAATGCACACATACATACACTATACATGCACCACACTACACAATACTATACCATATGTATTACACCCACATACCTAAATGAATAAATCAATAAATAATCCTCTTAGATTATCTGCATTCTAGTACCACATTGTCCTAGAGAAAAATGTAGACTTGGGCTGCAAGCTCACTAAAAATCCCTGCTGGAGCTGAGCTGAAAACCTCCTCCATGTAGACCAGCTGACAGAAAGCTGGAAAAAGCCATGGTGCATGTAGTTCAATGGGAGAGAGAAAAATCACCTGTGAAGATACCCAACAGTGGACACTGCAAGCCTTATGTTTGGCCAGCTAGGCCAAATGAGCCAACTGGTGCAATAGTGGCATGTCTATTATGGGTAAAACCAACCACCCTCTAATTTCACTGGAGGCTCACTCCATGGGAGGGAATACATCCCTGATACTAAAAATCTACAACAGGGATAGTCATGAACCCGATGAGTGTCTGATGTCTGATGTCTAATGTCTGATGCTGTTTGGCTAAAAGTATATATACTTTGCTCACAAAACTGCTCAGTAAGCACTTCTCTTAATGTTCACATCCTAATGCTATTATCACTTTTGGTTAGAGAAGCTTATCTTTTCAGATGGCAGAGACTTTTGGATGACTTAGAAGTCACCATAGAAGTGACAGAGGAGTGCTCAGCACTGAAATATCTCAATCACACCTTTCATGACACAGGTCTATTGTGGAAGAGGTGGTAGAAAGAATGTAAGAGCCAAAGGAAGGGTAGGACTCCTTACAATGTGCTCCCCCAGACACAAAGTGGCCTGGTTATCCATGACCTCAAAGTGCCTGACACTACCTACACAAGACCATCATAATAGGAAGAAAAGATCATGACATCAAAATAAAAGAGACCCAGGCATGGTTGCACATGCCTTTAATCCCAGCACTTGGGAGGCAGAGGTAGGTGGATCACTGTGAGTTCAAGGCCACCCTGAGACTACATAGTGAGTTCCAGGTTAGCCTGGACTAGAGTTAGACCCTACCTCAAAAAACCAAAAAATAAAAATAAAAGAGAGACTGATTGAGAGGGGGAGGGGATATGGTGAAGAGTGGAGTTTCAAAGGGAAGAGTGGGGGGTAGGAGGGAATTACCATTGGATATTGTTTACAAGTATGGAAGTTATCAATAAAACGTATACATATATAAAATTTTTAAATGTAGGGTACAAATTAGTGCCTCATGATGTTACATTAAAGGACATGGATCCAGCTCTTCTGGGACTGGTGTTTGGAGGGATTCAGAATGGTCCAGCATTTGACATACCATCATAGGCTTTCCTACAGCACAGCCTCTAACAAAACTAGGCTGTCCTGAACCCCTGGTAGTAGAATTGTTTACCTGAACACCAAGAAGGTAGGAAAATTTCCCTGAGCTATGTTGGGTTCATTTTTGGTCTGCTTCAGTGATGAGGTGTTGGGGGCCTCTGAGGCTCTGGCTCTCTGATTAGGTAGGAGTTGATTTTTCTCTGTGTTGGTCTCCTTCCCCCTTGTGCTGGTATCCAGTTCAACTGTGGGCTAACTCCACAATGCATGACCCATATACCTCAACAAGGAGGGGGTATGTCACGGATGAGCCTAATAATGGTACAAAACTGCCTGTATTTGCTGAATAGAAAACTAATTTTAAAAATGCCCCAAAAAAGAAGGTAGGAAAAGCACTAAAGTCAGCATGCAGTGTGTGCCCAGGCCGATTATGAGGGGTTTGTTCTGGGGGATCCTAAAGTCCTTATGAGATTGTCCAAAACAAAAAAACATGTCAGCGGGGCCTATGGTGGTTCCATGTGTGCTAAATGTGTCCGTGACAGGATCAAGCAAGCTGTCCTTACTGAGGAGCAGAAAATCGTCGTGAAGGTGTTTAAGGCACAAGCACAGAGTCAGAAAGCTAAATAAATATGAAGCTTTTTTTAAATAATAAAAACTAAGGCTGGTTCTGTGGCTTTATGCAAAAAAAAGAGACATGGATCCTAAACGGACTGATATTCAGCATTTGATCAGTATTAGAGAGCCATTTAAGTCCTCATCTTTTGAAGTGCACAATGAAGTATGAGTGCATGAGGCTGGGCAGTCTCAGGCTGCTGTAAAGGAATAAGGGGTATTGGCTATAGGCAAAGCAGAGCCATCCATGAGTTTGGTGATTGAATCTGGGTGACAGGCAGACTATATTCTTTGTACTTTGCTGTTTCTCAAAACTTTCTATAATACAGCGTCCAACAAATAAGAGTATGGTTCCAGACATCTAGAGAGGATATTATATGCCATGCCAGACATATGGAACACACAGAAATATGACAGGTTAGATCTATAGAACATTACCATGGCCCTTGAGAAGTCATTCCTGAGTGCCTGCGGTGGACCCAGAATGGATCTTGCTGCTGGAACAGGAGAGAAGTGAGGCCAGGGGAGTGTTGAGGGGGATCATCAGAGCTCATGGCACCTTGGGTTTTTCACTGCTCAGTGGATCCAGTTAGGTACAAATGGTGTTAAGATGTCAAGTTTTTTTTTCTTTTTTTAATAATGAAAAGCAAGATGGATGGAAGGATAAGGTGCTTTAAAAATAACTGTATGATTCAGTTTTACTTATATCAGATTCCTTCTCAGATGAAGGCTAGCCAGCTCACGCTTTTAGCAAGAAGCTAATCTTATTTTGTGCATATTTTTTTATTTTTGCTTGAGATGGAGTGGGAGAAAAAGAGAGAGAAAGGGGGGGGGAGGGAGGGAGAGAATGGGCACACCAGGTCCTCCAACCACTGCAAACAACCTCCACACACACGGACCACCTTGTGTATCTGGCTTATGTGGAACCTGGAGAATAGAACCTGGGTCCTTAAGCTTCATACCCAAGTGCCTTAACTGCTAAGCCATTTCCCAGGCCTTTGACTATTTTTAAGTATCAGATGCCCTTAGGTTTCTTTTTTCTCCTTTTCCCTGTACTCTTTATCTTCTTTCCCCTCCCCTCCACCTCCTTCTTACCCTGTCCTCTTTCTCTCCCTCTCTGCCTCATGCTGGGATTGAACCCAGGCTCTGTATGTATGGTAGGCAAACACTCTACCACTAAACGACACCCCTGCCTTCCACTCTATTTATTTCATCTCTTCCTCTGTAAGGCACTGAGGCATGAGGAAATAACAAGGCCATGTAAGCTGAGACACTAACAGAGACAAGCCATGATGCTATGATCCTTCAGCAGGAGGTTTTCTATAGTTTGTCCTTTATTCATGACAGTATTCTATAAATCCAGATGTGTACAACCATGTCAGTGTTCAGATTGTTACCTGGAGACTTGACTGACTTTTTTCTTTAAGATAAAGAATAACCATTGCTGTCCACTTTTCTGGCAGATTGATGACATTGATCTTATCAGTGCCAACATGGAGCATGCACTCACTTCTTTTGGGGGCTTCTGCTGTGGCAGGTCTTTCATGATTGACGAAGGTAAGCCCTTAAAGCAAAATCCCCAACATATTGTCCATTGGTTATCATAAAATGTGACTTCAGAACACAAAATTCTACTCCTGGTTTATTAATATATTTATTAATTAATTTATTAATTTTTATCTCTCTATTTTTAATGGATAATTCCTGATAATTATCCCCCACTTAACAAAATGTTTTGGTTTTGGTATATGTGTTAGATCTCCTGACCCATATGTACACTGGTCAGTAGATGGTGGAGAAATTCAGTCCCAACACAGGGAGAAGGAAGAAGGGAGAGAGTGAGGGAGGGAGAAAGAGAGAAAATATGGACAAATGAAGGGGAATGTCTGACTGTGTGTCTTTTCTCAGTGCCTCTCTGGCCAGGGATACTGCTTTTCAGCTTCATTACTGCCCCTGCTGGCTGTGGCCACCATGGAGGCCCTCAACATCATGGAGGAGAATCCAGGTTTGATCTTACAGATTCAGTTTCTTAGCCATGGTACTGCCCAGGTTTTTAGAGGAAATGGGTAAGCAAACTGACTCTATTATTTCTTGGGTTGAGCATCGCTAATCTAAAAATCCCAAATCCAGAACTTCTTAAGCATAGGCAGTTAGAGGTTCTCAGAGAGGAGAAGCTCAGTCAGCAAAGTCTGGAAAACTACAACCTGATGCACTTCTTCCCTGAAGCATTTCAGTTGGGGGAGATCGCCCCTCATCTGGCATTGATGGGAAATTGGCTGTGCAGACACAATGCACCTCAGTGCTGTGGGCCAGGACTTGGAGCTGGAACCAGAGCATGGCTGGCTACTCCAGCAGGTGGGGTGTCAGAAGGGGTGAAGGATTCTGGCTCAGGGCCAAGTTTAGGCGCTCTTGTTTGTTAACCAACTGCCATTTTGTCTTCTTTCTTTCTTTCTTTCTTTCTTTCTTTCTTTCTTTCTTTCTTTCTTTCTTTCTTTCTCCTTCCTTCCTTCCTTCCCCTTTCTTTCTTTCTTTCTTTCTTTCTTTCTTTCTTTCTTTCTTTCTTTCTTTCTTTCTTTCTTTCTTTCTTTCTTTCTTTCTTTCTTTCTTTCTTCCTTTTGGGAAACTTACTAGAGTGTCCTAGGTTTGTTCTATATAGTTTTCTAACTATTGTAGATATTTCTCTTCAGTCTTTCAATCATCACTTTCATATGGATTCTAGACTGTTATGTTAAGAGGCAACTTAGTGGGCAAATTCAAGTCAACAGTGTGGCCTTTGTTTAAGGTAGGTAGTGCTGCCTTCATAGCAGACAAGGAGCAACAGCCCTTATCAGGACTTCTGGTGCTAGCTTCCAGGCAGGTCAGAAGATGGGTGCACACTTACATACCTACTGGAAGGTGGCCTGACACTCTGCCTGCTGATCATATTGCCTTCACTGGGAATTTTTCGTGATTACAAGGAAAATACCCAAAACGATACTGCTAATGTCAATTTTTTATCAGATTCTTTAGAATCAAGAAATAAGTTGCTGGGCATGGAGGTGCACATCTTTAATTCCAGCCCTTGGGAGGCTGAGATATAATGACTGCTGTGAGTTCAAGGCCAGTGTGAGACTACATAGCCAATTCCAGGTCAGCCTGGGCTAAAGTCAGACCCTACCTCAAAAAATCCGAAACACTAAATAGCAAAGAAAGAAGGAAAGAAAGAAAAGAATCCAAATGACAGTTGGTTGGCAATGGAAAGCACCTACACATGGGCCTGAGCCAGTGCCCTGTAATTCTTAGCTGGAATATGTAGAGAACCTTGTCAAGAACCACTGTCTGGTTCAGGAGCCATTGCTTCAGAGTTTGCTGACAGATTTTCCTCTTACAGAAATCTGTTTTCCTCCCTGAAAACCACAGATTTCTGTCCTGTTAAATCTAAGAAAGAAGAAAATCTTAATCCAAGTAAAATTTAAAAGAATTCATGCAAATAAGGAGAACATTGTTCATTCTAAAACAGTTGCTGGTGGTCAAAATGTGATGTGGTTGGTGTTTGTCATGGACAAAATACATCCTGAAGACTTGGACAATGAGCAAGAAAGCATAGTAAGATAACTTAAGCAGCCTATGCGGGAATCAGATAGAGCTTCTGTGATGGGAGCATTCCTGAGGGAGTAGATGCAGCCTATGTGTTGTCACCGTGCTGGCTCTGCTGGCCAGGGCCTGTGTGCTTCATCTTGCAAACAGCAAGTCATTTGTGGAAAGCAAAGCAAAGACAAGGAAGATTGGAGCAGGGGTGTCCAGCCTTTTCAAAAAATATTTTTATTTATTTGTAAACAAGAGGAGAGAAGGAGAATGAATGAATGAATGAGGCACACTAGGGCCTCTTTGCAACTGCAAACAATGTTTAGACACATGGGTCTTTCTGTGCATTTGATTTACATGGGTAGTGGGGAATCAAACCCACGCTGTCAGGTTTTACAAGAAAGCACCTTTAACCTCTAAGCCATTGCTCTAGACCTGTGTCCAAACTTGTGACATGACATTGTCATCAACAGAGGGGTCGGGCTACATTCATAGCTATCCTGGGATGCATGTGGCCCATTTGCCACAAGTTGGACATATATAGAGTCAGCAGACAGAGATAGCCAGAGATAGTGAAGGAGACTAGATTCCAACAACCACAGCCCTGGTCAGAGGCTAGAGGAGGCTGGGCATGGTGCTAAGGTTTCCAAGAAAGTAACACCCTGACCCAGGAAAGTCAAGTACAAACAGTCCCCAGCTTCTGATGGTTCTTCTCAACATAGGCAACTACCCATGAGAAAGTACACTCGTGCAAGCCTACTACTTTATTTTCAGTACAGTGTCTAAGAAATTACATGAAATATATATTTTTAAATATTTTTAATTTATTTATTTGAAAGCGACAGACACAGAGAGAAAGACAGATAGAGGGAGAGAGAGAGAATGGGCGCGGCAGGGCTTCCAGCCTCTGCAAACGAACTCCAGACGCGTGCGCCCCTTGTGCATCTGGCTAACATGGGACCTGGGGAACCGAGCCTCGAACCGGGGTCCTTAGGCTTCACAGGCAAGTGCTTAACCGCTAAGCCATCTCTCCAGCCCAATATTTGACACTTTATAAAAGTAGGTTTTGCATAAGTTACTGATCTCAACTGTAGGCTTGCATGATTGGGAACATGTGTGCCAAAGCTCTGCACTCAGTGTATTGGGCAGATTAGATGCAGGGTCATTATAAAGGGCTATGGAGTGTGGTCTACTCAGAGACAAGCAGCATCTTTCTGTTCATCAAACCCCTGGAGGATACCTTGGGCACATCTCTGAATCCATAATTTAAGCTACAAGTGGGCAAGGGCACAGCAGAGTCCCCTGAAAAGTTGGTTGTTCTGCAGATGTGGATGCTGTTTCTGAATCTGTAGAGATCATTGAATAGCTCAGAAGCTCCCTACATCTCTACTTGTCTTTTCCTTGTACCCACCTGAATGTGCACTCCTGGTTTCCCTCATAAGAACACAGGTTCAGGACAGGCGTGGTGGTTCATGCTTTTAATCCCAGCCATTGGGAGGCAGAGGTAGGAGGAGTGCTGTGAGGTTCAGGCCACCCTGAGACTACAGAGTGAGTTCCAGGTCAGCCTGAGCTACAACAAGACCCTACCTCAAAAACAAAATACAAAATACACAGGAGCTGTGCATGTTTTGTGCTCCTGATCCTCCGAGTCCAGCTCACTTGGGCTTCACACAAGTGCAGTATTTGGAGAAGATGTTGTCACAGGACAACAGTGGGGGAGATGAGGGAGGATTTGTGTGCTCATTATGTCCTAGGATCTGAAACTTCCTGCTTGACCTTAAATAATCGGGAACTCCCATGCTTCTTACTGAATTAAATATAGGACACCCATGCATCTTACAGAATTGCTCAAAAAGAACAGTCAAGCAGGGCTGATTGGAAAAGGGCTGGATTCCTGCTTTGCACCCTGTCATCATGTAGTGATACTGGGATTGCGTCAGGAAAGGTATGTGGATTCTGCCACCTGCCTCAGTTAACACTTTCTGCCACAAGCATACCCATAAGGAATGAATGCGGGTACTGGAATCTGCCCTCTGTGAGGTACAGTGTGACCATGCTGGAGGACTTTTACCTTTCTCTACTTGTCCTAACCTACTTCCTAAGCCAATAGGGCCTGGGACAAGGAAACCTGGACTGGAAGCAGAGTGGGGCCCAGAAGGGACCATTCCTGGATTCCTGAGAGTTAGTAAGCACCTGCAGTTTTTACAGGACACTTCCCTGTGTACCAATCTTCAGTGATGACCTGTTCCCTGCTGGTGTCATGGGCAAGCAAGGCCTGGAGGCCTGCAGTGACTTTCCATGGGACACTATGTATCCCCTAGATCACATTAGTGAACCCCTCTGCCCTGGAAATAGTGTTTGGATTATTTGTGCATGTATTCACTTGCAGGACTCCTACAAGGCTAGACCCTCCATTCAGAATTCCTAGACCTGGATTTCTCACTATTTCCCAGGAATTCGAGGGGTATGACAAGCACAGGTACCCAGAAGTAGTATTTAGGAAATTTATCCTCTGTGCTTCCTCTCTTGTCTGTTGGAGCTAATAGAGTCTTAGTGAACAGGTAGAGGAGAGGACATGAGCTCCTGTCACTGCAGGCCAGCAGTGTGCACTGGGGGTGAAGGGGCATCATTCATGTGCATGGCAACCTTTGTAGCATCCATAGACCACGTGGCCTCCTGCCTTGGCTGCAACTTTTAATTTCCCACCCCCTACGTCAAGTCCACCATGATCCCATGATCACGATTTGATGGTGTCTGTACATACATTGGACCCAGAAGGATCGTGAGTGAACAGGGGTCATGTCATGGAATATTCAGCAGCCATTCGTCAGCCCCACTTATGCAACGCTGCCAGTTCCATGCTGACCCCTGCTCTAGAGAGAGCTGAAGGCGGAGATGGAAGGCAACTGTTCTGCGTGATACAGGCTAAGTGGTGCTACAGGGCTCATCTTCCCAGCATCTCTAAGGAAAACTAGGTGACCTAGGGGAGGTGTGCTATATTCCTCCATAGGGAATCTAGGGGTCAAGATTCTTCCCCGTTGAACTCAGGGACACTCCCCTATTCCCAACATATCTGAACCCACTTTGTGACATGTGCAGGCACGTTAGCCTTTGGTGTCTCTGCACACCCATCCCACAGCTGCACAAAGGTCAGGGTGGAGGTAAACAGGACAAGGACAGGTTGAGCCATATGCTGGGGTGTGGTGTAGGCTTGGCTCATCCAGAAAAATGATAAAGTCTTTCTGTCACTTGAATTTAATGCTGGAATGATGAACATTTACTGTGGAATAGAGAATACTTGAGTGTGTCAGTTCCAATGGCACTGTCCCTTCCCTTTGAGCCCCATTCCCTCCAGAAGTTGCACCGAGGTAAACGAGTTGCAGCAGTGCTTGCTAGTCCACAGCACAGCAAAAACAGGAAACTACCTCCAAAGAGAAAACATACTGAAAGGAAGCAGTAACATCTTGGAAAAATGAGTCATTAACATATAAAAATGTGTTTGCATGGGGAAAAGCAGCTTATTGAAAGTTTACTTCTGAAGGAACACAGCATGTCCTTGGGGAGGTTTCCATGAACAGAGGTGAGAAGCATGTGGTTGACCAGATAACATACTTCTCCAAAGATAACAATGTCTAGGACAGTGAACATGGTGCCCTGAAGCACCTACCACCTGTACCCCATGCTGATAGGGACTGGCTGAGGTCCCAGGCTCTCTGAACTGCTGGATCTGACGATTTTCACTGTGTCTCACCTCCTTGTTTCTAAAAACATGGCTGTGTCCCTTGGGGTTGGCTTGGTGACAAGAGCCCATATCTTCTTTCATGCTTCTTTGCTTTGAAGATGTACTCCTGTGGTGGGAAGCATGTCTACGCACTGGAGCCTGAGTTTCTTCTCTGTGTAAATTTTTCTTTGGTGGAGACTGCCCATGGTAAATGCCCATTTTTTCCTCTAAGATCTGCCCTACAGAGGTCATGAGTTGCTGAGCTTCCACCTGCTGATTGTGCTGGAATTTTCTCCTCATGCCTGACCTTAGGCTTTGGGCAGGGACTGATGGGATTGGGACCTTTTGCATGGAATATGCCTGAGCTTTGCTTCTATTGGGGAGAATCATCGCAATCAAGTTTCTTATTTTGTCCCCAAAGGACCTTGTGACAGGAGCCTGTCTCTTCTTCACGGCATTAACTTCTCTGAGCTGGGTAGGGGTGCTCTGCATGCAGGTTAGGGGGGGCCTCGATTCTATGAGCCTTCCTTCCTGCTGTCCTGCTTTGGGTCTCCTACTGCTCTCGCTCTCATCAATTGTGCCAAATATGCTGTTGGTCCATGGGCCCTGGAATTTGTGGATCTGTGGTCTGCTCCCTTCCTCTGATGGGTAAGCGCAGCAGCTCTCCTGGAAAACTGACCTGTTACTACTAGATATGCTTTGTGAGGTGGACAGAGAGGCCTGAGAAGCCATGATGTCTGCAAGTGGCTCCTGAGGGGCACAGTCTTGAAGGAGCTTACCAGTGCTGCAATCTTTTATCATGACACCAGTGGTTGAGTGCTGAGGTGTGTTCAGGCCTGAGTCTCCTGGATTCTGGGAAATAGAAATTCTAGAAGGGTGTGAGTTTTTGCTGGTTTCCAGAGACTCTAAGTTCCTCAGACTCTGATGGTTGGTTTGGGAATTTGCCATCTCTCTGGCTCTCAGACTCAGTGCACAGTCTGAGGGCTCTTCCTTCTCCTTAGCCTTTGCCATCTCTTTGAGGTCTTTGGTCTTTGATGACTGAGATGTCACATTCACCTCCCATATTGACAACTTATGAAAGAGGTCTTTTGAGCCCATACCCCCACTTTTTTGTGGCTCATTCCTCCCTATGACTGGTTGTGAACTTGGGTTTGGCATGCCAATCCTAGACCCGAGGACTGTATCACTGTGCCAGGTTCTGTTCACAAGTTTGTAGGTGTGGTGCTGACAAGGCAGGCTGTTCTCTCGGGCAGCTGGAGGAGCCTTGGAGGGCCTAGAGTTATCATCAGTTGGGGACCCTCTCAGGGCTTTGAGAGAGGTGATGCTCATAGGATACTGCACAGTGGGAGCTGCCTTTTTTGCTGCCATGTCACGACTTTTCTGAGCAATTTCTTCTACGAAACTGGCCACTTTGTTAATGGAGCTGGCTCTAGAGTCCATGGTAGTCAGAGAGGGGAATTGAGGCTCTGAACACGAGGAGGCAGGAGCCTTTTTTAAAGTGAGGAGTCCTACGGTCTTGAGGACCTTGAGGGGTAGGCCCCACCTGTGCCTCACCAGAAGTCTCCTAACGTGCGCCTCCAGTGCCTGCTGAGTGCCAGGATGTAGAAAGGGAAATTGTTGGCAGGTGTTCTTCCAGGTAACCAGACCATTTCTGGGTGATTCATTCCCAGTTTCCATGGCTGTATCTGGCTTTTCATGAAGGGCCAAAGAATGGCTGGTAGAAAGCCCACCATGAAAGATGCCCAGAGGAACAGTGCCTTCATTGCTCTGCCCCAGCGTCCTGCTTGCGTGGACTTTGAGGATGCCTTCAAGATGCTTCTTCCCTGGCCCCACTGAGGAAGCACTTCCTGAGTCACTTCTTGAGGAACTCATCTGGCCCCTTTCTGGCTCTGCCTCAGAAATTGACTCTAGCACCTTAAATGTGGAGCCTTCCAGGCTCCTCCACAAGCGCTTGCATGAATTATTCCCTACCTTAAGTATTTCTGGCCTTCTTGATGTGCCGCATTGTACGTGCTGGTGACTTTCCTCTGTCAACCCCAAGGAACATGAGGATCCATATTTTCCATTTGCCTGTCTTGTCACTGGGAGTCTGTCCCGAGACTCTGTCAGATCCAGATAAAACTGGACCTTGCAGGGCATTTGGCCTTGTTGCTGTGCGAACCTCCTTTGAAGGTGTTTCTCTAGTTGCTCCTGGAGCTCAGGGCTAATAAAAACCCCTGGGTAGTTGACAACAGACCTCTGGTTTGGGGAGGCCCAGCTGTTGGCATTGGGATGGTTAAATACTTCTTGAGTCGTTTTAACTATAGTAGGTAAATCCCTCTTGCTTTCTACATATTTCTTGAAAAGATGATATTCTAAATTTTGAGCAGCAGGTGAAATAGACCATTGGGATTTCTTTTGGGTGGTAGGGCAAGAAAATCCACAGGCTATACCTGTAGGTGAATGACATGGGAGGACTGGAGGAGAAGGGGATGAGAGTTGAGCCTGGGTCTGGATCCCAACCATTGGTGAAGGTTGGGACCAGGTCAATGTTGGAGTGAAAGTTTGGGGTTGGGTCAAGTGATGGGGCAAAGGCTGGGGGGAAAAAAGTTGTGGAGACATGTTAGCTGGAACTTGTCCTGGAACATGAGTAGAGCCTCCATTGAATAGGACAGAAGGAAAGTCTAGTCGAGAACCAGACATCCTAATAGTAGCCACCAGGGACTCGCTATGCAGAAAGGGTAGGCCCCAGAAAAGCTGGGTGTATGTTTGTTGTAAGCAGTCCCCAAAGACCTTAGGGTCAAAGAGCTGCTGATCACTAGGACGCTGTTTGGTACTTCCATGTCTGTTCTGAAAGGGCTGTGAGATGCTGGTGTTCTGCTCACTGACCAGTGATGGGAACATAGTCCCCAGAGAATGTAAGGCATCCTCTGAGTGTTTGTTTTCTTTCCCTGTTACAGCTTTCAGTTCAGCTCTCTTGCTAATCAGTATCTCCAGCAGGATTTGCACCTCTGGGTTGATGAAAGAGGGACCTTCAGCTTCTCTCTGCACATGTGTGGGGTCTGTCCAGAATGAGGCCTCTGAAGGGTTCAGAGAAGGAGACTCTGGCGGGGATTCACCATGTGATGAGCTAGAGAGGCATTGAGCCCTGGAACCCATCTGTCCCCAAGAGGGGTCCGAGATAGGGCAACTTGAGTGACCAAGGTCCTTGGTGGCTAGGACGGGAGAGCAGCCCTGTGGGGTGGCCTCCACTGATAAGGCCACTGAGTCACTCTGTGAATCTGGCAAGGATGGTAAGCAGGCCACAGGATCAGGAGGGTGAGATAGGGGAGAAGAACCTGCATGTAGCTGGTGTGAATGGTGTACCTCAGGGATCCAAGGCTCTATTGGCTGAGAGGCCCTCTGGGATGACTGTGATCCACGTGAATCTGTGGAAGTCACCAGGCCCCATGACAACATAGAGGCTTTGGGCAGCAGGGCCTTGGTCAGATGAGTCAGAGAAGCCAGGGGGGACACGGTGTCAGCATCCTCCACAGGCTCCCTAGGTGGGTGATGGAGTGTAGCAGAAGCTGATTTGAGTGTTTCACCTGGAGCATCTCCTCTTATGAGCTGGTTGAAGCTGCAGCTACCACCGAGTTTCTCTAACATGCTGCGGGAGACAGCAGGAACAAATTGCAGCCAGGGAGCAGATGGACCAGGAGGTAGGCAGGGATGGGATCCTGAGACCCACAGCCATACCACTGCTCTGTACCCTGATTTTACCATGCCCACACTGCACAGTACTTTCAGCACTGTGCTCTCTCCCTACCCCAAGGGACAGACTTCCCCTCCCGAGTCCACCCTGAGTCCTGGACAATGGCACAAAGGGCAGTAGCAGGAACAAGGACACCGAGAGCAGCGGCAACTTCTCACCTTTCCAGAAGTAAAATCAGATCCTGAGTCTCTGTCACTTTCTTCTTGACAGCTCTACCAACTGGAAATGAAGACTAGGTGATAGTGGGGAGAGATGGGTCCTGAGGTCTCACATGGGATCAGGAGACTGAATGGAATGTCCCTTGGTAGGAGCCATGGTGAAATAAATGATGGAGCTCACTAATCACTGTCCAAGGCCACATGCCCAACCTCCTTGGACTTAGCAACTCTGTGTGCGTGGCACCAATAGGACTGGTCAATTCAAAGAGGATGTGTCTCGGGGAAGTGAAATAACCTGATCTCAGCTGGTTCTGAAGGTTCTCATCTATGCTGAGGGAGTATGGCTCCACTCCCTCCATATGAGTCCCAATGGGCAACACCTACCTGTAGCCCATCACAGTGACATTCCAGGCACAGAACCTGAGCCATATCCCTGGTTCTGCATCTGGCATCCTCAGAGACATGACTCATCCCTCAGGGCCAAGGGAGATGAAGTCCCCTCTGGAGGAGAAAGACAGGGCCTACCTCTCACAGGCTCATTCTTCTGCCTGGTCTTGCACCATCTCATCTTTGTCATCTGACAGAAACAAGAAAAGAGCCTTAGGTGTCATCCTCGCCTCCCTTCTCCCAGGCCAGCTTCTTGTTCTACTTGTTGCTCCTCGTTTCTGGCTACTATTGCTTTCTATGTATCTGAGAGCTTTGTGTCCGCTTTTATGTCATTCATTTGTAATGTGGGTAAACATGGCTTCTGGTTTTCATCTTGGAAGACACAAGGTGATTGAGAATGTCATATCCATTGTGCATAAAGTCTCAGCCCTACAGCTGACATGAGCAGGTAGGATTCTGTGTCCTGAGGCCAGAGGTGACTCCAGCCTCTAATCAGGTGCCCTTGGAGCACAACACGGAGAACAGCATGCGCATCAGAAGGGAGCAGATGGGCCTTGCTCAGAACCACCTCTTCACAGATTCTCAACTGTCTCAGTATACACATAGAAATTCACATAGATTTCCCTGCCCACTGTCACCCCAGCCTGTCCTGCCAGTTTTCATGAGAATGAGCTTTGTTCTTTCCTAAATGCTCCCATATCCATTTCCCTCTTTGATTAAGAATAGTGGAAACTACCTGGGCATGGTGGCGCACACCTTTAATCCCAGCACTCAGGAAGCAGAGGTAGGATGATCAGTGTGAGTTCGAGGCTACCCTGAGACTACATAGTGAGTTGTTCCTGGTCAGCCTGGACTAGAGTGAAACCCTACCTCGAAAAGCCAAAAAAAAAAAAAAAAAAAAAAAAAGTAGTTGAAACTAATGAGAGAGAACCATTCTCTGTTGGGTCTGGCTGAGAGTTTCTTACCTTTTTGACATTTGTCTTTATCTGTAGTGGTAGTGGTGGTGAGGGTGGTGGTGGTGAAGGTGGGTTCCCCTGGAGGAAGGGGAGTATAAGGAAGAAGAGCCCCACTCCACACACAAAGGCAAGGATCATATTCATTGCCCAAGTAGTAGAGCTGGGGCTTAGCCATGGGGAATAAACTCCTTTCAGAAGGAAGAGATTCTCCATCTGAATCTCTCAGGCAATTGAGCCTTGGGAGTTCTCTTTGGAAGTTGGCACAGGGCCCAGGCCTGCGTCACAGAAGGCTGGCTGCTTCATCACAAAGGGCTCCCTATAGTGGGGGAGGGGTGAAGGGAAGGTAAGGAGAGTACCCCACAGCCCTCCCCCGCAACCTCCAGCCCAGCAAGTCCTATTGACTCCTGCCTGGGTCTTCTGAATGCCCTGCTTCCAACTTCTCTCATTCAACCAGCCAGCTAGACCTTCTTCCATTTCCTGCACCTTCTTGCTCTGCCCCAGACTTTCCTTCCTCCCTGGATGAATGTCTGCTTGAGGGCCAGCAGCTTCATAGGTTTTGAGGATTTGTTACTTGTCCCCAGGGGTTGTCCATTTCAGCATCTTTTCTGCCTGCTGTTCCAACTGCTTACATTACGTAGTCATGACAAACACAAACTCAGACATGAAGCTTATTTATTTTGTACTTATTCATGTTTGTGAAATTTTAATTTTCTCATTTCATTTTACTATTTTCAAGTAGATAGATATGTGTTATGGTGAGGAATGTCCCTGGGCAGACCTCAGGGACACCAAGTAATAGGAAAGGAATCTTTACTAGTGGGCTGGCACCTACATCCAGGACTTGGGAGCCTGAATGGGATGCCAAGCTATATTTCAGGGCTCCTTTTAGAGGAGAAAATCATAAGATTTAATATCTTAGTTTTACAGTTCAAAATTTAGTAATCATAATCTTAGAAAACCAAAAGTTAAGTTCAGTTGATTTTACAAAAAAAAAAAAAAAAAAAAGGAAACTTTACAGAATCTCCCCTCCCTGCATTTTCCCCTCTCCTGCGACCCATTGTGTTAAAATGAGCCAAACATAGAATTCAAGTGTAGGTGAGACCGTATCCTGAGGTACTGGCTAAGCAGAACTTCCTTGCAGTATTTCACAATATGGAGCCACTTATGTTCTTCTACAGCTTAGGCCCTTGTCACATATTAACCAAAAAAATTAAACCAATCAAAACAAAGTATTCAGTCTCATTTGTACTATTGGTCCACAGATCTCCTGAACCTATTTCATCATGGTAACTGTATCATTGTGCTTACTGTAGTTAGTAACAATACTTTGTATGCTTGGAAATTGCTACAAATACATCTTAAAAGTGTCTTCACACACACACACACACACACACACACACACACACACACACACAAGTTGGGACTGGAGAGATGGCTTATTAGTTAAGGCATTTGCCTGCAAAGACAAATAACCTAGGTTTGATTGTCCAGTACTCGTGCAAAGTCAGATTCACAAGGTGGCACATGCATCTGGAGTTCATTTGCAGTGACTAGAGGCCATGGCATGCCCCTTCTCTCTATCTGCCTCTTTCTCTCCCCCTTTGTGGTGATTTGATTCAGGTGTCCCCCATAAACTTAGGTGTTCTGAATGCTAGGTTCCTAGCTGATGGAGATTTGGAATTAATGCCTCCTGGAGGGGGTGTATTGTTGGGGGTGGGCTTATGGGTGTTATAGCCAGTTTCCCCTTGCCAGTGCTTGGCACACTCTCCTGTTGCTATTGTCTACCTTACGTTGGCCAGGGGTTGATGTCCACCCTCTGCTCATGCCATCATTTTCCCTTGCCATCATGGAGCTTCCCCTAGATCCTGTAAGCCAAAATAAACCTCTTTTCCCAGAAGCTTCTCTTGGTTGGGTGATATCTACCAGCAATGCAAACTAGACTGCAATGGTAAAGTGGTACTGAGAGTGAAGGAGTGGGATTGCTGCTAGACACCTGACTGTGTATTTTGGCCTTTTGGAGGTGATTTTCAAGAATAATGTGGAAGTTTTTAAAACCTTGGCCTAAGAGATGCTTTGCAGTGCTGTAAGTACAGCTTGGTGGACTATTCTGTTCAGAGCTGCAAGACCTGAAGGCAGTAAGAACTATAGACTGTGAGGTTTGGCTTATGAGGGTGAGAAAGAGCTTTGCCTAGACTGGGCTAGCAGTTTGTGTGGGAAGCTTGATGTTATGCCTGTGTCCTGAGAACTTGTGCAGGGTTGCTATATGAAGAAATGAACTGGTGTGAGCAGAGGGATATGGCACAGAAAGAAAAATCTTTTGGTCTAAACCTGCAAATTGATTGAGAGATTACAATCTTTGAGATTGGGCCGGTTGACCTGTGCTGAGACAACAGGAAGAATGTAGATTCTTGTGAAGGGGCCTGAGTGCTCAAGAAATGTCTTGTTCTTCAAAGTCTGCTTTATCCCCCACCCCCAGATTAACAAATTGGCACCCTACCTGGTATTGTGGAGTATAAAAAATGCCGGAAAGAGAGGGTCATTGAGTTTGCAAAATGGTCTTGTGTTTTGGAAATGGCCAGAGGCAGTGTAAAGCAGGTTTGCTGGTTGCCTTCATGGAGAACCCATGGGGTCATGAGGACGAACCATGGATTGCAGTGAAGACCCAGTGGAGATGCCAGGACCATGAAATGGCTGCTAAGGAAAGCTGCCAGCCCCAATCAAGTTTTCTAAGACTGTGAGTAGCCTAGCTGGAGGGGCAGAATTGGAATGCCAGAGACTTGTTTCTGGTTAGAATTATTGGACTTAGAGACTTGTCATTGACTAGAGTTGTTGGACTTGGAATTTCAGTTTGATGTTTACCCTGGTTGTTTTAAATCTTGTATTGGTTGAATATTTCTTTGCTATACCCAAATGCTATTTTTTGCAGTGTGAATGTTTATTCTGTGTCATTATGGGTTTGGGGGGGCAATGTTTGGTTATTATGGCTCAGTTAAAAGATCTTGGACTATGGGGATGTTTGAACATCATTGGAATTGATAAAAGCTATGGGGACTTTTAAAGTAGGACTGAATGCATTGTATTTTACATCATGTATGGTTATCAGTTTATGGGGGCCAGGGGTGGAATGTGGTGGTTTGATTCAGGTATTCCTCATAAACTTAGGTATCCTGAATGCTAGGTTCCCAGCTGATGGAGATTTGGGAATTAATGCCTCCTGGAGGGAGCACATTTCTGGGATTGGCTTGTGGGTATTATAGCCAGTTTCCCAAAGCCAGTGTTTGGCACACACTCCTGTTGTTATTGTTCACCTTATGTTGGCCATGGGGTGATGTCCACCTTCTGCTCATGCCATCATTTTCCCCTGCCATCGTGGAGCTTCCCTTCAAGCCTGTAAGCCAAAATAGACCTCTTTCTCCCACAAGCTGCTCTTAGTTGGGTGATTTCTACCAGCAATGAGAACCTGACTACAACACCCTCTCTCAAATTACTGAATAAAATAATTTTAAAGGAAAAACAGTAAGGGTGAGCTGGAGAGATGGCTTAAGAGTTAAGGTGTTTGCCACCAAAGCCAATAGCAAAGGATCGAGGTTTGAATCTCCAGCACCCACATAAAGCCAGCTGCACAGAGTGACGCGTGTGCCTCCAATGTATTTATACTGTCTAGAGGACCTGGAGACTCACTCTCTCTTTCTCTATCTGCTTCTCTCTCTCAAATAACAAATAAATGAATAGATAATTTTTTTTTGACTTTTGCTTTATGAGATGGACTCAGGTATTTGATGGTTTGAGCTAGAATGTCATAATTTCAAAGCAATGTTGTGTTTGGCTGTCAAGTTGACAAGACACAGACTTGTGATGGCTAGTCTCCAATGTCAACTTGAATGTCTTTAGTATTATTACATAGGACACAGAACTCTGGGCATGGGTAAGAGGGAATTTCAGGGCTGTAACTGAGGAGGAAGATCCATCCTGAATTTGGGCAGCAATCTCTGGATTTAATGAAAATGAGAGGAGAAAGGGAGTTGAGCAGCAGCGTTGACCTCTCTGCTTCCTAACTGTGGGCGCAATGTTAGCAGACCCCTCACACTCCTGCTGCCATTGCTGCCGTGCCTTCCTGACCATGAGCCAAAAGAACCCCTTCTCTTAAGCACCTTATCAGGAGTTTTGTAATAGCAATTAGAAAGTAACTAATGTATCCACAGTGGGGTTTATAACAGCAAGGAGGTAGAAACCACTTGGATGAACAAATGAAGAAAATGTGATACTAACATGAGGGAATTCAATTTGATTGCTTGCGCCACCTAGTGAGCATGTGCGACCTTGCCCTTGCCTCACTATTATGCACACAGTAAATATACCACCCACATACCACACCTACTAAACACATTCAAAAAATATAGGACAACAAATATTTATATGGCCTTTATATTGGATGAGGTGTTGTAAATAATCTAGGGATTTAAATGTAAAAGGAGGGTTGTGGAGATAGTATTGAAATAATAGTGTCTTTCCAGAATTGAGCTTCTCTATCTCATTAAATCTGTGACAGAAAAAAAATCTCTTTCTCTCTCTCATACTTTGTCATATTCCTCGGATCCTGCACAAGATTTTTAGAAAAGCTATTCCCAGAGTCCTTGAAGACACGTTTCTGAAGGCATCAGGCTCTCTGACCATTAAGCATGAAGGAAAAGAAAGTGGAAAATAGCAAGAATGTATATGGTAAGGAAACACTTTGCTAATTGGCATGGGATTCATGGGACCATAACACCCTTGCAGAAGCCAGGAGCTCTGCAAGATGAACTAGAAAACACCCGTGGAGAACATTCAAACCTCTGTTTGCCCTTGGCGCCAGTGGAAAGGAGGCCTGCAGAGCTAGCTTTCTTGGCCTGGACCCTGCATTTCCTTCTCTGTGTGGCAGTTCTTATACTACACCAAGACTAGAACCTCCACTGGGGGCAGTAGCTGAGGTGGGGATGGCCTCAGGGAACTAGGAGACAGGGAGCTGAAGGAGCTCTCAGCACAGGAGGGAGCGGTCAAGCTGCTGGGCCAGGGCAAGGTCTGCAAGTGAGGTTCTGAGGACACAGCAGAGGCCTGTGAAGAACGGATGCATGGACTCTGTGAGCTCTGATCAGCTCTCCTGTCCATGACTACAAATCTGTACCCAGGTCCCAGGCCACCATGAGGGGTGCAGACAAGGATAAGCTCTTTACACTCAGGTTTCTGGTAGCTTTCATTTCCTTCTGCGGCTGCAGTAGCAAGAGGCGGCAGCAGGTGGTGCCCTTCGGTGTTACGGTCCTCTAATTGGCTTTGGGAATCAGGAAGTGTTACAGTTCCTGTGTGAGCATGGGAAGTCAGAGCTCCTCTGGTCCTGGTTAGGGCTGGTGTTGCAGCTTCTCGGCAGGACTAGCTATGGCATCTTCAGCCCTTGTCAGCAGGCTGCGTCTCAGGTCTCCGACTGGGGTCTTGAGGCCCTCAGACTCTAAAAACAACAGTCAGTGTCACCACCATTCTGTTCCTCTGCCGTAGTACTGCTGTTTCTGCTGCTGCTTGCTTTCTTTTATCAGCTCAGCCCACCCCAGTAAAAGTGGGTAAGAAAAGATCACTTGAGAGGGTACGGGTTACTGGGCCTAATGTTGCAACAGTGTAGGTAGCCCAGGAGGCGGTCTCCAAGGCCACTCACATTGCGATGCAAAATGAACGACTAAGTAGACATTTTGTTAAGCTGGAAACCTGACTCTAATCCCTCTTTCCTTTTCCCAATTGTGCTTCCCTTCCCCCCTCGATGTTTCATCTGAAGGCAGGTTGTGAAAGTCACCACTGCCCCTGCCACCCTGCTGGGACCAGCTGCAAGGCAATGAGAGATGAAGCTGCGTGGACACAACCTGGCTGGCAGCTGCCTGCTGTTGTGGAAGTTCATTCTAAAACTCGCATGTTGGGTTGGAGAGATGGCTTAGCGGTTAAGCGCTTGCCTGTGAAGCCTAAGGACCCCAGTTTGAGACTCGGTTCCCCAGGTCCCACGTTAGCCAGATGCACAAGGGGGCGCACACGTCTGGAGTTCGTTTGCAGTGGCTGGAGGCCCTGGCGCGCCCATTCTCTCTCCCTCTACCTGTCTTTCTCTCAATGTCTGTCGCTCTCAAATAAATAAATAAAAAATGAACAAAAAAAAACTAAAAAGAAATAAAACTCGCATGTATCTGGAGCTTCCTCCCTGCACAGCTGTATCCTGCTGACAATAGCTAAGTCATACAACTGCGTCCAGCTCCCCAAGAATAGCTCCATCCTCACTTACAAGAGGCTGCTTGCTGCTGAAGAATTTCCTGCATTTGCCCCTTGTCACATACTCCTAAGCACTATCTATAAACCCTCAAACCTACCAAGACCCAAGAGCTGTGGAAATTTGAAGTACTAGCTCCAGTTGAAGCTCTCCAATCCTCTCTGAGTGGTGCTTGACTTTCTCACTAATTCCAACCCAAACTGCTGCAACAAACTGCCTGAGCAGTCTGCTTATGATGTAGCTTGGGAAGGGGTGTTTCTATCAGTCACATCCATATGTTTGGACCAATTATAACCCTGTTGCTTATTTCTGATCAGCCATTGAGACTTGTGTTTCGGACCAGTAACAAACAGCCTTGCCTGTTAGCAGAGTTACAGCAGTCACTCTGTCTGCTAGACCATGGGGGGAAGTACTCCCTCTGTGGCTTCAGTGGAAATGGTTGCATGCTCATCTACATTTTCTGATAGCACAAAGTCCCATACAAATTGTTTCAAAATGCCCTGGCTGAAGCTGAACCTTCAGGAGCCAGGTAATCACCTGCAATTGGATTTCCCAGGGCATCTGAGGGATGTTCCAGGTGGCTAGTGATGGCACCAGAGCAGTTTGTCAGTGTTCTTTAAGGCAGCCATGGTAGCAAAGGAGAGTCCAGCAGCTACTAATTCGTGAGTCAGACTGACCTATCCCACAACATTAGAACTTCAGTTAAGAACTTACAACAAGAACTTAAAGAACTTGCCATTAACACTAATAATGATTTGGATGTGGAGGTAAATGCCTTAAGTCCCAGCACTCAATAGGGGAGAGGGGGGAAGAAGTAGGAGAATTGCCATGAGTTTGAAGCCAGCCTGGGACTACATAGTAAACTCCAAGTTAGCCTGGGCTATAATTAGACCCTACCTTGAAAAACAAAACAAAATACTAATAATGACATAACAGATTTTGACAGCACTACAACACTGCTTAACATATGGTCAGTACCCCAGGGAGAGGTATGTCTGCAGATCTCTATGGCACATTAGGGTCACTCTATTAAGGAAGGAAGCCAGGAGAAATTTTTAAGGTGAGATATTCAGTCTTACTTAGGAGGGCTCAGTTTTGGATTTTTTGGTTTGTTTTTCAAGGTAGTGTCTCACTCTAGTTCAGGCTGACTGGGAATTCATTATGTAGTCTCAGAGTGGTCTTGAGCTCTCACCAATCCTCCTATCTCTGCCTCCCAAGCACTGGGCTTAAAAAGGTGTGAACCACCATGCCCTGTTCTTTTGATGGAGTAGAAAGGAAGGGTAGGACATAGGAGAAACAATGCTGGGGCACTGGTGAGATGGATACTCTGCATATCCATGTGTTCTTTCCCTCTCACTTCTGTTCTTGAACTGCCAAAGTGCTTGCCTGTGGATGTAAGAAGCTGAGAGATCTCCTGTATCTCCTCAGCAGACTAGGATATGTGCCAGGCCTTTACTGTTGTTCAGCTGCTTCCCTCAAATTCTGTCCAGGAGGGAGGCGCAGTTGTCATGAAGACAGCTGTGATCTCAGAAGTGCAAGTAATGTTGGCACCCTTTCCCAATAGTTAGTAAACACAGGAGTTTAGCAGTAGGCCCCAAGTGTCTCAAATGCTGCTGCAGTACAACCTACCACTCAGAGTATCTGGCTTGAGAAAGAAGAAAATCAGAGGGTTGAAGGAATGGCTTAGTTGTTAAGGTGTTTGCCTGCAAAGCCAAGGGCCCCAAGTTCGATTCCCCAGTACCCATGTTAGCCAGATGCACAAGGGGGGCACACACATCCAGAGTTTGCTTGCTGTGGCTGGAGGCCCTGTCATGCTGATTCTCTCTCTCTCTCTCTCCCAAATAAATAAATAAATGTAAAATTTTTTTTTTTTAAAAAAGAAGAAAATCAGAGCAAACAGTGGGCAAAATTATGGACAGTGTTGTGGTCGGAGTAAGTTGTCCCCCATAGCCTCTTGTTTGTGATGAAGCCTCATACTTAATCCTCAGCTGGTGGAGCCTTTGGAAAGTGGTACCTTGTTTGAAGATATGTGTTACTGGGGACAGGCTTTGGGATTTTATAGTCCTGGCCTGCTTGCTAGCTAGCTCACTCTCCTTCCTGCCTGCTGATAAGGGGAGATAACACCTAGCTGCCTGCTCCTGCCATGCTTTCCTGCCATGAAACTTCTTGAAACTATATATAGCAAGTCCCAGACAAGAAAACAAGCTCAAGACCACTCAAATAAGGATTGTAAAAGGAATCTTTGGGCTGGAGAGATGGCTTAGAGGTTAAGAACTTGCCTGTGAAGCTTAAGGACCCCGGTTTGAGGCTCAACTCCCCAGGACCCACATTAGCCAGATTCACAAGGGGGTGCATGCATCTGGAGTTTGTTTGCAGTGGCTGAAGGCCCTGGCACGCCCATTCTCTCTCCCTCTCTCTACCTACCTCTTTCTCTCTCTGTCTGTCACTCTCAAATAAATAAATAAAAATTACAAAAAACAAATAAAAACTACTTATACATAAATGAATGTACTCTTTTAAAAATAAATAAATAAATAAATAAAAGGAGAGTCTTTATTAGCCGGCCAGTGACTGCCCCTCACAGCAAGCTGCGGAGGAGGAGAGCAGCCCTATCCTACTTATACAGTGAGTTTTTAAAGGCAAAAATCACATTCCTTTACAATGATCTGCAAAATCCCAGCCACCTCTCCCCAATTGTCTTTAGCAAGAGAAAGCAAGCATGATTACAAAGGCAGAATTTTTGCAGTTAGTACTGGGTGTGAAGCAGATATCAACTATCAGGTCATCTTGACCTAAGGGCAAGAGCAAACACCAGATGCGTTACTGGAACCACATCCTCATTCTTTTCATTAAAGCTGTCTTAATCTATAATCTCCTATGGCTCCTTGAGACTGTCAAGATGGCTGAATGGCCTAAGTTGGATTTCCTTAGGCTAATTCACTGGAAGTTGTTTCACATAAGCCAAAATTACCCTTTTCTTCCATAAGCTGCTTCTGATAGGGTGTTGTGTCTCAGCAAGAAGAAGGTAACTGCCACAGCATTATGACTTGCAGTACCTCATGAGCCATGCCTGCTCAATGTTTCTACTGACAACTAGAGCACACGTGGAAGTTTTATAGGTAACAAGAGGAACAATATTGTTTACTGGCTTTGGAGAGCCACATGGGTAATACATGTGGTAATGGGGGCACAGTTGACCTTACATCATGTATCTGCTCATATTAAGCCCCCCATCTCTTGAAATACTGAGCTAGTGTATCTAAGGTATAGAGAGGTGAGAGAGAACAAATATGGACAAGCCACAGCCTGTTACCACTGCAAACAAACTCCAGATGCCTATACCACTCTGTGTAGCTGGCTTTTTATGTGACTACTTGGGACTCAAACCCAGGCCCCCTGCTTTTCAAACAAGTGCCTTCAATCTCAGAGCCATCTCCCCAGCCCCAGAAAGTATTTATAAAGTGATGAAATGGGCTCAGTAATAGATGAGCAGGTTGGATTTCCCCTAAGATATAGTGATTTAGTGGTGGCCACAACCCAGTGATAGGTGTGTTCCTGCCTGTAACCTTGCCATGTGACCCACATGCAGAAACAGACACACTGAATAGTCTAGTGAGCATGGAATAATTCACCAGATTGCTTACATTTATCTGTATGAAAGAGTAAAGGACATAAATGTGCTGTTATGTGAATACATAGAGTTGCTGGTCATAGTTAAATTTTCTCTAGCAAGACTGCTACTCAGCTACCATTCCCAAAGGCTATGAGAAGTAACATATAGCCTTCCTTGCCTAGTTAATAATAACTGGTACACCCATTCTTTTGGGCCATCTGTTCAAGTCCTGAGACAATGATGTATTACAACATTTTTGTGTGCCTCTTAACCCTTGTCAGGTGTTTGTGGGAGAGGTCTGAGAAGGGGGGCCTGAGAACAGGTATGTTATAAACCAAAGTACTTTATTAATCTGCCTCAAGATTTGGATCAGTTTTGTGGCTTGGGGACCAGGGAGAAAGAGGTTAATTGGAACAGTGTTATAGCTTTAAGGGCAGAAAAGGAGCCTGTAAGTCTGCTGGAATCCTGACTGGTAGTCTGGTTGGTGGGTGAAGGGAGTGGTTGGTGCATCTGCTGGTAGGTCCTGCCAGGAAGGGGATCTAGAGAGCCATGGTATGTCAAGAGAAATAGCCTGCCTAACAGGGAGTCATGCGCAGCTGTAGCTAGAGAAGGGGGTTGGGCAAGAGGAAGTTGAAAGAGAGATCTAGTGGCGTGTGGGGGAACATATACTACAATTTGAGAGAGGAGTAGAGACCGAGAGTGTGAGAAAGAATGTAAAATAAAGAGGGGAGGAAGGGTGTGCTCATGGACAGAGAATTTGAGACAGGAGTAGATGCACCCTGGGGCCAGAAGAAACCAAAGAGAGCAGAGGTTGTGGCAGAAGGGCTTATTTGCCCTTTGGGGCAGTGGGCTGGTCAGTTGAAGGTGGTCCGTGGGGGGTAGAGATCTAAGGGGCCAGGTTGCCTGGGTCACCCTCTGTTGAGAGGCATGACAAGGCCTTCTGAAACCTCTCAGTTTGGAAGGGAAAAGGGAAGTTCAGAGACTGACAACCCTCAGATGGGCATGATAGGTTCTCACCTTGGCTAGTAGGACTAGACCCCTGAGGAAAGCACTAGCCAAGCATTCAAGAAGCTCCACATAACTGCTCCTTAGGTGAATCCAGGGGCTCTGGCAATTTCCCCACAGACTGAGCATGTCTATGCTATGTCCAGGTGAGATGTAGCCCGAGTTGATGCACTGATGGAGAAAACTGATGCCATACACACAGGAAGCAAGAGATCCTGGGAAATGGATAGTTCAATGTGTGCTCAAGTGGCTTTGCTGCCTCAAGGAGTCAACTATGTCATGTAATAGTTCCTGGAGGTGCTGGCCTTCCTAACATAGTTTCGTGGTTCCCTGGTACTCTGTAGTTACAGATTATGCTAAACAAAATTTGTCAGGTTGTCATAGTGGCTTCTTGATTAAGGCAATCACAACATTGAGCCCCAGTAATAATTTTTGTAAGCACTCACCTTTGGCCACTGAGTCATCCTTCTAGCCACCAGTAAGAATTTTCATTGCTGTAAAAGATGGAGAAGATAAATGACCTGACATAGGAACTCTTCATTACACTTGATCTTAGCCAAAAGGCTGAGAAGGCACTGACACAGGAGCTCTTGAGCTTCAGTCAAACCCTATGAGGGCCATGATGATTGTCTGAGGGTCTAGGGGTTCTGGAGCCTGGCTAAGGTGATGGTATTTGGCAGGATGGAAGGGGGTAGTGATGAGTGGTGTCTGTGGGAATCCTGTGAGATGTAAATGTGGCTTCTCTGCAGGAATTTCTGCAGGCCAGTGTGATACACCCCTCACCATTCATCCAGTGGCCTGCCAATTGCCCCTGCTCTGGACAGGAAAACAAAAACTTTGAAAGATGACACTGCTGTGTCAAATGATATGAGTAGCTGGCAGAACTCATGACCTTCCCAGGCTCCATCATGTTGCATAGGGGTTCTTGTGATAGGTCTCAATATCTAGCCTGGAAAGCCATATACTAAGATTCTCCCACCTTCGAACCTAGGCTGCCACACTACCAGTAACATTTTGGACAGGCGAAGGCTTTTTGCTCTCTGGTACCTTGGAACCCCCATCCTCACAGTTACACCAAGGACAAGGTAGAGTAAAGCAGGGTAAAGATATGAAAAGCTTGACCCTGGGATGCATTCTTCCTAGTGCTAGCTCAGCCAGAAAAATCCTACAGTCTTTCTGTTTGATCCTGTCCCAGTGGAACGGTGAAACTTTCCTGTGCAAGGGTGAACACAGGTCCTCAGTTCCATTGTCCTCCCCTTGTGTTCTCTATTCCTTCTAGAACCTGCACTGAGGCAGACCTGATGCTAACCCTTCCCACTCCCCAGTTACTGCATAGATAGAAGTTAATCCCTTCAAGGAGAAAAAACTTGTTAGGACAAAATACGCGTCTCAGGAAGAGAAAGCCATCATCACGTAGAGGATACAATGTATGAAAATAATTCTCTCAGGTCCTAGAGTTTTACTAATTGAAAACATTTTATTTCTGGCAAGATACAGAACATAATTAGGTTGTCAAACAGGACACTTTTTTGAAGGTGGATAGTGGCCTCATATCCAGATGCATGTACCTTCAGTGGCCTATGCTGGTAAGGTCTACTCAGAGATACAGGCTCTGTGGGCAGCAACGCCTGAGTGCTGTGTTGCTCTGTTTACCCTATACATTGTAGGATTGTTGTAGCCCTTGATGCTTGTGTTGTGATCATAGGCCATTCCTCTCTGGATTCTGGTGTGTTCTTGATCACAGGTTCTCTGGGTAAAGCCTGGTGGCTGGATGTATTTTTTCTTCCTGTACTGGAAAGAGTGGTTACGGAACATGGAGCTGGTGGTGTATGCACAGTCCATTCGTCTCTTGGCTCTGGTTAGTTCTGGGTGGCAGACTGTCTTGGCATCTGAGTGTTGAATGTCTTTGTTACCCATGTACTGGAATGGACATGTGTGGGCCTTGGGGCTGGTGTAGTTCCCACAGCCCATTACTCTCTTGACTCTAGTTTGTTCCGAGTCATAGGGTTTCTGTGCATCAAAGCCTGGTGTCTGGATGTCTTTGCGTTCCCTGTACTTGAAAGGATGGTCATGGAATATGGAGCTGGTGTTGCATGCAGAGTCCATTGCTGTCTTGGTTCTGGTTTGTTCTGAGTCATGGGTTTTCTTTACATCAAAGCTTGATGGCTGAAAATGCTTGCTCCCTTTGTACTGGTTAGGATGGTCATGGCATTTGGGGATGGTGTGGCAACTATAGCCTGTTTCTCTTTTGACTCCGTTTTGCTCTGGGTTACAGAGGCCCTTGTGAAACTGGAAAGAGTTACCTAGCAGTGTTTTCTGTGGTTGCACTTTTTTGCTTTGTAGTTCTGATGGGCTGTTTGCATGAGGCCCCAGCCTGTTCACCAGTATTTGAACAACAACACTCATGAGTGAATGTGCTTCAGCCATCACACTATCTATGAGCATTTGTCTTGTGGCTAGCTTCAAGTTCTGACCAGTAACAGGGGAGGAGTTGACATTCTTCAGAGAATCCTCCTGCCCATCAGGTTTGTTAACAGGGCTTAGATAGTGCAGAATGTTCTTCATTCTTTTCATTAAGAATCTTTCTGGAGGAGCCTGTTCCTTCCCTGGCAGGAGTGGAGAGGACTTGCTCTCAACAGTGTTTATTTCCCTCATCTGAGTTGGGGGACTCAGGCTACCATCAATGGAGGACCTCTCTAATCCCACTCTTCCTTCCTGTCTTCCTTCTACCGATCTCTTATAGCTCTGCTCCTCTTCATTAGGACTTAATATTTTGTCGTGATTCTTTACTGGAACTCGAGCCTCAGTGACCATGGGCTCTTGAAACTCCAGACTGTGATCTCCATGCACAAAACAGTCAAAGTGGCCCTCAGATTTTGCCATGATGGTGTTGAACGCACTCTGGTAGTTGGGATGAAAGTCCTGTGCTGGTAGGTTGCTTGTGGCAGGGAGCATGACACTATGGTATTCTGGAAGGATGCCAGTAACCCATTCCTGAGGCTGTTGATCCTGCCCCTCACTCCCCATCTGTTCTCTCACACCTGGATGTCCCAAGAGCTGTGGAGCAGATGTTGTAGAAGGGGAAGGGATCTTACTTGTCCCTAGAGATCCTGACCACCTCAGATTGATGTTCATGTTTTGTCCATCTGCCCACAAGCCAGGCCCCAGGGCCACCTTCCATGCAGCAGCTTCCTTCCGCTTTGCCTCCACTGGCTGCTCTAAGTGTTTCATCATTGCTCGATGTGAGCTTTCTTTGATCTCCATAACTGTCCCACTACAACTGGGACCTTCTAAGGCCACATTCCCATGGCCCTCCCATGGCCCATTCCTGGCCACTGCAGGTGTTACTGTTGGCTGCAGGCTACCTCTCCCAGTCCCCATGGTAGTCTTGTTCTCTTGGCTTCTTCCCTGAAGACAGGATGTGTATGCCTGGGTGGTCAGATGGTCTTTCTGGACAGGAGGCTGGGCCTCTGAGAGCCCACAGCTATGAATAGGTAGGGTTCCTCTTGTCTCCTGAAGCTGTGAAGGAGTGCAGGCAGGGAGAAGGCTCTGCTGTGAAGTAGTATGAACACGGAGAGGACTCTGCAGCCTTGTAATAGACACTGACCCTAATGTCTTCCCTTCCGGACCTGTTTCATGCAGTTTTTCCAGTAACAGAACAACCTTGGTATAGTAGCTAGCACTAGAGACACAAGCAGCTGAAGATGGATTTGTAGCGTAGGGAAGGGATGAGTGTGGCACTGCCTTCAGGTTGGGAACTACTGGTTCAGAGACCTGTAGGTATGAACCCCCCTTGAGCCTTACTTTATACTTTATATCTATTTCCAGGTTCAGCCGAGACCATGGGTCAAGGAAAGAAAGCTCCTGGGAAGTGTTCAGATGTGGTGGCCGACCTTTCCAGAGTGTTAGATTCTTGGGTTCTTCATGGCTTTTTGGCTTGGGATTAGCATGGCTCCAAGAATTGCCAGGGAGGATGGAGTGTGACTCTATTTTATGGATCCTCCTGGGATACATGAAAGTAGGTTGTCTTTGGGCTTTCTGGTATTCCTTGAGACTAGAGGCTAAAGCCTTCCTCCATTTCAGTCGCTTCTGCAAGTGCTGATTGTCAGTTGGCAGGGCCTCCTGTGCTGTCTGCTGTGAGGCAGGGCATGTGATAACATGGGCCTGAATCTGGTGGAAAAAGGGAGGTGTTTGCTTTAGGGGAGAGAATGCCAGATGAGTTTGGGTCTGTGCCTCAACCACACTTGACATGTTTTCTTTCCTATACAGCAAGGGCTGGAACAGGGGAGTCTGTGGAGGTCCTTGATCCTGATGCTGAGCTGGGAAGATGGTACCGACTTTGCTGAATTGAACAGATTTGGGCTGTACAGAGGAAGAGCTGCTAGAGAGCCATGTAGTAGTCTCTATGTGTTCCTTGAGCAGAGAGGACATATTCCAGAAAATGTGGTTACATTTCTGATCAATATGCTCTAGCAAGGCTATGCGCAAACACAGCTGTTGAGAGGGGGGGAGCTGCTGGCCTTTCCTTTTGGTGTTACAAAAGTGTTGTCCAGTGGTGTCCATCATGGAGCTTTCACTGTGTCTGAAGAAGACAGGAGAAATGAGCATTAGCTAGAAGCAGAGGCGGGTAGGGTTGGTGTAGAGCAGGAACCTCTTTCCAACCACCCTTCCTTTGTTTTCATTACAGACCTTCCTTACTAATCCACCCAGCAGGGCTGTGTTCTGATTCCACCCCACCTCTAATCTCTTCCCCCCACTCATGGAAAACCCTAAGCCTTAAAGTCTAATTCTAGGTCCTCATAGGAAGAACATCACAGGGATTGGGCAAGTTCCTTTACGTTGGCTGAAGTAGAGATGGTTTCCAAGTCTTCTCCATGTTGTCGCCACCTCTCCAACCTGCAAATGAAATCTGTGTTAAGGAGGAAATAGAGAATTCTGGGATATTGACAGGAGGGTGAGTAGCATAGGTCTTAGAGGAGAACCAGATGACTCTGGAACCCAAGCACAACTGTGCAAGTCCAAAGAACAGTGAAAGTTAGCATGTGAAACAGAAAATAAAGAAAGGTTCCCTGACAGGATCCTTATACTTCCACCAGCCTCTGAGGTTTCCCCATACCACCTTGTAAGGGGTGAAGGACCCATCATCTAAAAGAGCAATTGGTTTTAAGAAAGTACAACAACTTGTTTTTAGGTGGCTTGGGAAGTCTCCATTCTTGCCCAAGGATCATGGCTCCCTCTATATCATTCCCTCTGGGCAGTATAACCTCTGACCAATCACAGCCTCATTCCTCAAATAGAAACTCAGAAGTACTCTAATTCTGATTATTCTCCAGAAGATTCCTTCCTTAGGTTGTACAATTCACCTCCTCAGATACATAACTCATCTCTCAGGGTGGAGGAGATGAAGTCACCTCTGGGGAGGAAGGAAAGCTCCTACCTTTTACAGTCCTGCTCCTGTCCCTGGTCTTCCTCGGCTTCCTCTTTGCCACCTGACAGAAAAAGTAGAAGAAACAATGAAAAGAACTTGCAGGCTCATTTTCTCTTACCTCTCCCTGGACATGCAACTTACTGTCCATGTTTCTTGTTAGTATGATTTCTACATTTATCAGAAAGCTCTGAGTACTTTTCTTTCCTTTCACTCATTTGTAAAATGGACAGAACTATGTTCTTGGTTCCTCTTGGAAAACACAAGGGGTATTTAAGTTGTCAGACCCACTGTGGATATCCTGCCAGGGTTCCTCTGTGCAGCAGCCACAGACTCGGCCTCTGAATAACCAGGTGAGATTTTGTGTCCTGAGGCAAAAGCTGCTCCAGCTTCTGATCTGATGCCCTTAGTCTCAGCACAAATCTCAGACCATCCCAACACAGAGAATATCATGTGCATCAAAAGAGGACAGATGAACCAACATTCAGAGCCAATTCTTCACCAGGAGTCCCTAACTGTCTTATGGATCCAGCCCTAGCTCACTGAGCAGAGGAATTTCTGTTCGGCGCTCCTGTACTCCGCACAGAGCATCTGAGAGCTCCAGGTAGATGCCTTGTTGCCAACTGTCATGGCTGCTCTGCCTGTCAATTGCCAGGAGAATGAAGCTCTGTTCTTTTCTGATATTTTCCCCATCTGTCTTTGTACTTGATTATTAAAAGTGAAGTATCAAGAGTGAAAAACAGAGAGAACTCTCCTTTATTGTTTTTAGCCAGACTTTCCTCACCTCTTTCCTGGTACTTGTTCTTGGATTTGGTGACATTGAGTAATTCTGTAGGAGAAGGATTAGGAGAAGTAAGAGTCCCACTCCACACGCAATGGCAATGACCACGCCCATTGTCAAGGTTGTGGAGCTGTGACTCATCCACCTGTAAATGATGCTTTTCAGATGATTATCCATCTTCTGAATGGCAATGCTGCTCTCAGGTAACTGAGCCTTGGGAAGGCAGTTAGGGACTTGTCAGTAGGGCCCAGGCCTGGATCACAAAGCGGTGGTCTCATCACAAAGGACTCCTACAGGAGGGTGCACACCACTGCCAATCCCAAGCCTCTAGCCCAGCAGGTCTTGCTGCCTCCTGGAACTTCATTGTTGCATCCAACCCGGCCTGTTTGTAGATTATTATTCCATTTCCTATTACTTCCTCCTTAGCCTCAGACCTTTGCTCATCCCTGGATGATGCCTGCTTCGCAGGGATGGTCAATCTCTTGTCTGCTGCTCCAACTTCCCACATGGTACTCCTTTTCTCTCACACTTAATTTGCTGTGATACTTTTGAATACAACTTAAGAAATTGATTTATTTTTTGCTATCGGCATCCAGAAAGTAAAAGGTATATCAGCTTATACTTTGAATTTTTCTGATAATCATTGACCTTGAGTATTTTCTCATGCATTTTGCCCATTAGAAAGTCTCTTTTCAAGAAATACCTACTCAACTCTTAGTCAATTTTTGTGTGTGTTTGCATGTTTGACATGTAAAGTTATGTGTGTTCCACAGTGTGCATTAGGTGGTCAGAAGACAATCTTAGGGCATTGGTACTTTCCTTCTACCTTTTTGTTTTGTTTTTGAAGGTAGGGTTTTGATTTATCCCAGATTGACCTGAAATAATTCATTATGTAGTCTCAGGCTGGCCTTGAACTCACAGCAATCATCCTACTGAGAGGGGAGTAAAGTTAGGGTGACTGGAGCCCTGGAAGTAAGAAAGTGTGCACTTGCTAGAAATCCAAGATGATATGATGTCTTATCTCTTGCCTTGTTCCCTAGACCTGTTTTTTCACAGTCAGGACCCCTCCTAGGAAGGAGGTCTTTCCCAGGATTTAAATACTGTGATTAATTAAGTTCAGCTCCCAGAATTTTGTGTCAGGCCGATTCTCTTCCAGAGATAGCCTCTAGCCCTAACCAATGAGCTGTCCCTCTGGTTCACCTGAGCCAGAAGACAGCCCACCACTACAAGGTCGTAAATACCTCTGCAAGGGGAGGGGAGGTTCTGTGATCACTTGGGAATTTCCAGCTATTGGTGAGCTTTCCTCTTTGCTGGGCCTGGCTGGCTTGGCCCAGGCCCAGCCTGGAGGACCCTCATCCCTTACTCTCCACATGGCTTCTTTATCCCCTCCAACTCCCCATGTGGCAGGAGTGCCTTAAAATTTGTCCCTTTTTTCACTTTTTTTTTTTCCAGGCCCTTGTGGTATCTCTAGCCATGTGGGTGTCCTTCTTTGGCTCTGCACTTCCCTCAATAAATATAATAATTTAGTAGTTATCATTCTCAAACTTTTTTCATTCAATTCGTTGATTAAATTAGAAATAAGGCTAGGGTTTGGACCCCTAACACAATTACAGTTAGTGACCACCAAGGGACAGTATTGAGAAGGAAAATTATGGTAATTATGTTGTGGGAGAAAGTGGGAAGTATGTTTTCCAGCTGTGAGCATGGCATGGGGCATTTCTACTGCTTCTCTCCACTTGCCTGAAAACTGGCTTGCTTGCTCTTCTTGCTGGAGGCTAAAATCACTACTTTTGACTGAGGTGAGGGGAATGAGTGGTGCATGGCATTGGTGGTAGGTGGTGGCCAGGAAGGCAGACAGGTTTACCTGTGGACTGTAATCCTCGGTCACCTACCCACTGTCTCACATTGGCTTCTCTGGCTTTGGCCCTTTCCACCCTGCTGGGATTGTCTGCTCTATTGCAATGCTCACTACTGCCTGAGGCCAAACTGGGGTGGTGCCAGGCAGGGCTCTTTCATAAAGGGGACAACTTTTGAAGGGAGATGCTCTTGGCAATGCTGAACTCCTTGGAGCTTGGCAGCTTGTTCTGCTGAGCTGAGGAGGAGGGGGTCTCATGGCCTGGATGTTAAGAAACCAGGAATTGCTTCTAAGATTTTTCCCCTTGCCTGTGGAGGATGGGAGAATGGAGCTCTGACTCCTGCTCGGGGCTCCTCTTCTCCAGTGGCACTGGCCTCTGCCTGGTTCAGTTGGAGATTTGAGATCTCACCTCTGGAATGGAGCAAGCCTCCAGAGTGAGGCTGTGGGTCTCTGACACACCTAGGCATGTGGCTGGGTTTCTTCAACAGGCTGGGTCCCACCACAAGCCTCCTTCCCACATGGAGCTGAGGTCTGAGGCTGTGTCAGCTGGGCGAGGGAGGTAACCATGCTGTCTCTCTGGAAACACATGACACCACGGGAAAGACACGCCTGATGGTCTGGCTAACTGCCATGATTTTCTGCCAAAGTGCTCTATGACAAATATACCTTTGCATAATGGTAAATCATTTATTCATACAGGTATTACAAAAAGTAAAATGAGCTAGGCCATTCCCACTCTAACATCAGAGTCTGACCATCCTACCTTGAGATTATTGAGATAAGATGTCCAATTCTTACCAAAGCAGTTTCTGAGAGAAAGCATACAGATTGCAGAAGAGATAGAAAGCTTTCATTCTGGATTCCTGGTGTTAGGAAGCAGTGCTGGAAGCTGGAGTAATAACATCATGTTTATGGCATGATACTATATCCAGCTACTCACAGACTCATGGAAGAAGCAAGTATTCTACAAAGTGTATGAAATAGTGGGTAGAAGGGGTGGGAGGAGAGGTTATTTCTGGGTAGAGAAGGGATTATCCTGAGGGGCAGCTGGGTGGTTCGAGAACCCATCAAGGGAGTCTCACTGTCTGGGGTGACAAGTGACATCCCAGATATGCAGGTCAAAAAAACGCAGAGTAGAAACCACTGTGGTTTGCTGTCCATGACTGTCTAAAATGAACGTGGGGATACCAGAGGATTACTATCGATATATGTTATTCTATTTTAGATGAAATGAACATTTTAATTAAAATGTTTAATTAGACAAAGTAACCTATTAAAAATAAACTACTGGAGCTGGGCGTGGTGGCGCATGCCTTTAATCCCAGCACTCAGGAGGCAGAGGTAGGAGGATTGCTGAGAGTTTGAGGCCACCCTGAGACTACACAGTGAATTCCAGGTCAGCCTGAGCTGGAGTGAGACCTTACCTTGAAAAGTCAAAAACAAAACAAAAATAAACTACTGGAGAAATGGCTTAGTGGTTAATGCACTTGCCTATGAGGCCTAAGGACCCACAAACCACTCCCCAGAACCCATGTAAGCCAGATGCACAAGGTGGCACAAGGTGGTGCAGGCATCTGGTGTTCGATGGCAGTGGCTAGAAGCCCTGGTGCATCACCTCTCTCTCTCTCGTTCTCTCATAACAAATAAATTAATTAATTTAAAAAACCCTCTAAATTCAGGAGCAAAGGCAGGCTATTTTGAGAGAAATGTGAGTATGGAATCAAAGGCCAGCAGCAAATAAGTGCTGAGCAATGTGGCCAGGGGGAGAGTAAGCTTTAAAACTGTTCAGAATATTGGCAAATATTTGGTCCAATTCCTAGAAATCTCACAAATAAGCACAGAGCAACTATCCAAACCGTGAACAGATGCTTTTGCTGGTCTAGGAGGATACTCACAAAAAGAGTCACAACCCAAACAGTGTAGAGTTGTGTGGTGCATCCCCTCTTTCCTTCTGCTCCCTTAAGGAGGTGGAGCCCAGGAAATCCAGATCAGGCATCAAGGCACACCGAAGGATATCTACCAGGGCTAAGCGTGGAAACAGAGCTTAAACCACAAAACTTAGAAGAGGAATGGGAGCTCTGGCCAGAAATCAAACTTGGGGAAGAGAAGGGTATTGGACCACAGGGGCAAGGGAGAGGCAGACTTGAAGGAGCAAAAGAGGTTTTCACCACACAGCCTAGCCAAAGGGAAGAACCTATCAGAAGGTGAGGAAGAAACAAGCATATGGACAGCATGACAAAAAGCCTGGGAAGGCAGGTGTCTGACCTCAGGCCCAGAAGAGCTAGCAGATCTCCCAAAGACATGCTTTCAAAAGTCAGCACTAGAGGTAAGATTTCCTCCTGATGGCCCAGGCAGAGTATAGACCCCGAGAAGGGCCAATCTTCACTGGGTGGAGTGGCTCCTGAAGCTTGGTGTCATCCTGTTGGTGCTCATAAGAGGTCAGGGCCTGGCCCAGATGTACGTTGTGGAGATCCAGGTACGTCTGTATGTCTGGGTCTGGTGATGACGACCTGGAAGAGTGGCTGGATCCAGATGTGCTATTGCAAGCATGAGACACTGGAGGAGTGGCCCATCTGTGGCAATCATAGCCTGCCTGAGTGTCTTGGCCCCAGAGACCAGGACTGGACCTAGGTGCACTGCTTAGAAGACCAGGCACTGGAGGAGTGACCCTTAGACAAGGATCATCACAAAAGTAGGGTTAGCCCTGGCCCAGTGCACTGAACACCAGGGTCTGGCAGAATGGAGTGGCTTGGGAAATCAGAACCTGAAGTTGATGATGTTGGAGGGCATCCTGGCATGGTGGTGCCTTTGCAGAGGGCAGGCTTTAAGGATGCACAACTGCACAGAAAGCCAAGGACAACATTTTCTGATGGCCCCACTTTCCCACAGGATGTCAGCTCAGGAAGACAGTGAACTGCAGATGCCCCATGACTGGGCTGCTTCTGGGTTGTGTACTCAATTGGGTGATCCAGGGTCGTTCGGAGGTTGTTTTACTTAATCTTGGCTCCCTGGCTTTAGGCACACACATACAGGGTCAGCGTGGGGTCCGCAGCTACCCTGGAGGTCAGAGCCCTGCTCCTCAGGCATGGATACCACTGAGGGTGGTATGAAGTTTTCACCAACCATGGCAGTAGCAGCAGAACCTCCATTCCTGAGGTGCTGCTTCTGGTGGTGCTACCAGACACAAATGTGAAGCTCCAGGATGTGTTGACCAGAGCAACAGGATCGTAACTGTCAGTGCCACAAATGTCTCCAGGTGCTAGGTTGTTCTTCTTCAGCCCCCAGGCATCTCACCATGTCAGCACCTCTGTTCCTTCTCCAGGGCTGGAGAAGGCCAGAATATTGACTTCTTGGTCAGAGATAAAAAGGAGGCTGCTGAGGTGCCTGAGTAGAGTTGGGGCTTTTAGAATAGAAGGGTGGGTGGAGCTGATCAAATCTGTCTCTGACTGGGCAGCTGGACTGCGGTAGTTTGAATGTATGTCCCCCCAGGAGACTTGAACTGTCTATATTTTATTCTTCTAGTTAAAGATGAAATTGACCCTCTGCATCTGGGGTGACTTGGTCCCTGGATGCCTTAGATTCCAGAATCTGTAAGTGGTCAAGTTCCTTAGGTAAAGTACATAGTATCTGCTTATAAACTACTGATATCTTTCCTGCATCCTTTCCAAATCATCCCTAGATGACTTGTAATTCCCAAAACAATGTAAATGCTACACAGCTACTTGTTATACTGTTCTGTTGATGAAACAATGACAAGAAATAGCATTTTTAGTGCACACACACACACATTTTTTTTTTCAAGTTATTTTCAACTGGAGCATGGGATTGTGAAACTCACAGACACTGAAGGATTATTGCATTTTCATGTAAAAATATTTGATTTCAAAGTAATACATTATTATATAAAATAAAAAAGCTTGAAAACCCATTCTGATATTATTGTAATAATCAATATCAAGAAAACAAGATCTGAAACTTATTTTTTAATAAGTATATACATTGCATGGACATCTAATGTGTTGGTACCATCATTTCCTTCTTTTCTTCCTGCATTCCACTGGAGGCCTTCCTCAGTGGGATTGCTGGTGTTCTCCATGGACTGTAGGTTATGAGTTGTTACAACAATAGTTAATCATTGTGTATATGGGTGGGAACATTGCCTCTGTATATCCCTCCCAAAGTGTAGCTCTTAGAATCATTCCACCCCCTCTCCTGCAAAATTCCCTGAACCATGGTAGATGTGTTTTAAGTCTACTTTAGTGTTGAGCACTAAAAGAACTTTAAAATTTTTTTATTGATAACTTCCATAATTGTATACAATAAACCTTGGTAATTCCCTCTCCCAGCCACTTCCTTCTTCACAACTGCATTCTCCATCATATACCCTCCCCCTCTCAATCAGTCTGTTTTGTTTTGATGCCATCATCTTTTCTGGAGGAATGTGTTGTAAGGAGTCCTACCCTTCTTTTGGCTCTTACATTCTTGCTGCCACCTCTTCCACAATGGACCTGAACATGGGAAGGTATGATAGAGATGTTTCAGGGCTTAGCACTCCTCTGTCACTCCTTCTCAGCACTATGGCATCTTCTGAGTCATCCCAAGGTCACTGCCATCTGAAAAGAGAAGCTTCTCTAACCAAAAGTGAGAGTAGTGTTAATATATAGGTATGAACATCAAGAGAAGTATTTACTGGGCAGTTTGGTGAGCATAGTATATACATTTACCCAGACAGCAGCAGACATTACACTCCTAGTGCTCATGACTACCCCTATTGTAGGTTTTCAGTACCAGGCATGTATTCCCTCCCATGGAGCAGGCCTCCAGTCCAATTAGAGAGTGGTTGGTTTCTCCCATAACAGACATACCACTACTTCACCAGTTGCCTCATTTGGCCTGGTTGGTCAAATTTAAGGTTTGCAGTGTCCACTGTTGTTTATATCCACTGGTAATTTCTCTCTCCCCCATGGAATTGCATGCAGTGTAGCTTTTTCCAGCTTTCTGTCAGCTGGTCTACACAGAGGAGGTTTTAAGCTCAGCTCCAGCAGGATTTCTCAGTAACCTTGCAGCCCAAGCATGTGAATTCATCAGCAATAGGGTCTTACCATCTATTCCTGGTGGGAAACCAAGAGCCTTGGCAATGACCTATAATGTTTTGGGGGTATCAGGGACCTCCCTGTTCAACAACTCACTGGGGAGGTATCCTATCCTTGACACTGAACATTTTCTAGCAACAATTTATGGCTTCTGGATGCACCATTGTCCAAAAAAGTAAGTTTTCATATGACCTGTTCATACCCTCTTAGATTTTGATTAACCCTCTTCTCATCAATCTCTTCTCATGACATAACTTATATAACTACACTAGTTTTTTAGAAATCTTTCCTCATTGTGTCAATATTTAACTTGAGTCTCCAGTAAGTCCTGATATATTAGATGACATTTATTACCAATTAATTTGTTTATTTACATGGGAATCTCTCATTAATTACTAGTACAAACATCCCTGGCCTGTTTTATAAGTGGAGATGCTTCATAGGGTTAACAGGAAGGAGTAAGTGGACACAAGTGTACCTAGATCAGGACTCCTGCAATAATGGGTTGGGAGGTGCACATGTCCGCTTCTCCATCTCACCCTTTATTTTAGAACTACATGCTTTGTTGTTTACTTAACATAACACAAACTTTGCAAATCATCTCATCCTGAGAACAAAAACGTCCTTATCTTCTGCAATGAATCTTCCTGAATTTTCAAAAGTTTCCCAAGTACAATGTCTTATACAGAATCCTAAATAGAGCCAGACATGGTAGAACATGCCTATGATCTCACTACTTGGGATGCTGAGGCAGGATGATCTGGAATTCAAGGTTAATCTGGGCTACATAATGAAGCCCTATCTCAAAACAAAACAAAACAAAACAAAACAAAACAAAACAAAACAAAACAAAACAAAACAAAATAAAACAAAACAAAATACACTGCAAAATCTTAAACAGGCTGTGGCTTTGGTTGCTCTGCATCACATGGCTGCTCTATGGCACATCTTCTAACTTTTTTAAAAAGTATTTTCTTTTTGTAGTCCAGCCAACTAAAAGCTGGAAAAAGCTGCACTGTATGTGGTCTTATGGGAGACAGAAGTCATCAGTGGTGAAAACAGGACACTGGAAACCTCAAGTTTGGCCAGACAGGCCAAATGTCTGAATGAGTGCAATAGTGGCATGTCTGCTCTGGGGGAAACCAACAGCTCTCTAATTGGACTGAAGGCCCGCTCTATGGGAGGGAATACTTGCCAGGTACTGAAAACCTAATCAAAAGCCTATAGCAGGAGAGGTCATGAGCCTTAAGGGTATAAAGCCTGCTCTTGTCAGGATAAATGCATATATTACTCTCACCAAATTGCCCTGAAATCACTACACTTAATGTTCATATTCATATATTAATGTTACTCTCACTTCTGGTTAGAGAAGCTTCTCTTTTCAGATGGTGATGACCACTGGGATGGCCCAAAAGGCAACATAGTGCTGAGAAGAAGGGATGGAAGAGTGTCCAGCACTGAAATATCTCACACCCTCCAAGGATCAGGATCCATTGTGGAAGGGGTAGTAGAAAGAATGTAAGAGTCAAAGGAAGAATACCACTCCCTATATACAACTGTCCAGACAGAATTTGGTCTCTATATCCAAGATCTCACAGTGCCTAGCAATACCCACACAAGACCTTCATTATAGGAGAAAAAGATGATGACATCAAAATAAAAGAGAGACTAATGGGCAGAGGGAGGGATTATGATGGAGAGCAGAACTATGAAGGAGATATAGAAGTTGTCAACAAAGTATTTTCATATATATATATATATATATATATATATATATATATATATATGTAATAAAAAATATTTTAAGCTGGGCGTGGTGGTGCATGCCTTTAATTCCAGCACTCGGGAGGCAGAGGTAGGAGGATTGCCATGAGTTCAAGGCCACCCTGAGATGACAGAGTTAATTCCATGTCAGCCTGGACCAAAGTGAGACCCTACCTCAAAAAACCAAAAAAAAAAAAAAAAAGTATTTTATTTATTTATTTGAGAGGGAGAATGGGGTGTACTAGGGCCTCCAGCCATTCCAAACAAACTCCAGACACATGTGCCACCTTGTGCATCTGACTTATATGGGTACTGTGGAATCAAACCTGGGTTCTTAGGCTTCTCAGGCAAATGCCTTAACTGCTAAGCAATCTTCCTGTCCCCATCTTTTAAATTTTATTTTGAAAGAACTTTAGATATACAGAACAATTGCAAAAGAGGATAGTGAAGTTCCATATGGCTCCTAAAATAAATTATTTATTTACTTATTTTGCAAGGGGAGGGGGTGGGTAATAAGCACCCCAGGGCCTCTAGCTGCTGCAAATGAACTCCAGATGCACATGTCATTGAGTACCTCTGGCTTTACATGGCTACTGGAGAATAGAACCTGGGTTATTTGGCTTTGCAGGAAAGTTTCTTAACCACAGGGCCATTTCTCCAGCCCCATATATATATTTTTTAAATTAGCTTTCCCATTGATACTTTGACCAAATTTAAGGAATTAGGCTAGGTGTGACGGCACAAGCCTTTAATCCCAGCAGAGGTAGGAGATTACCATGAATTCGAGGCCACCCTGAGACTACATAGTTAATTCTAGGTTAGCCTGCACTAGAGTGAGACCCTACCTCAAAAAAACCAAAACCAAAAACAAAAACAAAAATTTAAGACGTTAACACTAAGATGCTATTATTTTTTATTATGAAGTAAAAAGTATATATAGTATAGTAGGTAACAATGTTTTTTGTGAAACATCTTAATTTTATTTATTTGAGAGAGAAAGAGAGAAAGGAGAGAGAAGAAATAGGGAGAAAGAGAGAGAGAGAGAACAGGTGTACCCAGGGCTTCCAACCACTGGACATGAACTCCAGACATATGTGCAACCTTGTGCATCTGATTTAAGTGGATCCTGGGGAGTGGAACCTGGGTCCTTTGGGTTTATAGGTGTGATAGTTAAGTTTGTGTCAACTTGATCTGTTTAGGAATCCACACACATTCTTCATAAGCTTCCAGGAAGGATTAACTGAAGGCAGAATCCTTCCTCCAGGGTAAGCCCTTCCCCCAGAGTGGGTGGTTCCTTTATCAAAAGAAGCTCTGGTAAGAAAGGTAGTCTCCTGCTCTCCCACCTGCCTGCGGGGTGCTGCTTGTTGCTTTCCAGTGTGGACTGAAGACCAGCGTCTCTCCAGGATACCTCCAGGCCTTCAGTGCCCAGCTGGGACTTCTGAGGCCTCCAGCAGCCTTGTAGACTGAGCAGCTATCAGGTTCCTTGACCCTCAGGCCTGTAATCTGTTGTTGTTGAACTGTTGTAAACTAATCCTATAAATTCCCTTTAAATATAATTCATTCTATTGGTTCTCTTCCTCTAGAGAATTCTGACTACTACAACAGGCAAGCACCTTAACTTCTTCGCCATTTATTTAGCTCTTGTAACAATGATTTCATACATATGCATGCATTGTAGAAAAGCTATACCAAACCAATTAGCATATATGTTCATATGCTTTTAAGAAAAATATTTTATTTATTTGAGAGAGAGAGAGAGAGAATGGGTTTCCAGGTTCTCTAGACGCTACAAGCAAATCCGAGACACCTGCATCACTCTGTGCATTTGGCTTTATGGGGGTATTAGGGATTCAAACCTGAGTCCTTTCACTTTTGGTAATGCTGGCAAACACCTTAAGTCCTAAGTGATCTCTCCAGCTCATTTTTTCTTCTTTCTTTATATTCACTGTATTTACTTGGGGTGGGGGAGAAAGAGGCAGATAGAGAGAATGGGCACACAAGGGCCTCTAGCTACTGTAACTGAACTCCAGATGCATGTGCCAACTTGTGCATCTGGCTTAATGTGGGTACTGGGGAATTGAACCTGGGTCCTTTGGCTTTTCTGGCAAGTGCCTAAACTACTAACCCAACTCCCCAGCCCAAACATTTTTTTGTGTGTGTGAAGAGGACACAAAGCTCTCAAGATACACAGAAAGCAATGCTGCCCAGGATCCAAGAGGGACAAGGAGAAGAGAAAGCTTGCCTAGGGATAGGGGAGGCAAGAATGAAACCCAGATTTTTTTTTTTTTGTTATTGTTTGTTTCTGTCAGATGAGATGGTGCAAGACCAGGCAGAAGAGTGAACCTGTGAGAGGTAAGTCCTGTCATTCTTCCCCAGAGGGGACTTCATCACCCTTGGCCCTGAGGGATGAGGCATGATTCTGAAGGTGACTGATGCAGAACCAGGGATATGTCTCAGGTTCTAAGCCTGGAATGTGGCTGTGATTGGTTACAGGTAGGTGTTGCCCATTGAGAGTCATAGGAAGGGAGTGGAGCCATGCTCCCTCAACATAGATGAGAGCCTCCATACCCAGCTATGATCAGGTTGTTTTACTTCCCTGAGACACATCCTCTTTGAATTCACCAGTTCTACCCTAGCCACACACACAGAATTGGGAAGGCCATGGGGATACAGGGAAATGGAGCACCTTGTAAGTGACAAAGTGCTGCCCCACCTTGGTCTTTGCTATCAATGCTTGGGCATGTGGCCTTGAAGACTGACTAGTGAGCTCCATCATTTATTTCACCATGGCTCCTACCAAGGAACATTCCATTCAGTCTCCTGATCCCATGTGAGACCTCAGGTCCCATCTCTCCCCACTATCACCCAGTCTCCATTTCTAGCTGGTAGAGCTGACAAGAGAAAGTGATGGAGACTCCAGTTACACTTCTGCAAAGGTGAGAAGTTGCCACTGCTCTTGGTGTCCTTGTTACTGCTACTGCCCTTTGTGCCACTGTCCAGGACTCGGGGTGGACTCGGGAGGGGAAGTCGGTCCCTTGGGGTAGGGAGAGAGCACAGAGCTGAAAGTACTGTGCAGTGCGGGCATGGTAAAATCAGGGTACAGGGCAGTGGTATGGCTGTGGGTCTCAGGATCCCATCCCTGCCTACCTCCTGGTCCATCTGCTCCCTGGCTGCAATTTGTTCCTGCTGTCTCCTGCAGCATGTTAGAGAAACTCAGTGGTAGCTACAGCTTTAACCAGCTCATAAGAGGAGATGTGCCAGGTGAAACACTCAAATAAGCTTCTGCTACACTCCATCACCAACCTAGGGAGCCTGGGAGGGTGCTTTTGCTGGCACCGTGTACCCCCTGGCTTCTCTGACTCATCTGACCAAGGCCCTGCTGCCCAACGCCTCTATGTTGTCATGGGGCCTGGTGACTTCCCCAGATTCACGTGGGTTACAGTCATCCCAGAGGGCCTCTCAGGCAATAGAGCCTTGGATCCCTGAGGTACACCATTCACACCAGCCACATGTAGGTTCTTCTTCCCTATCTCACCCTCCTGATCCTGTGGCCTGCTCACCATTCTTGCCAGATTCACAAAGTGATTCAGTGGCCTTGTCAGTGGAGGCCACCCCACAGGGCTGCTCTCCCGTCCTAGCTACCAAGGACTTTGGTCACTCAAGTCGCCCTATCTCGGGCCCCTCTTGGGGACAGATGGGTTCCAGGGCTCAATGCCTCTCTAGCTCATCACATGGTGAATCCCCACCAGAGTCTCCTTCTCTGAACCCTCCAGACTCGACAGACCTCATACATGTTCAGAGAGAAGCTGAAGGTCCCTCTTTCATCAACCTGGAGGTGCAAATCCTGCTGGAGATACTGATTAGCAAGAGAGCTGAACTGAAAACTTTAACAGGGAAAGAAAACAAACATTCAGAGGATGCCTTATTTTCTCTGAGGACTATGTTCCCATCACTGGTCAGTGAGCAGAACACCAGCATCTCACAGCCCTTTCAGAACAGAAATGGAAAACCCAAACAGTGAGAAAAGTAGCCAACATGTACAATGCAGCACATCAAGAAGGCCAGAAATACTCTAGTTAGGGAATAATTCATGCAAGGATGTGTGCACAAGCCTGGAAGGCTCTGCATCTAAGGTTCTAGAGTCCATTCCTGAGGCAGAGCCAGAAAGGGGCCAGATGAGTTCCTCAAGAAGTGACTCAGGAAGTGCTTCCTCAGTGGGGCCAGGGAAAAAGCATCTAGAAGGCATCCTCAAAGTCCACTGAAGTAGGATGCTGGGGCACTGTTCCTCTGGGCTTTCTACCAGCCATTCTTTGGCCCTTCATGAAACACCAGATATAGGCATGGAAACTGGGAATGAACCACCTGGACATAGTCTGGTTACCTGGAAAATCACCTTCCAACAGTTTCCCTTTCTACATCCTGGCACTCAGCAGGCACTGGAGGCGCACGTTAGGAGACTTCTGGTGAGGCACAGGTGGGGCCTACCCCTCAAGGTCCTCAAGACCGTAGGACTCCTCACTTTAAAAAAGGCTCCTGCCTCCTCGTGTTCAGAGCCTGAATATCCTTCTCTGGCTACTGTGGACTCTAGAGCCAGCTCCATTGCCAAAGTGGCCAGTTTCTTAGAAGAAATTCCTCAGCAAGATCCAGAAATGGCTGGGAATTGGCAGCTCCCACCATGCAGTATCCTATGAATGTGACTTCACTCAAAGCCCTGAAAGGGTCCACAAGTGATGACAATTTGAGGACCTCCAAGGTTCCTCCACCTGCCCAAGAAGGCAGCCTGCAACCTTGTAGGTAGAACCTGGCACAGTGATACAGCCCTCGGGTCTAGGATTGGCATGCAAAAGCCAAGTCCACATCGAGTCATAGGCAGAAATAAGACAGAGAAAATTCAATTTCTCTGCTATGACCTGTCAATATGGGAGGTTAATGTGGCACCTCAAATATCAAGGACCAAAAATCCCAAGGAGCTGGCAAAGGCTAAGGAGAAGGAAGAGCCCTCAGACTGTGCACTGAATCTGGGAGTCAGAGAGATGGCAAATTCCCAAACCAACCCTCAGAGTCTGGGGAACTTAGCATCTCTGGAAACCAGCAAAATCCCACACCCCTCTAGAATTTCTATTTCCCAGAATCCAGGAGACTCAGGCCTGAACACACCTCAGCACTCAACCACTGGTGTCATGATAAAAGATTGCAGCACTGGTAAGCTCCTTCAAGACTGTGCCCCTCAGGAGCCACTTGCAGACATCATGGCTTCTCAGGCCTCTCTGTCCACCTCACAAAGCATATCTAGTAGTAACAGGTCAGTTTTCCAGGAGAGCTGCTGCGCTTACCCATCAGAGGAAGGGAGCAGACCACAGATCCACAAATTCCAGGGCCCATGGACCAACAGCATATTTGGCACAATTGATGAGAGCGAGAGCAGTAGGAGACCCAAAGCAGGACAGCAGGAAGGAAGGCTCATAGAATCAAGGCCCCCCCAACCTGCATGCAGAGCACCCCTACCCAGCTCAGAGATGTTAATGCCGTGAAGAAGAGACAGGCTCCTGCCACAAGGTCCTTTGGGGACAAAATAAAAAACTTGATTGTGATGATTCTCCCCAGTAGAGGCAAAGCTCAGGCATATTCCATGCAAAAGGTCCCAATCCCATCAGTCCCTGCCCAAAGCCTAAGGTCAGGCATGAGGAGAAAATTCCAGCACAATCAGCAGGTGGAAGCTCAGCAACTCATGACCTCTGTAGGGCAGATCTTAGAGGAAAAAAAATGGGCATTTACCATGGGCAGTCTCCACCAAAGAAAAATTTACACAGAGAAGAAACTCAGGCTCCAGTGCGTAGACATGCTTCCCACCACAGGAGTACGTCTTCAAAACAAAGAAGCATGAAAGAAGATATGGGCTCTTGTCACCAAGCCAACCCCAAGGGACACAGCCATGTTTTTAGAAACAAGGAGGTGAGACACAGTGAAAATCGTCAGATCCAGGAGTTCAGAGAGCCTGGGACCTCAGCCAGTCCCTATCAGCATGGGGTACAGGTGGTAGGTGCTTCAGGGCACCATGTTCACTGTCCTAGACATTGTTATCTTTGGAGAAGTATGTTATCTGGTCAACCACATGCTTCTCACCTCTGTTCATGGAAACCTCCCCAAGGACATGCTGTGTTCCTTCAGAAGTAAACTTTCAATAAGCTGCTTTTCCCCATGCAAACACATTCTTTATATGTTAATGACTCATTTTTCCAAGATGTTACTGCTTCCTTTCAGTATGTTTTCTCTTTGGAGGTAGTTTTCTGTTTTTGCTGTGCTGTGGACTAGCAAGCACTGCTGCAACTCGTTTACCTCGGTGCAACTTCTGGAGGGAATGGGGCTCAAAGGGAAGGGACAGTGCCATTGGAACTGACACACTCAAGTATTCTCTATTCCACAGTAAATGTTCATCATTCCAGCATTAAATTCAAGTGACAGAAAGACTTTATCATTTTTCTGGATGAGCCAAGCCTACACCACACCCTAGCAAATGGCTCAACCTGTCCTTGTCCTGTTTACCTCCACCCTGACCTTTGTGCAGCTGTGGGATGGGTGTGCAGAGACACCAAAGGCTAACGTGCCTGCACATGTCACAAAGTGGGTTCAGATATGTTGGGAATAGGGGAGTGTCCCTGAGTTCAACGGGGAGGAATCTTGACCCCTAGATTCCCTATGGAGGAATATAGCACACCTCCCCTAGGTCACCTAGTTTTCCTTAGAGATGCTGGGAAGATGAGCCCTGTAGCACCAATTAGCCTGTATCACACAGAACAGTTGCCTTCCCCCATCTCTGCCTTCAGCTCACTCTAGAGCAGGGGTCAGCATGGAACTGGCAGCGTTGCACAAGTGTGGCTGACGAATGGCTGCTGAATATTCCATGACACGACCCCTGTTCACTCATGATCCTTCTGGGCTCAGTGTATGTACAGACACCATCAAACTGTGGGCATGGTGGACTAAAGTACAGGTGGAAAATTAAAAACATTGGAGCCAAGGCAGGAGGCCATGTGATCTATGGATACCAAAGAGTTTGCCATGGACATGATGGTCCTTCACTCCCAGTCTACACTGCTGGCCTGCAGTGATAAGAGCTCATGACCTCTCCTCAGCCTGTCCACCATGGCCTCCAGAAACCCTATTAGCTCAACAACAGAGGAAGCATGGAGGATAAATTTCCTAATACTATTTCTACTATCCCTGATTGCCATACCCCTTGAATTCCAGGGAATTAGGAAGAAATGCAGGTATAGGAATTCTGAATGGAGGGTCTAGCCTGGACAGATACACACACACATACACACACACACACACACACACACACACACACACACACATATACTCCAAACACCATTTCCAGGGCAGAGGGGCTCACCAATGTGATCTAGGGGATACCTGGGGTCCCATAGCAAGTTATTCCAGGTCTCCAGGCCTTGCTTGCCCACAAGACCAGCAGAGGAACAGGCCATCACTGAAGACTAGTACACACAGGGGAATGTCCTATCAAAATTGCAGGTGCTTACTAACTCACTGAGAAATCCAGGAAAGGTCCTTTTTGGGCCCCACTGTGTTCTAGCCCAGGTTTCCTTGTCCCAGGCCCTGTCCTCTTAGGAAGTAGGTAAGGACAAGTAGAGAAAGATACAAATCCTCCAGAATGTTCACACTGTGCCTCAGAGAGGGCAAATGGCAGGTTTCAGTGGCCTGATTCATTCAGGGTGGGTATCCTTGTGCTAGAAAGTGCTACTGAGGCGAGTGGAAGAATCTACACACTTTTCCTGAGGCAAGCCCAGCATCAGTAGATGATGACAGCAGCCTTCCAAGTACACTTGCAGCCAGAATGGAGCTAGGACCCTGAGGCTGGAATGGATCCTGGAGGCAGGTTCTGGGTGGCAAAGATTTGGACATAGGTTCCAGAGGTCCTGAGGATACAAGGGCCAGAAATAGCAGTATTTATGGACCAGCCAGAACTTGGAGGAAGCAAGTTTCTATGCTCTCTGACCCTATTGCTCCTCCCATCTAGTAGCAAGTCTATTGGCCTCGGGAACTCAACAAAGACTTCCTGAGAGATCCCATTATTGGACCCTCCCACAAAGATCTTTATCAAGTCTTTGATGACATAGTCCCACACTGAGATACCTCAGAATCCCTCTAAAGAGACTATCCCCAAAACTCTCATAGCTCACAATGCAGAGACCTCCAGACATTATTACATAGAGACTTCCACAAATACTCCCCATTTTCCCCCACAAAGACCTGTACATTTTTTGTCCCTGACAATCCACATTGAGAACCCCAACGTTCTTCCCAAAGGGACTACCGGAACTCCCATAGAGACCCACACAGATTTTCAAGAACCCCACTGAAATCCCCACAGAAATCTCTACAGTCCTTAAAAGAAATACACACTGAGTGACCTCTCAAAGTTTCTCCCAAAGATCTAACCAGAGGTCTTCACAAACCTCCCCCACCTACAGATACACAGATATCCACAGAGAATCACTTAGAGATCCCCATAGAGATCTTTATAGCCCCTCATAGGAATCCGTCTAAACTCCCAAATTTCCTCCCAGAGAGCCTCCCAGAGACCTTTAGACATTCATCCACACAGAGATTTTCAGAAATGCACACAGACATCTACAGAAGAGACATGCACACAAGAGACCCATATACAATCTTCTACAGAGACCCCCCCCATAGACCTTCCACAGAGAGTCATACACATACCTACACTGAAACACTGGCAGACATCATACAGAGAACCACCCCCCCTCCCGCCCAAGACTTCTGACTGAGATAGTATAGAAATATTCTACAACACACAAAAATAACAGACTGCAGAGTACTTGGAGATCTCAGAGACTCAACACAGAAACCTCTGACAAATATACACTAATGGAGACTTCAGAGACCTCTCAAGCCTAATATATAGATCTCCCACAGTAGCCTCTTGGTGTCAATAGTGCTCATTAGCACTCCCTCACAGTGAGGGAGGGAGCCTTATCACTTTGGCTACCAGACCTCCCAGATACCTCAGACTCCAACAAAGACTTCATACAGCAACCCCTGAAAGATGACCACAAATAGACCTCCCATCAAGACAGTACAGAGACTTTCACTGACATACGGAACTCGCAGAAACTTTCTAGAGACCTCACACATCATCCTTTAGAGAACTCCCTAAAAGAGACCACTACACAGAGCATGCAGAGACCTTATACAGAGATGGCTGCAGAGATACACATGGAATGACTTCATAGAACTCCCATAGGACATATGTGGCCCTACAACAACCTCTCATAGATTTTGTAGACTTACAAGTATTTTCTGCTTGTAACTCAACCAGAAGATGTGAAACTTGACCTGTTAAGTCCTAACATGGAGACAGATTTCTCACAGCCACCTCACACAGCTCTCCACTCAGCCTTATAGAAACATTGCAATCACCCCAAAAGATTTTCTCCTATAGGAAATACCCATGGAGACAATGTAGAGATACCTCACAAAGGATCTTTACACAGAAATCTCATCTTGCTCCAATACCCTACCCAGAAAAGCCACAGAAACCTTACAGAATTTCCATGGATACTTCTCTCAAATATCCACATCCATCCTTAGTTACTTATATCAATAGCTGGGCCAACCCAGAACTCTGAGGCAGACAACATGGCCCCACCATATAGGATTTGTTCTGTTAGCTAGGGCTAATGCGTAAGAATTCTTTTTCTGTGTAATTCCTGAGAACAACACTACAGATTCCATGTGTAAATCTGCAAAATTATTTTTCCACAGGTTTTTCAATAGCTTTAGCCTCTAATACATGGTGGAGAGAATAAAAAATTTTGAGCACAAATAAAATGTCTGCCTCTGTGAGAGAAAGTATGTTATTCAATTTTAGTTGTTATCTATTCCACTGGTATTGACATACTGTTTTTTTTTTTTTTTTCGTTGTGCTTTTTCAAGGGTCTAGCTCCAGCCTAAGTGGACCTGGAATTCACTATGTAGTCTCAGGATGGCCTTAAATTCCTCCTGATCCTCCTACATCTGCCTCCTGAGTGCTTGGATTATAGGTGCATGCCTCCAATACCAGACTTTGTTTAGTGTTTTTGCTTTTTATTTCAGTGAGGACAAGACATGAACTGAAGATAGATTTAATTTAATACTTTAAAACAATAAAGACCTATAACAAATGGGTTCTAGGAATGCAATGAACCTCAAATCAGGCACCTGGACTCAGTCATCTGTAGGAACATATTCTAGTATGCTAGGAGATGGAGGGACTGTCTTAGCCTCCCACATCTGGAGCTGATCAATTAGTACATTATTCTAGCCATTCCCACACACATACAGAATAGGTGAGAATGCTTTATGAAGTTATAATGTCTGAAGTGAGAAAGTAGAAGAGAAGAAAACCATTTTTCACTACCAACATTGCTAAGTGTCTGCACATTTCTCCTGTCCTTCCCTCCTCTCTTGCATACACATACACACATATACATGAATATAACAGTTTGAGAAACTGCTGCATGCCAGGCTCTACAGTAAATGTAAGAATATAGTAGTGATTTCAAAGAGAAGTAATACTCTACTTTCATAAAATACCATCTAGGAACAGAAACACAAACAACCTCACTGTTGTAAAACTATAGCTACAACTCAAGACCATAGCAACTGCCTTCAGCAAAACTCTTTTCAGAATATCTTTGAGACTTCAGCCTGAGCCCTTTCACACCTCAGAACAGCATGTTACAGGTGAATCCTGGAGTGCATCATAGTATGCTGGGGAGATGGAAGCAATCTGTACATCTGGGGGAAAAAAAAGCACATTGGCAGGTGAAGTCCAAAAATGAGAGAGAGAGAGATTGAGAGACCCCAGGGAACCTACAGAGTACCCACCTCATCAATAACTCTGTATCTTCTTGAAACCCTCAATTTTGTCCCTGGCCTCCTCCCTGCTTAGAAAGACCAATGTTCCTGCCTCTCCCTTACAGTCCCTTAGGGTCTGGTCCTAATGGCTTCTTTTGTCTCGCTCTATCTGCCCCCTTTCCACTGCACACTAGTCACGGCTTTCCCCCCAAGCACTCTGTATGTTCTTCTGAAAACCATGCTCGGGGATCCTGTGCTTGGAATGCCCTTTATCACCATGCCTTAAGGGCTCCTTTGCTCCTCAATGTTTCCTCCCCAAGTGTCCATCCAAAGACCTTCCTGTGGACCTCTGGTGGGCTGGCCCTGTTGCTCTTCCCAGCTTGACCCTTGCCTGGCCTCTTGCTCAACACAGTGTTTGTGTGTTTATTCATTGTCACCCCACTAGTTGGTCACAGGAAGCTGTATCCCCAATCATGCTCTTGCAATGTATCTGGAAACACTTAATGAGCAGGCATGAACAATTCCATGGAAGCAGGATCTTTAAACCAGAGATTTTCCCACAATTGTCCTTAGAAAATAAAGCCTGTCTCACAGCTTCTGTCTCTGGCCCAGAACCCTTCTATACTAGCCTGGGCTGGTATTGGCCCTGAAAATAAGAGGGACACATCTCCAGTAGCAGGTTTGGAGGGGCCCCTGGCAGCACTGCCTTTCCCATATGACCCTTGTCATCTTGTAGGGAGAGTAAGGAGGAAAGTGCTGGCCTTAGGGTGAGCACTATCATATCTGTGCTGTGCATATGGACAAAGAGAAGCTGAAGAGAGAGAGCTGTAGTCCTTTGGCTTTTAGCTTCGACAGTATTATGATTTAAGAAAACACAAGAGAAATTAATAATAGGTATTCATCCATTCCTAATTCTAATTCTTTTCAGTTGACTCAGCATAGGAATTGAAAGAAATCTAGTTACTTGTCACTTGCTTGCTTGAATGGGACATAAACATTGTTAAGGATAAAACTCTAGAAAGATATGTCTCTATAAAATGGCGTGTTGACCTCAAGAGACTGAAGCATTACACATGCCATTTAAGGCATGGCTTATTCGGTGTTTGAGCTCAGATTACATTCCAGGCTCTGGTGGGAGAACTATTTTCCACAAAATATTGCTAAGTATCAGATAGGCTGGAAGGTGCCCTTTCTATTGGTGTGAGAGAGAAAACTGGGTCTTTATTCACATGCAGGGAAGGTAGGGGCTGAGGAACATCCCAACGCTGAGGGCTATAAAGGCCTTGTCAACACCTGGCTTCAATATCATTCAGCTCTCTAGTGACTGAAGAGTGCAGAGGGGGATGCTTGAGAAGCTAAGCTCCTGGATAGTCAGGAGCAACGAGGAAGCCTGCAAAGAGAGGACATAGCCTGATGTTGGGAGCTATGAACCAAACCTTGGCCATGTTAACAGAGACTGCCATATAGCAAGTTAAGTTTTTACTTCCTCACCTAATACTCCACTACCAGAAACAAAGACTGTCATATAGCAAGTTAACTTTCTACTTCCTCACCTAATATTTAACTACCAGAAAGAATGGGATCGTACACCTGGCTAAACACTCCCCCATCCTGCCGGTAGCTGATGAAGAAACAAAGGCATTGCAATTTAACCAGTAACTCTGTGATCTTTGCCCTAACTATGTCCCCTTCCCCATACAACTCCTTGCTCTGACCATATCCCCTTCCCCCTAAAACCCTATATAAACCTACATGTAAGAATAAACTCTCGAGGCCGTGACAATCACCTAGCATGGTCTCCTTCTTGTGTATGTTTGCCTTCTTTCGCCCAGGTTAGCTTCTCCTCGAGTCCTTGTTCAACTCCCCACTGGCCAGGGCAGCCTCCAACTTCAACAGGCCAGTTACCACTTTCAAATCTATCCTTGAAAAATGGCTACAACAGAGACGTTTAAAGCCTGACAATATAATTTCTTCCTTTTGATTTGTATCTTGAATTAAAGTTGGTGCTTATAGTCCTTATAGGAGAACAATTATGTAATTGATGGAAGTAGCACTCACAGTCCATGGGGTAGGGTACTTTATGACTAATAAGGAGATATCAAAGGCCTTCATGTGGTTTTAGACTGACATGCTGACTAGGGATACATTTTGCATGTGTGACATCTGTGTCTAGAAATGAAGCTCAAAAGCCAAGATGTTCCCTCCGGGTGTGGTAGCGCACACCTTTAATCCCAGCACTTGGGAGGCAGAGGTAGGACGATTGCTGTGAGTTAGAGGCCACCCTGAGACTCCATAGTGAATTCCAGGTCAGCCTGGGCTACACTGAGACCCTACCTCGAAAAAGCAAAAAAAAGAAAAGAAAAAAAAAAAAAGCCAAGATGTTCCCTATCACATGTTATAAAATATCATCAGTTACACTAAACCTGGGCCTATAAATGTGTGTGTGCCATGAACAGTAAAAGAAATCAGCAACTACATCCATCGCACAGCAACAGAAAATAGAATTGTGTGCATGCATGGGGCTAACTGCTACTGCTTCCCTGTGCCTGTTGAGAATGTACCTGAAAGCACACATTTAAAAAATATTCTAGTTTATTTGAGAGCATGAGCATGCTTGTGCCAGGGCCTTTTGGTTGCAGCACACAAACCCCATGCACATGTACCACATTGTTCGTCTGGCTCTATGTAGGTACTGGAAAATTGAACCTGCATTGGCAGACCTTGTAAGCAAGCACTTTTAACCACTGAGCCATCTTCCCAACCCACAGAAGCATTCCTTTTTTGTGATCACACAAGAACATTTAGAAACACATTAAAAATCCAGTGATCTTTGCAAAGTTTAATGCTTTTTATGATTAATATGCAGGTCATCAGACTCATGTCACACAGTTGTGCATTTGTAGTGTACCAAAATTTTGTACTATAAAGAAAATTCTCCTTGCTTTTAAATATGCTCAAATTATGCAGCCATTATTCAAACAAAACTATAAAATGCTAGTTGTTTACATTAGCTAACTCAAGATTGAACTAACAAGCAAGACATTTCAAAATTTCTGATTCAATGTTCAGAGAAAAGGGAAGGAAGCACAGCTGTAAGATGTCTAACTTCGGTTTTCTGCAGTGAACATCCCACTAGTACCAATATTTGCACTAGAACTGAGGCATAGAAGGCCCCCTTCTTTCCAGTTCAACATCCATCTACTATCAGGTGGTCTTCAGTCCTCTCCCCAAAGAGGCAGTTTCCCTCCAGGAGGGAGAAGGGAAGCTCACATGGCTCAGGAAGTAAAGGAAACTTACAATGCCCATTAAGCTCCCCAAATTTACAGATTCATAAAACTGCTTCCTAATGTTACACAAGCAGTAGCAATTGCTGGGGAAAGAGGACTCTTTGGCCAAGCTGCCTACAAGATGTGCAGGAGGGAGCTCAAGAGATGCACCTTGTGTGAGTCATTGCCCAAGCTGTACTTTCTGGTTATGCAGCTGACTTCGAATCACCCATCCGCCTGTAAGTAATCCCTCACCCATGCTCCTGTAAGTAACCCTAATAAATTCACTGGTACACTAAGCTCGTTGGGTGGAATTCTTTTGTCTGTCATATGTGTCTTATCTGGGGTGAATAGACATTTGCTCCGAAAAAGTCACACAATAGTACCTATTGATGCCTGTCTTGTTTTTAAAGTCATATGATTCCTTTTGATTAATATCTTGTTTTTATTTATTTGAGAGAGACATGCAGAACATAGAGGCAGAGAGAGAGAGAGAAATAAAATGGATACACCAGGACCTCTAGCCTCTGCACACAAACTCCAAACACATGCATCACTTTGTGCATCTGGTTTATGTGGGTCCTAGAGACTTGAGGTCCTTTGGCTTGGTAGGCAAGTACCTTAACCACAAAGCCGTCTCTCCAGCCCCTGATTAATATTCTAAAGAACATACTTTGTATGAGATGAAAAGTAACTATTTCTTTTCACTATGTTTTTGCCATCTTATTCCTTTTGCAGGCTGTTCGCCACATGCATCTCACTGTTAGAAATAAGTCTAGGGGGCTGGAGCGATTGTTTAATGGTTAAGGCACATGCCTGAAAAGCCTAAGGACCCAGGTTCAATTCTCCTGGTCTCACATAAGCCAGATGCACATGGCAGTGCATGAGTCTGTAGTTCATTTGCAGTGGCTACAGGTCCTGGCATGCCTATTTTCACTCTCTCCCCTATCCCTTTCTCTGTCTCTAATAAATAAAGAAGTAAAAATAAATCTTTAAAAAGATAAGTCTAGGGTTTTAGAACAACCACACAATCTAAAATATACTGTCAACACAAAATTTTACTTCAAGAGAAGGGTGTGCTGCCACAAAAAGTTCAGGCAAGCAAGCACAGCAACAGGAAATCTGTTGGAGTTTTAAATTCCTTAATGCAAAGTGAGGGTTCTGTGCCTTGCTCTGACTAGCTCTTCAGAACTCAGACTCACATAATTTCCTAAGACACAAAAGCAATGGATTTATCAAACAATAACTAAAGAAAAGGAGGATCTAGGTACCTCTTGTCAGGTACAAAGATGGAAGCTTTGCTTGAAAGCTTTGGATTGTTTTGGTCTCAAGGGCAGCTGATTTTCTTGGTCTCATGATTTGTCTAACCCTTCAAGTTTCAAAGACTATTGACTCAGGAGGGGCTTACTATATAATCTTGTCTATTTTCAGAACCAAGTTGATTTTTTTTTTATTTTTCATTTCTTTGGTTTTTCAAGGTAGGGTTTTACTCTAGTTCAGGCTGACCTGGAATTCACTAGGTAGTCTCAGAGTGGCCTCGAGAACTCATGGTGATCCTCCTACCTCTGCCTTCTGAGTACGAGGATTAAAGGCATGCACCACTACGCCCAGCTCAGAGCCAAGCTTATTCTTAACTCTTACTCAGAAAAAACAATATGACTCATTTTCATATCCCTCATATTACGTCCTACCCCTCCATGGACGCAGATGCCACTGCTGACTGTCATGACTTACTTTCACCTAAATTACTTTGTGTTGTTTCCTAGTTTAGGATGATTCAAGAGAATGTGGGTAGCTGTGTAAATGGGTTTAATGGTTCTGTTTAGATTCATTTGACCAGCTCACTTCAAACCACTTATCAGCTGTGCCTGGGGCCTCTTTCCACACTACCCATATGACTCTTTGTCAGTCATTCTCACCACAGTTCATGTGCTGAATGCGGCCATTTACAATTGAAATACGAATTTTTCTATTGCTTTACTTTTCCTTTTTTGTAAAAAAGAATTTATTATTTATAAGCAAAGAGTGAGGGATAAAGAAAAGAGAGAAAGGGCTGGGCATGGTGGCTATGCCTTTAATCCCAGCACTCAGGAGGTAGAGATAGGAGGATTGCAGAGAGTTCAAGGCCACCCTGAGACTACCTAGTGAATTCCAGGTCAACGTGAGCTAGAGGGAGACCCTACCTCGAAAAACCAAAAAAAGAAAAGAAAAGAGAGAAAGGGAGAAAGGAAAGAGAGAGAAAGTATGGGTGTTCCAGGATCTCATGCCACTGCAAACAAATTCCAGATGCATGTACCACTTTGTGTATCTGGCTTTACTTGGGTACTGGGGAGTTGAACCTGGGCCATCAGCTTTGCAAGCAAGTGCCTTTAACCACTGAACAATCTCTCCAGCCTGCATTGCTTTGCTTTACATTATTTCTTTTTGGTTTTTTAAGGTAAGGTCTTGCTTTAGCCCAGGCTGACCTGGAATTCCCTTGATAGTCTCAGGGTGGCCGTGGACTCATAGCGCTCCTCCTACCTCTGCCTCCCAAATGCTAAGATTAAAGGCATGAACTATTATGCCCAGTTTACTTTACTGTCCCACCCCAGCACCACCAGGGAGGATTTCACTGTGGCCCAGGCTGACCTAGAATTCACTATGTAGTCTCAGAGTGGCTTCCAACTCACAGTGATCCTCCTACTTCTACCTTCCAAGTACTGGAATTAGAGGTGCGCACCACCATGTATAGCTACTTTTCTTTGTTATTCAGTGGATAAAATAGATTGAAAATCTGTCAGTGAATAGTGTAACACTAAGAAAGCAGGGAAGGCTGGCATACAGTGGACTTTATCTTAATGCAACTGTGTTGGGACACATCCAGGCCATGCACTCAGGAGACACTGTTACAGAGAGAAAAATGGGTGACCTCTGTGTCATGGGCCACTGCAAGCAAGAGGCATTCTGATTTGCAAAAGAGTAGCCTAGCATCTGGACCATCTCAGGAGAATGGTAGGAGGACACATACTGATGCTTTTCATGCTAGAGACTCCTTTAGTTTCCGTGATTCCCTTTATGCCTGACAATTATGAACTAAGGAAGATGTTATATCCCTGGAGAGTGAGTCTATGAATAAAGTCAGCTAGTCCATACCTGTATTGACTCTCCCATTCATCTGATAGGTATGCTATCTGCCTTAAAGTCATTGCAAATAAGGTGCTTTCAATCCTTATATCTGTTTAAATTAAATCTGGAGTGGTTTCAAAAGAGGTCTTTGAACTGAACACAAAGCTCTATCTATAAGGTCTATTTTTATTGTCAAAAATGTAAATGAAAATGCATTTATCTATTTTATCTGTTTTTTCATGAAAGAAGATGCAAAGATATATCCTGTGATCCTGTCTGCAGTTTAGGACAAGTTGGCAAGTCTATAGTTAAAGAATTTTGCAGTTTATTTCATTTTCTTTTAACTTTTTATTGACAACCTCCATACATATAGACATACATAGAGACTCCATACATATAGACTCTGATCATAATCCCCTCCCACAACCCTCCCTTATTCCCCTGCAGGATCCTTTCTCCACTGAATTCCTTCTTCTTTCTAACTAGCCTATCTTCTGTTTTTATGTCATTTTCCATTCTATTATGCAGGTCTTGGGTAAGTAATGTCAGCTTCTGTAAGGTCACAAATACTATAGCCAGAAAAGAAAAAAGAAAGAAAGAAAGAGGAAAGAAAAGGAAAGGAAAAGAAAAGAAAAGAAGAGTCCCAAGTGCTGGAATTAAGGACATGTGCCACCACACTTGAACTAACATTTTTATTCTTAGCATACATTCTTTCCAGCTTAGAATCTGAGGCATTTGCAATATGCTGTTTAACAGAGAATGTTTACCACATAAAGAAGCAGCAGATATAGAGGGTCAATTTTTTTGAGGAGCTCTCAGCCATCACATGGAAGAACCTGTTTCATGCAGATAGGGAGGATTCTGCAGAGAGGCAGAAGCTGAGTACTGGAAAAGAAGGAAATGAAAGAACTGTGAGTCCTTGAGAAGGCTTAAAGATGTGCTCAGCCCCCTAAAAAGAGTGAAAGTGTTTTACCATCTGGAGAGAGAGTGTATGTAGCCCACCATCTTGCTGTATCTACCATTGTATGGTCTGTCATTATTACTTTAGGCACACTGGCCACAGCTGTGAGAGAGACAAACTGTGTGCACCAAGTCTCTACAGTGAGAAAGACAAGGGAAGATTCTCCCTCTTTTCTGTTTAGTCTTGGGCCAACTCCTGTAAAAATATAAAGCTCTCCACAGGACATCCAGAATATTGTTGCCTTAACTTCTCATGTGGAGATGCGAATAAGCATCAAGGCACTCCAGAGAGGAACCAGTGACAGAACAAATAAATGATTCCGCCCAAGTTGAGCCTAGTGAATCAATGAGGTTATTGGGGTTATTTAGAGGAATTTCAATGAGGGGTTATTTAGAGGAGCATGGGTGACTCAAAGCTGGCTGCATCATCAAAAATCTCAGTCATGGGCTGGAGAGATGGCGTAGCGGTTAAGCGCTTGCCTGTGAAGCCTAAGGACCCCGGTTCGAGGCTATTCCTCAGGACCCACGTTAGCCAGATGCACAAGGGGGTGCATGCACCTGGAGTTCGTTTGCAGTGGCTGGAAGCCCTGGCATGCCCATTCTCTCTCTCACTCTCTATCTGCCTCTTTCTCTCTCTGTCACTCTCAAATAAATAAATAAAAATCTTAAAAAAAAATCTCAATCACATGCTCAGTAGTTAAGGTGCTTGCCTGCAAAGCCTAAGGACCAGGGTTCAATTCCCCAGTACCCATGTAAAGCCAGATGTACAAAGTGGCACATGTATCCAGAGTTCATTTGTAGTAGCTAGAGGCCTTGGCATGCTCTCTCTCTTTCTCTCTCTCTTTTTCTCTTCCTCATTGGCTCTCTCCTCAAATAAATGAAATATATTTTTTTAAATTCAAAAACCCAGCTGGGTATGTTGGTGCACACCTTTAATCCCAGAACTTGAGAAGCAGAGGTAGGAGGATCGCTGTGAGTTCAAGGCCACCCTGAGACTACATAGTGAATTTCAGGTCAGCCTGGGCTAGAGTGAGACCCTATCTCGAAAAACAAAAGAAAAAGAAAAAAATGAAAAGAAAAGAAAGAAAGAAAAAGAAAAAGGTTTAGAGGTCAGGATGGATTTACAGTGTTGTAAAAAAAAAAGAAAAAGGAAAGGTATGAGTTTCTTTTTGTCTGTATTCACATCAGCATTTGTTATCTTGTCTTTTTGATAACAGATATCTAAATTGGGTAAAAGAGCAAGTAGTTGTAATTGTGATGTTTACTGGAGACTCATGTAGAACATGTTTTTATTATTATTATTATTTCATTTTTTTTTACTTATTTGAGAGCGACAGACAGAGAGGGAGAGGGGGAGAGAGAGAGAGAGAGAGAGAGAGGGAGGGAGGGAGAGAGAGAGAGGAAGAGAGAGAGAGAGAATGAGCATGCCAGGGCCTCCAGCCACTGCAAACGAACTCCAGACACGTGGGCCCCTTGTGCATCTGGCTAACGAGGGTCCTGGGGAATCGAGCCTCAAACCGAGGTCCTTAGGCTTCACAGGCAAGTGCTTAACCGCTAAGCCATCTCTCCAGCCCTATTATTTCATTTTTTAGAGAAAGAGAGAAAAAGAAACATAGAGAGAGAGAGAGAGAATGGGTGCTCCAGGGCCTCTCAGCTGCTGTGGATGAAATCCAGACACATGCGCCCCTTGTGTGCATGTGCGACATTGCATGAGTGCGTCACTTTTGCCTCTGGCTATACTTGGGACCTGGAGATTCTAACAAGTGTTCTTAGGCTTCTCAGGCTTAATTGCGAAGCCATCCAGCTCTAGAACATGTTTTCATATACTTGCTTGATGCTTCCTTCAAGAAACATCTACTTGATATTTTGCTCAGCTTTTAATCACATGATTTATTTTCATGTTTTAAATAAAAGCATGTTAGGGCTGGAGAGAGGTCTCAGCAGTTAAGGTGCTTGCCTGCAAAGCCTAACGAACCAAGTTTGAGTCTCTAGATTCTTTGTAAAGCCAGATGCACCAAGTGGCACATGTGTCTGGAGTTTGTTTGCAACAGCTGGAAGCCTATTCTGTCTGTCTTATATAATATATTGTCATATATATATATATATGCCTATACATATACATATACATATACATATACATATACATATACATATACATATATATGTGTGTGTGTGTGCCTGGAGAGATGGCTTAGAGGTTAAGGCTCTTGCCTGCAAAGCCTAAGGACCCGTGTTCAACTGTCCAGATCCCATGTAAGCCAAATATCCCATGTAAGGTGATGCAAGTGTGCAAGGTTGCACATGCACACAAGATGGCACACACATCTTCAATTGTTTGACTGCAGTGGCTGTAGGCCTTGGCGTGCCATTATTCTTCCTCCCTCCGTCTCTCTCCTCCTCTCTCTCTCTCTCTCTCTCGCACACACACAAAGCCCAGTCTGTTGGCCTCGCTTCAAAAAATTTTTTGGCTCATATGTGTGTGCATATGTACACATTGTCCATAGACATGCAGATATGCAAATATACACTTTCTCTTCAACTACTCATTGCATTAACTTTTATTTCTATTTCATGTTTGTCTTTCTTTTCTTTAACTTTTCATTTTCCGTGCTGGGAGGGAACCGTGGGGCGTGCACAAGCTCTCACACTGGTTCCACTGACACACCTGGCCCATTTTCTTTCACTTTGTGCCTCACTACAGGTCTCCCAGTTTCCTTTTCTCTTTCCAAATTTAATTTCTTCACTTTTCTTTCTTTTTAAACATTCATATCATTTTTATTATTCTTCTACATTATATATGCTTTTCATATTTTTTTCCTGTGGTTGTGGCCCAACTGTTTTTACTTAGTTTTTTAAAAAACTCTTGATTGACAGTTTTCATATGTGTACATAATGTATTGTGATTATAATCCTCTCTTGTTATCTTCTCTTGCAACTTACTTCACATTCCCATCCAAAGAACTTCTTTCCAACTAATTCTTCTTCTACTTTGATTTTTTTGGTTTTTTTTTGCCCTGCACCACCAATGATGGGATGTTGATGGATGCAACGCTGTGCAGGTCTTTATATGAAGTGACAGTCTTTGTGAGGTCATGAATGCAACAAGCACTTGATGTCAGGAAGGCAGCGTTCCAAAGCCCCATTCCAGGGATCTCACATTATTTCTGACCCTCACCTTCCATGTGGTTCCCCAAGACTTAGAGGGTGTGATATAGATGTCTAATGTAGCACTGAGCACTTACCAGTCATGTATTCTCAGTGTTTTGACAAGCCTTGAGTCTTCTCAGTAAATTCCAACTACAAAAAGAAGCTTCTTCGACAAAGGTGGCATAATCATAATTATTTACAGGAACATTTGTTGGGCACAACATGTACATTTAACCAAACAGTAGTAGCTTCCCTACCAGGACCTATGACTAGATTTTCAGTACCAGATATGAATTCCATACCATGGAGTGGGCCTCAATTCCAATGACTGAGAAGTTGGTTTGTCACACAACAGTCATGCCATTCTTGCACCAATGCACACATCTAGCCTTACTACTTGGTTGTGTAGTGTGTTGGATCCACTGCTGGGTAAATTCATTGATTACTTCCCCTCCCCCACCCCAAAGCAGGTACAGCACTTTCTAGCACTTTGACATCTCTCCAACAGGTAGGAATTTTCCAGCTCATTCTAGCTAGAATTCTCAGTGTCTTGCCACACAAGTATACTGTATCCTGGGCATTAGAGCCTTACCATCTAACTCTGTTAGGCAGCCAAGAGCATTAGCAGTAAGCTTGTGTGGCTTTGAGAATCTTCTGGGCCTCTCTGACCAACAACTTACTTGAAGGAATCCTCCACTTGGCCCTGAGATTTTCCTATTACAACCTCAGCCTTCTAGAGGCAGCATTACCACTCACACAGGATATTTCTGCTCAAAATCTTTTGTGAAATTATATTTTGGGGCTAGGTAGGTGGCTCAGTGATTAAAAGGGGCTTGCTTGCAAAGCCTGACAGTCTGAGTTAGATTTGCCAGTGTCCATGTAATGTCAGATGTACAAAGCGGCATATACATCTGGAGTGTTGTCGTGGCAAGAGGCCCTGGCATGCCCATTCTCTCCCTCCCCAACTTGAAAATAAGTAAATAAATACAAAAATTATATTCTAAATTAGCTATTAAAGGAACAGGTTTCTAAGCATACAAGGTCATCTTTCCTCTATGAACAACCCCATCACTCAGGAATGTCCATCAGGTACCTTGGACCTAGAAATGCTCAGGACTGTCTTAGCTCTCAAATGCAGCTGCCTCTTGTCTCCAGAGGCGTTTGCTGCAGTCAGCGCTTCATCACAATCAACTCCAGACAGCTCAATTCCTGTTACTCCTCCCTATGCCAATGCCTGCAGTGTGATTTGCCACCGTAGCAAGGAATCAATTGCTGTCCTGAAGCCTGATGCTGCATGTGACCGATTCTTCCAATTCCTATACCACACTCTGGTGCAGGGGCAGGACAGGACACTAAATACTGCTACTAGCAGAAGGAAAAGTCCCTGGTGCCCATGTGCAAGTGGGAAGACAACAATGCCATGCACAAGGAGGCCCACTCACGGGGCCTGGTATAAAAGCCCCTTCCTCTGGAACTTCTCCGTGCCATCTGGTGGGAAGGCTGCACATCACTCCTGCCATAAATGATGGGTCCGCTGCTTTGAAATAGAGGCAGGCCAAAAAGGGCTGTTTGTAGCTGTGAGCCAGCAAGCAAATTAAATGACAAACAAGATACAAAACAATGTTTACACGTTCTTTCATTGTGGAAGTAGGCTGGGAACTACACACTTTCAGCTCTGCTTGAGTGTGTGAAATAATGACAAAGAGACCAGAGTCACAGAAATGATAACCCATAAATCAAGGAAGGGGTGCCAGGGGAAGGCTCCCATAGATAGTGATGGAAGTAAAATTTCCAGAACATAGTATTTATACAATTTAGAATTAGGGGAAAAAAATACAAGGTAAAAGGTTTCCTGTACGAGCTGAGGGATTGATCCTTCTCTGGAACACTTCTTAGTATATCCATATTACTGATTAATGGGAAATTCTACCAACTAATTTATAGCCTAATTAGAGGCCCAGAACAACAAGGTTAAAAGGTTTTATTCATGCCCCCAGATAAAGAATGTGGCCAGTGTGTGCTGTCTGGGGAACCATGGAGTTGGTCATCAAAGAAGGAAGCCATAGATACTAACTTTTGGTTTAAGATGAATGACTCTTTATTATTTTCTCTTTCTTTGTTATATGCTAAAGTTAATTCTCTAACTTAGTCTTTAGGTTTCATATTAATCAGTGGTGATATTTGCAGTATTGGGCTGGAGATATAGCTCTGTGGTTAAGGCACTTATCTGTAATGCCTAAGGACCCTGGTTTGATTCCCCAGTGCCCACGTAGAGCCAGATGCACAAAGTGGCACATGCATCTAGAGTTCATTTGCAGTGGACTGGAGGCCCTGGCATGCTCATTCTCTGTGTTTCTCTTCTCTCCATCTCTCTATGCTTGCAAATAAAAAATGAAAATATTTTTAAAAATTGCAGTATCATTCAGCTTGCAATGGACAGTTGATATTTGGACCATGTCTCCCTATGAAGAGTGGGTGAGAGCTGGCTTCTGTATATCACCCACAAACAAAATCAAAGAATGATGTCTTTGTGGATAATTTCAAGCATGAGTAACAGGAACACATGGAAGAGGAGCAGCCAAAGGGGGGTTTCTTGGCAGCGCCTTCTGGCCTGCTGCCTCGGGGCTCCAGACCTTCCTCACTCAGCCCAAAGTCAAGGATCAGCTTTGACTTGGTTCCAGAATTTTTCACTACAAACAAACTCCAAACACTTGGGGTACTGGGGAATCAAACCCAGGCCATTAGGCTTTCTAAGCAAGCACCCTTAACTGCTAAGCCATCTCTTCAGCCTGATTCCAAAATATATGTAACATATTTAACCCTTGTTTTTTTCAGTGTTTTAAAAAAAATCTTGGCTTTTTAATTGAGAAATAGAGAGTATGAGCATTCCAGGACTTCTTGCCACTGCCAATGAACTCCAGATAGATATTCCACTTCGTGCATTTAGCTTTATGTAGGTACTGGAAAATTGAACCTAGACTGGTGGGTTTTATAAGCAAGTGCCTTTAACCACTGAGTCATCCCTCCAGCCCCTGTCCTCAGTGTTTTGATAATTTTCTCACATGTATTTTTATTATTCCTACTATTTTCCTAGATAACTATTCTTATGTTTTATTTTAGATACAGTCCTTTGTTTAGTATTGTCATGGTTTTCCATCTGCATAAAAATCTATGTCTATTAATTCATATATAATAATTAATATGTTACCATCTTGTAATGTTTCCTTAATGATAACAATAGCTTTCTCATTGGCTGTTTTGGGGTTTTCAAACATGTTAATATAATGTATCATCTATAAACAGACATAATTTACTGTATCATATTGTATTCAATGAAGCCTTAAATATAACATGGGAAACACCTGACTATGGTGCTGACATGTGACAGAATGGGGCCGGTGCCACCCTCTAATTTGTGCTCACTCTCAGGGTTTAAAAAATTTACCTTTCACCATCCTGCGTGCAGCTCTATGCCATGGTTGAGGTGGGCCTCACTACACAGGTGGGAAGTCTAAGGGAGGCACGTGTAGTGAGTGGCCACAGCTGAGGCCTGGGAGACGATGCTTCAAATGCCTGAGCCAGTTCTATTCCAGTCTACGCTTCACAGCATGACTGAGTGAATGACTGACCCCAGCACTGGGTGACTTCCTGCGGAGGGGAACAGGCCACCACCTGGTGGAAGTTAGAGTGCAGTGCACCTGAGTAGCGTCAGCACTAGGCATTCCAAAGGGAGGGGGTGTCCAAGTGTATACCAGGAGAATTTCACCAACTCAGTACACCACAATGAAACGTAGCTAGGAAAATAAAAACTCAGACCTAATCAGGCAGGAAGGTACTCATCCTCTCTCCTCAGCCTGAAAAAAGTTCATTTAATTATATCTCCTTCAAACTGCAGGTGGATAAAACATGACCTTTAAAATGCCAAATTTGGGCTGGAGAGATGGCTTAGCAGTTGGAGCACTTGCCTGTGAAGTCTAAGGAGCCAGATTCAATTTCTCAGTACCCACATAAGCCAGATGCATAAGGTGGCACATATGTCTGGAGTTCATTTGCAGTGGCTGGAGGCTCTGATGTGCCCAGTCTTTCTGTCTACCCTGCCTCCAAATAAATAAATAACAATATATTTTTTAAATGGCAAGTTTGCCAGGCATGGTGGTGCACACTTCTAATCCTAGTAATTGGGAGGCTAAGGTAGGAGGACAGCTGTGAGTGTGAGGCCAGCCTGAGACTACATAGCTAATTCTGGGTCAGCCAAGGCCAGAACGATACTCTACCTCAAAATCAAAACAAAAGACCTGTTTTTTTAGAACTTTAATATTTTATTTATTTGAGAGAAAGAAGAGGGCAGAGAGAAAGAATAGACATGCCATGTCCTCTAGCCACTGAAAATGAACTCCAGATGCTTGCACCTTGATCATGTAGCTTATGTAGGTACTGGGGAATTGAACCTGGGTCCTTAGGCTTTGTAAGCAAGTGCTTAACTGCTACACTATGTCTCGAACCCAAAAGCCAAGTTTTATGAGGTAAGAAGACTCTTTTTATAGGCAACATTCCCAAAAATCTTTTATTTTATTTTTATTTTTTATTAGTTATGTTCAAAGTGTGTATACAGCCATGTTGATACGATCGTTAACCTCCTCTCTGTCCTTCCCCCTCTGCAGGGATCCACCTCTTTGGGGAATATGGGTCGTGCATTGTGGGATTAGCCATCACGTATGGGTAAGAGGCAATGTCTCTGTACATAATGTCCCCACGTGTGGCTCTAACATTCTTTCCTCCCCCTCTTCCACAAATTTGCCTGAGTCATGTTTAGTTCATTCTAGGTCTGCTTCAGTGGTGAGGTCTTGGGAGCCTCTGTAACTCTGGATATCTGGTTTGGTAGGAGTTGAGTGTTCTCTGTGTCTATCTCCTTCACTCTTGTACTGGTATCAAGTTCACCAAGAAAACAGCACTCTTGCTCATTTCCCTAATTAATTTTAGTTTCAGCTGGAGCCCTTTTGAGGCGTGATGGGCTGGTTCTTTCCTTAGGATCTGCATCCATCTGAAAAAGAGAAGCAAATTCTTCATCAGAGAGTAAAGTTAGTGCCAGACAAATGGGATAACTATTGTTATTTTAGAGATTATTTTTAAAAATATATTTTATTTATTTATTTGACAGAGAGAGAATGGGCATGTGTTTGCCATTTGTATTTCTTTCTCTGAAAATTGCCTGTCCAGTTCTTTACCCCATGTTGTTGAGTGGGTTGTTTAAGTTTTTATTGCTTAGTTTTTTAGGTTCTTTGTAGATTCTAGAAATTAGAAATTAGGCCTCTGTCAGTTGGATAGCCAGCAAATATTTTCTCCCATTCTGTGGGTAATCTATTGGCTCTGCTTATTGTATGTTTGTCTGTGAAGAAACTTTTTAGCTTCATGAGATCCCAATGGTTGAGTGATTGTTTAAGTTCCTGAGCTACTGGGGTTTTGTTCAGAAAGTCTTTTCCCATTCCTATATTATGGAAAGTTCCTCCTATTGTTTTTCTTCCAGTAGTAGCTGGGTTTCTGGTCTTATATTAAGGTATTTGGTCCATTTGGACTTGACTTTTGTGCATGTCAAGGTGTGTGGAACATGTTTCCTGCATATGGTTATCCAGTTTGTCCAGCACCATTTGTTGAATATGCTGTCTTTTTTTCCAGCCTATATTGCTAGTGCCTTTGTCAAATATCAAGTAGCTGTAGTTACTTGACCCAAAGTCTGGGTCCTCAATTCTGTTCCATTGGTCTATACTCCTGTTTTTATGCCAGTTCCATGCTGTTTTTATTACTATGGCTTTGTAGTATATCTTTAGATCAGGTATGGTGATGCCTCCAGAGGTGTTTCTTTTGCTGAGGATATGCTTGGATATCTGAGGCCTTCTGCCTTTCTTTTTTTTTTTTTAACATTTTATTTACCTATTTTATTTATTTATTTGAGACAGAGAGAGGGAGATAGAGGAAGAATGAGTGAGAATGGGTGTCCCAGGGCCTCCAGCCACTGTAAATGAACTCCAGACACATATGCCCCCTTGTGAATCTGGCTTATGGACCTGTAGAATTGAACATGAGTCCTTGGGCTTGCAGGCATATACCTTAACCACTAAGCCATCTCTCCAGCCCACCATCTGCCTTTCTATATGAATTTTGAGATAATTTTTTCTATCTCTGTACCAAAAACTTGTTTCCTTTTGTTTTTGTGGTTTTATGAGTTAAAGTCTCACTCTAGCCCAGGCTGACCTGGAGATCACTCTATAGTCCCAGGATGTCCTTAAACTCACAGCAATCCTCCTATCTCTGCCTCTAGAGTTCTGGGATTAAAGGTGTGCACCACCATACCTGGCTTTCCCCAAAAATCTTTTTTTTTGTTGTTTGTTTTTTTGTTTTTTGAGGTAGGGTCTCATTCTGGTCCAGGCTGACCTGGAATTAACTGTGTAGTCTCAGGGTGGCCTCAAACTCACAGCAACCTCCTAGCCCTGCCTTCCTAGTGCTGAGATTGAAGGTGTGCGACACCACGCCCAGCCCAAAATCTTTTAACTTGAATGTGTAGTATCTACGTGTAATCAGGAGAGGAGATTCTTCTGTACTAATCTCCTTTGAAAGTGTGTACATATACATTCCAATATCCTCTAAGAAGCAAGCATGGCAAGTTTCAATGAATGAATGTAGAGCCAAGTTATCACAATTCTACTTAATAGCAGTTGTGAATAAAGGCAATCAGACTGAAACTTCTGCTCTTAACCCAGGTATATGCTTATAGAACCTTGGTTTTGCTTTCTGTTATCACTTTAAACACAGAAATTCCTATAACTGCAGTGCTATGAATTTGCCCCATTTCTGTTTCTTCATGTTTATCATCATCTTGTTAGCGCAATTTACAGGTGAGAAGCAAGAGAAAACAGCTGGGCCATTTCTCTAGCTGATGGAAAAAAGAATATTTCTCGAGTTGTCACCTTTATAAATGACCCCAAAACCCTCTCATGCATATAAACCTAAGCTTGGGGAAGTTTGGCATACACTCCCACCTGCCAGATGGGGGTGGGGATAAGCAGACGGTGCTGTGGTGCAGGCCAATGGTATCTTCAGATATCACCCAGCAGTCACCTTTGCATAGCTGTCCCAGCGGAAGGAAGCAGAAACTTCTGGAGAGGGTGGTCACTGGCATCCCAAGACACTTAGGTGTCATGGAACATAAGTACATAAATGACATGGACATATTAAGTTGTTGCAGTTGGGTTCGCATTGCTGGCAGAAAACACCCGACCAAGAGTGGTTTGTGGGGAAAAATTAAAAAAAAAAAAAAAGGTTTATTTTGGCTTACCCACTTGAGGGGGTGCTCCATGGCAGGAGGAGAAAGCCATGTCATGAGCAGAGGGTGGACATCACCTCCTCTCCAACATCAGGTGGACAACAGAAACAGGAAAGTGTGCCAAACACTGGCCAGGGGAAACTGGTTATAATACCTGTAAACCTACTCCCAACAATACACTGCCCCCAGAAGGCTTTAATTTCTAAATGAACACCAGCTGGAGACCTAACATTCAGACACCTGGCTCAGGAGGGGGGCACCTGAATGAGACCACCACATAGTCATATCTTCATAGGATGAATTTTAATACTTTGAGCTGATTGTTAATGTCCCAACCTTCGAGGGAGCACTAGTTCTGTCACATTTTTACCTGAATTTGGTTAACGACATGGTTCCTTTTTTTTCCACACTTTTCTTTTTTTTTTTTTAAATTATTTATTTATTTATTTATTTGAGAGCGACAGACACAGAGAGAAAGACAGATAGAGGGAGAGAGAGAGAATGGGCGCGCCAGGGCTTCCAGCCTCTGCAAACGAACTCCAGACGCGTGCGCCCCCTTGTGCATCTGGCTAACATGGGACCTGGGGAACCGAGCCTCGAACCGGGGTCCTTAGGCTTCACAGGCAAGCGCTTAACCGCTAAGCCATCTCTCCAGCCCACACTTTTCTTTTTTTAACCAAAATGCTCACACCACAAGAATGCTCAACAAAGTCCAGTCACATTGCACAGTTCTTTACACATACCACAGCACTTGTGGAACTAGATTTAATCAGGAACAAAATGATGAATAAAGATTGAGGGCTCTCTCTCCCTCTATCTGTCTTTCTCTCTGTGTCTGTCGCTCTCAAATAAATAAATAAAAAATGAACAAAAAAAAAGATTGAGTTGAGCAAATGACAGTAATGAAGTGTCACAGATGAGTCCAAAAGGCGACAACAATCAGCAAACTTGTATTAGTTTAAAACCACTTGCAATTTCTTGAATGAAGACGATGCTTGGATGCAATGGTTTGGGGACTGGCCCCATACTGACTTACTTCTCCTTGAGAGCTTTACATAATATCAATACCAGGGTCACAGAGAGAGGATTCTAGCCAGGAATGGTGGCACATGCCTTTATTCCCAGCACTTGGGAGGCAATGTGAAGCAGGGTCACAGTTCCTAAATAGAGGCCATGGGGGCCATGGCATGGATGGACCATGGATTGCACTGGAGACTCTAGGATTTTACTGAGATGCCAGGACTATGATATGGCTGCCAAGAAAAGCTGCTGGGTCTGAAGGAATTGTTCCCCAGGCTGTGAGTAGCCCAGCTAGAAGGGCAGAATTGTATTGTCAGAAACTTTGTTGCTGGTTACAATGCCAGGGACAGGCTGGAGCCTTCAGGAGAGGGTCCTGAGCTTCCAGGCATGGCTACGACCCCCGGGCTACAGGAGGCCACTCCTCTCCAAGCCCCCCAAACTTAGACTCTGCCCATAGCCCTGTAACCTTTGGCCAGTTGCCTAGGAAACTCCTTGTCAGCCAGTACTTGCACACAGCCCATCTCCCTTAGACCCTAGATCACCTGACACCTCCCCGCCATAATTGCCTATGTGCTGGAATGAATATTCCCATATGCTCATTAGGCCTCAGGAATGAACCTGGTATATCCAATCCCCTTAGGACCCTTCTCCCTGCCCTCAGATGCTTATAGACCCATTTCCATGACAATAAACTAGAGAGCTATTCACATCAAAACTCCTCTCGAAAGTCTTTTACTTTTGCAGTCTCACTCACCCCTGTTGCCTGGGTGCCTTGCGAGGGACCACGGCTGGCCTGGAGCAAGAACCCCGGAACCCACATTGGACTTAAAGTTACAGGTTTTGATTTTAACATGTTTGTTTTATATCTTACATTGGTTCAATATTTCTTGGCAATGTCATCTTTTGTAGTGTGAATGTGTCCTCTTTCCCTTACTTACCCCTATCCATTGAGGGTCCTCCTCAAAGGGGTTATTGGTGTTCCTCATGGGGTCTAAGAGGACTTTTAAAGTTGAGCTGAATAAATTGCATTTTATATCATGTATGGTCATCAGTTTATGGTAGTCAGGGGTGAAATGTGGTGGTTTGAATTAGATGTCTCCCATAAACTCATGCTAGAGTTTAGCTCACTTTCTTGCTGTTGTTTTTCACCTGCTGTGAAGAGGTGATTCCCAGCCTCTGGCCATGCCATGCTTTTCTCTGCAATCATGAAGCTTCTCCTTGAAACTGTATGCAAAAATAAACTACTTTCCTCCTATCAGCTGCTTTTGGTCAGGTGCTTTGTGCCTGCAATGACAAGATAACTGCAGCAGACATCATGAATAAATAATAAATGTGTTTATGAGGAAATAGATAAAGATATTGTGGTGGTTTGATTCAGGTGTCCCCCCAAAACCTAGGTGTTCTGAATGCTAGGTTTCCTGCTAAAGGAGATTTGGGAATTAAAGCCTCCTGGTGGCAGTGTATTGTCGGAGGTGGGCTTATGGGTATTATAGCTAGTGTCCCCTTGCCAATGTTTGGCACACTCTCCTGTTGCTGATGTTTGCCTTATGTTGGCTAGGGGGTGATGTCCACCCTTTGCTCCTACCATCATTTTTCCTGCCACCATGGAGCTTCCCCTGGAGTCTGTACAACAAAATAAACCTCTTTTCCCCACAAGCTGCTCTTGGTCAGGTGATTTCTGCCAGCAATGTGAACCTGCCTGCAACAGATATAGTCAATTTTTGCATTGCAAATATGGATTTTAAGATTGTATTTTTCCTAAAGATGACCTATTGAGTCAAGATTACTCTACACATAGAAGATCAGTTATTTTTCCCTTAGGAAATGATCTTTCAGGTTAGGAAAAAGACAATATTTGAGTGAAAAAATGTTACTAAGAAATGGTTGTGTGTATGTATATGTGGGTGTGTGTAAAAGTATGGAATACTTCACAAATTTTCTTACCATTCTTGTGCATGAGCTATTGTAATCTTTCCTGTGTCATTCTAAGTTTAGTATACATGCTGCTGAAGTCAACACTCCTATTGTCTCGTCTTGCAGACAAAAAAATGAAATAGTGATTGGGTTCTTTTTAAATAATTAATTTTTTTGAGGCAGGTCTCACTGTAGCTCAGGTTGACCTGGAACTCACTCTGTAGCTCCCAACTGGGCTCAAAGTCATGGTGTCTCTCCTACATCAGCTGGGATTAAAGGCATGCCCCACCACACTGAGTCAAGTAGTCGGTTTCTTACCTTACTCTCCATGTTAAACAGTAAAGCATAGGAAGGTTCCTCCAGCTCAGTAGGTAGGTTTGCTAATATTTGAAGATAAGGATTCAAAAGGAAGCTTTCTCCAAGAGTGTAATGTGTGAAGATGTCCCCTCAGATCAGCTGCCAATTCCATGCCCCGTATGGGAACACTGTGATAGTTTCTGAACTGGGACTTAGGCTTTATAAGAAGCAACTGCATGATTTGGGTAAAAGACACTGTTTTTATATTTAACTATAGCAGAGTTAACTATGGAAATAAATGCAACATGTGCCAACAATTTTAAAGGTAATAGAGAGGTTCTGTCACCTCTAAAAGCATTTGGAAGTTGTGATTGCTTTGTGAATAAGGTATGTTTAATTCCTGTGCTGATACAAAGTTAAGTGCAAAATTTGCTTTGGGGCAAGTATCTCCCACAGGAAGCTTCACCTTAAAATAACAGCCTTTAAAAATCTGTTATTTAAAAAAAACAATATGGGCTGGAGAGATGGCTTAGCGGTTAAGCGCTTGCCTGTGAAGCCTAAGGACCCCGGTTCGAGGCTCGGTTCCCCAGGTCCCACGTTAGCCAGATGCACAAGGGGCGCACGCGTCTGGAGTTCGTTTGCAGAGGCTGGAAGACCTGGCGCATCCATTCTCTCTCTCTCCCTCTAACTGTCTTTCTCTCTGTGTCTGTCTCTCTCAAATAAATAAATTAAAAAAAAATCGGTTTTAAAAAAAACAATATTTATTTTGCTGGGCATGGTGGTGCATGCCTTTAATCCCAGCACTCAGAAGGAAGAAGTAGAAGGATCTTTGTGAGTTCAAGGCCACTCTGAGACTACATAGTGAATTCCAGGTCATCCTGGGTTAAAGCAACACCCTATCTCAAAAAACCTATATATATATATATATATATATATATATATATATATATATGTATGTATATATATGCATTTTTTTAAATTGCTTTAGTTTTTTTTTTTTTTTTTTGAGCCAGGGTCTCATACAGGCCAGGTTGGCTTTCCTCAGCCTGCTAAATGCTGAAAATGGGCTGGAGAGATGGCTCAGTGGTTGAAGGCACTTCCTTGTAAGGCCTGAAGGCCCTGATTCAAAACACCAAGTGCTCAAATTATAGCAGTGAGCCAGCTCCTGTGGCTCAAAGTTGTGCTTATGATTTTACTGGCCCAGCCATCAACTATCAGTCAGGGCTGGGGGGGGTGGGGCTTGAAGCGCTGCCCAATGGAACACACCGGCCTGAAGCTTGTCCAATCAGGTACACAGACAGAGCAGGGCGCGGGAGGCCCGTCACGGGCTTTGTCTCTGATCCGCCTCCTGCCAGCCATATTGGGTCTGTCCCGGAACAGCTCCGTCTGTGTGTCCTGGGCCATCGCACTACGGAGCGAGCCGGGGAAGCCGGTGGATGTCTGGGAACCCGGAAATGGTGAGTGTGACGTCCGGAACCAGCACCGGGAATCCCTGAGCCACAGATCGGCCCGGTGGCTGCGGCTCCCCATCTTCCCCTTCATTCCCCCGGCGCTAGCGCTGTCTGTGTCCGGGTCCCTCCGTGGTGGAGCCCCGAGGACGCGGGCGTCTTGTCCCAGGCTGCAGCGCTTTCTGGGCCTGCGGACCGCGGCCGTGAGCCGCTGTCCCGGGAGCCCCGGGCCGGGGCCGCGGCGCTGCAGAGGGGAGGGGAGGGCCGGGCTGCGCTTGTCGGGCTGCGGCCCCCGAGGCCGCGGAACCGCAGCCCTCGACCCTGCCCGGCGTTGGGGCTGCGGGAACTGGTGCTTTTGTCCCGGCCTGGGGAAGGCCAGGCGCCCCAATCCTGCCCGAGTTGAAGACTTTTGCCTTCGTTTCCCTCCTTCCTGTCCCCACTCTACTGAGGGCCATCCTTAGTGGGATTGAGGTACGAGTTGTGAGAGCATCAGTCAGTCATGGGGGCGGAGAAGGCAATGCCTCTAGATATTCCTTCCCACCCTGTGGCTCTTGCATTATTTCTGCCCCTCTTCCGCAGTTCCCTGGTCCTTGCTGGGCGTGCTTTAAGTCTACATTAGTATTGAGCTTTCAGCAGCTTCTGGATCTCTGCTTCTGTGCATTTTTAGTATCCTCAATGTTTTCTCTCCATCACCGTGGCCCAGGTTGTCTCGCTCTAGCCCAGGCTGACCTGGAATTCACTATGTAGTCTCAGGGTGGCCTCGAACTCACGGTGATCCTCCTACCTCTGCCTCCCGAGTGCTGGGATTACCCGGCTAGAAGCAGTACTCTAGTTCAACTCCTCAATTCCTTTGTGGTTTCACCCAGGCCCTAGCTGGTGTGGGAGGAGCAATCAGCTGTAGTGTTGTTGATAGATTTTGGTTGTCCTTGCTTTCTGAAAAAGAAAAACAAAAACAGGTCGGGATAGGTTAAGCGTGATTAATTAACATTGTTACTTTAGACAGATTTTGATGGGTGTAGCCTCCTGTTTGGACAAAGATTGATAGGAGCTTTTCATTGGAGTTCATAATCTTGGTTTCCATAGGATTCTGAGTTGGTTCCTAGTTCCAGTTATGGGTTCCTTTCCACTGAGCAGATCTCATAGCCAATCAGAGAGCCATTGGTTGCCCACCCTGGGTGTGTGCCACTATTGCACAGGTGTGTACGTTTTGTCAAGCTGGTTGCTTTTATATAGCCGAGGTGTCTTTTTTTTTTTTTTCCGAGGTAGGGTTTCACTCTGGCTCAGGTTGACCTGGAATTCACTGTGTAGTCTGGAACTCATGGTGATCCACCTACCTCTGCCTCCCGAGTGCTGGGATTAAAGACATGCACCACCACACCCGACCCTCTACTTTTTTTTTTTTTAATGTAGTTTTTAGAAAGAGAATGAGGATGAGTGAGTGAGAATGGGCATGCCAGGGCCTTTTGCCACTGTAAATGAAATCCAGATGCATGCATTACTTTGTCTATCTGGCTTTGAGATGGGGAATTGAAGCTGGGCAAGCAGCTTTTGCAGTGCCTCCAACTGCTGAGCCATCTCCCTGGCTCTTAGTTGTCAATTAGTCACTGATTTCTCTGTGTGGATCTGTCATTATTTGCCTGACTGTGGAACTCCAGGCATGTGGGTGGCAGCACTGCCCCCCCCATATTTGTAGTCATTAGTTCATATGTCCTCCTGTATCTGAGTTTCTTACCATCACCTCTTCCCCAGGATGCATTTCCCTCTTGAGGCCTTAGGGTCCTTGAGACATGGATTGGAATCCAGATACCATGCCCTTCCTTACTGGGTGACTTTATTTAGGCACATCACCTCTCAGCCAAGTCACTGTGTGTGTATATTCCCTTTGATCAGGCCAGGCAGTGGTGGGGTGTTGACTATGTCTCTCCCCACTAGAGCCCTCAGAGCACAAGGTGTGTCCTGTGAAATCAAACTATCACAGAGGGAAGCACATTGGAGACAGGTGCAGAGACATTGAGAGAGACGGAGACTCAGTAAGATAGCTCAAGAGAACACAGGTAGAACTCGAGGCCAGACACTGTTTGTTTGCTCTCTTGCTTTCTTTCTTGCTTGCTTGCTTTCAATATTTTATTTATTTATTATTATTTGAGAGAGAAAAGTAATGCCAGGGCCTCTAGCCACTGCAAACAAAATCCAGATGCATGTGTCCCCTTGTGTGCATCCTGGGGAATTGAACTGGGGTCCTTTGTCTTTGCAGGCAAATGCCTTAACCACTAAGCCATTTCCTCAGCCCGCCATGCTCTCTTTCTATCCTACACTTGGGAGGGCCCAGCTGGTGGAGAATAACTACTTGGTTTGGGACATGATTCCGAAGCACAGGAACTGGGGAGGCAGGGCAGAAAGGCTCTTTCAGTCTTCTCTGATGCACAGACCTAAAACTTGAGGCTTAAATTTGTCCCTCCATCCTTTTCCTGTTTATATTTATTTTTCAGGCAGTATCTCACTTTTTAGTTACTATTGGTTTGGACCACAGCCCAGGCTTGCCTCAAGCATGCAGCTTGACCTCTGCCCTCAAAGTACTGACATTTATACACAAGAGCCACTAATCTCCAGCTCTCTGACCCTTTTTGTTTCTTATATCTGTCTCTGTCTCTCTGTCCTCTGTGGCCTGTCCATAAGACAGTGAAAATCAGTGTAGCACCCTTTAGGAACAATTGTTCTCAGAGGCCTCCCCACCTTGTGCCTCTTTCCTTCTCTGTCTGAATGTCCTCCCTCAGGGCCTTGTTAAAATAGGAGAGGGCCCAAGACCTGGAGTCAGTTTCACTTCCAAACCAGCATAGAGATGTAGGCTTGTAATCCCAGCCACTCAGGAGCCCTGTGTGCTTAATGAAGTCACAGCCTTCTAGACCTAACTCTTGCCATGGAGCCACACCACACTGGCTGGCAGCGGGGGCAACATCACTTCATTCTCCATAAGGAAAAAACAAAGGGGGGGGGGGGTTGGAAGTGGCTTTTCTAAGATGCCACTGAGAGAATTGATTAGGACTGAACTCTAAGCACAGGGCTCTATCACTGAAATTGTACAATGAGGTTTTAAAAATATTTATTTATTTGCAAGTGAAGAGAGACAGAGAGAATAGGGGTGTGCCAGGGAGGGCCTCCAGCCACTGCAGACTGAAGATACATATGCCACTTTGTGCATCTGGCTTTACATGGGCACTGGGGAATCAAATTTAGGTTGTTAGGCTGTACAGGCAAGTGCCTTAAGTGCTGAGCCACAACTGGTTTTTGCTTAAGACAGAGTTTCACTAGGTGCTCAGTTTGTCCGTAAATTTCTCTGTACAGGACTGGTGAGTAACACGTGGCCCTCCCTCCTGCCTTAGCCTCCTTATGCTTGCATCAGCTTGCATCACATTGTGCATCTGGCTTATGTGGGAGCTGGGGAGTCAAACATGGGTCTTTAGGCTTTGCAGGCACTAAGCCATTTCTCCAGCCCCCAGATATATATACGTCCTGAGGAATCAAACTGGGGTCCTTAGGCTTCTCAGGCAAATGCCTTAACTGCTAAGCCATTTCCCCAGCCCCCCCCCCCGATACATATTTTAATATTGTTTTGTAAGACAAACATGAACTAATTTTGCCATGTAATCAATCAATATTTATAGTAATATAATTAACTAGGGACCCTTAGAGATGTTTTAAAATTCTGTCCCATGTATAGATTTATTTTAAAGATGTGGGATCATACATATGGACTTAATGTTTCCAATCACAACTTAAAGTGATTTGGAGCCCAATGGCTTGAATTTGGTTCTCAACAAAAGTTATAGTTGATTCTATTAGTTGTACTTGGGTTAACAGTATTTTTTTGGTCTATGGTACTGCTACTTATTACATTACACACAGTTTTATATATAAAGTGTGTTGCAAGAGTAGATTTGGTGACTTGGTCACTGCCATGAGAGAAGCAGCTAGGATAAAAACAGCAGTGACTATAGTGACTATGAGTATACCAAAACTCAGTTAGGTCTGCTGAAGTATGCTACTTTATTAATTATAGTAAGAGCCCTGGACTCTTTTTAAGGGTTAATATAATTTACTGGGATAAGGCATAGACCTCACATTACATAGTTATCTTTTTATTGAGAAACAAGCGGGTAAAGTATAATAGAAGCTGGAAGAGCATAGACTATGAAATATATCTTATTTTTGTATAATATTAAAAGGGCCAATAAGAAAGACATGGATGAGACGTGCAAAGGTGAATTGGTCCAGTGTGGTTAGCAATCGAAAGTAAAGAGACTTTTTTACTTTTGTAAATTTACTTCCCCACATTGAATAATTAAAAAAAACAGAGTCAAGTCACCAAATAAAGGTTTGTGGTGGTCATTTTCCTAAAGGGTTGGGAGCTGTATAGTCCTCTTTTCTCATAAAGAATCATTATTATATACTGTTAAGTCAATGATAGAAGAATGGACAAAGAATGGTTATGTTTATCATGAATCCAACCTTTACTACCCCAATCAATATAGAATAATTTCTCAGCTGGTCGTGGAGGCACACGTCTTTAATCCCAGCACTCAGGAGGCAGAGGTAGGAGGATCACCGTGAGTTCACGGCCACCCTGAGACTACATAGTGAATTCCAGGTTAGCCTGAGCTAGAGTGAGATCCTAACTTGAAAAACAAACAAACAAACAGATAAATAAATAAAAATAAGAGAATAATTTCTCAGTCTGGTACATGTCCTGTAGAGGCCTGACAGAGTTCCCATTGGGTTTGTTGATACTCAGGATGAGGGTCTGTATGAACAGAGTAGTGAGGTATATGAGGCTGAAACAAATTGTTTCTTTGCCATGTGTATAACTACCCACAACCAAAACTTAGTTTGGCTGTTTTTTTCCCCCCACATTTCTATTTTTTGATGTATGAATATAAAAAATATGAAACACATTCTTCACATTTTCTACACTGAAATTCCATGTTTTCATAGAGTTACATAGTCAATTCTGTGTAACCAAGTGAGAGGAAATATGATTTTTCTAACCTGACAGTTTTAGTAATATAAGGCCCTTACTTGGAAAGCTAAACATTCAATATAGAAATATTGATTGAATTAAATGAAGTGTCTCATCTGTTTATCCAGACTATTGAATTAGACATAGAGACAAGGGATATTTTGAAGAAGAGTATCACTGCCTACCATCAGTTCAGCCTTAAGGTTAGTGATGTACATATATTCCACATTTCTCTTGATTTATAATCCTTTCTTTTTTTTTTTAAAATTTTTTAAATTTATTTATTTGAGAGCGACAGACACAGAGAGAAAGACAGATAGAGGGAGAGAGAGAGAATGGGCGCGCCAGGGCTTCTAGCCTCTGCAAACGAACTCCAGACGCATGCGCCCCCTTGTGCATCTGGCTAACGTGGGACCTGGGGAACTGAGCCTCGAACCGGGGTCCTTAGGCTTCACAGGCAAGCGCATAACCGCTAAGCCATCTCTCCAGCCCCCTTTCTTTAAACCTATTTCTATTTTCTGTCTGTTATCTCTAAGGGTGAATACTAGCTAATGGAATTTAAATATAGTCAAAGTAATACCTTTTGTCCTTTTTAATACTTTAACTTGCTTATACGTGTGTGTATGTGCGCTCAGGTACTATCTTCAGGGATGCCATTCTTTTTATTTTAAATTTTTAAAACTTTTATTTATTTATTTATTTGAGTGAATCAGACATAGTGAAAGAGGCAGATAGAGAGAATGGGCATGCCAGGGTCTCCAGCCACTGCAAACGAACTCCAGACACATGCACCCCCTTGTGCATCTGGATAACGTGGGTCCTGGGGAATCGAACCTGGGTCCTTTGGCTTTGCAAGCAAACGCCTTAACCACTAAGCCATCCCTCCAGCCCAGGAATGCCATTCCTGACTGCCATGTCCAGCATTTTCTTATGTGAATACTGAGAATTGAATTCAGGTCTCTGGGTTTGTGAGGCTAGTACTTTACCCTCTGAGCTATCTCCCCAGAAACCCCCTTTGTCTTAAAACAACTGCTTTAATGTGTGGTATGTACTCTAAGATTAGTGTTCTAGGAGTGGAAAATTCAAGCCACGTCATATTTTTTCTTGAACCACTTTCTGCATGCTTAGTTGTATGAATTTTGATCCTACTAACTTCCTTTGCACCATGTTGTGGACACTTAATTAAATGATTTCTTGATAAATGGCAAGCACCCCTGGATGCTTTTCATGTGTGATGGCACAATGAATTTCAAAAACATGATAGTTATTTCATAATTTTTTTTTCTAGTGGTACCTGTATTTGGTGTTTACTGAAGTATCTCCCATACTCATCGTTGCTTGACATTTCTTTCTATTACTCTAGAGGATTTCTTCAGAAAATTACTGATTACTGTATACAACTTGTTTATAATCAAAGTCTATAGTTCTGTCATGTCAATATTTTTCACTAAATTGCTTCTTCTTACATTTTAAAGTTTTTCTTGCCATTTTTTTTTTCTGGCCTTGGACCCATCTCTTCTAAAAATATAAATTAGCTTAATGTTGTTCAAAGTTGGTTTTACAAACACTTTGAAAATGGTGCTTTTTAAGGTTAGTAACTTTTTGCTTTCAGTTTTACTGGTGATTCATTCTTCATCTGCACACAGAAAGAGCCAGGAAGAAACTGTACAGTCATTCTTATGTCCAGAAAAAGCTGTTTTGATAGTGTCCTGTGTCACTATTATCTTGTATCTCAGTTTTTATTTTTGTTTTTAAATTTCTGAATTTGTTCTCCAGAATCTGTGTTCTACAAAGATCATACTCCATTAGAAAGGCGTAATATTTACCTACTTAACACTACTTTTTACTAATAGTTATAATTTGCTATAAGTGTAAATCCAAGACTATAATTTACATTGTAAACAGTGCATATTTTTTATGTTTGTTAATTTAATATCTATTACTCAAAACCACAAAGAAATGCACTATAGAATTACAGAAATTATGCACCTTACAAAATGTTTTAAAATCTGTTTTTTTATATATAGCTAGTTACTAAGGACGTTAGTAGTAAAACAACTCAACATAGCTTGAAAAGAATGTATAGATTAAATGTATTTTTTTTGGTCTTTTAAATTTAAGGATTAAAGCCTTCAGCCATTATACTTTGTAAATCTGGCTATTTTTTTAATCTTTAATCTTAAATCTATACCTTCAAAAGATATGACTTACTAGAAATAAAATAAAAAGTTTGGACATTAAACAAAACTTCTGAAAGAGGAGAGTATAGATACACAAGCACTAATTTTTTAAATATATATTTTATTTATTTATTTGAGAGAGAGAGAGGAAGAGGCAAATAGAAAGAGGATGGGCATGCCAAGGCCTCTAGCTACTTCAAATGAACTGCAGACGCATGTGTCCCCTTGTGCATCTGCCTTACGTAGATCCTAGGGAATCGAATTGGGTCCGTAGGCTTCACAGGCAAGCACTTTAACCACTAAGCCATTTCCCCAGCCCAACAAGCACTAATTTTTATATCTTTGATTTTTAAAAATTTTTTTGTTTTTATTTAACTGAGAGTGACAGAGACAGAGAGAGAAAGAGGCAGATAGAGAGAGAGAATGGGTGCACCAGGGCCTCCAGCCACTGCATACGAACCACAGATGCATGCACCTCCTTGTGCATCTGGCTAACGTGGGTCCTGGGGAATTGAGCCTTGAACTGGGGTCCTCAGGCTTCATAGGCAAGCACTTAACCACTAAGCCATCTCTCCAGCCCTTAATTTTTATATCTTAATGTTACACTGTAAGTTAAAATTGATCTAAAAAGTAGAAGACATTCTTTTAAAACTTAACAATACAACAAAGGCATCTTTTTTTTTTTTTTTTTTTTTTGAGGTAGGGTCTTGCTCTATCCCTGGGTAGCCTGGAATTCACTATGTATCTCAGGGTACCCTTGAACTTGTGGCAGTCCTCTTACCTCTGCCTCCTGTATACTGGAAAAAGCCCTCTTTTTTATATACCAATAGGTCATCTACCAAGATTCATGAATGTCATTGTTTTCTGGAGTGGCTTTTTTTTTTGGTAATTGCCACTTTGGAAAGGAAATTTAACATCAAAATCCCCAACAAGCACTTGACATAAAATTTTACATTTGGTACTTGTATATCATTGTGAAAAAAAATCCATGTGGTCTAATTTAAGGACCTTTAATATATATTTAGGGGTATTTTGATGTTTCATGTTTGTTATCTATGACCATAGAAAAATAAAATAAAATAAAAATTTGTAAAACCTCTTTTGGAAATCTTTGGGGAAGCTGTGAGTTTCCTATCTTCAAGGAACTCCACATAAGGCACATAGTCTTCTTTGTCCCCAGGCTTAGCCTATGCAGATATTAACCTTTTGCCAATTAGCTTGATCTCTACCAAACTTGAAATTCTCTGGAATTCCATATGAAACATTGCTGCAGTGAGGTCAAGGGTAGACCCTTTATGCCCTAGCCAGGTTTCATGATTTAGCCATCAGGAAGAAGTCTAGGAATGCCTCAGGGCAGCAGCATGGTTTTAGAGGCTCCTGAGTGTGGAATGCTAAGGTCTGGCATAGAAATTCCCCCAGGTAACCTAGCCCACTCTTTCCTGGAGCACTCATTAGCCAGCTGGTGTCATGGTGCCCCAGGAGTAAAAGGTGAGCAAGGAACCTGCTCCCCACTGGGTATTTCTGCATTCATGGTGGCTCAGAACTCTTAGGCTGGGAACCATGGTGTGCGCTCATAGAAGGTTCTGCTCCTAGGATTCATCAGGAAGGTGAAGAATGGATGCAGTGGCCCTGGTAATTCAGTCACCCACAGGAGAAGGAGAAGGAGCAATAAAGAAGGCTTAATAGTAAGGCATAGTGGAACACCTCTCTCATTCTAGCATTAAAATTGCTGTGAGCTTGAAGCTAGCATAGACCTCTTATAATGAGCCTGACCTACATGGCAAGACCCAGTCTTATACCTCTGCTCTTCTCTGAAAGTTCTGGGAAAGGTATGGGAGCATGTGTGTAATCTTAGTACTTGGCAGGCTGAGGCAGGAGGCTTGTGAGTTCGAGGCCAGCCTCTACTGCTTGGCGGGGGTGGGGGGATGAAGAGAAAAGAAAAAGAAGGGAAGGGGAAGCAAGGCAGTTGGAGAGGGAGTGGAAGTGAGAGAGACAAAGAGAAAGATCTGACTTAATGAGTAGCTCATGTCTCTCATTCCAGCATTTGGGAGGATGATGCAGGAAGATTGCTATGAGTTTAAGTCCCATTTGGGCTGTACTGTGAGGGAGAGGCTATGAAAGGCACACATTGAGAGATTTATTCCCACATCGTAAGACTAGAACTCCCCAAGGGAAGAACAGCCTCTGCCATTGTGCTTGGTAGCATCATTTCAAAGATGTAAGATTGCAGAAAATGAAGAGCCGTAGAGATACTTAACAGTCATTTGTTGTCTATTTTCATGGTGTTTTGAAAGGGAAGGGTGAATAGTAGGTAGATGAAAGGCAATTTTTAGGGCAGTGACCATATTCTACATAATACTGGGGTGATGGATATATGACATGTATTTGTCGAAACCTATCAGAGTTTGCAAAGTGATAAGTGATCCCTAATGTAAAGTGTGGACTTAGTGAATGATTCCACATTTGTTTATTATTTCTCATTGCCACAAAATATATCAGTTCATGATTGTTATAAATATACTAACTACATGTAAAATGCTAGGAAGAGAAAAATATCAAGCCACAAAGTATAGGCATTTTGACACATCCATATAGTATGCTCAATTTCTTTGTAAAAAAGGGTGGCTTTGGAAGATAAGGCCTAATGGTGTAAACAAATAACCTATAAAAATCAAGAAGTTTTTGTGCAAAAATTAAACTTGACATAATATTTGATACAGAATTGTATCATTGCTTGAAATTGCAAAAATAGATGGATATCATGGCACACACCTGTAATCCCAGCACTTGAGTAGAAGGAGGATGTTGTTATTACACAGCAAGTCTGTGCCACATACTGTCCCCAGAAACCCCACAAAAATGAATGACTAAATTAATAAAGTAAATGTAAAAACGTAGGACACCTTAGTTCAACATAATATTTAAATACCTTGAAGGAATGATCACTGTCTTGACACATGAATGACCCATAGGTATGTCAGTTTTTCCTTGAATTAGGTGAGTGGCATGACTGTAATTATCTTTAGCCAATTCCCCCTCCCCCAAATGTTCACATCAAAAGGTCAACATGGCTAGGACACTGTACAGTTTCCAACACACTAGGACATTTGAAGAACTAGTTTCAGTCCAGAAAAAATGAGTAAAGATGTTGAGTTGAGCAAATAATAGGAATTAAGTATTGTGGGTAAGACTGAAAGACCACAACACTGCAGCAAGCTATTTTATATAAATTTATTGTTTTTTGTTTTGTTTTTGTGGTAGGGTCTTGCTCTAGCCCAGGCTGCCCTGGAATTTACTATATATTCTCAGGATGGCCTCAAACTCACTGCCATCCTCCTACCTCTGCTTCCCAAGTGCTGGGATTAAAGGTGTACACCACCACACCTGGCCTTTTATATAAATTTAAGGTGCCACTTACAAGTAGTTAATGTGATAATGTTTAAAAGCAATAGTTTTGGATGTTGTACTCATACTGAATTCTCCCAGAAAGCTTTAAACATATCTCAAAATACTAGAACCAAGATTCTGATTTCATTAGTCCACTGTAACTTGAGTTTGGAAGGCTTTTAAGTTCTTGTGAGATTGTAATGAGTCAGTCATTCTACCATGAATTCTAGGACTTGGGATGCATGAGGTGTGCATGACATCTGTGTGAGCTCTACCCAGTGGTAACTGTGAATCACTTGTGTATATGTGTGTATTTGGTTTTTCAAGGCAGTGTCTCACTCTAGCCCAGGCTGACCTGGAATCACTATGTAGTCTCAGGCTATCCTTGACCTCATGTCAGTCTTCCTGCCTCTGCCTCCCGAGTGCTGGGATTAAAGGCATGCGCTACCACACCCAGCAATGTGTGTGTTTTGAGGTGGGGATACTATCTGGATGAGTAGTAACAAATACCCCTTCAGAAGCCAGGGTTCAGATCTAGGACAGAAGGTAACATTGGGGAAGGAAATATCTCTTATTCACCAGATGTCTCAGATAATCAGTGCACACACAGAAAGTTCTACACTGGGGGCTGGAGAGATGGCTTAGTGGTTAAGGCACTTGCCTGCAAAGCCTAAGGATCCTGGTTCAACTCTCCAGGACCCATATAAGCCAGATGCACAAGGGGGCACATGCATCTGGAGTTCGTTTGCAGTGGCTGGAGGCCCTGGCTTTCCCATTCTCTTTCTCTCTGTCTTTCTCCCCCCCCCCCCCGCCTCTTATAAAAAAATAAATAAAATATATTTTTTAAAAAAGAAAGGTCTACACTGAATGTCTATAGGATGAACCACATGGAAGTGTCTTATGTTTTTTCCAAGCATGGACAAAGCTCCATAATTGATCCTCAATAGACACTCCTAAGACACCACAGTCACTCCTCTCCATGTTTTAAAGAATGATTCACCAGCTAAGCATTGTCCCAAAGCAACACAGAGGTTCTCCTAGAAGCAGGCCCCAGCTCAGAGAAGCAGGAGGAAGCTGGCTCAGTGGAGTTTCTAGAAGGCAGTGGGTTTTCAGCAAAGCATACCTGAGGGCATGCAGGCTGTGAAATTTTGCCTTCAACTTATGGATTCTGTGGACCCCTAGGCTGGAAGCCCCTCACCCCAGTGAGGCCTAGACATTAATACTGTTCTTTTCCATCCTTATAATCTGAAGCCTTTGTGTCTTTAAGCATCCCTGGGTAAAATGCTTCCTGCTCAGGCCTTAAAGAGGAGTGGTCATTGGAAAGGATTATACTAAGTGAGGTAACCCAGGCCCCGAAAGCCAAACGCCACATGTTCTCTCTCATATGTGGATCCTAGCTACAGATGACGGGGCTTATGCGTGAGAATGAAAATACTTAGTAGCAGAGGCCAGTAAGTTAAAAAGGAGACATAAAGGGAAGAGGAAGGAAGGGAGGAGGGTACTTAATAGGTTGATATTGTATATATGTAAGTACAATGATTGTTATGGGGAGGTAATATGATGGAGAATGGAATTTCAAAGGAGAAAGTTGGCGGGGGGAGGGAGGGAATTAACACGGGATTTTTTTATAATCATGGAAAATGCTAATAAAAGTTAAAAAAAAAAAGAGGAGTGGTCAAGCCACTTTCAATGCTGAGGGGTCTGGCTGCATCTGGTCTTGCTTTTTGGCTTTGTCCATCCCTCTTTGGGGGTACATTATTAGTATTTTTCTTATGAAGGCTTCTTCTGGTCCCACTCTAGTCTAAAACATGGATGTGAGTGGCATCTCAGGGAAGGGAAACCTGTGAGTCCTCCATCATGGTTGAGGCCATGGGTAGGAGCAGCCTTTAAGAAAGGGATGTCATCGGGAAGCTTCTGAGAAGCCAGGGACTGGTGACAGACAGGACAAGAATTAGCTGTGAAGACCCGGAAAGAAGAGGAGCCTCCTCAGGAAGGAAGAGGAAGTGGAGTGGCTCCCCAACCCCTAGGAGGATCAGTCCATAGGCTTTTGGGACAGTGGGAAGCTACTGATGGACCTACACTTTCTCTTTTCTAAGGAACCAACCTTCTGGGTATCACCAAGCCCCAATGCCAGCAATTCCTACCTTCTCTGGAGCTCTGTATCTGACTCTGATGAATTTTTCAGCTCATTAGTTTATATTGGCTAGTTTCTGTTCTCTAGTTGTGCATTTTTTCATGACAGTCTCTGATCAGTTTTCCTGCTGCTTTTGTTTTTTTAACATTATATTGACAACCTATATATATCACAATATATCCTGACCATAATCCCATTTCACTACTTCTCCTATCTCCTTTTCACCAAAACCCTCCTTTATTTCAACTAGTCCTTCTACTTTGGTTGCATCATAGTATTTTTGTTCTCTTATTCTGCAGGTATTTTGAAGAAAGCTACAGCTACCGTGAGCTCATGAACACAATGGTTGTTTTGTGTCTGGAAGACAGTTTTCCCAAGCAGTCCTACCCTTCCTTTGGCTTTTACAATCTTCTTGCCACTTTGTTTTGCAAAGATCCTTGAGCCCTGGAGGATATGACAGAGAGGTCTCCGCCCTGAGCACGCCATTGTCACTACTTATCAGCACTTTAATGAGTTTTGAATCTCCCACAGCAGTTGCCACATGTCTGAATAGAGGAACTTCTCTAATCAAAAGTGAGAGTAGCATAAGTATGTGGGCATAAACATAACATAAATGTTTAGAGGGTATGTTTTTGTTCAAAATATATCCATTTAATCAAACATCAGTATCACTCCTAGGATTTATGACCTCCCCAGCTGTAGGTTACATGGGTTTAAGACAGGATTTGTCTGAGGGGCCACATGGAGTTGTAGAAAAGAGTTTCAGGAGCCTTCCCTGTGTGTCTTAGCAGTCTAGTTTCAGAGACTAAACACATGGGAACTAGAGCAGGAGAGGATAATAGAGAAGCTTGGAAACTCTGGATTCAGAATGACTCGCTCTGCCTGTATCTCTGACCTCATCCTTGCCTACTAAGAAAGGGGGGTAGGCACCAGGATCTTCAAAGAGCTCTGGCATTGTTCTTCTCTCTATATAGAATTTACAGTGAGAGCTGTAGTCTGTCAGTTTGCAAACTTAAGTGGAATGGATATAGTAGGATCCCAGAGTGGTAAGAGTCATATAGTAGTATTAAACTGCCATATCCACAGTTGTGCACTTACTCTAATGGACAGTAGAGGCAAAAGTTAAATAGAAAGCCTACCAAACCCTTCCTTCATCTGCATGGGCAAACAACCCCAATGCAAATGAATGAAAGGCTCAATTAAATCATAACTGGAAATAATAGTCCTTCAACTAATTTGAAGACTTGAGCCAGTCTTAAACTTCTTCAATAGTGGAGAGAAAGTACCATTTCACACTATTAAAAATTACTGCTAATTGGTCTGGAGAGATGGCTTAGTGGCTAAGGTGTTTGCCTGCAAAGCCAAAGGACCCTGGTTTGATTCTCTTGGACCCATCATGTAAGCCAGATTCACAAGAGGGCACATGTGGCTGGAGGTCATTTGTAGTGGCTGGCGGCCCTGGCACACCCATTCTCTCTCTCTCTTTTTCTCTCTGTCAAATAAATAAAAAATATTTTTAAAAATACTGCTAATCTTTCTCCCATCCCTCTCTAAAGGGACCTAAAGCTTTGGACCGGTATAACTATACATCAGGGAAAATAAATAATCTAACCTTCCGGGGCCTTCTGCTCTCTTGCTCTGAAGTCTTTTTGATTTTAAAGCATTTCTTCTTTAAGTGTGGGGTGGTTTTTATTTGGATCATTTCAATTGTCTGATTGTCTTTGACTTTTAGCATTTTATGCTGCCTCTGTTTCTGAATATCTTTGATTTATGTTATTTGTCATTTATTGGAATTCTTAAGTACCAGTCATTTTGTCAATAAGTTGTGGGATTTTTTTCAGACTTTTTTTTTTGGTATGTATGTATGTTTGTTTGTTTGTTTTTGAGATTGATTAGCAGTGTCTATCCAAGGCTGGCATCTAGCTAGCACTGCCTGCAACTTCAGCATCCAAAGTACCTGAATTAAGTGCAATTAAAATGGTGAGCCACCATTCTCTAATCTTCATTTCTTTTAATATTTTTTACTTCCTTCCTGAGCATCTTTCTGATACCAGAGCTTGTTTTTTACTTGCCTGGGAGATTCCTTGGTTTCTTCTCCCCTTTGTAGGGCCGGGGTCACAGGTGCTCGTGGGCACGCCCAGCTGTGTATGTGCAGTGCGCCCATTGGAACTCGGCAGCTTGAGGCCCCGTCGTGCTCGCATGCTTGTGCAGCGAGTGCACCTAACACTGAGCCATCTCTCCAGTCTTCTTTGTCTCCATTCTCTCTTTTCCTTTTCTTTCTTCCTCTTTTCTTCTTCCTTTCTCCCTCCCTGCTTCCCTCTCTCTAACTCTCCCACCTTCTATTCCTCACATGCTGACCTGGAACTTATTCTGTGGACTAGCCTCCTTCGTGCTGGGATTAAAGGCAAGAGGCAACATGCCCAGCTCTTTCATGGTAACTTAATTAATTTAGTTAATTAAGCAATGCATGCATAGGTGCTTCAAGGTTTCTTGACTCTGTAAATGAACGCCAGATGCTTACACCTCTTTTTGCAACTGTCTTAAATGAGTGGTTTGGCAATTGAATCAGGACCAGTAGGTTTTGTAAGCAAGTTTCTTTAACTGCTGAGTTACCTTCCCAGCCATTCTTTTTTTTTACATAGCTTATTTATTTAATCAGTTAAGACAAAGCCACAGAAGACACAGCAAAGTATAGTTAGTAGAGACCACCAGTACACAATAAATGCAAACTACCGCTATGAAGAGAGCTCCAACAGATACACTTTTTATTTCTTTCATTATATATATATTTTAATCTTTATAAAAAAATTTTATTTGAAAGAGAGAGAGAAATTAGCCCAGGGCCTCACACTGCAATTGAACTCTCTAGATGCTTGTGCCACCTAGTGGGCATGTGCAACCTTGCGCTTGCCTCACCTTTGTGTGTCTGGCTTACGTGTGGTCTGAAGAGTCGAACATGGGTCCTTAGGCTTTGCAGGCAAGTACCTTAACCACTAAGCAATCTCTCTAGCCTTTTCCTTTTTATATGAAAAAAAATAATATATTTTTATTTATTTATTTATTTGGAAGTGGGGAGAGAATGGGCACTGCAAACAAACTCCAGATACATGTGCCACTCCATGCATCTAGCTTTACATGAGTACTGGGAATTAAACCTGTGTCCTTAGGCTTTGTAGGCCAGTGCCTTATCCACTGAACCGTCTCTCCTTCCCCTTATATGAAAATTTTAATTAGCATACCTTTCATTTTATTTTTTTCTTTTTGCATATTTGTGTGCACATGGGTATTAATGTGTGTGGGCACATGTTAGCGTGCATGCATGGATATGTGTGTCACTGGCAGTGATTTGATACTGAGTGTTTTCTTTGTTCTCTTTCTGCCTTATCTGTTGAGGCAGAACCTCTCACTTGAACCCAGGGCTTACTGATCTGGTTAGTACATCCAGCCAGCTTGCTGTGGGATACCTGTCACTGTGGCTTGAATGCTAAGGTTACAGCAGGACGCTGCACCCACCCAGCATTTATGTGAGTACTGGGGCTATAAAATCTAGTCTTCACAGGTGACAAGCACTTTACTCACTGAGCCATCTCCTCAGACTTGTTTTTCCTTTCAAACAAAATTTTGGTTTTGTTGATTCTCCTTCCTTCCTTCCTAATTTTCAAGAGGCAGAGTGATAAAATTTTCATACAAAAATAAAGATTTCTTTTTATGTTTTAATTATGGTGTGTGTGTGTATTTGTGTGGTGGAGCACACCAGGATCTTTTGCCACTGCAAACAGAATACCAAATACTTGTCACTTTCTGCATTAGGTTTAGGTTGGTGACTGGGGAATTGAATCCAGGTTTGCAGACAAGTGCCTTTAACTACCAAGCCATTATCTCCTCAGTCACCTTTTAAAAAAATTAAAAATTTGTCAGTGTCTACTTATTTAAAAATAATTTCTTGGTTCATTCAAATTAATGGGCTTTATTATGACGCTTTGTACATATATGTCAGTATACATTGTTCTTATTTCTGCCCCACCTCTTCTGCCCTCTACTTGGCTGGTTAGTTCTTCAACCAAGAACCCCTTGTTCTTTCTTTTTTTAAATATTTTATTTTTATTTATTTATTTGATAGAGAAAAGGAAAGAGGGAGGGAGGGAGGGGAGAGAGAGAGAGAGGGAGAGAGAGAGAGAGAATGGGCTCCAGATGCATATGCCACCTTGCACATCTAGCTAACATGGGTCCCCTGGGGGCATCAAACCTGGGTCCTTTGGCTTTGCAGGCAAACACCTTAACTGCTAAGCCATCCCTCCAGCTCCCTTTGGTCTTTCTTAACATTCTCTTCTCTTCCACAGCCCGTTAAGAGTTTTCTTGTTATTCCTTTTCTTGTTCTGTGTGTGTGTTTGCTATGCATGCATGTGTATGTATATTCATGTATAGGAGTGTATGTATGCACTTGTATGTATATGTCAAGGTCAGAAGTTGATGTCAACTTTCTTCTTCAATCTTTGTCCACCTTATTTATTGAGGCAGTGTTTCTCACTTGAACGCAGAGCTTACTTCAGTTTGTCTAGGTAGTCTGCTTGCCCTAGGAGTACGCTGTGTTCACCTCTTGAATGCTGGGATTAAAGGCAGGTTACCACACCTACCCAGCATTTAGGTGAGTGCTGGGGATCTGAACTCAGATCTTTATGCTTGTGCAGCAAGATGGCACTGAGCCATCTCTATAGCGTTTCTCCTTCCTGTTTTTATTACCTGCACATAAAACACACTATATTAGGGTTCTTTGGAGGAACAGAACCAATAGAATGAGCATGTATTACAAAGGGGATTATAATTAGGTTAGCTTACAGGAGATGGAGTGGGTATTTCTTTGTATTTTCTTCAGGGCTCTTATGTTAAAGAGATGTTCAATTTTGGTGAAGGCTTTTTCTGCATTGATTGAGGTAATAATATGATTTCTGCATTATATTCATTAATTTGCATATGTTGAACCAACTTTGTATCCATAGATTGAAACCAAATTGATCTTAGTGTAATACCTTCTCAATGTGTTCTTGTATTCAGTGTGCCAAAACTTTTTTTTCTTTTATCATTTTTTTCAAGGTAGGGTCTCAGGCTGACCTGGAATTCACTCTGTAGCCCCAGGCTCTCAAACTCATGGTGATCCTCCAACTTCACCCTCCCAGGTGCTGGGATTAAAGGTGTGTGCTGTCATGCCAGGTTTGTGCCAGAATTTTATCAATAATTTTTGTGTCTGTGTTCACAAAGGAAATTGGTCTTAGTTTCCTTTTTTTTTTTTTTTTTTTTTTTAAATACTATTCTCTGGCTTTGGCCATTACAGTATATGTGGCTTTTTAGCACAAGTTTGGCGTTGTTCCTTTCTTTATCTTCTATTTTATGGAACATGTTAAGGATTGGTGATAGCTCTTCTTTAATATTTTGGTAAAGTGTCGCATTTGAATCCATTTGACCTGGAATTTTCTTTCTGGAGAGCCTTATTTGTTATGATGATTTATTTACTGAAAATTTCAAGAACATAATGTGTTTTGATCATTCCCCTCATGCTGTCCTCTTGTTTCCCTTCCATTCCTGCTGAACCTGTTCTTCCTGGGAAGATTTCTTACTGCTTCAGTCTCATTGATCATGGCACATTTATTAGTTTTCTTTATTTTCTTTTCATTTTGGTAGGTCATATGTACCTAGGAATTTATCCATTTCTTTTGAATTTTCCTCTTTTTTGGAAAATAAAATTTCAATATATTCCCCTGTGGTTCTCTGGATTTCTGGATTTCTTTGGAATCTTCAGTAACATTCTTTTCATATCTAATTTTATTAATTTGGGTCTTCTCTCTCTCCTTCCCTCCCTCTCTCTCTTTCCAAGGTAGGATCTCACTCTAGCTCAGGCTAACCTGGAATTCATAGTCCCTGGTTGGTCTCAAACACACTCACAGAACTCCTCTTAACAAGTATGTTAAGATTAAAGGCATTTGTCACCATGTCCAGCTCCAAAGCCTCTTTAAAAATTTTTTTATTTATTTCTTTACATGTGTGTGTGTGTGCACACACATGCATGCACCAGGGTAATGCCTTTTCAATTTTACATAGGTGGCTGGGGAGTAGAACTTGCATACTTTGTAAACATGTGCTTTTAACTGCTGAGCCACTTCCCTAGCCCTTGAGCCAAGACTTTTGCTTGTATATACCCTCCAACTTGTCAGCCTCTAGCCTTCCTGCTCTTCATAGTTGCCTGCCTGGTTCTTTCTTTTCCCTGGGGCAGTAGCAGGTCAAATTGAGTCTCTGAATTGTAGCTGTTCCCTGATCTTAGGCCCCTCTAAACATCTGTTTTTATCTATAGATTATCTCTCTTGATGGCTCCATCTGAGTCATGTAGCATTATAAAATGGGATCTGTCTTTTAACTGATGCATCTGCTGTAGTAATTACTGTCTTACCAAAACCTGTAACTGGATTTTAGGATTGTGAGGGCTGTGAACCTGCTCTGAGTGTATAGTTGTCAGGTATTCATCTGGCTTACCTTTTGGAAGTGGCTTTTGTTTTTCTTGTCTCTGCCAGTGAGCTGTGTGGTGAAGTTGTGTCTAGTTTACTTCTGTGACACCTCTTTCTCTCTCTTTTTAAAAATATTTTTTATGTATGAGAGAGAGGGGGTGGGGGACAGAATGGGTATGCCAGAGACTCCAGCTGCTGCAAACAAACTCCAGACACATACACCACCTTGTACATCTGGCATATGAGGGTTGTGGGCACTTTGGCTTTGCAGGCAAGTGCCTTCATTACTAAGCCATGTCTCCAGCCCCTCACTCTCTTTTTTTTCCTGGACTCTCGGTATCCTTTCACTGTGTAGCCTTCTGAAGCTTTTCTTTTCCTTTTTTTCTTAGTCATACTCTACTCAAAACTTCTTTTTTTAAAAAAGATTTTTTTTTTTTTTTTATGGGAGAGAGAGAGAATGAGAATGGTCATGCCAGGGCCTCCAGCCACTGCAAACGAACTCCAGACACATGTACCCTTTGTGTATCTGGCTTACATGGGTCCTGGGGAATGAACCTAGGTCCTTTGCCTCTGCAGGCAAACGCCTTAACCACTAAGTTATCTCTCCAGCTCTTTATAGGTTTTTTTTTTTTTTAAAGATTTTTATTTATTTATTTATTAGAGACAGAGATAGGGGGAGAGAGAGAGTGAGAATGGGGACACCAGGGCCTCTAGCCACTGCAAATGAACTCCAGACACATGCACCACCATGTGCATCTGGCTTATGTGGGACCTGGAGACTCAAATCTAGGTTTTTAGGCTTTGCAGGCAAGCACCTTAATCACTAAACCATTTCTTCTGCCCTCACAGGTAAATTTTTTAAGTGTGTATGCATGCATATGTGCATGAATGTGCATGCATATGTGCATGAATGTGCATGCATGTCTCAGCACACATAAGGAGATAAAAGAACAATCTCAGATACTGGTTCTCACCTTCCACCTTGCTTGTGGCAGGATCTCTGTTCACCATTGTGATTGCCAAGCTAGCTGGCCTGCAAGATTCTAGGAGATTGTCTGCCTCCCACCTATAGGCAAACTGTGATTACAGATACTTGCTATAGCATCTGGCTTTTTACTTGGGTTCTGGGCATCCAAAGTCAAGTACTCATGCTCTCATGGGTGTATGGGAAATAGTTTTCCATTGATCCACATTTCCAGCCCCCTTATTCATTCATTCATTCATTTATTGAGGCAAGCCCAACAGAGTGGCTTTTTTTTTTCTTTTTTTTTTATGAGAGCGAGAGAGGGAGAGAGAGAGAGAGATTAAGAATTGGTGCACCAGGGCCTCTGGCCACTGTAATTGAACTCCAGACACATGCTCTTGCTTGTGCTTATATGTGACCTTGTGTCTGTATCACCTTGTGTATCTACTTTATGTGGGATTTGGGGAGTTGAACATGGATCATCCCCTTCCTCCCTCATCTTCTGTCTGAAGGAGAAATAGGAGCAAGATAGCTTTAAAAAAAAAAACAACAAAAACGAATATCATTTATTTGTTTGTTTGCAAAGAGAGAGAGAATGAATGGGTGTCCCAGGGCCTCCAGGCACTGCAAATTAACTCCAGACGTATATGCCACCTTATACATCTGGCTTACGTGGGTCCTTGGAATCAAACCTGTGTCCTTTGGCTTTGCAGGCAAGTGCCTTAACCACCAAGCCATCTCTCCAGTCCCAAGATAGATTAAAAAAAAATATTTTAAGAGTAAGAGAAAGGAGGCAGATGGATGGATGGATGGATGGACGGATGGATGGAAGAAACTTTAGAAGCCTCTGCCCCAGTTATAAACTGTACTATAATAGATTTTGTAGTGGTTATGTCCTACACTGCATAGTCTTTTGTGCTGACACTGTAGTTTTTGTACACTTAGAAGGCTATGTTTATATTGCAGCTTCTGACCTGTACTGATTACCATCTTGTATTTCCATTTTTATCTCCATAACACATATACAGGCATCTTTCTAATTAACCACTTTTTATGTTTTCTGTAAAAGTTGCCTATTCTTGAGGTCTCTGGTCTAGGCCAGGGCTTTATGCTCTGAGACTTAACATTAATAAGACTAGTCCAAGATAAGGTATACAAGCTCTGAACCACCAAGAATCAGGGTCCAGGTTTTAGAAGAGACTCTCCTGGGCCCACTAAGTCTCTTGTGTTGGTTTTGTGAGACTTAGGTTTCCTGTATCAAGAGAATGGGTATGCCAGGTCCTGTAGCCACACTGCAAACTCCAGACACCATGTGCCACCTTATGCATCTGGCTTTATCTTGGTACTGGGGAATCAAACTCTGGTCCTTAGGCTTTGTAGGCAAGCACCTTAATTGCTGAGCCATCTTTCTAGCCCAAGATAACTTTTTTAATAGGTGGAGACAGGTCCTGTGGGGAGCAAGGAGGTGACACCTCACCTGCTACAGCAGAACTAAAACTCATGTTCCTCAGCAACACCTCCAACTTCTTTCTTAATCTAGCATACCTGGGTGGGCTGGCCTCTCCTGAATCAGCCCTTTGAATCCACAACCCAGTCAGGTCTCTCCCTCGCACACTTGAGTCTGGTGACACGGCTCATCCTAATTGGAAGTCTGCCACACATAAAAGGGCCTGCCACATGTGTGGATGGTCTGTTGGTTGCATTCTTCTGGCACCAGGCTCTCCTGATTACTGCTTTGATCATGCTCTTCCCCCTTCTCAGCCTGACAGAGCAGGGGAAGGGGAGTTTACAGGCAATACATTTTTCTGCCTTGGTTCTGAGTGCCTTTTCACTTTGATTTTCCTCTGAGCTCTCGGACTTTTATTCTTGTGAATCTTTTGGCCTCGCCTCCCATGTCTCCTCTATAGGTTTGTTCTCCCATCTTCCTTTTCAGCTGAGCCTTTCCCTGTATATCAGGTCTCTAAATAAACCTTATAATCCATAACTTACCCTTCTTGGAGGTTGTTTGCTCAATTCTGTGTTATAATGGGTAAGAACCTAAAAGATGGGGTTCACAGGCCAGGGGGATGCCCTTGTCCCTTAAAATCTTACAACATACCTACATTGTACCTTTCTACTCCTACTAAGTAGTTCCTCTTTCATGTCACATTTATTCTAGTCCTTTCTATCTTCATTATAATCTCTTTTTTTCCTTCCATGGTCCCATTTCTAGTTTTATTTCTTCCTTTATTTACTTATGAGAGAAAGAGAAAGAGAGAATGAATGGGCACACCAAGCCTCCAGCCACTGCTAACTCCAGATGCATGTGCCACCATTTGTCCCTGGCTTATGTGGATACTGGGGAATTGAACCTGAGTCCTTAGGCTTGGCAGGCAAATGCCTTAACTACTAAGCTATCTCTCCAGCCCCATTATCCATTTTTCTATTGATGAACTTCTAGGAAGATTCAATTTACTTGCTGTTATGACTAGAGAAGCAATAAATATGGATGTACAAGTATCTATATAGTAGGATATGGATTCCTTTGGGTATATGCCCAGGAATGGTATAGGTGAGTAATCTGGTAATCTATTTTATTTTTCTTTTGGTGGTAAGGTCTCATGCTAGCCCAGGTTAACCCGGGACTCACTATGTAGTCCAGCCTGACCTTGAGCTTATGGTGATCCTCTTACTTCAGCCTTTCAAGGGCTGGGTTAAATGTGTATGGCACCGTACCCAGCGTAGGTTTTGTTTTGTGGAACCATCTGCATTAGTTCCTTGTGTTATTGCTGTGACAAAATACCTGACAAAAGCAACTTGAAGGGTTTATTTTGTATTTTGTGTTGCTCTTTGCCTGTCCATTTCATATGAGGCAGAGTTATTTACTTGTTCTATTCTTTCCTGGGCTTGCCTCAGACATCTAGGAATTTCTCCTGTTTTTGCCTCCCATCTTGTCATCAATATTAAAATGCTGGAATTATAGAAGCCCACCAATGTTTCTGGCTTTTTGTTTAGTTTTATTTATTTATTTCAGAGTGACAGAGAGAGAATGGGCACACCAGCACCTCCAGCCACTGCAAATGAACTCCAGATGCATGCACTCCCTTGTGCATCTGGCTTGCGTGGGTCCGGGGAATCGAGCCTCGGAACGGGGTCCTTAGGCTTCACAGGGAAGTGCTTAACCACTAAGCTACCTCTCCAGCCTTGTTTCTGGCTTTTTATATGGGATCTAAGGATTGAAGTCAGGTATTCCATATTAGCATTGAATACTTTATCCACTGTGTCATCTCTCTAGTCCTCCAATGTATACTTTTCATACCTTTGTCAAATTGTAGGTGGTCATAGTATTTCTTGATTCTATATTCTGTTCTATTGGTCTTCAGATCTACTTTGTGCAAGTACCATGCTCTTCTTTACCTCGGTGGCTCTGGAATAATCTGGATCAAACCTGTGATACCTTTATCTTTCTCTTTAGTGTTGCTTTAGAGCTTTGTGGTCTCCTGTGATTACATATACATGTTATATCTAGTTGTTTGGAACAGTTTCATAAATATTGATGTTAGATTTTCCTTGAATGCTTGCTAGCATTCAGCAGTGAATTTGACCCATGGATTTTCTCTGTGAGAAACCTTTAATTACTGCTTAATCTAGGAATATTTGTTACGGGTCTATTTAAATAATTTATGTCTTCTTGATTTAGTTTTGATAGGTTATTTTAGTTTAGAAATTCATTTATTTTATTTTATTTTAGCATTTTATTTTATTTTTCTTAAAGTTTGGTTCTTTTTTAAAAATTTATTTATTTGAGAGCAACAGACAGAGAAGAGGGAGATAGAGAGAGAGAATGGGCATGCCAGGGCCTCCAGCCACTGCAAATGAACTCCAGATGCATGCACCCCCTTGTGTATCTGGCTAACGTGGGTCCTGGGGAATCGAGCCTTGAACCAGGGTCCTTAGGCTTCACAGGCAAGTGCTTAACCACTAAGCCATCTCTCCAGCCCTTATTTGTTTTTTTAGTGCTTAAAATTTTAGGTTAAATATTTCCTTCTTTATTCATAAACGTACTAAATTTTGGCCAAGCATCCTCCTACCCTCCACAATTCCATTTCCTTGCCCCTCACCCTGATTTTACCCTCCTAGTTCAGTAGTTATCCTCTGCTACTTTCCTTACCTTTCTCCCTTGAAACTGCTCTTTTCCTCTCTCATGGGCTTCTTTCTAGTTTCCTGTCACCTACATTCTCTCTCCCACAGTAATACATATATGCAAAAATTCTCAGCTTGGATCTGCATATGAGAGAAAATATGCAGTGTTTGCCTTCCTGTGCCGGACTATCATACTTCATATAACATCTTCCAGTAACATCTATTTCCCAGAAAATTTTATTTTTCTTATGGCTGAGAAGAATTCCTATATATATATGATGGGGAAAAAAAAAATATATATATATATGGATATTTTGGTTTTGTGAGGTAGATTCTCACTCTACCCCAGGTTGACCTGGAATTCACTGTAGTTTCAGGGTGGCCTTGAACTCAAAGTGGTTCTCCTACCTTAGTTTCTCAAGTCCTGGGATTAAAGCCGTGTGCCACCACACCCAGCCCTATACCACTTTTTTATAGTCATTCCTCAGCTGATGGTTTTCTAGTCTGGTTCAATTTCCTTGCCGTTGCAAAATGTGCAGCAATAAACATTGATGAACAAATATCTCTGTGGTTGAATGTAGTCATTTGGGAATATACTCAAGAAAGGTATAGCTGGCTCATATGGTAGTTCCATTTTTAGCTTTTTGAGAAACTTCCACACTGATTTTTATAATGGCTGCACCAATTTGCCACTCTTCCCCCCCCCCCCTTTTTTTTTCTTTTCTCTTTTCAAGGTAGGTTCTCAGGCTGGCCTCAAACTCAGTGATTCTCCTGCTTCTCTGCCTCCTGAGTGTTGGGATTAAAGGCGTGCATGAACACACTTGACTCAGTTTGCTCACAGATAAAATTTCTCAATTCCATGTATATATAAGGCATCTAAAGGTTTCCAATATATCCTGGAAGATTCTTCTCTCCAGGAACCGTAGGGTTCAGGTTGCCAAGAAGTGAATGAAACCCCTCCTCATACGATGGCTAATTTACTATACAAGCTCAAGTCCCAACCTTGTGGGATCTCAGCAGTTAAAGTGAGGACACTGTAAAAGAATGGGACGCTGTAACATAGGATGGAGCTGTTTGGAAAGGTTGTGGTGATACTGAAGGTATTGAACTTTCAAATTCAGACAGCTTTATTTTGCCATACATAGGAGCAAATACATCTTGTTCTCTAATTCCTGCAGTATTTCTTTCTCTGTCTTTGTCTGCATTGTGTATGGATGCTGAAATGACCTTTCAAGAAGGATATGTCAAGCAGTACAATTCTGATATCCTCAGTACATTGCCTCTAGGCCTATAATGAAACTCAAGAGTAAGCAGGCCCTAGAGGTGAGCTCATGAGGATGTATGATACACTCTCCTAATGAACATCATGAGTTTTATAACTCAGTCAAGCAAAAATATGTGGTACATATGTGGGAGTATATTTTCAGGGTATGGAATGATTGGAGGAACAAACATAGAAGTAATCAGACTGAATTGATCAGTGTAGGCTAATTGTTCAGAGACACGAGGTTTAATAGTGCAGCTCACATAGTTAAAATAGCTGGCAAGAATTTATTGGAGGGGCTGGAGAGATGGCACAATGGTTAAGGCACTTGCCTGCAAAGCCTAGCAACCCAGGTTCGATTCCCTAGTACTCACATAACACCAGATCCACAAAGTGGCATATGTATCCAGGGATCATTTGCAGCCACTAGAGGCCTTGGCATGCCCATCCTGCCCCCATCCCCTGTCTCTCTACTTGCAAATAACTAAAAATATTTACAAATAATTTATTGGAATGGTTGGCTGAAGTATGGGTCAAAGATGGCCTACTATGTATATGATCTAGAGCTATCTGAAATCCTATTTATTAAAGGTGAAAGCAAGTTTGTATAGTAATAGATTAATCTTATTGTTTACAGCACAATTCAACCACATACCAATTTGATATATAAATGCTGAGGAACAATGGTTGGAAAATATTAAAAGTCCTGTTATCTGTTAGTAAACCAAATGAGAACAAAAAAAAAATCCATGTACTGTATAAACATAGTTGTAATATTTATTTGAGCTGAGGTGTTTCAGGTTGTGTATGTTTGTTAGATTGGAATTGCCTGGCATAATGACATGTACCATGCAGTGTGGACATGTGTGTTGTTAACAAGGGCTTCAGTGAATTTACCTGATGCAATGTGCTAGAAACTCCTTGCATTCATTATTTATTACATATTCTGAGTTGTTATTTGGTCATCGCATGTTCATAAATCCTTTCAGTTTTGCCATAGTTATGACTCCTACATTGATTTATCTGACTCCATACAGGGTCATGATACACATAAGAATAGTTCCTATTGTACTATAATGTTGGGAATTGTATCTTCTGGGCATGCAGTCTACTATAGTGTTTGCCACCAGCCTGAATATACAGCTTTTCATTCTATTGTAATTTCATAAAAAAGTTCAGTTAGCTGGGCATGGTGACACATACCTTTTATTTCAGCATGTGGGAGTTTTGCTATGAGTTTGAGACCAGCCTGAGACTTCATGGTGAATTTCTGGTCATCCTGGGTTAGAGCAAGACCCTACCTTGAAAACCAAACAAAGAATAAAACCTCAATCTTTTTTTAAATTTTTTTAATTAATTAATTTATTTTGTTTTTCAAGGTAGGGTTTCACTCTAGCCCAGGCTGACCTGGAATTTACTATGTAATCTTAGGGTAGCTTTGAACTCACTGCAATCCTTCTACCTCTGCTTCCCAGTATTAAAGGCATGTGCCAGTAGCCCAGCTAAAACCTCTTAATCTTATTTTCTTGAATCAGTGGTGAGATATTTATCCTGACTCTTACCACAGTACACCATACAAATTAACTTCTTCATATAATGCCCCTGCTAAGACATACATAGAAAAGCGAGCTTCTGTTTTCTAGTCCCACTTTTGTGCTCTTGGATTGAAGAGAAATTTCTCATTGTAGGAGTTGGTATCATTTGAAGACATAATGGTGGACTTCACCTGGCAAGAGTGGCAGGACCTGGATGTTGCTCAGCAAACTCTGTACAGGGATGTGATGCTGGAGAACTACAATAGCCTGGTGTTCTTGGGTGAGTTTAAGTCCCTTGAAAGTCTGAGTAGCAATTACTTTCCTTTTGTTTGATAAGTATAGATATCGTTGCTAATTTTTAATATTGTTTTGATATTATACTTCTAAATTGTCATGTTGTAATGGGACACATTATAAGGAACAGTGTGGCTTTACAGTCCATATACATATACATCATATACATATACATACACACATACTAGAAGAAAGTAATTGGTAAATCTTTCAGTTCTGGTATTACTCGTATGGGAATGGGAAACACAAAAACTCTTGTAGCTGCTTTGAAATGCTAATTTCTTATTGTCAGATGCATACTTACTAAAGTACAACATAAGAATTATTCCTTACAAATGTACCCAGTTAATTCTAACTGTCCTCTATTCCTTTTCCTTCTAATTCTTTTCCATTTTCTAATTATCGGTTTTATTTTTTTAATTCTCTACTTCTTTTAAGTTGTCTTGAACTTGTAAGTATAAAAAGGATGTACAATAAAAGCATGAAGGATGTTTCTTTTTGTGCCTATCATATTACATTTATATCCTGTTACTTTCCTGGGGAGAAATGAGCAAATATTCACTCTAATTATGGAGGGTTTTGATAGTCCACAGGAAAAAAAGTCCATCAATTTTAGCTTGTTGAATAAATGAATTTGCTGGGGTTACATAGAGAATAAAGGCTAACATCATAGAGTTTTGATGACAAAAAGAATCAAAACCCTAGTCAGGTTTTATCTCTTATCTACACATTTCTATTGGAATTTCAATTGGGTTTATGGCTATCTGGTTAGGGAAGGTTGATAGCACATTAATATTATCATAGACATAGGTAACTTTTTTTATTGTGGGTATTTGTTTTTTTGAAGTAGGGTCTCACTCTGTTTCAGGCTGACCTAGAATTCACTATGTAGTGTTAGGGTGCCCTCTAACTCACAAGGATCCTCCTACCTCTGCCTCCCAAGTGCTAGGATTAAAGACGTATACCACTCTGCCTGGCTCTAGGTAACTTTTGGATAGTTCTTTTTTATTTACTTTTTTCTTTGCTTTTGTTTTTTGTTTTCCTTTTATTGACATCTTCCATACTTACAGACAATCAACCATGATAATTCTCTCCCCTTCCCTACTTTCCCCTTCCAAAATCTACTCTCCATCATATCACCTCCCTCTCTCCATTGGCCTCTCTTTTATTTATTTTTTATTTAAAAATATTTTATTTATTTATTTTACTGAGGAAGGGAGGGGTTGAGAGAGAGAAAGAGAGAATGGGCGTGCCAGGGCCTCTAGCCACTCCAGACATGTGTGTTCCCTTGTGCATCTGGCTAACGTGGGTCCTTGGGAATCAAACCTGGGTCCTTTGGCTTTGTAGGCAAATGCTTTAACTGCTAAGCCATCCCTCCACCCCTTCTCTTTTATTTTGGTGTCATCATCTTTCCTTTATTTGAGGGTCTTGTGAAGATAGTGCAAGGCACTGAAGGATTATAGATATCAAGATAAAGATATTTCTGTCTGGTCAATTGCACTGTAAGCAGTCCTACCCTTCCTTCAGCTCTTACGTTCTTTCCTCCACCTCTTTTGCAATGGACCCTGAGCCTTGGTAGGTGTAATAGAGGTACTTCAGTGCTGAACATTTCTCCATCATTGCTTCTAAGCCCTATGGTACCTTTTGGAATATCCCAGTGGTCACCACCATCTGAAAAGAGAAGGTTTTCTAATCAAAAGTGAGAGTAGCATTAATATATGGGTATGAACATAAAGTAAAGTGCTTACCGGGCAGTTTGGTATGCATAATATATATATTTAGCCAGACAAGAGCAGTTATTATACTTCTAATGCTCATGACCTACCCCACCATAGGATTTTGATTAGGTTTTCAGTACCAGGGATGTATTCCCTCCCATAGAGTTTGTCTCCAGTCCATTTAGAGAGCAGTGGGTTTCCCCCATAACAGACATGCCACTATTGCACCAGTTGACTCATTTGGTTTGACTGACCAAACTTGAGGCTTGCAGTGTCTACTGTTTTCACCACTGGTGGCTTCTCTCTTCCATAAGGCTGCAAGCAGTGCAGTTTTTAACAGCTTTCTGTCAGCTAGTCTATCAGGAGAAGGTTTTCATCTCAGCCCCACTTGATTTCTCAGTGACCTTGCAGCCCAGGCATGTGGAGTCTTCAGGAATAGGGTGTCATCATCTATTCCTGGTGGGAAACCAAGAGCCTTGGCAATAGACTATAATGTTTTGGGAGCATCAGGGGCCTCTCTGGCCAACAACTCACTGGAAGGTATCCCATCCCATGCACTAAATTTTTTCTAGTAACAGTCTATGGCTTCTGGGTGTGCAATTATCCAAAAAAAGTAGGTAATCATGTGGTTCATTCACAATATCCTGAATTTTGATTAACCCTCCCTCCACACTCCTTTTACTCAATCTCTTATCCTGGCCTCACTTAGGCCATTTTACCTGCAGTAATATGTACATCTACTTACATATATATAGTACCATCTCCTTAAGTGCACCGCTCTCCTCCCTCCCTTATAGCCCTTTTCTAGCATATTGGCCTCTGCTGCTAGTTTTTACTCCAGCTCACACACAAGTCTGAACAATTTAACTAGGATCCACATATGAGAGAAAACATGTGATGTTTGGCTTTCTCATTTAGTCCTTTCCAGATCCATCATTTCCCTGAAAATTTCATAACTTCATTTTTCTTTACTGCTAAATAGAATTCCATTGTATAAATGTGCCATATTTTCATTATCCATTTATCAGTTGAGGGACATCTAGGCTGGTTCTGTTACCCAACTACTGTGAATAGAGCAGCAATAAACATGGCTGTGCAAGTATTAAGGTAGTGAGAAGCGTCCTTGGGATATATGCCTAGGAGTGGTATAGCTGGGTCATATGGTAAATCTATTTTTAACTGTCTGAGGAACGTCCATACTGATTTCCAAATAGTTGTACCAGATTACATTCCAACCAACAGGGTAGAAGGGTTCATCTTTTTCAGCATCCTCACCAACATTTATTGTTATTTCTTTTCTTTTTTAAGTATTTTTATTTTTATTTATTTATTTTACAGAGAGAAAGAGGGAGTGAGAGAGAGAAAATGGGTGTGTCAGGGCCTCCAGCCAGTGTAAATAAACTCCAGATGCATGTGTGTGGTGGTTTGAATAGAATGGATGCTCCCCAATATATTCAGTTGTTTGTTTGTAGTTTGCATCTGCTGGCTACCTGGGTTGATCTTAAGTTGTGGTGGTGGGTTTCAGATTTCAATCTAAAGATATGCAAAGTGTGCCTAGCTGGAGTTCCTGAAGTGTGCTGTGGCTTTTGACCTTTAGGCTTGTACTTCCCTCTCTCTCTCTGCTTGGTCTTGTGAAGGCAGGCCAGCTTCTTCTGCCATTTATGGTACTTCCCCGGTTCTGTAAGCTTCAATAAATATCCCTTCCTCCATAACTGTGCCTGGTCTGGAAGTTTATCTCAGTGAACCTGAAGCTGTCTGCTACAATGTGCATCTTGTGCATCTGACTAACATGGGTCCTGGGGAATAGAACCTCGGTCCTTTGGCTTTGCAGGCAAACGACTTAACCACTAAGCCATCCCTCCAGCCTCTAGAGTCTTTTTTTACCCCTTTATAGTTGGCATACAAATAAAGACACTTTTTTAGTCTCCTTTGTTACTTGGATGCACTTTGTATATTACCCTTATCTATATTTTAGATAAGGAAGAGTGCATTATTTTGTTCCAGACCTTAAATGAAATAATGTCAGTGTTTCCCATTCATGAAGCTGGAACCTGTCTGTTATATATACTTTTTTATGTTGGTATAGTTTTATTTTAATGTATTAATTTTCTTTTTCTTTAAGTTTTGTGTATGTTTGTGTGTGTGCACACACTCTCAGTCCATAGTTCTTCCTGCATTCAGGCCTTTCAACTCTGACCAGAATAGTCTGTCAAGCTGTACTTACAGCACTGCAAGGCATCTCTTAGGCCAAAGGTTTCAAATTCTTCCACATTCCTCTTGAAACTCAGCTCCAAAAGGCCAAAGCCACACAGTTAGGCGTCTAGCAGCAAGCCCACTCTTGGTGCCTACCACTTTACTGTTGCTGTCAGGTCCCCATTGCTTGTAGAAGTCACCCAACCAAGAGCAGCTTGTGGGAAAAAGAGCTTTATTTTGGCTTATAGGCTCAAGGGGGAAGCTCCATGATGGCAGGGAAAATGATGGCATGAGCAGAGGGTGAACATCACCCCCTGGCCAACCTAAGGTGGATAATAGCAACAGGAGAGTGTGCCAAACACTGGCAAGGGGAAACTGGCTATAACACCCATAAGCCCGCCCCCAACAATACACTCCCTCCAGGAGGCTTTAATTACCAAATCTCCATCAGTTGGGGAGCTAGCATTCAGAACGCCTAAGTTCATGGGGGTCACCTGAATCAAGCTAACACACAGAGATATATAAGGCATTTGTATTCACCCTTCACATGCATGCTAGGGAGGGTTGGTTGGACTACAGTCTTTAGGCTTTGCAAGCAAGTGCCTTTAACTCCTGAGGTATTTGTGGAAGAGTGTTCTAAAAATCAAAGAATCAGTTATGTAAAATGTTTTCTGGCTAGTTACTGTATATGTCCACTCTGTCTTTGTACCACCTGTCAGAAATGTCCATGATGGTAGGGAAAAATGCGAAAAATGCAACATGACCAGAGGGTGGACATCACCCCCTGGCCAACATAGGTGGACAGTATCAACAGGAGAGTGTGCCAAACACTGGCAAGGGGAAGCTGGCTATAACACCCATAGGCCTATCCCAAACAATATATTGCCTCCAGGAGGCTGTGATTCCCAAATTACCATGAGCTGGTGTCCTAGCATTCAGAACACATAAATTTATGGGGGACACTTGACTCAAACTACCACATTAGGCCCCTGGCCCCCATTAACTGAAAACCGTCCATGATGTAAAATGGAATTAAGTCAGTCCAACTAAAAGTCTCCATGGTTTTTATAAATCCCAATGATATTCAAACATCTCCATAGTCTTAACATCCCCCCCCCTTTTTTTTTAAAATTCTGTGTTTTGAGGTAGGGTCTCACTCTAGCCTAGGCTGACCTGGAAATCACTATGTAGTCACTGGGTGGCCTTGAACTCACACTGATTGTCCAACCTCTGCCTCTCAAGTACTGGGATTAATGGCATGTACCATCATGCCTGTCTGTATATTTTTTTGTTTTGTTTTCCAAGGTAGTATCTCACTCTAGCCCAGGCTGACCTGTAATTAATTCACAATGTACTCTCTGGCTAGTTTTGAATTCATAAGGATCCACCTACTTTTGCCTCCTGAATGCTGGGAGTAAGGCATGTGTCACCCCAAACAGGTTTCCAAGGTCTTTTAACTGATTGATAATACCAAAAAGAAAAATGTATTATGTCACAGAACAGATATTCATTGTACAAAAGATGGCATTGGTCATAGCAAAGAAATTATTCAACTGATACAAGACAAACAGGGAAAACATCCAACTCTGCAGCTTAAAGTCTGATAATTCTAACTAGTGATAAGTCTCTGGATTTCCAATTCTACCCCTCCAGTTAAGCTACTAATAGTCCTAGAAAGCTTTTTTATCTGATACCAGCAGCTCTCCTTGGCAGCCACCCCATATTCCTGGCATCTCCATTGGCTCTCTACTGCAACCCATGGCTCATCCTCTTGGCTCCATTGGGTCTCCATGCAGGTAATCCAATAACACTGCTTCACACTGCCCATGACCATTTCCAAAAAACATCACCATATTGCAAAAGCAGTGACCCTCTCTTTCCTCCCATTTGTTATACTCTGTAGTACCAGATGAGCTACCAACTTGTTCATCCAGGGGGAAAATAAACCCAACTTTGAAGAACAGGACACTCTTTCAACATTCAGTCCCTTTTAAAAGAGTCCAATTTTTTCCTGCTATCCCATTGCAGATCAGCTGGCATAGTCTCATTGGTTGTAATCTCAAACAATTGCAGCTGAACTGTTAGTAGATTGGGCCTAAAGATTTCATTTATTTTCTGTGCCATGTCCTTCTCCTCATACCAGTCCATTTCTATGCAGTGCAATTCTGCACAGGTTTTCAGGACGTGGGTAGAATAGCAAGCCTTTCACATTAACTGCTTCTAGACCAGTCTTAACAAAGTTCTTTCTCACCCTCATAAACCAAACATCACAGTACATACTTCTTATTTCATTTAGGTCTTTCAATTCTGACCAGAATAGTCAATCTAACTGTACTTGCAGTACTGCAATGAATCTCTTAGGCCAAGATTTCAAATACTTCCATGTTCCTCTTGCAAATCAGCTGCAGGCTTCTAGCAGTAATGGCCCCACTCCTCTGTTACTAATTTACTGTTGGAGTCTGCTTCATGTTGTTGGTAGAAAGCACCTGAATAAGAGTAGCTTGTGCAAGGAAATGGTTTATTTTGGCTTATAGACTCAAGGATATGATGGCAGGGGAAATGATGCTATGAGCAGAGAGAGGTACATGTCATCTCCTAGCTAACATCAGATAGACAACAGCAATGAGTGTGCCAAACATTGGCAAGGGGAAACTGACTATAACATCCACAAGCCCACTCCAACAAAACACTGCCTCCATTTCCCAAATTTCTACCAGCTTGAGACCTAACATTCAGAACACATATATTTTATAGGGGACACCCAAATCAAACACTACAGTTATGTTCCTTGTATTATTGTCTATTCATTTATTTTCTTGTTTTGTTTTTAAATAGGTTTATATGTCATGCAGTTTAATGTGACTTAAGGGTAACATTTCAGTATTTGAACACCATGAGTTTAAACCTTTCTCCACAAAATCTTTATACTTAAACCAGTGGAGCACAGTTCCTGAAATGGAGCTTTCATCTTTCATGATTGCACCTGTTTGAGCATATTAGCACAATTTGTACATTATTTCCAATTTACAGGGCTCTGTATGACCAAACCGGAGTTGATCTCCAAGTTGGAGCATCGATTTATACCTTGGAGTGCAGCAGATGCCTCAGTTAAGAGGCTTCCAGGTAAGTGAATGCATACTTGTGAAAGGAAGGTACTGAGATGAGAACCCTCAAGAATGGTCATGTGCAGCTCTATTCACCAACTTTTATTGAAGTCCTAAAGACTCTGACTTGATACTATGAATCAGATATCTATTTATTCATTTATTGTTTTTTTTTTAAGGTAGGGTTTCACTGTAGCCCAGGTTGACCTGGAATTCATCATGTAGTCTTACAGTGGCCTTGAACTCCTGGCAATCATTCTACCTTTTAAGTCCTGGGATTAAAGGTATGCTCCATCATGCCTGGCTTCAGATATCTATTGTATGCAGTTTCCAAAAAGCTTTCTCCATATAATTTCATGACCCTTTTTCTGCTATTGTAGCATATTTTCTTATCCTTTCCAAAACTTTCTTACCTGTTTAGGTTTTCTTGGAAAATATTATATGTTAATGATGTGTTAAATATTGAATCCAAATTCTTACTTGTCTGTCTTTTGTATTTTTAAAAAAAAATTGTTTATATTTATATTTATTTAAGAGCAACAGATAGAGAGAGAAAGAGACAAATAGATACAGAGAGTGGGCATGCCAGGACCTCCAGGCCCTGCATACAAACTCCAGATGTGTGCACCCCCTTGTGCATCTGCCTCATGTGGGTCCTGGGAAATCGAGCCTCGAACCTGAGTCCTTAGGGTTCACAGGTAATTGCCTTCACTGTTAAGCCATCTCTCCAGCCTGTCTTTTGTATTTTTAAATATGATATTGGCTGTTACTTTTCCATGGCTCTAATAAAGTACTTGACATGAAGCAGCTTAAAGAAGGAAAGTATTTAAGTGTACAATTCATTGATGGTGATCATACGTACAATAGTGTTAAAAAGTTGGAAATCAATATACTAAAGAGATGTATAACATAGTTATAATTTCAGTCACCTGTGGAATTTATAGGAAAATTAGAAAAGAGGAGCTGGAAAAATGGCTTAACAGTGAAGGCAATTACCTGTGAACCCTAAGGACCCAAGTTCAGTTCCTCACTGCTAGCACTAAGGAATCACGTGGGTGTGCAATTCATTTATACTGACTAGAGCCCCTTGTGTACCCATTCTCTCTCCCTCAAATTAATAAATATATTAAAATTTTGAAAGAATACGAAAAGAGAGTATCAGTAATTGCAGGTTAAGAATTTAGAATTTACAAGCTATACTGTCCATGAGAAAAATGAAGGTGATAAAGATATTTCAAAGACACAAGTTTGGTAAGGATTGATGAAAAGGTATTGGGACATCTAAAAGGAAGGAAAACTATATCACAGTGCAGATTAAAGTAAGAAATAGTCTTTTCTCATCTTCTAGGTAAACAACCAATGCAAAACTATAAATACACAGTAAGATCAGACAGTACATAAAGTTCTTGTGCCAAAATAATAGTGTTCCTAGTATTGTAGAAATTTATCTCTAGCAAGTGTTAAATCCAGTAAAGTTGTTCTGTTTGAGTATGACTTAATTCATAACAGAATGCTAGCCTTAGTGAAGCTGATTCTATTTAATAATTTAATCTTGGGAGTGGTAGAAGTCAACTCCATTTAATTTTGAAATCTGAAGAAAAAAACAACTGTAATCTGGAGAGGCTGTGGCACATTATTTTTGTGTGGCATATGGACATAAGAGGCAGTAGTGGATTCTGACTGAGTCAGGTTAAGAATCATTGAGCAAAATTAGGATTAGGGAGCCAAAAGTTTGTAGAGTTTGGTAATATGATACTTTATGGTTCATTGTCAACCATATTGCTTGTTGATGATAGAAATCTAATGCTATAGCTATAATGACCAGATTGTTTGACCTTTGGACATTTATTACACACAGCTTCAATTGTTTACCTGTATTGAGGAACTGAAAATTATGACTCCAGGTTGATCAGTTGGTTGAATTCTTCTGCTTAACCATATGTAGTAGTCCTTGGTTATTGTTGCAGTCTGGTTTGCATTGCTGGTAGAAATCACCCAAGTAAGAACAACTTGTGGGAAAAAGAGCTTTATTTTGACTTACAGGCTCAAGGGAAAGCTCCATGATGGTAGCAGAAAATGATGGCTTGAGCAGAGGTTGGACATCATCCCCTGGTCCACATAACATGCACAATAGGAACAGGAGAGTGTGCCAAACACTGGCAAGGGGAAACTGGCTGTAACACCCATAAGCCCACCCCCAACAGTACACTCCCTCCAGGAGGCTTTAATTTCCTAATGCCATCAGCTGGGGAACCCAGCATCCAGAACACCTAAGTTTATGCAGTCACCTAAATTAAACCACCATAGTTGTATTCCTAAAGCCCTAAAAATGTGCTAGCATTCTTGGTTTCCTTTGACCTTTCATTGTCTGATACACATTACACATGGGAGATGCCTTGTACTTACGCCTGTATCTGTAAGAAATGCAGAGACTTTACAGTGAGTAGGATTCTGCCTTCTCTGTCAACATCAGTGGTCATTGAGTTCACCAGTGTCTCCTTTTATATAAACTCATTTCTTTTTTTTTTCTTACATTTTTGTCTTTAGTTTTTCGAGGTAGGGTTTTGCTGTAGCCCAGGCTGACCTGAAGTTCATTATGTAGTCTCATGATGGTCTCAAACACAGTGATCCTCCTTCTTTGAACTCCCTTGTGCTGGGATTAAAGGCGTGCACCATACCCAGCCTATATTCTTTTATTTTCCTAATTATAATTTTATATTGTTTATTTTCAAGGGGAGAGAAAACTAATATGAATGGGCATTCCTGGGCCTCTAGTCATTGCAAATGAATACCACATGCATGTACCACTTTTTGCATGCATCTTGAGTTTATTGGCAGTAGTTGGAGGTCCTAGCATACCCATTCTCTCTACTGCCTCTCTTCTACCTTTCTTTGCAAATAAATAAATAAATAAAATATTTCAAAGAGAAATTGTGCTTGTTGCTTATGCATGGCAACTTGAGTTGAGATCCTCAGAATACACCCGAATCCTCATGTAGTTGAGATTCTTAATCTCTCTTCACATAGGAAACAATGGAAAATAGAGATAGATGAATCCTCAAGTGGTCACAGGTCAAATAGCCTGAAATATACAATGGTGAAATAAAGGAGTCTGGCAAAGAAAATGCAAATTTAGGGCATGTTACCTTAGGTTATCCTCTCAGCTCTATACTTGCATTGTTTCACAAGTTACACACAAATATGAATATACACACACCATTCCCAATACACACACACATAACCTAATGTGAATCTGTTCTGAGGAATCAGGTAGTAATGAAGAGACTAGAAACCCCCCAAAATGTTGTATGTCGGTCTAGTAGAATATTGCACTAATCTTGGCAAAGAAATCAAACAATCATGGAACAAACTATCATGGTTTCACTATGATAAAACAATGTGTAATCCCTTAGCAGAGTAAATGACAATTGCCCAAACAAATGCAAACTTTTCTGCATGCCCTTGAGGTTTTGTCCAAATAGATACCTTCAGAAAAATTAGTATATGTTCTTTTTTTTTTTTTTTTTTGGCAGGTCTCACTCTATCCCAAACTGACTTGAAACTCACTCTAATTCCAGGTTTATTTCACTCTCTAGTGAATCTCTTACCTTTTCCTCCAAAATGCTGAGATTAAAGGCATGTACCACCGGTTGAAGCCTCACTGTGAGTTGAAGACCACCTTGGGACTAAAGAATGAATTCCAGGTCAGCCTGGGCTAGAGTGAGACCCCACTTCATGTGCCCTCCCCCCCCAAAAAAAGATGGCTGTGTCAAAAAACACACCACCAAGTATAATATGCATGGGATATTGATCTATTAGATTAGTTCAGTGCATAAAAATGTAGTTACAAGAAAAAATTTTAATACACTCATTGTGAAACATCTTTTCTTTGAAAATAATACATGATCAAATATTAGGAAGTGCTAGTATATCAAGGCCCTGCTTACTGTAAGGAATGTAATAATTTTTTCTTTTTGCAGCAGAATTAAAAGTTCAAGAGAAAATCCATTCTACAAAAGCTTTTGAATGTAGACAATTCCCGAAAGATGTCTGTCAACAGTTACATCTCAGTCAGCATGAGAAAACTAATAGAGTTGAGAAGACTTATGAAAATAGGAAACCTTTTCCCATGAAGTCACAACTCACTCTACCTCAGCGAACTCATACAGGTGGAAAGCCATACAAATGTAGTGAATGTGGGAAAGCTTGCTTCCAGAAGTCTCAACTCGCTAGGCATCAGAGAATTCATACACGTGAGAAGACACATGAATGTAATGAATGTGGGAAAGCTTTCTGCTTTAAGTCAGAACTTGCTGTGCATCAAAGAACTCATACAGGTGAGAAACCATGCAAATGTAATGAATGTGGGAGAGCTTTCTTCTGGAAGTCTCAACTCACTCTGCATCAGAGAACTCATACAGGTGAGAAGCCATATGAATGTAATGAATGTGGGAAAGCATTCTTTCGTAAGTCAATACTTACTAGACATCAGACCATTCATACAGGTGAGAAGCCATATGAATGTAATGAATGTGGGAAAGCCTTCCGCGTGAAGTTACACCTCACTAGGCATCAGATAACTCATACAGGTGAGAAGCCTCATGAATGTAATGAATGTGGAAAAGTTTTCTTCTGGAAATCTGAACTAACTGTTCATCAGAGAACTCACACAGGTGAGAAACCATATGAATGTAATCAATGTGGGAAAGCTTTCTCCTGGACATCAGAGTTCACTGTTCATAAGAGAACTCATACCGGAGAGAAGCCCTATGAATGTAATGAATGTAGGAAATCTTTCTTCTCCAAATCACAACTCACTGTACATCAGAGGACTCATACAGGTGAGAAGCCATATGTATGTAATGAATGTGGTAAAGCTTTCCCTGTCAAGCTACACTTTACTAGGCATCAGAGAACTCATACAGGGGAAAGGCCCTATGAATGTAATGAATGTGGGAAAACTTTCTGTTGGAAGTTACAGCTCACAAAGCATCAGATAACTCATACAGGAAAGATGCCATATCAATGTGCTGAATGTAGAAAATCTTTTCCCACTAAGTCACAACTCACAAGACATCAGAGAACCCATACAGGTGAGAAGCCATTTAATTGTAATGAATGTAACAAAGCTTTTGGTCGGAAATCAGAGCTCACTGTTCATCAGAGAACTCATACAGGGGAGAGGCCATATGAGTGCAATTCATGTGAGAAAAGTTTCTCCTCCAAATCACAACTCAATGCACATGAGAGAATTCATTTGCGTAAGAAACCATACAATGGTCTTGAACATGGGAAGTCTTTCCCCACCAAGTCACAACTCACTGTACATACTGGTAAGCATTCTTATTAATGTGTTAGACATGGAGAAACATTCATTGTCAAGTCAAAACTCACTGTTTATTAGAAATAAATGAAATGCGCTTGAGAAGCCATGTGAGTGTCCTGAATATTTCCTATTAAGTCTGTTGATCAGAAAAGTGATACATATTTAGAAATCATCTTAACGTGGAACATTTTTCTGGCACAAGGCCCACCACTGAATCAGAGAAGTCATAAAGGCGAGAAACTTAAGAATGCAACATGGGGAAGCTTTGTCTCCTCATGTCACAACTCATTATGCATCAAAAAAATTCATATAGGGTTTTTATGGGTGTGGAAATGTTCCTAAGTCATAGCTCTATCAACATATGACAGTTCATATAATTTAGAGCTCTATTAATATAAACAATATAGGGAATTTTTTCATTGAAAATCATATGTAATTTTACTTGAGATCACTCATAAAAGTGAAAACTTACCAATCTGTAACTCAAACTTTTATCCACAATGTGCATTTTACGTGATATTGTGATAATAAAAGTGAGAAACCTTGTGAGTAAATTAGTGCTAATTTTACATCAGAGTACACCTGCAAATACATATTTTATTCTATAAGTCAAACCTTAGTAAAATTTATAAAATGGGTATTGGAAACTCTTGTATGATAAAATTAGGGAATTTCAGGAATGTTAGTAACTCATCTCAATTCACAGTATAATACACATGTAGTTGAGAACTCTTTGACAATAAAGGATAAAGAAAAGTTTGCCACTTTAAAATGTTTATGAGACACCTGAAAGTTCACACAGCTGTCACAATCTTGTCAACTTGAAAAGAGTTAGAATCACTAAGGGAACAAATTTCTGTTTATGTTTGATAAAGATTTGATAGGAAATTTTCCTGATACCATGAAAATGTTCTACATAGTTCAAGTAATCTATAATGCCTATTTCATTCCTTCTTTTATTAACTATGCAAGATTTATATACCCGTTACATCCAGATTTCATTATAGATGATGGTGATGGTAATGATCACTAAACTTAAAAGGGAATAAATTGTGAAGATGAGGGGTTTCTTTGAAGGGACAGCAGAACGGGGACAAAACATTTTTACTGGGGTGGTTTTATGATCCAAAACTATTTACATCTGTGCTAGTTTGAATATAAAATGTCCCTTATTGCCTTATGTGTTTTTAATTATGCCTCATATCTAATCCTCAGCTACTGGATCATTACCACCGGAGGTATATTGTTGAGGGAGGTCCTTGACCTTTTTAATCTTGCCTTCTGGGATTTCTCCAGTCATCCTACACTTGCTGCTATTTCCTAACTAATGTGAAAAGATGTTATGTTCAGTTTCTGATCTACCATGTCTTGTGAAACTGCCCCTTGTCCTGTTAAATCCATTCACATATCAGCATCACATTACTTATCCAGGTTAGAATATGTTTACAGCCTTATGTTGGCACTGCTGATATGTTTCTTAAATGTCTTTTGTAACTAGCATATATTCAGGTGGTGTTATTTGCCATTTTAAGTTTTATATCCTCAGATCTATTATAAATTCAAGTAATTATTTCCGGCAGTTTGTAAAATCTTGTTGTTCACTGGTAATTTGTGATCATTTTTTTCAGTGAAATGAAGTTTCATAATTTATATTTGGGCCACGGTCATGAACAGTAGTCACTATTGTCTGTAAACTCATTTTGCCCAATGATATACTGATGTTCATGTCTGTCCCCCGCCCTTAATCTTCTTGATACTTGAATTAGAAGCATTTGTTACCAACAGTTTATGAGCATTTTTAGTAGAATGTTTGAATTTTTAAACCAAAACTTGTGCAAAACATGATTATTCGTGTGTATTCTAAACTTTCAAATGGAATTATTCAATATGATATTCTCAGTGAAGCTATTGAACGATATGTCAATAAATTCACTTGATATTCCTTCTCAACTTATTTTAATCTATCTTGTGTTATTTGCTCTATTTGAAAATGATAATTGATACTGACAGTAGATGAATATGGGTCAATTATGCTGTAAAACAGACAGAAGTGCAGGCAACTTCCAAAATTGTGCTATGTATACTCAAATTTTATTTTATAACATCTATTTAAAATATATATAGCACTGCTGTAAATAGAATGTGTACTCTATAACATATATCATGACTGAAGGTGGAAGTTTGTATGCCAGTGGTTGCAGTTTGGTGTTTTCATCAATGCAGACCTTATTGTAAGTCCTAGCATGAACAGATTAGTGATACATAAGCCATAGATTCTATTACCTCTAGCTAATGAACAACTGTGTAGAATGTGAAATTAACCCGGGGTCAGAATGCAATGCAAGCCATTTCCTTTAACTGATGGCATCACCAACCTCCTAAGTAAGAAATCTTATTTGCTATATAAATTTTTATTGAAATGTTTATAAGGTATATCTATGAGGATGATATTAAAGCATAACATGTGATTTGTTAGCAGTATTTTACATATTACAGAAGTTTAGCAAAAATGAATTACACAATTACATAGAAAATAGTTTCCACGTAGATTTGAAAAGTTAATGGAAGATAAAGGCAAAAAAAAAATGGATATGAAAGTCTTTTTTTTTTTTTGGTTTTTCAAGGTAGTCTCACTCTAGCCCAGGCTGACCTAGAATTCACTATGTAGTATCAGGGTGGCCTCAAACTTAGGGCGATTCTCCTACCTCTGCCTCCCTAGTGCTGGGATTAAAGGCATGTGCCGGGATTAAAGGCATGTGCCACTAGCCTTGGTTCATAAAGGAAAGTCAATTTAATGTCAATTGCATATTATCTTTTAAAAGCCTATAAGTACGTTTTGTGGCAGTGTGTCTTATTCAACAGTATTAAATAATATCATAATATATGGCTAAAGGCAACAAAACATTTGTTTATACTTCACAGAATGCAGAAACCCAAGTTTTTGAGTTAAGGCAACAAAAAAGACAGGGGCTAAAAGTGTTGTTAGTCTTTCTAGAAGTCTCTAATCTGCCTTCCATGGAGTGTTAGTTTGACCCTCTGGAGGCAGTTGACGCAGTTCCTATTATATCCACAACTTTGCAGCAAGATGGAGGAATGATAAATACATGCTGCTTTTCTTGGAGCCCACCAATACTCAGTTCAATGGACACCTAGTTATAAGGGCAACTGTGGACTGTGATCTTCAGCAGCTCCAGTGGGGTGCATACTGTAGGCACCAACCTCCCAAACAGCTGGCCGTAGACATTTACAAATCTGCAAAAACCTTTTAAACAATGTCTTGATGTTGACATTGGAAATCATACAGAAGAATCTGCTTTCATGACTTCAGTGAGCTTATCTGGCTACTAGGAGAATCTCTATAGGCCACTTAATTTTAGATCAATATATGATTGAAATTTATGGTGATGTAAGCTTAAAAAAACCCTAGTATGTTTGTTAGACTAAACCAAAAATACATTTTTTAGTGTCTCATGAATAGAATCTGAAAATTAAACACTGTAATTCTGTCAGAGTAAAAAATATTAAAGTACCTGTTTGTTCATGTAAAATTCATTGTTAAAGAACATACAGGTTTTTCCATCAAAATATTAGTTCCAGCCAGGCATGGTGGCACATGCCTTTAATCTCGGCACTCAAGAGGCAGAGGTAGGAGGATCGCCATGAGTTTGAGGCCACACTGAGACTACCTAGTGAATTCCTGGTCATCCTGGGCTAGAGTGAGACCCTACCTTAAAATACCAAATATATATTAGTTCCATTTAGAGTTACTTACATATCTGAATACATGCCAGAATTTGTTTTGCTGGTAAGTCAGAATTTTTGATTGTGGACATATTTAACTCTCTAAGAGACTTGAGCATTCACTACACAGTAATACGTATGTCTGACTGAAATCTATGTCATCAAAACAGTTTTTCAATAGAGGAATGAGGAATAGGCCCATGTACCAACATGAAAGCCCTCACATGCAATGTCTTGCAATTATTAATTCAGGTATAACCATTTAGAAATGTTAATTTTGGAATTTTCAGTCTTGTGGTTTCCTAAACATAGTAAGTACCCTTATAAACCTCCCCAGTTCATGCTACCTTGTCCCTCAATAGAGGAGTGCTTTAAAATTTTAAATCCTGTGACAAAGTGTGGAGCCAATGCTATGGTCCTGAAGGTACAGTTGATAGTAGGAAGTGAGGTAAATATGTGTATGAGAGAGAAAAAAATGTGAGGTTTGTTGGATCCTGGGATAGATATACTTATTCATACATATTATATGCCATGCTACAAAACAGCAACAGTAGAGTCCCAAACACTGGCAAGGGAAAACTGGCCAAAATACCCATAAGCCTGCCCCCAACAATACACTCCCTTCAGGAGGAGGCATTAATTCCAACCATCAGCTTGGTACCTAGCATTCAGATCACCTAAGTTTATGGAGGACATCTGAATCAAACCACCACATTCTGCCCCCTGTCCCCATAAACTGATAACCATACATGATGTAAAATGCAATGTATTCATCCAACAAAGTCCTCAGTTTTTTTTAATCAATTCTGATGATGTTCAAACGTCCCCATAATCCAAGGTCTTATAACTGAGCCATAATACCAAAAAATACCAAAACCATGATGGCACAAAATAAACATTCACGCTGTAAAAGATGGCATTGGGCATAACAAAGAAATATCCAACCAATACAAGATTTAAAACAACCACGGCAAACATCAAACTTTGTAGCTTTAAGTCCAACAACTCCAGCCAGTGACAAATGGTCCAAGTCCATTAATTCTAACCAGCAACAAGTCTCTGGTACTGCAATCCTGCCCCTCCAGCTAGGCTATTCAGTCCTGGAAAACGTCATCAGGGCCAGCAGCTTTCCTTAGCAGCCATCTTGTGGTCCCAGCCTCTCCACTGGGTCTCTACTGCAATCCACTGTTCATCTTGATGGCTCCCTCAGATCTCCATGCAGGCAACTAGCAAACCTGCTTCACACTGCCCATGGCCATTTCCAAACACAAGACCATGTTGCAAACTCAATGACCCTCTCTTTCCTGCATTTCTTATACTCCACAATACGAGGTAGGGTGCCAATTTGTTAATCCAGGGGGAATAAAACAGACTGAAGAAAGGACACTGACACTCAGGCCTCTTCCTGCATGGGTAGCAGTATAGTCCCAAAGATTTTGTTATTTCTGTTCCATATCCCTCTGCTCACACCAGTTCATTTCTATGCAAAGCAACCCTGCACAACTTCTCAGGACATGGGCATAACAACAAGCTTCTCACTGCTAGCCTAGTCCAGGCAAAGCCCTTTCTCACCCTCTTAAAGCCAAACCTCACAGTTCATAGTTCTTACTGCATTCAGGTCTTTCAACTCTGACTAGAATAGTTCACCAAGCTATGCTTATAGCACTGTATGGCATCTCTTAGGCCAAGGTTTCAAGTCCTTCCACATTCCTCTTGAAAATCATCTCCAATAGGCCAAAGCCACACAGTCAGGTGTCTAGCAGCAACTCCACTCTTGGTACCAATTTACTGTTGCAGTCCAGTCCACATTGCTGGTAGAAATCACCCAACCAAGAACAGCTTGTGGGAAAAGGGTTTATTTTGGCTTACAGGCTCTAGGGGAAGCTCCATGATGGCATGAGCAGAGGGTGGACATCACCCCCTGGCCAACATAAGGTGGACTATAGCAACAGGGAAGTGTACCAAGTTTTTGAGGACACCTGAATCAAACCCCACATGTATTGTTACTATTATTTATTTTTATTTTTTTTACAAAAATCAAGGATGTTCACTGTTGTAGTCCTGTTCACATTGCTTGTAGAAATCACCCAGCCAAGAGCAGCTTCTGGGAAAAAGATATTTATTTTGGCTTACAGGCTTGAGGGGAAGCTCCATGATGGCAGGGGAAAACAATGGCATGAGCAGAGGGTGGACATCCCGCCCCCTGGGCAACATAAGGTGGGCAATAGCAACCCACAAGCTTGCCCTCAACATTACACTCCCTCCAGGAGGCATTAATTCCCAAATATCCATCAGCTGGGAACCTAGCATTCACAACACCTAAGTTTATGGGGGACACTTGAATCAAACCACTACATTCCGCCCCGTCCCCCATAAACTGAAATCCATACAGGATGTAAAATACAATGCATTCAGTCTGACTGTAAAAGTCCCCATAGTCTCATCAGTAGAATGGATTGAGGACAAAATATCTAAACTAGAAGACCAGGTGACAGATCTAATACAGTTCAATAAAGAGAAAGACAAACTAATAAGAATGTATGATTTGGAATTTCAAGGCATTTGGGATACTATGAAGAGATCAAACATAAGAATTCAGGGTATAGTAGGAGAATAATTTCACTCCAAAGGCATAGTATGCATTTTTAACAAAATAACAGAAGAAAATTTCCCCTAAATAAGGAAAGAGATGCCAATACAGATACAGGAAGCCTTTAAAATGCCAAATGGAAAAATCAGGAAAGAATCTCTCACCACCATATTATATTTAGAATACTAAACACAAACCAAAGAAAATATATTGAAATCAGTTAGAGAGAAAAATCAAGTTACATATAAAGTCAAGCCCATCAGGATACCAGCAGATTACTCAACACAAACTTTAAAAGCCAGAAGGCCTTGGAATGTTGTATTCCAAGTTCTGAAAGATAACAACTATTAGTAAAGATTACTTTATCCAGCTGGGACTTTAGTTGGTATTATGTTTGATATGGAATGGTAGAAAGCCTTGGATATCCAAAAATATCTTCAGCGTAAGAAACACCTCTGGAGTTATCACCATACCTGATTTAAAGTTAAACTACAAAGCTGTAATATTAAGACAACATGGTACTGGGATAAAAACAGACACATAGATTAATGAAACAGAACTGAAGATTCAGTCTTGAGTTACAATAACTACAGGTACTTGATCTTTGACAAAGGAGCCAACAACAAACACTGGAAAAAAAGACAGCATCTTCAATAAATTATGCTGGACAAATTTGATAATCACAGGTAGAAAAATAAAACTATACCTACTTCTCTCACCATGCACAAAATTCAACTCCAAATGGATTAAAGACCTCTTTATAATACCTAAAAATCTTAAACGACAGGGAAAATGAGGGAACTCTCCATGATATAGGAATGGGGAAAGACTTCTTGAACAATACCCTTGTAGCCCAATAAATTAAACAGTCACTCAACAAGTGGGATCTCATTAAGCTAAAAGGGCTTTGTATGGACAAACACACTACAAAAACATCCAACAGAGTACCCACAGCATGATTCACCAGGTATACCACTGACAGAGGCCTAATATTATAATCTACAAAGAACTCAAAATCTAAGCAATGAAAAATCAAATAATATACAAAATTTTGGACAGAGAACTGAATAGAGAATTTTCAAAGGAAAAATCCCAAATGGGTAATACTTAAGAAAATGTTCAAAATCCATACCCATCAGGGTAAATGCATATTAAAACAACTATGACATTCCACCTTACTCCAGACAGCATGGCAATCATTTAAAAAAAAATGATATTAAATGTTGATGAGGATGTGGGGAAGGAGTCATTCTCATTCACTGTTAGTTGGAATGCAAACTTGTACAACCACTATGGAAATCAATATGAAGACTCCTGAAAAAGATGAAAATAGACCTGCCAGCTGCCCCAGCTATTCCTGAACTGGCATATACCTTAAAGCCTCCACTGTTTACTGCAGAGATATTTTCTCAACCATGATTATATATGATCAACTTACAATAGGTAAGAACTGGACTCACAGAAGCACATCATTTGACAATTGTATAATGAAGATGTGGTATATATACACAATGGAATTCTACTCAGCAGTCAGGAAAAATGAAATAATGAAATTTGTTAGAATATGGATGGACTTGGAACATATACTAAGTGAACTCAGCAAGTACAGATATACAAATGCCACATATTCTCTCACATAATGTGTTTCCTAATCTGGAACAACTTGAGTTGCAGACATACCTGACAGGCAATTTGAGGGATAGATAATAGAAATGGAGTGGTTTGGGGGAGGGCAAGGGGAGATATATACAAAACTAAAACCAAAATGAATTGATACTATAAAAACCTTCCTCCTGGACAGCAGACTAAAAGATATGACCCTCAACAGGAGTATACAGGGATTGCCTCGTGTAAGACAGGCCCTGGAGAAAAGTAGGATGAAGTCCAACCCTAAAACAAATGTCTTGTAACTCCCAGTACCAGTATATTGGTCACAACCCACATTGAGCTGTTGATCAAAGGGTTTTTGAGGTCCCCCAAACAAAATAAGCATCTGTTAAAGCACTTGATTACCCACCTGAGGTAAAAGGTAAGATCCTATTGCTGAAGACATCATATGCTGTTGACACTGAACATTAAGAGATCTGGTAGAAATATGAAGGAAGCCAGTTTTTCCCAATTGGTTAACTAGTGTCGTGGTGGAAAGTGCTACAAAAGCTACTAGGGGAAAATGGCCAACTATGTTGTGAGCAAGCAGGGGACACAACTATATGAAAGCAACCAGCCTGACAAGATATACACACTTGTGTAATAATTACAGTCAGCCTGGGTGGATAACCGATGACTCATTGATTAGCTATGAGACCTGCTCATTAGAAAGGAACCCACAGCTGGAACTAGAAACCAAATCACAATCCCACAGAGAAGAGGATTGTGGACTGCAAAGAGAAATTTCCACTAGCCTTTGTCCAAAAGTAAGGCTGCACTCAACAAAATCTCTCTAAATTAACTTTGACCTATGCTGATTTTACTCTCCATTGGAGAACTTGTTTTTCTTTTATAGAAAGCAGAAAAACAAAAACAAGAAATCCAAAATCTGTCAACAAGACAAGAAAAGATAGCTGGCTCCCTATCAGAAGATGAGCCATCCCTTTCGTATCTGCTGGGGCCCATGTAAAACCACAGAGAAATTGGCAAAGATGAGCAAGCGTGCTGCTTCCATGGCTAGCCTGACTACCTGCATCAAGATGAAGGTGATAGAAACTAAGGACATTCAAAACATACCAAAGAAGAAATCCAGAAGCTGCTGAGAGTGCAAAACTAAAGTGGACTTCAAACACACTCACCAAGGCTTGGAATTTTGTGGAAGAGGAGTGGAGATAATATAACAACTACTGGATGGGAGGGAATATTCAAAGGCTTTCCCCTACCCAATGACTGACTACTGCTCTAGTAACTCATAACCCACAACCCAAAGGTAATACCAGCAATCCCATTGAGGAGGGCCCTCAGTAGAGTGGGGGTACAGAGGAGGGAAATGATGGTACCAACACATGATATATCCATATAAAGTTTCTACATACAAAAGTTCCTTTATAGAGCAGAAGGCCCTGGTGTACCCATATTCCCCACCCTGTCTGTCTCTCTCAATAAAATAGAATAAAAAATGCCACTTTTTGTTCTCTTCCCTCCATAAGTACTTTATATGTTTTCTAAAGTTCTTTATTTAATTCCTATCATGTTCCACTATAATGGAGGTATTGAGCAATTTATATTCACTAAGACTTTAGGTGTAAGTTAGTTGATGTCATTCAGTTGCTTGGATTTCATTAGCCCATACCTACTTTCATTGCTCAAGTACACTAATGTAGATTTACTAAAACATCAATAAATTGGCATGATGTTACAGCTGGTGCTTCTCTCTTGAATATCAGAAAAATAAGGTGAGTACTTTTATTCTGTAATTGTTGTATTAACTTTCACAGCTCCTTCAGAACCCACAGGACAATACTGAATTTTTAAAAATATATATATTATTTTATTTATTTATTTGAGAGTGACAGAGAGAGAGAAAGAGGAAGAGAGAGAGAGAGAATGGGTGCACCAGGGCCTTCAGCCACTGCAAATGAACTCCAGATGCTTGCGCCCCCTTGTGCATCTGGCTAATGTGGGTCCTGGGGAATTGAGCCTTGAACTGGGATCCTTAGGCTTCACAGGCATGCACTTAACCATTAAGATGTCTCTCCAGCCCCAACACTGATTTTTTAAAAGAGATTTTTTGGCCCACCGATAACTTGTAGGGATTTTCACCTGCAGAATGAATGCCAGGGCTCCAACATGGGGTAGTGGGGAATCAAACCCAGGCCATCAGGCTTTACAAGGAAGCACATTTAACCACTGAACATGCTCCCCTTCCCACAATGTTGATTTTGAAGCAACTCTCCTCTCTTCTCCAGGGCCATTCTATCCTATGCTATGCTATGCTATACATTCTAACATCTTTGCCTATACCTTGCCAACGTTTGACAAATGTGCTTTATCCAATGGAAAGTCACATCCTTGCATGCAACCTCCAAGTACAGTGCCTCAGTATGACACAGGAATTTTCTGGCTACTAAAAGTTTCAGTAGTCTTGCATCATCTTAAGGGCTAAAAAAAAGATATACTCTTCTCATCTCAGCCACTAATTCTGCTTAACCTCTGCTCAGCTATGAGGGCCCTGCTTTCCATCCTTGGAGTGCTCATCTTGTTGACCATAGCTCCTCTGGGTAAGAAAAGCTCTCATTCCAGAATTATGAAAATAGAGGTGAAAGAGAACGCAAGGTCCTCCAAATATTTAAAAATAACTTATATAAGAGCTGAAGGAAGGGTAGAGAGTGAGGGGTATGATGGAATATAGATTTTTGAAGGGGAAAGTGGGAAAGAGGAAAGAATTATTATGGTTTATCATCGATAAGTATGGAAGTTGTCAATAAAAGGGAAAAATAAAAGAAAAAGAACTTAACATGTGTAGTTTTACTTAATGAAATTTGGCTGGGAGGATGGAGAGCTGATGTTAAGTACAAAATCTGAAGGTAGTTATTTCTCATCATTTAACCTATAAACTTTAACTGGAAGGTTCTATTTGATGGGGAGTAGGAAGATGCCAAAAACATGCAAGAAAACTAAGGACCTGCGAAAACTGAAAGTGAGTTATTAGAAGGTAGGGGAAGGGATGAAGAGGTCCTTGACTCAGGAAATATTGTCATCATTAAGCTAGCCAATTGCTTAGATGGTGTGTTACTTTAAAGTTGGCCCAAATCTTTATGGTTTTATCTACTTTATATGAAGTATAAATATGATAGGAGTCAATATTCTACCATAGTGCCTAACTAAATACTAAGTAAGAAATCTATTCACACATCATCTTTTGCAATAATTTTATTTATTTATTTGAGTGAGAGGGAGAGAGAAAGAGAGGAATGGGTGCACCAAGGCCTCTTGCCACTGCAAACCAACTTCAGAAACATGTGCCACTTTGTGAATTTTCTGATTTTACTTTAGTATTGATGAATTGAACCTGGGCTGGCCAACTTTGCAAGCAAGCATCTTTAACCACTTAGCAATCTCCCCAGTCTGCAAATTAATTTTAAAATTCACCAATACTATATAACAAATACATACACCTGGCTGGACATTATTAGCTACTGATTTGTTCCCAATGCATACACTTCCATGAGCACATTTTCCTCACTCATAATTTGAGATTTCCCTGTGACATGTTTTTAAACATATCATCATGAATTTTCATATATTCATAAGCTTCTTTATCCATCACCACTGTCTCATCCCACAATGTTTTCATAGCCCCAAAGAGAAATTCCATATCCATTCTCCTCTCTCCAAGATCCTGGAAGTCACTAATCTTACTGTTGTTCTCTAATGGCTGCATTGGTAGGCATTCTCCCCCTGCAGTGTCTAGGGCTTCACCACATCCCCCAGGTATTGGATCATGTTCTGGGCTGTCGTGATGTTCAGGGAAATGTCCAGGTAGGGGTCACAGGTGTCTGAGGTGCCATGGCAAAGGAGACATCTGGCATAGGATATCAAGTACCCTCCAAATATCTCACAGATTATGGTGGCATCGATGGCAGGCACTGTGATCTGAGTGTCTTTCTCCTTGCAGGCAGGACTTCTGCATTGCATTAAGAGTGAGCTTCAAGAACTCATGGATGTCTTCCTGCTTGTCCTATGGAAGGCAGAAACCAGCACCTGGAGGGACTGATAACATCCCCAGAGTAGACAAATGAGCCAGTCATGTGAGATTCCAAAGCACACATCATACAGAATCCCTGCTGACAGCAGCTGTTGGAGTGCTGCTGGGGCAGCATAGCAGTGGCCAGAGGTGGTGAGTGTGTGTCAGACACTGCAGTGCCAAGTTCAGGTAGCAGGTGTTTCTCAGATTCTACAGCCCAGCAGTGACTCTGTGAGACTTTTTCCAACTCAGGCAAGTTTCTCCCTCAGAGTGAGCTCTGTTATCATGGAAATTACATTAAACAGGACTGGATCAGTCTAAAAGGATTGGAATGAATCTTCAGGAAACATAGAAACTTAGGTATTTGGTTGCAGTTCTGAGTTTTGCAAAAGCATTCAAGGGACACTCACCATCCCCATGGTTTTAAGCCATCTCCATGTTTCCAGAAAAGTGGAAACATGCCTAGATTCTCAAGGAGCAGAAGGAAATACCATTTTGTAAACTCTCTTCTAGTGTTGAGCATTTCCAGTTCCACAGACCTGTTAAATTTCAGTCTTGTGTCCCTACCCACTCACAGAGTGCTGGGAACAGCCAATCATGTGACGGATTTCAATGGAATCAGTCCTGGGAGGTACCTGAGTTTCTGGAATCAAAAGTACTACTGGGCCCACTTTGTTTTAGTGAGTTCTGTTCACCTGTGCAGTTTAGTCTTAGGTCTCATTAGTATCAAAAAAGTACAAATAATTAGCCAAAGAAATATATTTAGATGGTAATTGGGTAAGGAACTTTAAATCAAAAGTCCATAACCCAAAGTTATGTCTCATATACTGTATAGAGATATTTGTATTGGTTATGTTGTACCATATGGCCTTTTGTCCCATGGTCCTTTTAATTGTTTCAAGGCCATAATTTGCATTATAGCTTCTGACCCATACTAAAACTCATCTTTTTTTGGAGGTTTCAATATTTTATTCAAGTTTTATTTTAAGTGATGTTAATTACAGCATTTGAGGGGGAGGATCTAATTCCACACAAAATGGAAGACTCTAAAATGTACTCATTAAACTGTTAAAAAATAAACTGAGTGGTGAGAATATAACAGAAGTCCAGTGGAGATTCCTAGTGTTGTTGATATGTGAATAAAATCAGGCAGACTCCACCAGCTCATAGCTGGAGATCCGGGAAGCTATTTCATACTCTGGTGCAATAGCCAAAAGAAAAAAGAAAGAAACCTCACAACACAAAGAGAAATTAAGTCCTGAATTATTGACTTCCCCACACACACGCTTTCTACCCCATAATGGCAGAAAGGAAACAGCTACCATACCCTGCAGACTACTTTGGTGTGAAGCAGGTGCTGATGGGCTAGGGTGGGAATGGCGGGAAGATCTGTCTTACAAAGTCCCTTACAGGAGTCTGTACATAACATCATACAGAGAGGTTCTTTTCTATTAGGGTTAGGAAACCAAGGTTCCATGCTCAGGAAGTCACAATGTCATTCATTAACTCAATAAAGATTTACAAGGTGTCTACACAGTATCAGCTTCCACTTGAAGCCATTCCTAGATTAAAAGAGAAACCTGGCATCTCTAGAGGAGCCACCAAGTTCCCCCATGCCTATAGCTAAAAGGGTCTCTTTTGGAACAGGGTTTCTCCTGTACCTTTGAAATGGTAACTCCTTAAAGCTGAATCAGGACTGGAGAGATGGCTTAGCAGTTAAGCGCTTGCCTGTGAAGTGTAAGGACCCAGGTTTGACTCCCCAGGACCCACGCGAGCCAGATACACAAGGGGGCGCACGCATCTGGAGTTTGTTTGCAGTGGCTGGTGGCCCTGGCACGCCCATTTTCTCTCTCTCTCTGTCACTCTCAAGTAAATAAATAAAAATAAACAAACAAAAAAAAACCTGACTCATCTTTAACCCAGAGGTCTAGCATGATATTAACAATTCTTACATCCCAGACATAAAACATAAAAGGTACGCTAAATTCTAAAGGTAGCTATGCTGCAAAATAGTTGAAAATTAGTGATTGTACAATATTTGTTTGTGCTTGAAATTCCATTCCCAGACCAAGCTTGTGGCCACCAGCATTGACATTTTTGCCATCCAGCAGGGCTGACAGCATCAGTCTGATACCCGGCGTTAGGATCTGAGTATATCCTAAACCAATCAGGCTGGAATTGTTCACTTTGGCCGAGAAGCAGGCGTCACAGTCAATCTGATACTTGGCTGCTATTCCAAAGAGAGTATTAAAGTTTCCCGCTGTGCACGCGAGATTGACAGCAGAACTTCTTGTTCACTTTCTGGTGAATGGAGCCGCCAAACTCTGTCTCATCAGTCACATTAGCGTGCAGCTGGAATTCATCTGTCTTGTAGTCAACTGCCTTTGCTCTGGGTCACTTGGGACTTGGCCGTCTCAAAATTCATCTGGTAGCCAGCCAGCCAGCCCTCATAACTTAGCACCAGCGCACCTCGCACCAAGGGCCTGGCCATGTCAAAGGCCATCCACGTTGCAGCCCAGGTTGGTGTGTTCCTCCTTGCACCCTTGTCTTGATTTTAGTATTTTTCCCCCAAGCGTTAGGTGAGAAAGATGGATCAAAGGTCAGCTTCAGTCCATGTACAAGCTGATCTTCCACCGTGATCTCAGTGCCTAGCATATTGTCAGTCTTACACTTCTCTGTAAACATCAGGGGTTACTCAGTCCACTGGTATTTGGTTTCCAGGCTGCCACTTATTTTGATGGTCTCTGTTAGCTGAGCCTGAGCTGGTAAATTCCAATCCATTCTTGGACTTCATTTTCAAATTAAGTTTTTAAAAATTATTTATTTATTATTATTTGAGAGAGAGGAAGAGGCAGGTAGGGAGAAAGAGAGAATGGGCATGCCAGGGCATCCAGCCACTACAAACCAACTCCAGATGCAAGTGACCCCTTGTGCATCTGGCTTGTGTGGGTCCTGGGGAATCAAACCTGGGTCCTTTAGCTTCACAGGCAAATGCCTTATCAAATCAAGTTTTATTAGGCCAAATCCATAGCCCTTGGTGAAGACATCCCTGGCAGATTTGCCAAGATCAGCATATGGGGGCGGCATGGCCATCTCCCAGGTGGAGAGAGCAGGAGCTGGGGCAGGAGCCTAGGCTAGGAGGAGCCCAGCAGAGCAGAGGCAGGCTGAGAAGGGCTAAAAACCTTCTTTTTTATCTCTGTGGCACAGTTTCAGGCATCTGTCTGCTAACTAACGTTTTCAACTGCTTGTTTCTATAAAACTTGCTTATCTCATACTCAAAGACTCTGGCACAGGGCTGGGGCTGTGGGCTCTGGGACCTAACAGTAATGAGAATACTCTAAAATAAGGTAGATAAGCCTTGACTTTGGCTTTGGAAGAGTTTCCCTTGAGTCCATGTTGGCATGACAATAAACTTTCATGCTGATTGTCCAGGTAAGTCTCTGGCGTCAGTTCTGTGAACCTCAGTTTTCCATAACAGTCTAACTAAGATATTTAATCATTAAATGATCCAGACAAAGTTTTCCAGCCTTCCTAACTGCAAAAGCCATATCTATGTAAAAGTCAGAGTTTTTGGTTTGCACTTACTTGAAATTTGAATCTGACCTGTAATCAAGCTAATTCTGTCAGCAAATTTTCAGGTGTGATGTAGAGAAGAGCAGTCTGTTGACAGAGCTTCCAGGATGCTCAAGAGAAACAAATGATGTGGGCTAGCTTCAGAAAGACCTTTATACTGCCTCAACCAGAGTCAAGTGATTGCTTAAGCCAATTGCATTTGATCCAATGCCCTCTGAAGTTTGACTGTGATTGCTAGTACTTTCCTCCCCAGGCTGTAATGTATGTGTCAGTTTGGCTGAAATCCAATGCTATGTGAATAGTAGGCAGGCATACTAGCAACTGAACTACATCCCAACAGCTTCTGCATGTACATTTATGAACAAGCTCAGATAGGGAATAATGTCAGGAAGTAATAACTCTAAGGGCCTGAAAACTCAGCTGGCTTAGATGAAAATTGATTGAACAGCACTCCTGTGACTGAGAGGAGGCTTCTCCTGGGACCTTGTCTTCCCAAGGCAATTCCTCATTCTCAGCCTCCAAAATCACAGTTGAAAGAAAGGCCTATGTTTCAAAGTGAGACAAACACTCCAATCGGAGTAGAAGGCATGGATTTAAAAAGGGAAAGGTGCTGGCTATTATGGCACACCTCTTTAATCTCAGCACTTGGGAGGCTGAGGTAGGATGATCACTGTGAGGATAAGGCCATCCTCAGCCTAATTCCAGGTCAGCATGGGCTAGAGTAAGATCTTTCTTGAATAACTGAAAAAGTATATGTGTTTGTGTGGGGGGAGGTCACACATTACCTTCTGAGTAGTGGGTGCTTAAGTGTTTGAAGAGATATATTTCAATGTTTGCCAAATTCCTGAGGATAATTGGATCCTTCCCTCCCCCCTTATTACTTGAGAGCCTAAAGGGGTATTTAAATGCTGCTTTTCTCCACATTCCTCCTGAAAAATGCATTACCTGGGATTAAAACCATAGAGCAAACGTGATTAAAATGAGTCTGGAAAGTTTTGTGCATGCAATTTTCCAATTACATGAAATTGTGGCAAGTGGCAGAAATCCTGGAGTCCTATGTACCCTGCAGTGGCTCCCACACAGATCCCTGATCCCACCACTTCTCACTTCCTGGGAAGTACAAAGGTCAGAATCTGAATGTCAGCCTGAATCTAGTCCTCGGGCATACTGGCTTCAAGCCTGCCCTTAAGAGAACAATGAATCAAGTTCTAGAGCTTCAGTGCCAGCAGGATGGTCTGGTTGCTTCTAAAATATCTGGCAGGGGCCTCATGAATCACCCTTCATCCCAATACCACTGTCCTGATATAAATATACAGCCCAAACTTCAGCCTGCTTCACATGTAAAAGCCACAGAATCAACAATCTGACTTCGAGTTGATGTTTGAGAGCCTCCCAGTCACTCAGTGATTCATCTGCACCTTCCATCCTCACCCTGGGTGAAGTGCAGAGACTATTAACTCTTTGTCCAGGTTGCCAGAAGCAGGAGGTGTCTCATCCAGCACTGGGATGAGGCCATGCCTCCACAACCTCTGGGCAAGAAACTTTGCCAGTTTGAATCCACCATAGTTAAAACACTTCTCCTGATTACCTTACAATAACTTGTCAAAATGCATTACATTTTAATCTGCAGGTGGCTAAGGTCTAGAACAAGGAGAGCCTGGTAATGTCATAGAGTCTCCCTCCAGGAGAAACATTTTTACCATGCTTTGCCTGTGGATCCCATATTGTTGGAAGCTCACAGAAAAATAATGGGAAGACATCAGAGGTCATGAGGGGTAAGGAAAATGGAAGGTGAAGAAGAAACTGAGAGAGGCAGTGAAGACTGAGAAACCTATTCAGAGAACTTGGTTCAGAGTTGCCTTGTGCCACATGTGCAGGAGTGTTGGGTTAGTGTGCTCAGAGCAATGAAAGGGAAAAAATGGCAGAGGAGTTGGAGAGATGGCTTAGCAGTTAAGGCGTTTGCCTGCAAAGCCAAAGGACCTTGGTTTGCCTCACCAGGATCCACATAAGCCAGATGCACATGGTGGTGCATGTATCTAGAGTTCATTTGCAGTTGCTGGAGGCTCTGGCGCAGCCATTCCCTCTCCTCCCTCCCTTTCCCTGTCCCTCTCCCTCTTCCTTTTATCTCTATTGAAGAAATAAATAAAAATATTTTTAAGATGGAAGAGGGGTTGGAGGGATGGCTTAGCGGTTAAGGCTCTTGCCTGCAAAGCCAAGGGCCCAGGTTTGATTTCCCAGAACCTATGTAAACCAGACACACCAGGTGGCGCACGCATATGGACTTCATTTGCAGTGGCTGGAGGCCCTGGTGCACCCATCCTCTTTCTCCCCTCTCCCTCTTTCTCTGTCAAGTAAATAAATAAAATATTATAAAAAATAGAAAAATGGAAGATAAGAAGCTCAGATATATGAAGACAATGTTGAGTCAAGAGGTCAGATTCACTGAGAACCTGAGGCCAGGCAGGGCCCTTGCAGGTTAGAGACTTGGTTGGGGCTGCAGAATAAAAAACACATGTGTCAATAGTTGTAAATGTTAGAACTTCCAAGTCAGGGGTGTCACAGATATGAGAGAGGATTTGATGGGAGAAGACATAATATGAAGCCTCAAGTATAAAATTATATATAGCTTTATGGTCAAGGCTCTTGACATCCAAACCAAATAACCCAGATTACATTTCACATTACCCATGTAAAGCCAGATACACAAGATGGTATACAAGTCTGAAGTTTAGTTGCAGTGACTGGAGGTCCTGGGGTTCCCATTCTGTCTCTTTCTCTATCTAACTCTTTCTCACACTCTCTCAAATAAATAAGATATTTTAAAACTAGTGAGGAGGGCTACAATGCCTTTTATGCTGAACATAAAAATTTACTTGGATTTGTTGGGTGATAATAACAATGTTTTGAAAGCAGTCACATATTTTTATCATGTTTATTGGGTGTTGTCTTATTTCTGCCACAGGGACAGATCTTTTTACCGAGGTTGCAAATACAGCCAAATCCTGGCTTTTTCTCCACATTTCTTCTCTGATGTTGAAAAGGTCACATACTCTGCCCTGTTCATGTAGAAAAATTCTGTATTCTTGAATTTTGAGTGTATTCAAAAGATATAGGAAGTGGTCTGATGGAAAATATTAATTAAAAGAGAAGGGGAGAATGAAAGAGTAGAGCTCTTGGTAAGGTTTGTATCCCATATGTACTAGCCTTTAGAGGTAACATCAGATGGCTTGTTTTATTTCTGATATGAGCTGAAGGGACTCAAACTGAGACCCATCAGATCACACATGCTTCCCTTATTAAGTTGTTCATGAGGTTCAGGTGACGCATAAGGAGTGTGCAGTTCCTAACGTGGAGCAGTTTGGTTTCTTTTAAGTTGTAATATACAGGCTGGAGAGATGGCTTAGTGCTTCAGGTGTTTGACTGTAAAGACCAAGGACCTAGGTTTGATTTCCCGGGACCCACATAAGCCAGATGCACAAGGTGGTACATGTGTCTGGAGTCCATTTGCAGTGGCTGGAGGCCCTGATGGCCCCATTCTCTCCCTCTCTCTCTCTGCTTCTTTCCCTCTCTCAGTTGAGGCAGCAACAGGGGAGCATCTGCTTCAGGATGCTGGTGAAAGGGAGCAAATGGAAGCTTATTTCTTTACAGGGCTTTTATACTGTGTAACCAGTGTCATGATTTTCATCCTCCAATCTGATTGGTCTCTGTGTCTTTGATGGTTAGAATAGAATGCCCCTTGTTGTTCAAACTGCTGGAAAATAGGTTAGCTGCTTTTTCATGTATCAGTAAATGAAACTCCACTATTTCTGCATTTGTCAAAAATGCATGTTAATGAAGTTTTGTTTTTTATATGTCGTAGGGTCTCACTCTAGGCCAGAATGACCTGGAACACACTCTGTAGCCCCAGGCTGGCATGGAACTCACAGTAATCCTCCTACCTCTGCCTTCTAAATGATACAATTAAAGGTGTGGCTGCCACACCTTTGCTTTCTAAATGATGGACTTAAATAAAGGTATGGACTGCCATGCCCACCCCTTGTTAATGAAAATTTTGCTTGCTCATAATATCTTTTTTTTAAGCAAATAACTTTATTGTCAGTCCTTACTAAAGGACCATGGAAAATCTAGAAAATATGTAAAACACAACAGTGGCAACTTGGAGTAACTGAAGGTTGAAGCAGGCCTTAAACTCCTATGTCCAGTGATAGCAATCTGTGAGGAGCAGCTGGTCTCCTCCCCCAGGCTAGAAATTGGCCTTTTGAGTTTTGAAATTTTCTTTCAGATGGGGTCTCACTATGTTGCCCTGGCTGGCCTCAAACTTGCAATGACCCTCCTGCCTCTCACTCCCCAGTACTGGGATTATAATAGACAGGCATGTGCCACCATGTCTGGCTCTCAACAGGCCTTTTCAAAACAAATAATCCCACTAACATTTAACTTGCAAGACAACTTTGTGTGTTCTCTCTTTCAGCACCCAAACCTGATAAAGAGGCAACAAAACCAGAAGTGCACAGCAGGTAGCCCTTGCTGCTCTCAGGCCCTGTCCTCCCCTCCCCTCCCGCTCTGGAGGAAGGACATCCCTGCCCTCACCAGACTACCTCTAAGGGCTCCTGTGGGAATGCTAAAGTGGGCTTCCACTGGGATTCCTTTTCTTTTCTATTTCTTTCTTTTTTTGAGGTAAGGTCTCACTGAAGCCCAGGCTGACCTTGAGCTCCCCAGAGTAGGGTTAAAGGCATGCACCACCACGCCCAGCCTCCACTGCAGTTTCAACAGGGTTGCATCTCCCTGGGGCCCTGTCTTGGCCTCACTTGGGGCCCAGGAACTCTACGATCCCACTGCCCTTCATGCCATTGAAGAAGAAGAAGAAGTTGTTGTGAGGAGGTCCCGCTGAGACAGGGCCTTCACAATCTCCTGTGCCAAGATTCCTCCAACAACAGCACACACTGGGGCCATCTTAGAGAAGCAGTACCTGACAAAGTCATCAGGAAGCAGGTCAGGACTAACACCCAGCGAGTCAAGCACATCGTTCCAATTCTGCAGCAGCAACTCTGCATCTTCGCTTTGGGAATCAGAACCAGGATTGTGCCCTGTATCCGTGCGGAACTTCAGGAGCACTTGCAGGAGAAAGTAGTCTGGGGCTGTGCACTTCAGGGTGGCCTTGGCTTTCTCACTTCTCCAGGCCACTTCCAGAGCCTCTTTGACAGGACAGAAAACCACTTTCTTCTTGACCATGATTGTTTCAGATGAATCAAGTTCTGCTCTCTCGGTATCAAGCCCATCTTCTACCACTTGGCTGACCTTGGCAACTTTGGTTTTCTCTTCTACAAACTCATGCTCTCCAAGATTGACAAAGGTGTGCCCATGGTATCCAAAGACATCACCAGTGACAATTTTGATGCCGTTTTTGTGACAGATCTGGTCGACTTTAACTATAACATCCCTGGAGCAGCAAGTCAGGCACACTGCATCAAACTGAGTGAAGCATGACTCAGGCTTCTTCTCCATGTCCTCAGTGTGCACCTTCACATCCACCATGGGGTTGAGATTCTGGGCTCGCTCCAAGGAGGCTTCAGCTCTATTTCGGCCAACAGACCCAGTATGAATCAGGAACTGAGCTCCAGGACCTTCTGGAGACACCTGTTCGTGATCCAGCATGGTCAGTCCTTTCACTCCCACCAGGATGAGATTCTTGGCAATTTCAGCCCAAGTCCTTGCATGCCAACAAGCAGCACCTGGGAAGATCGAAGCCACTTTTGAGCCTCCAGGCCTCACAGGCGGATCCTCCGGTCATACTGCGCCGCCTCCTTCTCACTGATGCCACCACCAGCCTCCTCCTTCTCCACCATGGCAACTGGCGAGCCACACAAACACTGCGACACCCTCACTGATAATATCTTAAATTCATTTTAATCACATATTTTCTGTAGTTCAAATCTTAGGTTATGAATTTTTTAGAGGATCAGGGAAAAGTAGCAAGACAAAGCCATAGGGCTCACTACAAAAGATGTAGAAAAAGGAATGTGCCAAGTATCTAATATATTCACTGAAACACATTGAACACCCAGTGTGTGGTCATTGCCCTTTAGAGTTAGTCTCTCCTGTTCCTGTGAAGTGCTTGCCATGGTTTGACACAAAGGGCTGCCATTAAACAGTGTGTTTCTAGGCTGAGGTGAGGGCCTTCCTTTGAGAAGACAAGATCCCAGGAGGACCTGCTCCCAGTAACAAGACTGCAGCTGATTTAATTGCCATCCACTCCAATTTAGTCAAGCCAATCATGCTGCTTGATCCTCCTTGGGGCAGTCCTTTCTGACTTGAACTTGTTTGGAAATGCGCATACAGAAGGTCTGGGCAGGTATCTCACTTGGTAGACCTGCCTAATATGCATGTAGCCATGGATTTGAACTCAAATAGTGTATCAGAAGACCCTCATGGAGCTATAGCAGACTGGACCACAAAGTACATTCTGACCATCAGGAGACACAGCTAAGAAAAATATTAGAAGCACTTAGTCATGTGACCCTGTGGAACTACATGAAAGTCTTGTCATGCAGCAGATTTCCTACTCTAGATTTTCACAAGCTTCCTGAAAGTGAAATAATGCCCTGAGTGCCGTCTCCAGCACCTACTTCTCAGAGAACCTGCCTAGGGAACTCACAAAGATGCTTGGATTTCTGGTGTAAATTTGGTACTTTCTTGGTAGATTATTTCACAGTAAAAGTTTCCCTCATATAATATGAGTTTATGGAATTTTAGTCAACACCACACCATTGGAAAACCCACAATATTTAAAAGAGATGGCAACATGAATAACTCTATCTTTAAATTATCACAAAGTTGGTAATTTAAAGAAATATGTCCCGACCTCCAAATTTCATGTGGGGGTTTATATCAGCGTGATTTCACTGGGTCCAAGCATATATACTTATATCCTATAATTAATTTTCATTTTATGTGTCAAAATATATTTCTAGTCTCAGTAGCTCCCACGTCAAGAACTAAGGCAGACTGCAGAGAAAGCCTAGAGTCCCTACAGAGCTGAGGGTGCCCTCAACTGCGGAGGACAATGTCAGGCCAAGGGAGGCTTGCTTCACTTAGCAATGGGGAAGAGAGCCTGCTTGAGTTCCAGAAGATGGGTTTCGTTAGAGATCTTTTATCTCTATCTTTTTGTTAATATTTTATGTTTATTTATTTGAGAGACTTAAATATGCACGGAGGGAGAATGTGAGAGAAAAAATATGGAGAAAAAGCCAAGATATAGCTGTAATTGCAACCTTGGTGAAAAGATCTCTTGCTGTGGCAGAAATAAGACAACACCCAATAAACATGATTAAAATTATGAGATTGCTTTCAAATCATGTGTTATTATCACACAATCAACCCAAGTAAATCTTTATAATCAGTTTAAATGGCATTGTAGCCCTGCTCCCTAGTTTTAAAATATTTTATTTATATGGGAGATAGGTAGATAAAGACACAGAATGGGAAGCCCAGGACCTGTAGCCACTGCAACCACACCTCAGACTCACATACTACCTGGTGCATCTGGCTTTTGTGGGTGATTTGAAATGAAACCTGGGTTGTTTGGTTTTCATGTCAAGAGGCTTGACCATTAAGCTATCTTTCCAACACCTAAATAATTTTATACTTGATGATTCATATCATGTCTTCTCCCATCTAATCCTCTGTCATATCTATGACAGCCATGACTTGGAAGTCATGATCTTTACATCTATTGACACATGTGTTCTTTTATTCTGCAGCCCCAGCCAAGTCTCTAGCCTGCAGGGCACTGTCCAGCCTCATGTTCTCAGTGGATCTAACCTCTTGACCCAACAGTGGGTTCATATTTCTGAGCTTCTTCTCTTCCATTTAAAAAAATATATTTATTTACTTATTTAATAGAGAAAGAGGGAGAGGTGGGAAGGGAGAGAGTATGGGTGTGCCAGGGCCTCCAGCAACTGCAAATGAACTCCAGATGCCTGCAACACCTTCTGTATCTGGCTTATGTGAGTCCTGATGAATCAAACCGAGCTCCTCTGGCTTTTCAGGCTAATGCCTTAACTGCTAAGTCTTCTGTCCAACCGTTCTTCCATTTCTTTCCCATTCATATCTCTGAGCACACTAACCCAACATTTCTGCACCTGTGCCTCAAGGCATCTGTGAACCAAGTTCTGCTCTTAATAGGTTTCTCTGTCTTTACTGCCCCCCTCCGTTTCTCCTTCACCTTCCATTTTCTTTTCCCCACACATATGATGTCTTCCCATTGTCTTTCTGTGAGCTTCCAACAATATGGGATCCACAGGCAAACTTATTATAAATGTTTCTCCTGGAGGGAGACTCTATGAAATCACTTGGCTCTCCTCATTCTAAATCATAGCTGCCTACAGATGAAAATATGATGCATTTTGACAACTCATTGTAAGGTAATGAAAAGAGAAGTTAAGTGCTTTAACTATGGTGGCTCAAACTGGCAAAGTTTCTTGCCCAGAAGTTGCAGAGGCATGGTCTCATCCCAGTGCTAGATGGGACACCTTCTGCTTCTGGCAGCCTGGACAAAGAGTTAATAGTCTCTGCACTTCACCTGTGACATGGATGGCAGGTTCAGATGAATCACTGGTTGCCTGGGAGTCTCTCAAACATTAACTCTAAGTCCGATTGTTGAATCTGTAGCTTTTACATGTGAAGCGGGATGTAGACTGGACTGTGTATTCATGTCAGGACAGAGGTATTGGGATGAAGGGTGATTCATCAGGTCCCTATCAAAAAGTTTATAAACAATCTGACCTTCCTCTTGGAACCAAAGCACTAGAACTTGACCCATCATTCTCTTAAGGGAGAGTTTATAGCCAGTGTGTGTGAGGATCAGCTTCATGCTTCCACTGACAGCCAGGTTCTGACCTTTGTACTTCCCAGGCAGTGAGAAGTTGGTGGGATTAGGGATCTGTGTCGGAGCCACTGCAGAGTACATAGGACTCCAGGATTTCTGCCATTTGCCACAGTTTCATCTTAAAGGAGAATTACATGCATAAACTGTTCAATGCGCATTTTAATCACGTGTTTTCAATGGTTTTAATCCCATGTAATGCATTTTTCAGGAGGAATGTGGAGAAAAGCAGCATTTAAATAACCTTTAGGGCTCACAAGAAATAAGGGTGGGGGGAGATCCAATTACCCTCAGGAACTTGCCAAACACTGAAATATATTCCTTAAATACTTAAGCACCTACATCACAAAAGTAAATGTGTGGCCTCCAGCCACTCTGACACACAAACACCTTTTTTTGGCTGACGTGGGTGTGTGATTAAGGGATACATACCCTCACTCTAGCCCAGGCTGACCTGCAATTAGACTAAGGATGGCTTTACAGTCACACTATCATCCTACCTCAGCTTTCCTAGTGCTTGAATATAGGGTGCACCATACCATAATAGCCAGCATGTTTCCCCTTTTAATTCCAAGCCTTCTATTTCAACTGGAGTAGTTGTCTCACTTTGAAACACAGGCCTGTCTTTCATTGTGTTTTTGGAGGCTGAGAATGAGGAATTTCCTTGGGATGACAAGATATAAGGAAAAGCTTCCTCTCAATCACAGGAGTACAGTTGATTCACATTTCATCTAAGCCAACTGAGTAAAGTCCATCACATTGTTTGCAAGCCTTTAGAATTATGACTGCCTGACATTATCACCTATCTGAGCTGGTTCAGAAAGGTACACACAGAAGCTGTTGGGATGTAGTTCAGTTGCAAGGCTGTCTGCCTGCTATTCACATAGCCATCGATTTCAGCCAAAGTGCCACACGCAATTCAGCCTGGGGAGGAAACTACTAGAAATCACAATCAACCTTCAGAGGGCCTTAGATCAAATGTGATTGGCTTAAGCAATCACTTGACTCTGTTTGAGGCAGAATAAAGATCCTTATGAAGCCAGCCCACATTATTTGTTTCTCTCAAGCATGCTTGAAGCTCTGTCAACAGACTGCTCTTCCCTCCATTCTCACCTGAAAACTTGCTGACAGAAGAATTAGCTTGATTGAAAGTTGGATTCAAATTTCAAATAAGTGCAATCCAAAAACTGACTGTTATATAGAAATGGGTTTTGCAGTTAAGAAGGCTGGAGAAGAACTTTGTCTGGATCATTTAATGATTAAATATCTTATTTTTACTGTTATGGGAAACTGAGGTTCATATGACTGACACCAGAGACTTACCTGGAGAAATCAGCATGAAAGTTTATTGTCATTCCAGCATGGACTCAAGGGAAACTCTTCCAAAGCCAAACTAAAGCTATGATTCTTGGTCTTTGTAAGCTTATCGACTTCACTTTGGGGTACTCTCATCTCTGTTAGGTCTCAGAGCACAGAGCCCCAGCCCAGGGCAAGAGACTTTGAGTATGAGATAGGCAAGTTTCACATAAACAAACAAATGAAAAGCAGACAGATGCCTAAAGCTGTGATATGGAAATAAAAAGATGAGTTTAGCTTTCCTCCTCTCCTCTGGGCTCCTTATCATCTAGGGTCGCACCCTAGCTCTGGCTGCCGCTGCATTTGATATGGCCTTGCCAGTTCTATAAAATGATTTTGGCAAATCTGCCAGGGTTATCTTCACCAAGGACTATAGAATTAGGATAATAAAACTTGATTTGATAAGGCATTTGCCTGTGAAGCCAAGGGACCCCAGTTTGATTCTGCAGGACCCACATAAACCAGATGCACAAGGGAGCACATGCATTGGGGCTCCCTTTGTACTTGCCAGAGATACCCTAGCATGCCCATTCTTTATGTTTATGGGCTTCTTCCTCTTATTCTACCTCTGTCACTCTTACCATTAGAGCAAATAAAGTACTACAAGTTAGAGAATCAGTAACTGTAAAAGCCAAGTAATGTTTCCAGGTGACAGTCACTGGGGGCTAGGAATTTGATAGTGAGCTGCAGAGCCATGGGTGTGACCTGTGTTTGTGGATTTCACTGAATCCAGCTGCAGTCCTAAACTACTCAGGTGTTTCTGAAAAGAGGAGGGAGAGAGTCACTTACCATCATTATTTAAACTAAGGTAAAGGGTCTCCTGGACAAGAATCCAGGGATCCAAGGTATGGTGTGTTGTGCAAGTCTATGAAGAGCTGGGAGGGCAGATGTAGGGTGGGAAAGCTTACTGTGCTTGGAATAAAAATATTACTGAATGGAGAGTATTACAAGAAAGATTGGCGTTACAAAAAAATTGAAAACAAACAATGGCATGTCATATGAAGGAGTTTATTAAAATTGACAGTGATATTGAGTACATGCATACAGGTAATTCGTAAATAACAATGAATAAATCCAGAAGACCTTCCTCAACAGGACTATGTACTGACATTTTCCAGTCAAGAACTACTTTCTTTTTTTTTTTTATTTTTTATTTTTTATTTTTTTATTTTTATTTTTTTTAATTTTTATTAACATTTTCCATGATTATAAAATATATCCCATGGTAATTCCCTCCCTCCCCACCCCCACACTTTCCCATTTGAAATTCCATTCTCTATCATATTACCTCCCCATTACAATCATTGTAATTACATATATACAATATCAACCTATTAAGTATCCTCCTCCCTTCCTTTCTCCACCCTTTATGTCTCCTTTTCAACTTACTGGCCTCTGCTACTAAGTATTTTCATTCTCACACAGAAGCCCAGTCATCTGTAGCTAGGATCCACATATGAGAGAGAACATGTGGCACTTGGCTTTCTGGGCCTGGGTTACCTGACTTAGTATAATACTTTCCAGGTCCATCCATTTTTCTGCAAATTTCATAACTTCATTTTTCTTTACCGCTGAGTAGAACTCCATTGTAAAAATGTACCACATCTTCAATATCCACTCATCTGTTGAGGGACATCTAGGCTGGTTCCATTTCCCAGCTATTATAAATTGAGCAGCAATAAACATGGTTGAGCATGTACTTCTAAGGAAATGAGATGAGTCCTTTGGATATATGCCTAGGAGTGCTATAGCTGGGTCATATGGTAGATCAATCTCTAGCTGTTTTAGGAACCTCCACACTGTTTTCCACAATGGCTGGACCAGATTACATTCCCACCAGCAGTGCAGAAGGGTTCCTTTTTTTCCACATCCCCACCAACATTTATGATCATTTGTTTTCATGATGGTGGCCAATGAGGCAGGAGTGAGATGGAATCTCAATGTAGTTTTAATCTGCATTTCCCTGGTGACTAGTGACGTAGAACATTTTTTTAGATGCTTATATGCCATTTGTATTTCTTCCTTTGAGAACTCTCTATTTAGCTCCATAGCCCATTTTTTGATTGGCTTGTTTGATTCCTTATTATTTAACTTTTTGAGTTCTTTGTATATCCTAGATATTAATCCTCTATCAGATATATAGCTGGCGAAGATTTTTTCCCATTCTGTAGGTTGCCTCTTTGCTTTTTTCACTGTGTCCTTTGCGGTGCAAAATCTTTGTAATTTCATTAGGTCCCAGTGGTTAATCTGTGGTTTTATTGCCTGAGCAATTGGGGTTGTATTCAGAAAGTCTTTGCCAAGACCAATATGTTGAAGGGTTTCCCCTACTTTTTCCTCTAGCAGTTTCAAAGTTTCCGGTCTGATGTTAAGGTCTTTAATCCATTTGGACTTAATTCCTGTGCATGGAGAGAGAGAAGAATCTATTTTCATCCTTCTGCAGATATTTATCCAGTTTTCAAAACACCATTTGCTGAAGAGGCTGTCTCTTCTCCAATGAGTATTTTTGGCATTCTTATCGAATATCAGGTGGCTATAGCTACTTGGGCTTACATCTGGGTCCTCTATTCTGTTCCACTGATCTACATGTCTGTTTTTGTGCCAGTACCATGCTGTTTTTGTTACTATGGCTCTGTAGTATAGGTTAAAATCAGGTATGGTGATACCACCAGTCTCTTTTTTGTTGCTCAGTATTATTTTAGATATTCGAGGTTTTTTGTGATTCCAAATGAATTTTTGGATTGTTTTTTCTATTTCCATGAAGAAAGCCTTTGGAATTTTGATAGGGATTGCATTAAATGTGTAGATTGCTTTAGGTAAGATTGCCATTTTCACGATATTGATTCTTCCAATCCAGGAACAAGGGATGTTTCTCCACTTTCTAGTGTCTTCTGCAATTTCTCGCTTGAGTGTTTTAAAGTTCTCATTGTAGAGATTCTTTACTTCCTTGGTTAGGTTTATTCCAAGGTATTTTTTTTTTTTTTGATGCAATTGTGAATGGGAGTGATTCTCTGATTTCATCCTCTGTGTGTTTGTTGTTAGCATATATGAAGGCTACTGATTTCTGTGTATTTATTTTGTATCCTGCTACATTGCTGTAGGTTTTGATCAGCTCTAACAGCTTGCTAGTAGAGTCTTTAGGGTCCTTTATGTATAGAATCATGTCATCTGCAAATAATGATAACTTGATTTCTTCCTTTCCAATTTGTATCCCTTTTATGTGTGTCTCTTGCCTTATTGCTATGGCTAAGACTTCCAAAACTATATTAAATACAAGTGGGGACAGTGGACACCCTTGTCTTGTTCCTGATTTTAGTGGAAAAGCTTCCAGTTTTTCCCCATTTAGTAATATGCTGGCTGTTGGCTTGTCATAACTAGCCTTTATTATATTGAGATATGTTCCTTCTATTCCCAATCTCTGTAGGACTTTTATCATGAAGGGATGTTGGATTTTGTCAAATGCTTTCTCTGCATCTAATGGGATGATCATGTGATTTTTGTCCTTCAACCTGTTTATGTAATGTATTACATTTATAGATTTGCGTATGTTGAACCATCCCTGCATCTCTGGGATAAAGCCTACTTGGTCAGGGTGAATGATCTTTTTGATATATTCTTGTATTCTGTTTGCCAATATTTTGTTGAGAATTTTTGCATCTATGTTCATGAGGGAGATTGGTCTGTAATTTTCTTTTTTTGTTCTATCTTTGCCTGGTTTTGGTATCAGGGTGATGCTGGCCTCATAGAAGGAGTTTGGTAGAATTCCTTCTTTTTCTATTTCCTGGAAAAGCTTAAGAAGCAATGGTGTTAGCTCTACCTTAAAAGTCTGGTAAAATTCAGCAGTGAATCCATCCGGGGCTGGGCTTTTTTTAGTTGGGAGATTATTGATAACTGTTCGGATCTCCATGTTTGTTATAGGTCTATTTAAGTGATTAATCTCATTTTGATTTAATTTAGGTAGGTCATATAGATCAAGGAAATCATCCATTTCTTTCAGATTTTCATACTTTGTGGAGTATATGCTTTTATAGTATGTCCCTATGATTTTTTGAATTTCTCTGGAATCTGTTGTGATGTTAACTTGTTCATCTCTGATTTTATTAATTTGTGTCTCTTCTCTCTTTCTTTTGGTCAGATTTGCTAAGGGTTAATCAATCTTGTTTATCCTTTCAAAGAACCAACTCTTTGTTTCATTAATTCTTTGGATTGTTCTTTCTGTTTCTATTTCATTAATTTCTGCCCTAATCTTTATTATTTCATCCCGTCTACTGATTTTTGGTTTGCCTTGTTCTTCTTTTTCCAAGGTTTTAAGGAAAAGCATTAGGTCAGTTACTTGCGACCTTTCTATTTCTTAATATAGGCACTTAAGGCTATAAATTTACCTGTTAGAACTACCTAGCCCCTGGAATTCCAGGCAGGACAGCAGCCTACTGAACTGCCCTGTCTCTGTCCCCTGGGAGATTTCAGGACCCTGTTAATTTCTGTGTGTTTCCTCAGCACTGCCTGCACATTAATGTGCACAAAGAAAGACAGGGAGAAGAGCCTTCTCCTCACTTCTCATGCACCATATCTAGTGGTACCTTCCCTATTACTCACCGCTTTGCCTGTCCTTTCTGTCTCTCACAGTGAGTTATGATGCCTGAGTTCTGGGGCCTCTGGGTCTGCCGGGTGTCCCGATTCTCTTTGTCTCTTCTTGAGCCTAGAGGCTGTGGGGCCATAGCCCCTTCCCAGCGCTTGATGGGACACCTCCTGCTTCTGGACGTGTGGCCGAAGGCACCACAATCCCTGCACTTCTCCTGTGGAAGAGATGAGAGTTGTTCCTGTATCACTAAGAGTCCCAAAGGCTTTCACACAGCAACATGATGTCAGATTTTGGAACCTGTGTTTTATATTACTGCTAGTGACAGACCACTCAAGTTTGGCCTATGTGGTCATATATATACACAAAATAAAGACGATTTCTCAGTGGTGCATTAACAATACATGCTGCACGGAATAGCCAGAACAACAACAGTACCAAAGGTTAGGAAAAGAAGCCAAAGTTCAAAGATAAAGCAGCTGCTTGATATGTTTCTCTGTTTCCCTCGTCCCATATGCCAAGTGAGGAAGACCCCAGTCAGGCACTGATGATCCGGAAGGAGGACTGATTAAGCAGAGAAAATGCTCCAATGAATCCCACTCATGGCTACTCATGGAGGCCTTCACCCTCAGTAGTTGAGGGCTTGTTTGGAGGTTCTAGCAAGGGAGCGCAGCTACTCCCTACGCTTGAACTAAAAATGCTCCTCCTGTATTCGCGGAAGCTCGTCCCATTTGAAGGAACACTCAGCATCAGGAGGGACACATCTGGAGCCTTGAGGGAGGAATGGACCCCGGCTATCAAATCAGCCCAAACAAAATAGCGCTACAGATGTCACGGACACGTCGCCAACCACTTACGCTCGGGTTCTCCTTCACTCGCGGGGGCACCTTCTCCCGTTCGGAGGCTCTGAGGTTTCTGGGCACATTGGGAGTTCGCATGGCTCGGCGGTGCTCTGGCCCCATCACACGGTGTCAGTGCCGTCTTCCTCAGGGTATGATTTGGGAATTCCTGAAGGAGAACAGAAACAACAGTATTTTTGACAATGCAAAATGAAATTTACTTGAATAGATATCAGCACATGGTTTTTCAAAGGCCATCAGTAAAAGAAAGAAAGAAAGAAAGAGAGAAGAAAGACAGAAAGAAGGAAGGAAGGAAGGAGGGAGGGAAGGAAGGAAGGAAAGAAGGAAGGAAGGAAGGAAGGAAGAAAGGAAGGAAGGAAGGAAAGAGATTGCATGGGCACATTCTGGCAGTACGCTGTCCTGTGTTGCTCTTCTTGCCTGAAGAACAAACAGTGAAGGGCAGATACATCATGAGTGTGGATGAAATGACACCATGTTTTCTGCCTCCCTGTTCCTTCAGGGCTTATTGTGACCCAGCTGTGAAAGTCCCCTCCTCCAGCTGCATCTGCAGCCTTCCCTCATGTCAGGCTCTTCTCCTACCTGGAAACTGACCTTCTCATTTACACAGTTCTGCCCAATTCACTCCACTGCTTTTCTGTTTCTCATTGTCAAGTTCCTAACCATGCCCTAGCCCCTGGCTTCCAGGCAGGACAGCAGCCTACTGAACTGCCCTGTCTCTGTCCCCTGGGAGATTTCAGGACCCTGTTAATTTCTGTGTGTTTCCCCATTCCTAGCTGGGGGCTAGGAATTTGATAGTGAGCTACAGAGCCATGGGTGTGACCTGTGTTTGTGGATTTCACTGAATCCAGCTGCAGTCCTAAACTACCCAGGTGTTTCTAATAAGAGCAGGGAGAGAGTCACTTACCATCATTATTTAAACTAAGGTAAAGGGTCTCCTGGACAAGAATCCAGGGATCCAGGGGATTGCGTGTTGTGCAAGTCTAGGAATGGCTGGGAGGGCAAACATAGGGTGAGAAAGATTACTGTGCGCGGAATAAAAATATTACTGAAGGGAGGGCTGGAGGGATGGCTTAGGTGTTAAGCGCTTGCCTGTGAAGCCTAGGGACACTGGTTAGAGGCTCGATTCCCCAGGACCCACGTCAGCCAAATACTCAAGGGGGCGCACGCGCCTGGAGTTCCTTTGCAGTGGCTGGAGGCCCTGGCGCACCAATTCTTTTTCTCTCTGCCTCTCTCTCTCTCTCTCTCTCTCTCTGTCTGTAGCTATCAAATAAATACATAAAAATAAACAAAAAAATTTTAAAAATGTTACTAAATGGAGAGTATTTCAAGAAAGATTGGCATTACAAAAAAAATGAAAACAAACAATGCCATGTCATTTGAAGAAGTTTATTAAAATTGACAGGGATCTTGAGTACATACATACAGGTAAATTGTAAACAACAATGAATAAATCCAGAAGACCTTCCTCAACAGGACTATGCACTGACAGTTTCTAGTTCAAGAACTACTTTCTGAAATTCACTCATGCTCTAGGAAAGACAATCTCCCGCCCAATGTGTGACCGTCAATGCAAAGACACAACATCCATGAACGTTCAAGAATTCCTACTATAAAGTCATTTATATTCCAAATAAAAGGGCATTACAATGTGTATGAGTTCACAGAAATTAGCAGAACTGTGTAACCCCTAATGCAGATTAACTTAATTTTATGCAGAATCCCATGTAGGTAAAAATAAATTCCGTTTCTAGCATATGTTTCATTATTCATCAGAGCTAGTGCCTTGTGTGTAGATCGTGAGGCCCACTCCTGTCCATCCTCGGCATACGGAGAGATGAGAATCACCATATCCCTTCTACCCCAGCTGCACCTTCTCCTCATTGCAGAAGTCCAGTGCATGACACATGACCCCTGAGCTGAGGGGCTGCGTCTCTCCTTCTGTGTGGCCTCTCACTCTTAGTCACTCTCCTCTGAGGAAGAGGACACCTGCAGATCTTCATAGAGGACACTCAGTGGGACCTGGATGCAGGGACTCTCAGATTTCTGCAGGAAGGTTTGGTTCTTTGCAGGGAGTGCCTGCTTTTCAGGAGGATCCACAGGGGAAGGAGAGAGGAACCTGCTGCTCCAGCAGTCATTTTGCACTCTGGTGAATAGCATTCTGATGGGTGGTCTGGGAACAGAACTTGAAGATGATGATGGGGCATGGGCCTGAGAGCAGGCATGAGGAGAATTCAGATGAACTCTGTGGTTTGGCAGCTGTTGGGCAGAGCTGCGATCCTCGGCGGGAATTCTGCCCTGCACTTTAGGTGACACTTGGGGCAGGAATTGCGTGACTTGGAGTGGCTGCACTGAAGGACTGCCAGAGCTGGCCTCATTGGCCTCTGGAGAGTTGAGTCTCTGAACTTTAGGAGGATTTTGGCAAAGCTTGATGGGAACCTGACTTGGTCTCTTGCCTGGTGTCCAGATACTGTGATTTGCAAATTGTCCGGTTGTCTGAGCAAGGGGACAGAGGCTGTGCTGTGCTTTCCCATCAGGGATCTTGGTTGCAGATGTCGTGTGAAGCGCCTGGCCAGTTCCATGAATTTCAGAAGCCTCGTGACACTGCTCTAGGGAGTGACGCTCTGGGGTCACGCTCTCTAAGGCAGGGTTCTTGCTCCTTCTCTGAACCGCTGCCTTGGGAACACCACTGACAGTGGGATTCGGAACGCCGCACTTCCCAAGAGGGAAGAAGGTTTTGCCATCATGACTCTTTCTAGGAGGCACAACAGGGCACAGGGAACTCTCCTCAGACTTCCTCATAAGTGGCTGGCTGGTTTGAATGACGTCTAGCTCTGGTGTCTGAACATGTGTGTTAATGGACCTTAGCCTCGTTGCATGCTGCAAGAAAGGCAAACCAATGGAAGTGAATTAAACCAGGACCACACTCAGAGAAAAGAGGAGGCTACGGGGAGGAGAGACACATGGGCAGTGACGACTTTCAGCCACACTCACCTGGCTCTGCTGTTTCCTCCTGAGGGATTGCATGGGCACATTCTGGCAGTAAGCTGTCCTGTGTTGCTCTTCTTGCCTGAAGAACAAACAGTGAAGGGCGGATACATCATGAGTGTGGAAGAAATGACACCATGTTTTCTGCCTCCCTGTTCCTTCAGGGTTTATTGTGACCCAGCTGTGAAAGTCCCCTCCTCCAGCTGCGTCTGCAGCCTTCCCTCATGTCAGGCTCTTCTCCTACCTGGAAACTGATCTTCTCATTTTCACAGTTCTACCCAATTCACTCCACTGCTTTTCTGTTTCCCATTGTCAAGTTCCTAACCATGCCCTAGCCCCTGGCTTCCAGGTAGGACAGCAGCCTACTGAACTGCCCTGTCTCTGTCCCCTGGGAGATTTCAGGACCCTGTTAATTTTTGTGTGTTTCCCCAGCACGGCCTGCACATTAATGTGCAAAAAGAAAGACAGGGAGAAGAGTCTTCTCCTCACTTCTCATGCACCATGTCTGGCGGTACTTCCCTAGTACTCACCTCTTTGCCTGTCCTTTCTGTCTCTCACAGTGAGTTATGATGCCTGAGTTCTGGGGCCTCTGGGTCTGCCGGGTGTCCCGATTCTCTTTGTCTCTTCTTGAGCCGAGAGGCTGTGGGGCCATAGCCCCTTCCCAGCGCTTGATGGGACACCTCCTGCTTCTGGACGTGTGGCCGAAGGCCCCACAATCCCTGCACTTCTCCTGTGGAAGAGATGAGAGTTGTTCGTGTATCACTAAGAGTCCCAGAGGCTTTCACACAGCAACATGATGTCAGATTTTGGAACCTGTGTTTTATATTCCAGCTACTGACAGACCACTCAAGTTTGGCCTATGTGGTCATATATATACACAAAATAAAGATGATTTCTCAGTGGTGCCTTAACAATACATACTGCACGGAATCGCCAGAGCTACAACAGGACCAAAGGTAAGGAAAAGAAGCCAAAGTTCAAAGGTAAAACAAAGCAGCTGCTTGATATGTTTCTCTGTTTCCCTAGTCCCATATGTCCAGTGAGGAAGACCCCAATCAGGCATTGATGATCCGGAAGGAGGACTGATTAAGCAGAGAAAATGCTCCAATGCATCCCATGCACGGCTACTCATGGAGGCCTTCACCCTCAATAGTTGAGGGCTTCTTTGGAGGTTCTAGAAAGGGAGCGCAGCTACTCCCTAGGCTTGACCGAAAACTGCTCCTCCTCTATTCGGGGAAGCGCGCACCTTTGAAGGAACACTCAGCATCATGAGGGACGCATCTGGAGCCTTGAGGGAGGAATGGACCCCGGATATCCAATCAGACCAATCAACGTAACGCTACAGATGTCACAGACACGCCGGCAACCACTTACGCTCGGATCCTCCTCCACTCGCGGGGGCACCTTCTCCCGTTCGGAGGCTCTGAGGTGTCTGGGCACATTGGGAGTTCGCATGGCTCGGCGGTGCTCTGGCCCCATCTCCACGGTGTCAGTGCCGTCTTCCTCAGCTTATGATTTGGGAATTCCTGAAGGAGAACAGAAACAACAGTATTTTTGACAATGCAAATTGAAATTTACTTAAATGGATATGAGCACATGGTTTTTCAAAGCCATCAGTAAGAGAAAGAAAGAAAGAAAGAAAGAAAGAAAGAAAGAAAGAAAGAAAGAAAGAAAGAAGGAAAGAAAGAAAGAAAGAAGGAGAAAGAGAGAGAGAGAAAGGACGAAAATGAGAGAGAAAAAGAAAAAAGAAAGAAAGAAAGAGAGAAAGATAATAAGAAAGAAAAAAGAAAGAAAGAAAGAAAGAAAGAAAGAAAGAAAGAAAGAAAGAAAGGAAGGTAGGAATGAAGAAACAGAGATACCAAGAAAGAGAGAAAGTATTGAAGGACAAAGAAAGAAAGAAAGAAAATCACCAAGCCTGGCATGGTGGCGCATGATTTTCATCCAAGTGCTTGAGAGGCAGGGCTTGGAGAATACCAAGGGTTCGAGACCACCCTCAAATCACATAGGTAATTCCAGGTACTCCTCTAAAACAGTGACACCCTTCATCAAAAAACCAAAATATAAAAATAAAAAATATCAGCTACATAGCTCTTTCTTCTGTTCCCCATAAATTCACAGATGGGGAGTATTTCTTGTATTATCAACCTTGCTGATAATGATTAGAGTTATAATTATTCATGTTACCGCTCCCTAAGAAGACATTGCTTGAATAATGCAATGATTTTGAACATCTTGCCAATAATCCCCAACACCGTTTTTCCCCTGTGTAGCATTTGTTTGAAAAATTCAGAAGAAAACCATTATTAAAGAACTCAAACCTGAAAATCTGCTGTCCTCCTGAGGTCCCTGAGCAGCTACTCACAGAGGTGGAGGCTGGTGGCCGCACACAGGGGAGCATCTGCTTCAGGACGCTGCTGAAGGGAGGAGCAGGAAGCTTGTAGCCCCAGGCTGGCCTGGAACTCCCAGTGATCCTCCTCCTTCTGCCTCTAAATGATGGAATTAAAGGTGTGTGTTGCCACGCCTCTGCCTTCTACATGATGCAATTAAAGGTGGGGGCTGGCATGCCCATCCCATGTGAATGAAGGTTTTGCTTGCTGCAAATATGTTAAATTCATTTTAATCACATATTTTCTATAGTTCAAATATTAGGTTGTGAGTTTCTCAAGAGGGTCATAGGGAAAGATTGCATGACAAAGCCATAGGCTCACAACAAAAGAGGAGGGAAAAGGAATGTGCCACGTGTCTAATATATTCACTGAAACACATTGAGCACCTTGTGTGTGGCCATTGCCTTTGAGTGTCAGTCTCCCCTTTTCCTATGAAGTGCTTGCTTGCCCTTTCTACAGTGTGTTTCTCGGTTGAGGTGAGGGCCTTCTATGAGAAGACAAGATCCCAGGAAGTCCTCCTCCCAAGAACAGGACTGCAGCTGATTTAATTGTCATCCACTCCGATGGAGTAAAGCTAGTCACACTGCTTAATCCTCCTTGGGGCAATATGTTCTGACTTGAACTTGGTTGGAAATGATCACACACATGGACAGGGCATGTATCTCACCTGGTAGAGTGCCGACCTCATATGCATGTAGCCATGGATTTGAGCCCAAATAGTGCATCAGAAGACCCTCGTGGAGCTATAGCAGACTGGACCGCAAAGTACGTTCTGACCATTTCGAGAAACAGCTTATTAACAAGTTGGAAGCACTTAGGCATGTGACGCTGTAGAATTACATGAAAGTCGTGTCATAGAGCAAATTTCCTGCTCTGGATTTCTACAAGCATCCTGAAAGTGAGATAATGTCCCGAATGCTGTCTGCAGCACACACTTTTCAGAGAACCTGCCTAGGGAACTCACGAAAATGCTTGGATTTCTGATATAAAGGCAATAATATTTTCCTGGACGATTACTTCACAATAAAATTCACTCATGTCAACATAACTCATGGCACTTTAGTCCACACTACACCACTGGAAAACCCATGCCATTTAAATGAGATGGCAACGTGAATAATTCTGTCTTTACATTATCACAAACGTTGGTAATTTACAGAAATATGTCCCAATCTCCAAATTTCCTGTGTGTTTTTAGATCACCGTGATTTTCTGTGGGTCCAAACATCATACACTTTTTTCCTATAATGAATTATCATTTCATGTGTCAAAATCTTCTTTATTTCTAGTCTCAGTAGCTCCCAAGTAAAGAATTGAGGTAGATTGAACAGAAAGCCCAGGTGCCCTACAGAGCTGAGCGCGCCCTCAACTGCGGAGGACAATTTCATGTTAAGGGGAGGCTTGCTTCACACAGCACTGGGGAGTAGAGCCTGCTTGGGTTCCAGAAGATGGGTTACCTTAGGAAACCTTTGTGTTTCTGTTTTTAAATATTTGGAGTGTATGTATTTATTTGAGAGAGTGAAATAGACAAAGAGGACATTGAGAGGGAATGGGCCTGCCAGAGCCTCCTACCACTTCAAATGAACTCCAGATGCGTGTGCCCCGTTGGATGTCAGGCATACATAGGTCCTTGGGAATTGTACCTGGGACCTACGCCTTTGCAGTCAAATGCCTTAACCGCTACGCCACTTCTGCAGCCCCAATATCTTCTGTCTCTTTAATCGGTGAGTATTTCCAACTACACATGCAGATTGGAGAAATAAACCCCAGGAATTACAAATATTGAGTAACAGTCTCTGATCATATTTATGTATTTTGGTTTTCTTCCTGTTTTTACTATCAGTTCATTGGCCAAACTTCAGAGTCCTCATCATGATGTAGAGTGTAGAACAGAGGTTCAATAATCTAACCTCATGGTGATATGGAAACACTCCTGGCCTTATAGTCATGAACTAGTAACTGCCATTCCATCCAAGGTGGAGCACGGGGACAGTGGAGCTTTCAGCCACATGCCATAATCACTATGTGTCCCATAAGGGCTGAAAAGGAGCCCTGAATCCTTGGCCTCTGCGTCCACATAATGAAAAGGAGAAGCAGGAAATGCAGAAGGACAAAGTGAACCGGGAGTACCAAAAGACCCAGAGTCTCTTGAAAACAGTGCAGACAAGCCTGCAGGACAGAGAAGCAAAGGCACAGAGGACAGTGATGGGGAATGAGGAGTCTCTCTTCCCATGTTATCCGTACGGCCTCTTCCTCTCACTCTATGAATGTCACTCTTAACATTAATCTACGTAAAGTATTCCCAATTAGAGAAAATCAGTAACTGTAAGAGCAAGGTCATGTTTCCATGTGACAGTCGCTGGGGGCTAGGAATTTGATAGTGAGCTACAGAGCCATGGGTGTGACCTGTGTTTGTGGATTTCACTGAATCCAGCTGCAGTCCTAAACTACCCAGGTGTTTCTAATAAGAGGAGGGAGAGAGTCACTTACCATCATTATTTAAACTAAGGTAAAGGGTCTCCTGGACAAGAATCCAGGGATCCAGGGGATTGCGTGTTGTGCAAGTCTAGGAACGGCTGGGAGGGCAGACGTAGGGTGAGAAAGTTTACTGTGCGCGGAATAAAAATATTACTGAAGGGAGGGCTGGAGGGATGGCTTAGCGGTTAAGTGCTTGCCTGTGAAGCCTAGGGACACCGGTTAGAGGCTCGATTCCCCAGGACCCACGTCAGCCAAAAACACAAGGGTGCGCACGCGCCTGGAGTTCCTTTGCAGTGGCTGGAGGCCCTGGCGCACCAATTTTCTTTCTCTCTCTGCCTCTCTCTCTCTCTCTCTCTGTCTGTAGCTATCAAATAAATACATAAAAATAAACAAAAAAATTAAAAAAATATTACTAAATGGAGAGTATTTCAAGAAAGATTGGCATTACAAAAAAAATGAAAACAAACAATGCCATGTCATTTGAAGAAGTTTATTAAAATTGACAGGGATCTTGAGTATATACATACAGGTAAATTGTAAACAACAATGAATAAATCCAGAAGACTTTCCTCAACAGGACTATGCACTGACATTTTCTAGTTCAAGAACTACTTTCTGAAATTCACTCATGCTCTAGGAAAGACAATCTCCCGCCCAATGTGTGACCGTCAATGCAAAGACACAACTTCCATGAACGTTCAAGAATTCCTACTATAAAGTCATTTATATTCCAAATAAAAGGGCATTAGAATGTCTATGACTTCACAGAAATTATGCAGAACTGTGTAACCCCTAATGCAGATTAACTTAATTTTATGCAGAATCCCATGTAGGTAAAAATAAATTCCGTTTCTAGGATATGTTTCATTATTCATCAGAGCTAGTGCCTTGTGTGTAGATCGTGAGGCCCACTCCTGTCCATCCTCGGTATACGGAGAGATGAGAATTACCATATCCCTTCTACCCCAGCTGCACCTTCTCCTCAGTGCAGAAGTCCAGTGCATGACACATGACCCCTGAGCTGAGGGGCTGCGTCTCTCCTTCTATGTGGCCTCTCACTCTTAGTCACTCTCCTCTGAGGAAGAGGACACCTGCAGATCTTCATAGAGGACACTCAGTGGGACCTGGATGCAGGGACTCTCAGATTTCTGCAGGAAGGTTTGGTTCTTCGCAGGGAGTGCCTGCTTTTCAGGAGGATCCACAGGGGAAGGAGAGAGGAACCTGCTGCTCCAGCAGTCATTTTGCACTCTGGTGAATACCATTCTGATGGGTGGTCTGGGAACAGGACTTGAAGATGATGATGGGGCATGGGCCTGAGAGCAGGCATGAGGAGATTGCAGATGAACTCTGTGGTTTGGCAGCTGTTGGGCAGAGCTGGGAGCCTCGGCGGGAATTCTGCCCTGCACTTTAGGTGACACTTGGGGCAGGAATTGCGTGACTTGGAGTGGCTGCACTGAAGGACTGCCAGAGCTGGCCTCATTGGCCTCTGGAGAGTTGAGTCTCTGAACTTTAGGAGGATTTTGGCAAAGCTTGATGGGAACCTGACTTGGTCTCTTGCCTGGTGTCCACATATTGTGATTTGCAAATTGTCCGATTGTATGAGCAAGGGGACACAGGCTGTGCTGTGCTTTCCCATCAGGGATCTGGGTTACAGATGTCGGGTGAAACGCCTGGCCAGTTCCATGTATTTCAGAAGCCTCGTGACACTGCTCAAGGGAGTGACGCTCTGGGGTCACGCTCTCTAAGGCAGGGTTCTTGCTCCTTCTCTGAAGCGCTCTCTCGGGAACACCATTGACAGTGGGATTCGGAAAGCCGCACTTCCCAAGAGGGAAGGAGGTTTTGCCATCATGACTCTTTCTAGGAGGCACAACAGGACACAGGGAACTCTCCTCAGACTTCCTCATAAGTGGCTGGCTGGTTTGAATGAGGTCTAGCTCTGGTGTCTGAACATGTGTGTTAATGGACCTTAGCCTCGTTGCATGCTGCAAGAAAGGCAAACCAATGGAAGTGAATAAACCAGGACCACACTCAGAGAAAAGAGGAGGCTACGGGGAGGGGAGACACATGGGCAGTGACGACTTTCAGCCACACTCACCTGGCTCTGCTGTTTCCTCCTGAGGGATTGCATGGGCACATTCTGGCAGTAAGCTGTCCTGTGTTGTTCTTCTTGCCTGAAGAACAAACAGTGAAGGGCGGATACATCATGAGTGTGGATGAAATGACACCATGTTTTCTGCCTCCCTGTTCCTTCAGGGCTTATTGTGACCCAGCTGTGAAAGTCCCCTCCTCCAGCTGCATCTGCAGCCTTCCCTCATGTCAGGCTCTTCTCCTACCTGGAAACTGACCTTCTCATTTTCACAGTTCTACCCAATTCACTCCACTGCTTTTCTGTTTCTCATTGTCAAGTTCCTAACCATGCCCTAGCCCCTGGCTTCCAGGCAGGACAGCAGCCTACTGAACTGCCCTGTCTCTGTCCCCTGGGAGATTTCAGGACCCTGTTAATTTCTGTGTGTTTCCCCAGCACGGCCTGCACATTAATGTGCAAAAAGAAAGACAGGGAGAAGAGCCTTCTCACTTCTCATGCACCATGTCTGGCGGTACTTCCCTATTACTCACCTCTTTGCCTGTCCTTTCTGTCTCTCACAGTGAGTTATGATGCCTGAGTTCTGGGGCCTCTGGGTCTGCCGGGTGTCCCGATTCTCTTTGTCTCTTCTTGAGCCGAGAGGCTGTGGGGCCATAGCCCCTTCCCAGCGCTTGATGGGACACCTCCTGCTTCTGGACGTGTGGCCGAAGGCCCCACAATCCCTGCACTTCTCCTGTGGAAGAGATGAGAGTTGTTCGTGTATCACTAAGAGTCCCAGAGGCTTTCACACAGCAACATGATGTCAGATTTTGGAACCTGTGTTTTATATTCCAGCCAGTGACAGACCACTCAAGTTTGGCCTATGTGGTCATATATATACACAAAATAAAGACGATTTCTCAGTGGTGCATTAGCAATACATACTGCACGGAATCGCCAGAACTAAAACAGGACCAAAGGTTAGGAAAAAAGCCAAAGTTCAAAGATAAAACAAAGCAGCTGCTTGATATGTTTCTCTGTTTCCCTCGTCCCATATGTCCAGTGAGGAAGACCCCAGTCAGGCACTGATGTTCCGGAAGGAGGACTGATTAAGCAGAGAAAATGCTCCAATGAATCCCACGCTCGGCTACTCAAGGAGGCCTTCACCCTCAGTAGTTGAGGGCTTGTTTGGAGGTTCTAGCAAGGAAGCGCAGCTACTCCCTACGCTTGACCGAAACCTGCTCCTCCTCTATTCGGGGCAGCGAGCCCCCTTTGAAGGAACACTCAGCATCAGGAGGGACGCATCTGGGCCTTGAGGGAGGAATGGACCCCGGATATCCAATCAGCCCAATCAACATCGTGCTACAGATGTCACAGACACGCCGCCAACCACTTACGCTCAGACCCTCCTCCACTCGCGGGGGCACCTTCTCTCGTTCGGAGGCTCTGAGGTTTCTGGGCACATTGGGAGTTCGCATGGCTCGGCGGTGCTCTGGCCCCATCTCCACGGTGTCAGTGCCGTCTTCCTCAGGGTATGATTTGGGAATTCCTGAAGGAGAACAGAAACAACAGTATTTTTGAGAATGCAAAGTGAAATTTACTTAAATGGATATGAGCACATGGTTTTTCAAAGCCATCAGTAAAAGAAGGAAAGAAAGAAAGAAAGAAAGAAAGAAAGAAAGAAAGAAAGAAGGAGAAAGAGAGAGAGAGAAAGGATAAAAAAGAGAGAGAAATAGAAAAAGGAAAGAAAGAAAGAGAGAAAGAAAGAAGGAAGGAAAAAAGAAAGAAAAAAAGAAAGGAAGGAAGAAACAGAGATACCAAGAAAGAAAGAAAGTATTGAAGGACAAAAAGAAAGAAAGAAAATCACGAAGCCTGGCATGGTGGCGCATGATTTTCATCCAAGTGCTTGAGAGGCACGGCTTGGAGAATACCAAGGGTTCGAGACCACCCTCAAATTACATAGGTAGTTCCAGGTACTCCTCTAAAACAGTGACACCCTTCATCAAAAAAACCAAAATATAAAAATAAAAAATATCAGCTACATAGCTCTTTCTTCTGTTCCCCATAAATTCACAGATGGGGAGTATTTCTTGTATTATCAACCTTGCTGATAATGATTATAGTTATAATTATTCATGTTACCGCTCCCTAAGAAGACATTGCTTGAATAATGCAATGATTTTGAACATCTTGCCAATAATCCCCAACACCGTTTTTCCCCTGTGTAGCATTTGTTTGAAAAATTCAGAAGAAAACCATTATTAAAGAACTCAAACCTGAAAATCTGCTGTCCTCCTGAGGTCCCTGAGCAGCTACTCACAGAGGTGGATGCTGGTGGCCGCACACAGGGGAGCATCTGCTTCAGGACGCTGCTGAAGGGAGGAGCAGGAAGCTTGTAGCCCCAGGCTGGCCTGGAACTCCCAGTGATCCTCCTCCTTCTGCCTCTCAATGATGGAATTAAAGGTGTGTGTTGCCACGCCTCTGCCTTCTACATGATGCAATTAAAGGTGGGGGCTGGCATGCCCATCCCATGTGAATGAAGGTTTTGCTTGCTGCAAATATGTTAAATTCATTTTAATCACATATTTTCTATAGTTCAAATATTAGGTTGTGAGTTTCTCAAGAGGGTCATAGGGAAAGATTGCATGACAAAGCCATAGGCTCACAACAAAAGAGGAGGGAAAAGGAATGTGCCACGTGTCTAATATATTCACTGAAACACATTGAGCACCTTGTGTGTGGCCATTGCCTTTGAGTGTCAGTCTCCCCTTTTCCTGTGAAGTGCTTGCTTGCCCTTTCTACAGTGTGTTTCTCGGTTGAGGTGAGGGCCTTCTATGAGAAGACAAGATCCCAGGAAGTCCTCCTCCCAAGAACAGGACTGCAGCTGATTTAATTGTCATCCACTCCGATGGAGTAAAGCTAGTCACACTGCTTAATCCTCCTTGGGGCAATATGTTCTGACTTGAACTTGGTTGGAAATGATCACACACATGGACAGGGCATGTATCTCACCTGGTAGAGTGCCGACCTCATATGCATGTAGCCATGGATTTGAGCCCAAATAGTGCATCAGAAGACCCTCGTGGAGCTATAGCAGACTGGACCGCAAGGTACGTTCTGACCATTTCGAGAAACAGCTTATTAACAAGTTGGAAGCACTTAGGCATGTGACGCTGTAGAATTACATGAAAGTCGTGTCATAGAGTAAATTTCCTGCTCTGGATTTCTACAAGCATCCTGAAAGTGAGATAATGTCCCGAATGCTGTCTGCAGCACACACTTTTCAGAGAACCTGCCTAGGGAACTCACGAAAATGCTTGGATTTCTGATATAAAGGCAATAATATTTTCCTGGACGATTACTTCACAATAAAATTCACTCATGTCAACATAACTCATGGCACTTTAGTCCACACTACACCACTGGAAAACCCATGCCATTTAAATGAGATGGCAACATGAATAATTCTGTCTTTACATTATCACAAACGTTGGTAATTTACAGAAATATGTCCCAATCTCCAAATTTCCTGTGTGTTTTTAGATCACCGTGATTTTCTGTGGGTCCAAACATCATACACTTTTTTCCTATAATGAATTATCATTTCATGTGTCAAAATCTTCTTTATTTCTAGTCTCAGTAGCTCCCAAGTAAAGAATTGAGGTGGATTGAACAGAAAGCCCAGGTGCCCTACAAAGCGGGCGCACCCTCAACTGCGGAGGACAATGTCATGTCAAGGGGAAGCTTGTTTCACTCAGCAGTGGGGAAGAGAGCCTGCTTGGGTTCCAAGATGGGTTTCCTTAGGGAACCTTTGTGTTTCTGTTTTTAAATATTTGAAGTGTATGAATTTATTTGAGAGAGTGAAATAGACAAAGAGGACATTGAGAGAGAATGGGCCTGCCAGAGCGTCCTACCAATTCAAATGAACTCCAGATGCATGTGACCTTTTGGACATCAGGCATACATACATAGGTCCTTGGGAATTGTACCTGGGACCTACGCCTTTGCAGTCAAATGCCTTAACCGCTATGCCACTTCTGCAGCCCCAAGATCTTCTGTCTCTTTTATCGGTGAGTATTTCCAACTACGCATGCAGATTGCAGAAATAAACCCCAGGAAGTACAAATATTGAGTAAGAGACTCTGATCATATTTATGTATTTTGGTTTTCTTCCTGTTTTTACTATAAGTTCATTGGCCAAACTTCAGAGATCTCATCATGATGTAGATTCTAGAACAGAGGTGCAATAATCTAACCTCATGTTGATATAGAAAGACTCCTGGCCTTACAGTCATGAACTAGTAACTGCCATGCCATCCAAGGTGGAGCACGGTGACAGTGGAGCTTTCAGCCACATGCCATAATCACTAAGTGTCCCATCAAGTGTTGAAATGGAGCCCTGAATCCTTGGCCTCTGCGTCCAAATAATGAAAAGGAGAAGCAGGAAATGCAGAAGGACAAAGTGAACCGGGAGTACCAAAAGACCCAGAGTCTCTTGAAAACAGTGCAGACAAGCCTGCCAGACAGAGAAGCAAAGGCACAGAGGATAGTGATGGGGAATGAGGAGTCTCTCTTCCCATGTTATCCGTACCGCCTCTTCCTCGCACTCTATGAATGTCACTCTTAACATTAATCCAAGTAAATTATTCCCAATTAGAGAAAATCAGTAACTGTAAGAGCAAGGTCATGTTTCCATGTGACAGTCGCTGGGGGCTAGGAATTTGATAGTGAGCTACAGAGCCATGGGTGTGACCTGTGTTTGTGGATTTCACTGAATCCAGCTGCAGTCCTAAACTACCCAGGTGTTTCTAATAAGAGGAGGGAGAGAGTCACTTACCATCATTATTTAAACTAAGGTAAAGGGTCTCCTGGACAAGAATCCAGGGATCCAGGGGATTGCGTGTTGTGCAAGTCTAGGAACGGCTGGGAGGGCAAACATAGGGTGAGAAAGTTTACTGTGCGCGGAATAAAAATATTACTGAAGGGAGGGCTGGAGGGATGGCTTAGCGGTTAAGCGCTTGCCTGTGAAGCCTAGGGACACCGGTTAGAGGCTCGATTCCCCAGGACCCACGTCAGCCAAATACTCAAGGGGGCACACGCGCCTGGAGTTCCTTTGCAGTGGCTGGAGGCCCTGGCGCACCAATTCTCTTTCTCTCTGCCTCTCTCTCTCTCTCTCTCTCTCTCTGTCTGTAGCTATCAAATAAATACATAAAAATAAACAAAAAATTTTAAAAATGTTACTAAATGGAGAGTATTTCAAGAAAGATTGGCATTACAAAAAAAATGAAAACAAACAATGCCATGTCATTTGAAGAAGTTTATTAAAATTGACAGGGATCTTGAGTACATACATACAGGTAAATTGTAAACAACAATGAATAAATCCAGAAGACCTTCCTCAACAGGACTATGCACTGACAGTTTCTAGTCCAAGAACTACTTTCTGAAATTCACTCATGCTCTAGGAAAGACAATCTCCCGCCCAATGTGTGACCGTCAATGCAAAGACACAACTTCCATGAACGTTCAAGAATTCCTACTATAAAGTCATTTATATTCCAAATAAAAGGGCATTACAATGTGTATGAGTTCACAGAAATTAGCAGAACTGTGTAACCCCTAATGCAGATTAACTTAATTTTATGCAGAATCCCATGTAGGTAAAAATAAATTCCGTTTCTAGCATATGTTTCATTATTCATCAGAGCTAGTGCCTTGTGTGTAGATCGTGAGGCCCACTCCTGTCCATCCTCGGCATACGGAGAGATGAGAATCACCATATCCCTTCTACCCCAGCTGCACCTTCTCCTCAGTGCAGAAGTCCAGTGCATGACACATGACCCCTGAGCTGAGGGGCTGCGTCTCTCCTTCTGTGTGGCCTCTCACTCTTAGTCACTCTCCTCTGAGGAAGAGGACACCTGCAGATCTTCATAGAGGACACTCAGTGGGACCTGGATGCAGGGACTCTCAGATTTCTGCAGGAAGGTTTGGTTCTTTGCAGGGAGTGCCTGCTTTTCAGGAGGATCCACAGGGGAAGGAGAGAGGAACCTGCTGCTCCAGCAGTCATTTTGCACTCTGGTGAATAGCATTCTGATGGGTGGTCTGGGAACAGAACTTGAAGATGATGATGGGGCATGGGCCTGAGAGCAGGCATGAGGAGAATTCAGATGAACTCTGTGGTTTGGCAGCTGTTGGGCAGAGCTGCGATCCTCGGCGGGAATTCTGCCCTGCACTTTAGGTGACACTTGGGGCAGGAATTGCGTGACTTGGAGTGGCTGCACTGAAGGACTGCCAGAGCTGGCCTCATTGGCCTCTGGAGAGTTGAGTCTCTGAACTTTAGGAGGATTTTGGCAAAGCTTGATGGGAACCTGACTTGGTCTCTTGCCTGGTGTCCAGATACTGTGATTTGCAAATTGTCCGGTTGTCTGAGCAAGGGGACAGAGGCTGTGCTGTGCTTTCCCATCAGGGATCTTGGTTGCAGATGTCGTGTGAAGCGCCTGGCCAGTTCCATGAATTTCAGAAGCCTCGTGACACTGCTCTAGGGAGTGACGCTCTGGGGTCACGCTCTCTAAGGCAGGGTTCTTGCTCCTTCTCTGAACCGCTGCCTTGGGAACACCACTGACAGTGGGATTCGGAACGCCGCACTTCCCAAGAGGGAAGAAGGTTTTGCCATCATGACTCTTTCTAGGAGGCACAACAGGACACAGGGAACTCTCCTCAGACTTCCTCATAAGTGGCTGGCTGGTTTGAATGACGTCTAGCTCTGGTGTCTGAACATGTGTGTTAATGGACCTTAGCCTCGTTGCATGCTGCAAGAAAGGCAAACCAATGGAAGTGAATTAAACCAGGACCACACTCAGAGAAAAGAGGAGGCTACGGGGAGGAGAGACACATGGGCAGTGACGACTTTCAGCCACACTCACCTGGCTCTGCTGTTTCCTCCTGAGGGATTGCTTGGGCACATTCTGGCAGTAAGCTGTCCTGTGTTGCTCTTCTTGCCTGAAGAACAAACAGTGAAGGGCAGATACATCATGAGTGTGGATGAAATGACACCATGTTTTCTGCCTCCCTGTTCCTTCAGGGTTTATTGTGACCCAGCTGTGAAAGTCCCCTCCTCCAGCTGCATCTGCAGCCTTCCCTCATGTCAGGCTCTTCTCCTACCTGGAAACTGATCTTCTCATTTTCACAGTTCTACCCAATTCACTCCACTGCTTTTCTGTTTCCCATTGTCAAGTTCCTAACCATGCCCTAGCCCCTGGCTTCCAGGTAGGACAGCAGCCTACTGAACTGCCCTGTCTCTGTCCCCTGGGAGATTTCAGGACCCTGTTAATTTTTGTGTGTTTCCCCAGCACGGCCTGCACATTAATGTGCAAAAAGAAAGACAGGGAGAAGAGCCTTCTCCTCACTTCTCATGCACCATGTCTGGTGGTACTTCCCTAGTACTCACCTCTTTGCCTGTCCTTTCTGTCTCTCACAGTGAGTTATGATGCCTGAGTTCTGGGGCCTCTGGGTCTGCCGGGTGTCCTGATTCTCTTTGTCTCTTCTTGAGCCGAGAGGCTGTGGGGCCATAGCCCCTTCCCAGCGCTTGATGGGACACCTCCTGCTTCTGGACGTGTGGCCGAAGGCCCCACAATCCCTGCACTTCTCCTGTGGAAGAGATGAGAGTTGTTCGTGTATCACTAAGAGTCCCAGAGGCTTTCACACAGCAACATGATGTCAGATTTTGGAACCTGTGTTTTATATTCCAGCTACTGACAGACCACTCAAGTTTGGCCTATGTGGTCATATATATACACAAAATAAAGATGATTTCTCAGTGGCCTTAACAATACATACTGCACGGAATCGCCAGAGCTACAACAGGACCAAAGGTAAGGAAAAGAAGCCAAAGTTCAAAGGTAAAACAAAGCAGCTGCTTGATATGTTTCTCTGTTTCCCTAGTCCCATATGTCCAGTGAGGAAGACCCCAATCAGGCATTGATGATCCGGAAGGAGGACTGATTAAGCAGAGAAAATGCTCCAATGCATCCCATGCACGGCTACTCATGGAGGCCTTCACCCTCAATAGTTGAGGGCTTCTTTGGAGGTTCTAGAAAGGGAGCGCAGCTACTCCCTACGCTTGACCGAAAACTGCTCCTCCTCTATTCGGGGAAGCGCGTCCCCTTTGAAGGAACACTCAGCGTCAGGAGGGACGCATCTGGAGCCTTGAGGGAGGAATGGACCCCGGCTATCCAATCAGACCAATCAACGTAAGCGCTACAGATGTCACAGACACGCCGGCCAACCACTTACGCTCGGATCCTCCTCCACTCGCGGGGGCATCTTCTCCCGTTCGGAGGCTCTGAGGTGTCTGGGCACATTGGGAGTTCGCATGGCTCGGCGGTGCTCTGGCCCCATCTCCACGGTGTCAGTGCCGTCTTCCTCAGCTTATGATTTGGGAATTCCTGAAGGAGAACAGAAACAACAGTATTTTTGACAATGCAAATTGAAATTTACTTAAATGGATATGAGCACATGGTTTTTCAAAGCCATCAGTAAGAGAAGGAAAGAATGAAAGAAAGAAAGAAAGAAAGAAAGAAAGAAAGAAAGAAAGAAAGAAAGAAAGAAAGAAAGAAAGAAAGAAGGAAAGAAAGAAAGAAAGAAGGAGAAAGAGAGAGAGGACGAAAATGAGAGAGAAAAAGAAAAAAGAAAGAAAGAAAGAGAGAAAGATAATAAGAAAGAAAAAAGAAAGAAAGAAAGAAAGAAAGAAAGAAAGAAAGAAAGAAAGAAAGAAAGGTAGGTAGGAAGGAAGAAACAGAGATACCAAGAAAGAGAGAAAGTATTGAAGGACAAAGAAAGAAAGAAAGAAAATCACCAAGCCTGGCATGGTGGCGCATGATTTTCATCCAAGTGCTTGAGAGGCAGGGCTTGGAGAATACCAAGGGTTCGAGACCACCCTCAAATCACATAGGTAATTCCAGGTACTCCTCTAAAACAGTGACACCCTTCATCAAAAAACCAAAATATAAAAATAAAAAATATCAGCTACATAGCTCTTTCTTCTGTTCCCCATAAATTCACAGATGGGGAGTATTTCTTGTATTATCAACCTTGCTGATAATGATTAGAGTTATAATTATTCATGTTACCGCTCCCTAAGAAGACATTGTTTGAATAATGCAATGATTTTGAACATCTTGCCAATAATCCCCAACACCGTTTTTCCCCTGTGTAGCATTTGTTTGAAAAATTCAGAAGAAAACAATTATTAAAGAACTCAAACCTGAAAATCTGCTGTCCTCCTGAGGTCCCTGAGCAGCTACTCACAGAGGTGGATGCTGGTGGCCGCACACAGGGGAGCATCTGCTTCAGGACGCTGCTGAAGGGAGGAGCAGGAAGCTTGTAGCCCCAGGCTGGCCTGGAACTCCCAGTGATCCTCCTCCTTCTGCCTCTAAATGATGGAATTAAAGGTGTGTGTTGCCACGCCTCTGCCTTCTACATGATGCAATTAAAGGTGGGGGCTGGCATGCCCATCCCATGTGAATGAAGGTTTTGCTTGCTGCAAATATGTTAAATTCATTTTAATCACATATTTTCTATAGTTCAAATATTAGGTTGTGAGTTTCTCAAGAGGGTCATAGGGAAAGATTGCATGACAAAGCCATAGGCTCACAACAAAAGAGGAGGGAAAAGGAATGTGCCACGTGTCTAATATATTCACTGAAACACATTGAGCACCTTGTGTGTGGCCATTGCCTTTGAGTGTCAGTCTCCCCTTTTCCTGTGAAGTGCTTGCTTGCCCTTTCTACAGTGTGTTTCTCGGTTGAGGTGAGGGCCTTCTATGAGAAGACAAGATCCCAGGAAGTCCTCCTCCCAAGAACAGGACTGCAGCTGATTTAATTGTCATCCACTCCGATGGAGTAAAGCTAGTCACACTGCTTAATCCTCCTTGGGGCAATATGTTCTGACTTGAACTTGGTTGGAAATGATCACACACATGGACAGGGCATGTATCTCACTTGGTAGAGTGCCGACCTCATATGCATGTAGCCATGGATTTGAGCACAAATAGTGCATCAGAAGACCCTCGTGGAGCTATAGCAGACTGGACCGCAAAGTACGTTCTGACCATTTCGAGAAACAGCTTATTAACAAGTTGGAAGCACTTAGGCATGTGACGCTGTAGAATTACATGAAAGTCTTGTCATAGAGCAAATTTCCTGCTCTGGATTTCTATAAGCATCCTGAAAGTGAGATAATGTCCCGAATGCTGTCTGCAGCACACACTTTTCAGAGAACCTGCCTAGGGAACTCACGAAAATGCTTGGATTTCTGATATAAAGGCAATAATATTTTCCTGGACGATTACTTCACAATAAAATTCACTCATGTCAACATAACTCATGGCACTTTAGTCCACACTACACCACAGGAAAACCCATGTCATTTAAATGAGATGGCAACGTGAATAATTCTGTCTTTACATTATCACAAACGTTGGTAATTTACAGAAATATGTCCCAATCTCCAAATTTCCTGTGTGTTTTCAGATCACCGTGATTTTCTGTGGGTCCAAACATCGTACACTTTTTTCCTATAATGAATTATCATTTCATGTGTCAAAATCTTCTTTATTTCTAGTCTCAGTAGCTCCCAAGTAAAGAATTGAGGTGGATTGAACAGAAAGCCCAGGTGCCCTACAGAGCTGAGCGCGCCCTCAACTGTGGAGGACAATGTCATGTCAAGGGAAGGCTTGCTTCACTCAGCAGTGGGGAAGAGAGCCTGCTTGGGTTCCAGAAGATGGGTTTCCTTAGGGAACCTTTGTGTTTCTGTTTTTAAATATTTGGAGTGTATGTATTTATTTGAGAGAGTGAAATAGACAAAGAGGACATTGAGAGGGAATGGGCCTGCCAGAGCCTCCTACCACTTCAAATGAACTCCAGATGCGTGTGCCCCGTTGGACGTCAGGCATACATAGGTCCTTGGGAATTGTACCTGGGACCTACGCCTTTGCAGTCAAATGCCTTAACCGCTACGCCACTTCTGCAGCCCCAAGATCTTCCGTCTCTTTAATCGGTGAGTATTTCCAACTACGCATGCAGATGGAGAAATAAACCCCAGGAAGTACAAATATTGAGTAACAGACTCTGATCATATTTATGTATTTTGGTTTTCTTCCTGTTTTTACTATAAGTTCATTGGCCAAACTTCAGAGACCTCATCATAATGTAGAGTCTAGAACAGAGGTTCAATAATCTAACCTCATGTTGATATGGAAAGACGCCTGGCCTTACAGTCATGAACTAGTAACTGCCATTCCATCCAAGGTGGAGCACGGGGACAGTGGAGCTTTCAGCCACATGCCATAATCACTATGTGTCCCATCAAGTGCTGAAATGGAGCCCTGAATCCTTGGCCTCTGCGTCCAAATAATGAAAAGGAGAAGCAGGAAATGCAGAAGGACAAAGTGAACCGGGAGTACCAAAAGACCCAGAGTCTCTTGAAAACAGTGCAGACAAGCCTGCCAGACAGAGAAGCAAAGGCACAGAGGACAGTGATGGGGAATGAGGAGTCTCTCTTCCCATGTTATCCGTACCGCCTCTTCCTCTCACTCTATGAATGTCACTCTTAACATTAATCTAAAGAAATTATTCCCAATTAGAGAAAATCAGTAACTGTAAGAGCAAGGTCATGTTTCCATGTGACAGTCGCTGGGGGCTAGGAATTTGATAGTGAGCTACAGAGCCATGGGTGTGACCTGTGTTTGTGGATTTCACTGAATCCAGCTGCAGTCCTAAACTACCCAGGTGTTTCTAATAAGAGGAGGGAGAGAGTCACTTACCATCATTATTTAAACTAAGGTAAAGGGTCTCCTGGACAAGAATCCAGGGATCCAGGGGATTGCGTGTTGTGCAAGTCTAGGAACGGCTGGGAGGGCAGACGTAGGGTGAGAAAGTTTACTGTGCGCGGAATAAAAATATTACTGAAGGGAGGGCTGGAGGGATGGCTTAGCGGTTAAGCGCTTGCCTGTGAAGCCTAGGGACACCGGTTAGAGGCTCGATTCCCCAGGACCCACGTCAGCCAAATACTCAAGGGGGCGCACGCGCCTGGAGTTCCTTTGCAGTGGCTGGAGGCCCTGGCGCACCCATTCTCTTTCTCTCTGCCTCTCTCTCTCTCTCTCTCTGTCTGTAGCTATCAAACAAATACATAAAAATAAACAAAAAAATTTAAAAAATGTTACTAAATGGAGACTATTTCAAGAAAGATTGGCATTACAAAAAAAATGAAAACAAACAATGCCATGTCATTTGAAGAAGTTTATTAAAATTGACAGGGATCTTGAGTACATACATACAGGTAAATTGTAAACAACAATGAATAAATCCAGAAGACCTTCCTCAACAGGACTATGCACTGACATTTTCTAGTTCAAGAACTACTTTCTGAAATTCACTCATGCTCTAGGAAAGACAATCTCCCGCCCAATGTGTGACCGTCAATGCAAAGACACAACTTCCATGAACGTTCAAGAATTCCTACTATAAAGTCATTTATATTCCAAATAAAAGGGCATTACAATGTCTATGACTTCACATAAATTAGCAGAACTGTGTAACCCCTAATGCAGATTAACTTAATTTTATGCAGAATCCCATGTAGGTAAAAATAAATTCCGTTTCTAGGATATGTTTCATTATTCATCAGAGCTAGTGCCTTGTGTGTAGATCGTGAGGCCCACTCCTGTCCATCCTCGGTATACGGAGAGATGAGAATTACCATATCCCTTCTACCCCAGCTGCACCTTCTCCTCAGTGCAGAAGTCCAGTGCATGACACATGACCCCTGAGCTGAGGGGCTGCGTCTCTCCTTCTATGTGGCCTCTCATTCTTAGTCACTCTCCTCTGAGGAAGAGGACACCTGCAGATCTTCATAGAGGACACTCAGTGGGACCTGGATGCAGGGACTCTCAGATTTCTGCAGGAAGGTTTGGTTCTTCGCAGGGAGTGCCTGCTTTTCAGGAGGATCCACAGGGGAAGGAGAGAGGAACCTGCTGCTCCAGCAGTCATTTTGCACTCTGGTGAATACCATTCTGATGGGTGGTCTGGGAACAGGACTTGAAGATGATGATGGGGCATGGGCCTGAGAGCAGGGATGAGGAGAATCCAGATGAACTCTGTGGTTTGGCAGCTGTTGGGCAGAGCTGGGATCCTCGGCGGGAATTCTGCCCTGCACTTTAGGTGACACTTGGGGCAGGAATTGCGGGACTTGGAGTGCCTGCACTGAAGGACTGCCAGAGCTGTCCTCATTGGCCTCTGGAGAGTTGAGTCTCTGAACTTTAGGAGGATTTTGGCAAAGCTTGATGGGAACCTGACTTGGTCTCTTGCCTGGTGTCCAGATACTGTGATTTGCAAATTGTCCGGTTGTATGAGCAAGGGGACAGAGGCTGTGCTGTGCTTTCCCATCAGGGATCTGGGTTGCAGATGTCGGGTGAAGCGCCTGGCCAGTTCCATGAATTTCAGAAGCCTCGTGACACTGCTCTAGGGAGTGACGCTCTGGGGTCACGCTCTCTAAGGCAGGGTTCTTGCTCCTTCTCTGAACCGCTGCCTTGGGAACACCACTGACAGTGGGATTCGGAACGCCGCACTTCCCAAGAGGGAAGAAGGTTTTGCCATCATGACTCTTTCTAGGAGGCACAACAGGGCACAGGGAACTCTCCTCAGACTTCCTCATAAGTGGCTGGCTGGTTTGAATGACGTCTAGCTCTGGTGTCTGAACATGTGTGTTAATGGACCTTAGCCTCGTTGCATGCTGCAAGAAAGGCAAACCAATGGAAGTGAATAAACCAGGACCACACTCAGAGAAAAGAGGAGGCTACGGGGAGGAGAGACACATGGGCAGTGACGACTTTCAGCCACACTCACCTGGCTCTGCTGTTTCCTCCTGAGGGATTGCATGGGCACATTCTGGCAGTACGCTGTCCTGTGTTGCTCTTCTTGCCTGAAGAACAAACAGTGAAGGGCAGATACATCATGAGTGTGGATGAAATGACACCATGTTTTCTGCCTCCCTGTTCCTTCAGGGCTTATTGTGACCCAGCTGTGACAGTCCCCTCCTCCAGCTGCATCTGCAGCCTTCCCTCATGTCAGGCTCTTCTCCTACCTGGAAACTGACCTTCTCATTTTCACAGTTCTACCCAATTCACTCCACTGCTTTTCTGTTTCTCATTGTCAAGTTCCTAACCATGCCCTAGCCCCTGGCTTCCAGGCAGGACAGCAGCCTACTGAACTGCCCTGTCTCTGTCCCCTGGGAGATTTCAGGACCCTGTTAATTTCTGTGTGTTTCCCCAGCACGGCCTGCACATTAATGTGCAAAAAGAAAGACAGGGAGAAGAGCCTTCTCACTTCTCATGCACCATGTCTGGCGGTACTTCCCTATTACTCACCTCTTTGCCTGTCCTTTCTGTCTCTCACAGTGAGTTATGATGCCTGAGTTCTGGGGCCTCTGGGTCTGCCGGGTGTCCCGATTCTCTTTGTCTCTTCTTGAGCCTAGAGGCTGTGGGGCCATAGCCCCTTCCCAGCGCTTGATGGGACACCTCCTGCTTCTGGACGTGTGGCCGAAGGCCCCACAATCCCTGCACTTCTCCTGTGGAAGAGATGAGAGTTGTTCGTGTATCACTAAGAGTCCCAGAGGCTTTCACACAGCAACATGATGTCAGATTTTGGAACCTGTGTTTTATATTCCAGCTAGTGACAGACCACTCAAGTTTGGCCTATGTGGTCATATATATACACAAAATAAAGACGATTTCTCAGTGGTGCCTTAACAATACATGCTGCACGGAATCGCCAGAACTACAACAGGACCAAAGATTAGGAAAAGAAGCCAAAGTTCAAAGATAAAACAAAGCAGCTGCTTGATATGTTTCTCTGTTTCCCTCGTCCCATCTGCCCTCTGAGGAAGACCCCAGTCAGGCACTGATGATCCGGAAGGAGGACTGATTAAGCAGAGAAAATGCTCCAATGAATCCCACGCTCGGCTACTCATGGAGGCCTTCACCCTCAACAGTTGAGGGCTTGTTTGGAGGTTCTAGCAAGGGAGCGCAGCTACTCCCTACGCTTGACCGAAACCTGCTCCTCCTCTATTCGGGGCAGCGCGTCCCCTTTGAAGGAACACTCAGCGTCAGGAGGGACGCATCTGGAGCCTTGAGGGAGGAATGGACCCCGGCTATCCAATCAGCCCAATCAACATGGCGCTACAGATGTCACAGACACGCCGCCAACCACTTACGCTCGGATCCTCCTCCACTCGCGGGGGCATCTTCTCCCGTTCGGAGGCTCTGAGGTTTCTGGGCACATTGGGAGTTCGCATGGCTCGGCGGTGCTCTGGCCCCATCTCCACGGTGTCAGTGCCGTCTTCCTCAGCTTATGATTTGGGAATTCCTGAAGGAGAACAGAAACAACAGTATTTTTGACAATGCAAAATGAAATTTACTTAAATGGATATGAGCACATGGTTTTTCAAAGCCATCAGTAAGAGAGGGAAAGAATGAAAAAAGAAAGAAAGAAAGAAAGAGAGAGAGAGAGAGAGAGAGAGAGAGAGAGAGAGAGAGAGAAAGGTTGAAAAAGAGAAAAGAAAAATGAAAGAAAGAAAGAAAGAAAGAAAGAAAGAAAGAAAGGAAGGAAGAAACAGAGATACCAAGAAAGAGAGAAAGTATTGAAGGACAAAGAAAGAAAGAAAGAAAATCACCAAGCCTGGCATGGTGGCGCATGATTTTCATCCAAGTGCTTGAGAGGCAGGGCTTGGAGAATACCAAGGGTTGGAGACCACCGTCAAATTACATAGGTAATTCCAGGTACTCCTCTAAAACAGTGACACCCTTCATCAAAAAACCAAAATATAAAAATAAAAAATATCAGCTACATAGCTCTTTCTTCTGTTCCCCATAAATTCACAGATGGGGAGTATTTCTGGTATTATCAACCTTGCTGATAATGATTAGAGTTATAATTATTCATGTTACCGCTCCCTAGGAAGACATTGTTTGAATAATGCAATGATTTTGAACATCTTGCCAATAATCCCCAACACCGTTTTTCCCCTGTGTAGCATTTGTTTGAAAAATTCAGAAGAAAACAATTATTAAAGAACTCAAACCTGAAAATCTGCTGTCCTCCTGAGGTCCCTGAGCAGCTACTCACAGAGGTGGAGGCTGGTGGCCGCACACAGGGGAGCATCTGCTTCAGGACGCTGCTGAAGGGAGGAGCAGGAAGCTTGTAGCCCCAGGCTGGCCTGGAACTCCCAGTGATCCTCCTCCTTCTGCCTCTCAATGATGGAATGAGGTGGGTGTTGCCACGCCTCTGCCTTCTACATGATGCAATTAAAGGTGGGGGCTGGCATGCCCATCCCATGTGAATGAAGGTTTTGCTTGCTGCAAATATGTTAAATTCATTTTAATCACATATTTTCTATAGTTCAAATATTAGGTTGTGAGTTTCTCAAGAGGGTCATAGGGAAAGATTGCATGACAAAGCCATAGGCTCACAACAAAAGAGGAGGGAAAAGGAATGTGCCACGTGTCTAATATATTCACTGAAACACATTGAGCACCTTGTGTGTGGCCATTGCCTTTGAGTGTCAGTCTCCCCTTTTCCTGTGAAGTGCTTGCTTGCCCTTTGTACAGTGTGTTTCTCAGTTGAGGAGAGGGCCTTCTATGAGAAGACAAGATCCCAGGAAGTCCTGCTCCCAAGAACAGGACTGCAGCTGATTTAATTGTCATCCACTCCGATGGAGTAAAGCTAGTCACACTGCTTAATCCTCCTTGGGGCAATATGTTCTGACTTGAACTTGGTTGGAAATGATCACACACATGGACAGGGCATGTATCTCACTTGGTAGAGTGCCGACCTCATATGCATGTAGCCATGGATTTGAGCACAAATAGTGCATCAGAAGACCCTCGTGGAGCTATAGCAGACTGGACCGCAAAGTACGTTCTGACCATTTCGAGAAACAGCTTATTAACAAGTTGGAAGCACTTAGGCATGTGACGCTGTAGAATTACATGAAAGTCGTGTCATAGAGCAAATTTCCTGCTCTGGATTTCTACAAGCATCCTGAAAGTGAGATAATGTCCCGAATGCTGTCTGCAGCACACACTTTTCAGAGAACCTGCCTAGGGAACTCACGAAAATGCTTGGATTTCTGATATAAAGGCAATAATATTTTCCTGGACGATTACTTCACAATAAAATTCACTCATGTCAACATAACTCATGGCACTTTAGTCCACACTACACCACTGGAAAACCCATGCCATTTAAATGAGATGGCAACATGAATATATCTGTCTTTACATTATCACAAACGTTGGTAATTTACAGAAATATGTCCCAATCTCCAAATTTCCTGTGTGTTTTCAGATCACCGTGATTTTCTGTGGGTCCAAACATCGTACACTTTTTTCCTATAATGAATTATCATTTCATGTGTCAAAATCTTCTTTATTTCTAGTCTCAGTAGCTCCCAAGTAAAGAATTGAGGTGGATTGAACAGAAAGCCCAGGTGCCCTACAGAGCTGAGCGCGCCCTCAACTGTGGAGGACAATGTCATGTCAAGGGAAGGCTTGCTTCACTCAGCAGTGGGGAAGAGAGCCTGCTTGGGTTCCAGAAGATGGGTTTCCTTAGGGAACCTTTGTGTTTCTGTTTTTAAATATTTGGAGTGTATGTATTTAATTGAGAGAGTGAAATAGACAAAGAGGACATTGAGAGGGAATGGGCCTGCCAGAGCCTCCTACCACTTCAAATGAACTCCAGATGCGTGTGCCCCGTTGGACGTCAGGCATACATAGGTCCTTGGGAATTGTACCTGGGTCCTACGCCTTTGCAGTCAAATGCCTTAACCGCTACGCCACTTCTGCAGCCCCAAGATCTTCCGTCTCTTTAATCGGTGGGTATTTCCAACTATGCATGCAGATGGAGAAATAAACCCCAGGAAGTACAACTATTGAGTAACAGACTCTGATCATATTTATGTATTTTGGTTTTCTTCCTGTTTTTACTATAAGTTCATTGGCCAACTTCAGAGACCTCATCATAATGTAGAGTCTAGAACAGAGGTTCAATAATCTACCCTCATGTTGATATGGAAAGACTCCTGGCCTTACAGTCATGAACTAGTAACTGCCATTCCATCCAAGGTGGAGCACGGGGACAGTGGAGCTTTCAGCCACATGCCATAATCACTATGTGTCCCATCAAGTGCTGAAATGGAGCCCTGAATCCTTGGCCTCTGCGTCCAAATAATGAAAAGGAGAAGCAGGAAATGCAGAAGGACAAAGTGAACCGGGAGTACCAAAAGACCCAGAGTCTCTTGAAAACAGTGCAGACAAGCCTGCCAGACAGAGAAGTAAAGGCAACGAGGACAGTGATGGGGAATGAGGAGTCTCTCTTCCCATGTTATCCGTACCGCCTCTTCCTCTCACTCTATGAATGTCACTCTTAACATTAATCTAAAGAAATTATTCCCAATTAGAGAAAATCAGTAACTGTAAGAGCAAGGTCATGTTTCCATGTGACAGTCGCTGGGGGCTAGGAATTTGAAAGTGAGCTACAGAGCCATGGGTGTGACCTGTGTTTGTGGATTTCACTGAATCCAGCTGCAGTCCTAAACTACCCAGGTGTTTCTAATAAGAGGAGGGAGAGAGTCACTTACCATCATTATTTAAACTAAGGTAAAGGGTCTCCTGGACAAGAATCCAGGGATCCAGGGGATTGCGTGTTGTGCAAGTCTAGGAACGGCTGGGAGGGCAGACGTAGGGTGAGAAAGTTTACTGTGCGCGGAATAAAAATATTACTGAAGGGAGGGCTGGAGGGATGGCTTAGCGGTTAAGCGCTTGCCTGTGAAGCCTAGGGACACCGGTTAGAGGCTCGATTCCCCAGGACCCACGTCAGCCAAATACTCAAGGGGGCGCACGCGCCTGGAGTTCCTTTGCAGTGGCTGGAGGCCCTGGCGCACCCATTCTCTTTCTCTCTCTGCCTATCTCTCTCTCTCCCTCTCTCTCTCTCTGTCTGTAGCTATCAAATAAATACATAAAAATAAGCAAAAAAATTAAAAAAATATTACTAAATGGAGACTATTTCAAGAAAGATTGGCATTACAAAAAAAATGAAAACAAACAATGCCATGTCATTTGAAGAAGTTTATTAAAATTGACAGGGATCTTGAGTACATACATACAGGTAAATTGTAAACAACAATGAATAAATCCAGAAGACCTTCCTCAACAGGACTATGCACTGACATTTTCTAGTTCAAGAACTACTTTCTGAAGTTCACTCATGCTCTAGGAAAGACAATCTCCCGCCCAATGTGTGACCGTCAATGCAAAGACACAACTTCCATGAACGTTCAAGAATTCCTACTATAAAGTCATTTATATTCCAAATAAAAGGGCATTACAATGTCTATGACTTCACAGAAATTAGCAGAACTGTGTAACCCCTAATGCAGATTAACTTAATTTTATGCAGAATCCCATGTAGGTAAAAATCAATTCTGTTTCTAGCATATGTTTCATTATTCATCAGAGCTAGTGCCTTGTGTGTAGATCGTGAGGCCCACTCCTGTCCATCCTCGGTATATGGAGAGATGAGAATTACCATATCCCTTCTACCCCAGCTGCACCTTCTCCTCAGTGCAGAAGTCCAGTGCATGTCACAGGACCCCTGAGCTGAGGGGCTGCGTCTCTCCTTCTATGTGGCCTCTCACTCTTAGTCACTCTCCTCTGAGGAAGAGTACACCTGCAGATCTTCATAGAGGACACTCAGTGGGACCTGGATGCAGGGACTCTCAGAATTCTGCAGGAAGGTTTGGTTCTTCGCAGGGAGTGCCTGCTTTTCAGGAGGATCCACAGGGGAAGGAGAGAGGAACCTGCTGCTCCAGCAGTCATTTTGCACTCTGGTGAATACCATTCTGATGGGTGGTCTGGGAACAGGACTTGAAGATGATGATGGGGCATGGGCCTGAGAGCAGGGATGAGGAGAATCCAGATGAACTCTGTGGTTTGGCAGCTGTTGGGCAGAGCTGGGAACCTCGGCGGGAATTCTGCCCTGCACTTTAGGTGACACTTGGGGCAGGAATTGCGGGACTTGGAGTGGCTGCACTGAAGGACTGACAGAGCTGTCCTCATTGGCCTCTGGAGAGTTGAGTCTCTGAACTTTAGGAGCATTTTGGCAAAGCTTGATGGGAACCTGACTTGGTCTCTTGCCTGGTGTCCAGATACTGTGATTTGCAAATTGTCCGGTTGTCTGAGCAAGGGGACAGAGGCTGTGCTGTGCTTTCCCATCAGGGATCTGGGTTGCAGATGTCGGGTGAAGCGCCTGGCCAGTTCCATGAATTTCAGAAGCCTCGTGACACTGCTCTAGGGAGTGACGCTCTGGGGTCACGCTCTCTAAGGCAGGGTTCTTGCTCCTTCTCTGAACCGCTGCCTTGGGAACACCACTGACAGTGGGATTCGGAACGCCGCACTTCCCAAGAGGGAAGAAGGATTTGCCATCATGTCTCTTTCTAGGAGGCACAACAGGACACAGGGAACTCTCCTCAGACTTCCTCATAAGTGGCTGGCTGGTTTGAATGACGTCTAGCTCTGGTGTCTGAACATGTGTGTTAATGGACCTTAGCCTCGTTGCATGCTGCAAGAAAGGCAAACCAATGGAAGTGAATTAAACCAGGACCACACTCAGAGAAAAGAGGAGGCTACGGGGAGGAGAGACACATGGGCAGTGACGACTTTCAGCCACACTCACCTGGCTCTGCTGTTTCCTCCTGAGGGATTGCATGGGCACATTCTGGCAGTACGCTGTCCTGTGTTGCTCTTCTTGCCTGAAGAACAAACAGTGAAGGGCAGATACATCATGAGTGTGGATGAAATGACACCATGTTTTCTGCCTCCCTGTTCCTTCAGGGGTTATTGTGACCCAGCTGTGACAGTCCCCTCCTCCAGCTGCATCTGCAGCCTTCCCTCATGTCAGGCTCTTCTCCTACCTGGAAACTGACCTTCTCATTTTCACAGTTCTACCCAATTCACTCCACTGCTTTTCTGTTTCTCATTGTCAAGTTCCTAACCATGCCCTAGCCCCTGGCTTCCAGGCAGGACAGCAGCCTACTGAACTGCCCTGTCTCTCTCCCCTGCGAGATTTCAGGACCCTGTTAATTTCTGTGTGTTTCCCCAGCACGGCCTGCACATTAATGTGCAAAAAGAAAGACAGGGAGAAGAGCCTTCTCCCTTCTCATGAACCATGTCTGGCAGTACTTCCCTATTACTCACCTCTTTGCCTGTCCTTTCTGTCTCTCACAGTGAGTTATGATGCCTGAGTTCTGGGGCCTCTGGGTCTGACGGGTGTCCCGATTCTCTTTGTCTCTTCTTGAGCCGAGAGGCTGTGGGGCCATAGCCCCTTCCCAGCGCTTGATGGGACACCTCCTGCTTCTGGACGTGTGGCCGAAGGCCCCACAATCCCTGCACTTCTCCTGTGGAAGAGATGAGAGTTGTTCCTGTATCACTAAGAGTCCCAGAGGCTTTCACACAGCAACATGATGTCAGATTTTGGAACCTGTGTTTTATATTCCAGCTAGTGACAGACCACTCAAGTTTGGCCTATGTGGTCATATATATACACAAAATAAAGACGATTTCTCAGTGGTGCCTTAACAATACATGCTGCACGGAATCGCCAGAACTACAACAGGACCAAAGATTAGGAAAAGAAGCCAAAGTTCAAAGATAAAACAAAGCAGCTGCTTGATATGTTTCTCTGTTTCCCTCGTCCCATATGTCCAGTGAGGAAGACCCCAGTCAGGCACTGATGTTCCGGAAGGAGGACTGATTAAGCAGAGAAAATGCTCCAATGAATCCCACGCTCGGCTACTCATGGAGGCCTTCACCCTCAACAGTTGAGGGCTTGTTTGGAGGTTCTAGCAAGGGAGCGCAGCTACTCCCTACGCTTGACCAAAACCTGCTCCTCCTCTATTCGGGGCAGCGCGCACCCTTTGAAGGAACACTCAGCATCAGGAGGGACGCATCTGGAGCCTTGAGGGAGGAATGGACCCCGGCTATCCAATCAGCCCAATCAACATGGCGCTACAGATGTCACGGACACGCCGCCAACCACTTACGCTCAGACCCTCCTCCACTCGCGGGGGCATCTTCTCCCGTTCGGAGGCTCTGAGGTTTCTGGGCACATTGGGAGTTCGCATGGCTCAGCGGTGCTCTGGCCCCATCTCCACGGTGTCAGTGCCGTCTTCCTCAGCTTATGCTTTGGGAATTCCTGAAGGAAAACAGAAACAACAGTATTTTTGACAATGCAAAATGAAATTTACTTAAATGGATATGAGCACATGGTTTTTCAAAGCCATCAGTAAGAGAGGGAAAGAATGAAAAAAGAAAGAAAGAAAGAAAGAAAGAAAGAAAGAAAGAAAGAAAGAAAGAAAGAAAGAAAGGGAGAGAGAGAAATGTTGAAAAAGAGAGAAAGAAAAATGAAAGAAAGAAAGAGAGAAAGAAAGAAAAAAGAAAGAAAGAAAGAAAGGAAGGAAGAAACAGAGATACCAAGAAAGAGAGAAAGTATTGAAGGACAAAGAAAGAAAGAAAGAAAATCACCAGGCCTGGCATGGTGGCGCATGATTTTCATCCAAGTGCTTGAGAGGCAGGGCTTGGAGAATACCAAGGGTTCGAGACCACCCTCAAATTACATAGGTAGTTCCAGGTACTCCCCTAAAACAGTGACACCCTTCATCAAAAAAACCAAAATATAAAAATAAAAAATATCAGCTACATAGCTCTTTCTTCTGTTCCCCATAAATTCACAGATGGGGAGTATTTCTGGTATTATCAACCTTGCTGATAATGATTAGAGTTATAATTATTCATGTTACCGCTCCCTAAGAAGACATTGTTTGAATAATGCAATGATTTTGAACATCTTGCCAATAATCCCCAACACCGTTTTTCCCCTGTGTAGCATTTGTTTGAAAAATTCAGAAGAAAAAAATTATTAAAGAACTCAAACCTGAAAATCTGCTGTCCTCCTGAGGTCCCTGAGCAGCTACTCACAGAGGTGGATGCTGGTGGCCGCACACAGGGGAGCATCTGCTTCAGGACGCTGCTGAAGGGAGGAGCAGGAAGCTTGTAGCCCCAGGCTGGCCTGGAACTCCCAGTGATCCTCCTCCTTCTGCCTCTCAATGATGGAATTAAAGGTGTGTGTTGCCACGCCACTGCCTTCTACATGATGCAATTAAAGGTGGGGGCTGGCATGCCCGTCCCATGTGAATGAAGGTTTTGCTTGCTGCAAATATGTTAAATTCATTTTAATCACATATTTTCTATAGTTCAAATATTAGGTTGTGAGTTTCTCAAGAGGGTCATAGGGAAAGATTGCATGACAAAGCCATAGGCTCACAACAAAAGAGGAGGGAAAAGGAATGTGCCACGTGTCTAATATATTCACTGAAACACATTGAGCACCTTGTGTGTGGCCATTGCCTTTGAGTGTCAGTCTCCCCTTTTCCTGTGAAGTGCTTGCTTGCCCTTTCTACAGTGTGTTTCTCGGTTGAGGTGAGGGCCTTCTATGAGAAGACAAGATCCCAGGAGGTCCTCCTCCCAAGAACAGGACTGTAGCTAATTTAATTGTCATCCACTTCGATGGAGTAAAGCTAGTCACAATGCTTAATCCTCCTTGGGGCAATATGTTCTGACTTGAACCTGGTTGGAAATGATCACACACATGGACAGGGCATGTATCTCACTTGGTAGAGTGCCGACCTCATATGCATGTAGCCATGGATTTGAGCACAAATAGTGCATCAGAAGACCCTCGTGGAGCTATAGCAGACTGGACCGCAAAGTACGTTCTGACCATTTCGAGAAACAGCTTATTAACAAGTTGGAAGCACTTAGGCATGTGACGCTGTAGAATTACATGAAAGTCGTTTCATAGAGCAAATTTCCTGCTCTGGATTTCTACAAGCATCCTGAAAGTGAGATAATGTCCCGAATGCTGTCTGCAGCACACACTTTTCAGAGAACCTGCCTAGGGAACTCACGAAAATGCTTGGATTTCTGATATAAAGGCAATAATATTTTCCTGGACGATTACTTCACAATAAAATTCACTCATGTCAACATAACTCATGGCACTTTAGTCCACACTACACCACTGGAAAACCCATGCCATTTAAATGAGATGGCAACATGAATATATCTGTCTTTACATTATCACAAACGTTGGTAATTTACAGAAATATGTCCCAATCTCCAAATTTCCTGTGTGTTTTCAGATCACCGTGATTTTCTGTGGGTCCAAACATCGTACACTTTTTTCCTATAATGAATTATCATTTCATGTGTCAAAATCTTCTTTAATTCTAGTCTCAGTAGCTCCCAAGTAAAGAATTAAAGTGGATTGAACAGAAAGCCCAGGTGCCCTACAAAGCTGAGCGCGCCCTCAACTGTGGAGGACAATGTCATGTCAAGGGCAGGCTTGCTTCACTCAGCAGTGGGGAAGAGAGCCTGCTTGGGTTCCAGAAGATGGGTTTCCTTAGGGAACCTTTGTGTTTCTGTTTTTAAATATTTGGAGTGTATGTATTTATTTGAGAGAGTGAAATAGACAAAGAGGACATTGAGAGGGAATGGGCCTGCCAGAGCCTCCTACCACTTCAAATGAACTCCAGATGCGTGTGCCCCGTTGGACGTCAGGCACACATAGGTCCTTGGGAATTGTACCTGGGACCTACGCCTTTGCAGTCAAATGCCTTAACCGCTACGCCACTTCTGCAGCCCCAAGATCTTCTGTCTCTTTAATCGGTGAGTATTTCCAACTACGCATGCAGAAGGAGGAATAAACCCCAGGAAGTACAACTATTGAGTAACAGACTCTGATCATATTTATGTATTTTGGTTTTCTTCCTGTTTTTACTATAAGTTCATTGGCCAACTTCAGAGACCTCATCATAATGTAGAGTCTAGAACAGAGGTTCAATAATCTACCCTCATGTTGATATGGAAAGACTCCTGGCCTTACAGTCATGAACTAGTAACTGCCATTCCATCCAAGGTGGAGCACGGGGACAGTGGAGCTTTCAGCCACATGCCATAATCACTATGTGTCCCATCAAGTGCTGAAATGGAGCCCTGAATCCTTGGCCTCTGCGTCCAAATAATGAAAAGGAGAAGCAGGAAATGCAGAAGGACAAAGTGAACCGGGAGTACCAAAAGACCCAGAGTCTCTTGAAAACAGTGCAGACAAGCCTGCCAGACAGAGAAGCAAAGGCACAGAGGACAGTGATGGGGAATGAGGAGTCTCTCTTCCCATGTTATCCGTACCGCCTCTTCCTCTCACTCTATGAATGTCACTCTTAACATTAATCTAAAGAAATTATTCCCAATTAGAGAAAATCAGTAACTGTAAGAGCAAGGTCATGTTTCCATGTGACAGTCGCTGGGGGCTAGGAATTTGATAGTGAGCTACAGAGCCATGGGTGTGACCTGTGTTTGTGCATTTCACTGAATCCAGCTGCAGTCCTAAACTACCCAGGTGTTTCTAATAAGAGGAGGGAGAGAGTCACTAACCATCATTATTTAAACTAAGGTAAAGGGTCTCCTGGACAAGAATCCAGGGATCCAGGGGATTGCGTGTTGTGCAAGTCTAGGAACGGCTGGGAGGGCAGACGTAGGGTGAGAAAGTTTACTGTGCGCGGAATAAAAATATTACTGAAGGGAGGGCTGGAGGGATGGCTTAGCGGTTAAGCGCTTGCCTGTGAAGCCTAGGGACACCGGTTAGAGGCTCGATTCCCCAGGACCCACGTCAGCCAAATACTCAAGGGGGCGCACGCGCCTGTAGTTCCTTTGCAGTGGCTGGAGGCCCTGGCGCACCCATTCTCTTTCTCTCTCTGCCTATCTCTCTCTCTCTCTCTATCTCTCTCTCTGTCTGTAGCTATCAAATAAATACATAAAAATAAGCAAAAAAATTAAAAAAATATTACTAAATGGAGACTATTTCAAGAAAGATTGGCATTACAAAAAAAAAAGAAAACAAACAATGCCATGTCATTTGCAGAAGTTTATTAAAATTGACAGGGATCTTGAGTACATACATACAGGTAAATTGTAAACAACAATGAATAAATCCAGAAGACCTTCCTCAACAGGACTATGCACTGACATTTTCTAGTTCAAGAACTACTTTCTGAAGTTCACTCATGCTCTAGGAAAGACAATCTCCCACCCAATGTGTGACCATCAATGCAAAGACACAACTTCCATGAACGTTCAAGAATTCCTACTATAAAGTCATTTATATTCCAAATAAAAGGGCATTACAATGTCTATGACTTCACAGATATTAGCAGAACTGTGTAACCCCTAAGGCAGATTAACTTAATTTTATGCAGAATCCCATGTAGGTAAAAATAAATTCTGTTTCTAGCATATGTTTCATTATTCATCAGAGCTACTGCCTTGTGTGTAGATCGTGAGGCCCACTCCTGTCCATCCTCGGTATACGGAGAGATGAGAATCACCATATCCCTTCTACCCCAGCTGCACCTTCTCCTCAGTGCAGAAGTCCAGTGCATGACACATGACCCCTGAGCTGAGGGGCTGCCTCTCTTCTTCTATGTGACCTCTCATTCTTAGTCACTCTCCCCTGAGGAAGAGGACACCTGCAGATCTTCATAGAGGACACTCAGTGGGACCTGGATGCAGGGACTCTCAGATTTCTGCAGGAAAGTTTGGTTCTTCGCAGGGAGTGCCTGCTTTTCAGGAGGATCCACAGGGGAAGGAGAGAGGAACCTGCTGCTCCAGCAGTCATTTTGCACTCTGGTGAATACCATTCTGATGGGTGGTCTGGGAACAGGACTTGAAGATGATGATGGGGCATGGGCCTGAGAGCAGGGATGAGGAGAATCCAGATGAACTCTGTGGTTTGGCAGCTGTTGGGCAGAGCTGGGATCCTCGGCGGGAATTCTGCTCTGCACTTTAGGTGACACTTGGGGCAGGAATTGCGGGACTTGGAGTGGCTGCACTGAAGGACTGCCAGAGCTGTCCTCATTGGCCTCTGGAGAGTTGAGTCTCTGAACTTTAGGAGCATTTTGGCAAAGCTTGATGGGAACGTGACTTGGTCTCTTGCCTGGTGTCCAGATACTGTGATTTGCAAATTGTCCGGTTGTCTGAGCAAGGGGACAGAGGCTGTGCTGTGCTTTCCCATCAGGGATCTGGGTTGCAGATGTCGGGTGAAGCGCCTGGCCAGTTCCATGAATTTCAGAAGCCTCGTGACACTGCTCTAGGGAGTGACGCTCTGGGGTCACGCTCTCTAAGGCAGGGTTCTTGCTCCTTCTCTGAATCGCTCTCTCGGGAACAGCACTGACAGTGGGATTCGGAACGCTGCACTTCCCAAGAGGGAAGAAGGTTTTGCCATCATGACTCTTTCTAGGAGGCACAACAGGACACAGGGAACTCTCCTCAGACTTCCTCATAAGTGGCTGGCTGGTTTGAATGACGTCTAGCTCTGGTGTCTGAACATGTGTGTTAATGGACCTTAGCCTCGTTGCATGCTGCAAGAAAGGCAAACCAATGGAAGTGAATAAACCAGGACCACACTCAGAGAAAAGAGGAGGCTACGGGGAGGAGAGACACATGGGCAGTGACGACTTTCAGCCACACTCACCTGGCTCTGCTGTTTCCTCCTGAGGGATTGCATGGGCACATTCTGGCAGTACGCTGTCCTGTGTTGCTCTTCTTGCCTGAAGAACAAACAGTGAAGGGCAGATACATCATGAGTGTGGATGAAATGACACCATGTTTTCTGCCTCCCTGTTCCTTCAGGGCTTATTGTGACCCAGCTGTGACAGTCCCCTCCTCCAGCTGCATCTGCAGTCTTCCGTCATGTCAGGCTCTTCTCCTACCTGGAAACTGACCTTCTCATTTTCACAGTTCTACCCAATTCACTCCACTGCTTTTCTGTTTCTCATTGTCAAGTTCCTAACCATGCCCTAGCCCCTGGCTACCAGGCAGGACAGCAGCCTACTGAGCTGCCCTGTCTCTGTCCCCTGGGAGATTTCAGTACCCTGTTTATTTCTGTGTGTTTCCCCAGCACGGCCTGCACATTAATGTGCAAAAAGAAAGACAGGGAGAAGAGCCTTCTCACTTCTCATGCACCATGTCTGGCGGTACTTCCCTATTACTCACCTCTTTGCCTGTCCTTTCTGTCTCTCACAGTGAGTTATGATGCCTGAGTTCTGGGGCCTCTGGGTCTGCCGGGTGTCCCGATTCTCTTTGTCTCTTCTTGAGCCGAGAGGCTGTGGGGCCATAGCCCCTTCCCAGCGCTTGATGGGACACCTCCTGCTTCTGGACATGTGGCCGAAGGCCCCACAATCCCTGCACTTCTCCTGTGGAAGAGATGAGAGTTGTTCGTGTATCACTAAGAGTCCCAGAGGCTTTCACACAGCAACATGATGTCAGATTTTGGAACCTGTGTTTTATATTCCAGCTAGTGACAGACCACTCAAGTTTGGCCTATGTGGTCATATATATACACAAAATAAAGACGATTTCTCAGTGGTGCCTTAACAATACATGCTGCACGGAATCGCCAGAACTACAACAGGACCAAAGGTTAGGAAAAGAAGCCAAAGTTCAAAGATAAAACAAAGCAGCTGCTTGATATGTTTCTCTGTTTCCCTCGTCCCATCTGCCCTCTGAGGAAGACCCCAGTCAGGCACTGATGATCCGGAAGGAGGACTGATTAAGCAGAGAAAATGCTCCAATGAATCCCACGCTCGGCTACTCATGGAGGCCTTCACCCTCAACAGTTGAGGGCTCGTTTGGAGGTTCTAGCAAGGGAGCGCAGCTACTCCCTACGCTTGACCGAAACCTGCTCCTCCTCTATTCGGGGCAGCGCGTCCCCTTTGAAGGAACACTCAGCGTCAGGAGGGACGCATCTGGAGCCTTGAGGGAGGAATGGACCCGGCTATCCAATCAGCCCAATCAACATCGTGCTACAGATGTCACAGACACGCCGCCAACCACTTACGCTCGGATCCTCCTCCACTCGCGGGGGCATCTTCTCCCGTTCGGAGGCTCTGAGGTTTCTGGGCACATTGGGAGTTCGCATGAATCGGCGGTGCTCTGGCCCCATCTCCACGGTGTCAGTGCCGTCTTCCTCAGCTTATGATTTGGGAATTCCTGAAGGAGAACAGAAACAACAGTATTTTTGACAATGCAAAATGAAATTTACTTAAATGGATATGAGCACATGGTTTTTCAAAGCCATCAGTAAGAGAGGGAAAGAATGAAAAAAGAAAGAAAGAAAGAAAGAGAGAGAGAGAGAGAGAAATGTTGAAAAAGAGAGAAAGAAAAATGAAAGAAAGAAAGAGAGAAAGAAAGAAAAAAGAAAGAAAGAAAGGAAGGAAGGAAGAAACAGAGATACCAAGAAAGAGAGAAAGTATTGAAGGACAAAGAAAGAAAGAAAGAAAGAAAATCACCAGGCCTGGCATGGTGGGGCATGATTTTCATCCAAGTGCTTGAGAGGCAGGGCTTGGAGAATACCAAGGGTTCGAGACCACCCTCAAATTACATAGGTAGTTCCAGGTACTCCCCTAAAACAGTGACACCCTTCATCAAAAAAACGAAAATATAAAAATAAAAAATATCAGCTACATAGCTCTTTCTTCTGTTCCCCATAAATTCACAGATGGGGAGTATTTCTGGTATTATCAACCTTGCTGATAATGATTAGAGTTATAATTATTCATGTTACCGCTCCCTAAGAAGACATTGTTTGAATAATGCAATGATTTTGAACATCTTGCCAATAATCCCCAACACCGTTTTTCCCCTGTGTAGCATTTGTTTGAAAAATTCAGAAGAAAACAATTATTAAAGAACTCAAACCTGAAAATCTGCTGTCCTCCTGAGGTCCCTGAGCAGCTACTCACAGAGGTGGATGCTGGTGGCCGCACACAGGGGAGCATCTGCTTCAGGACGCTGCTGAAGGGTGGAGCAGGAAGCTTGTAGCCCCAGGCTGGCCTGGAACTTCCAGTGATCCTCCTCCTTCTGCCTCTAAATGATGGAATTAAAGGTGTGTGTTGCCACGCCTCTGCCTTCTACATGATGCAATTAAAGGTGGGGGCTGGCATGCCCGTCCCATGTGAATGAAGGTTTTGCTTGCTGCAAATATGTTAAATTCATTTTAATCACATATTTTCTATAGTTCAAATATTAGGTTGTGAGTTTCTCAAGAGGGTCATAGGGAAAGATTGCATGACAAAGCCATAGGCTCACAACAAAAGAGGAGGGAAAAGGAATGTGCCACGTGTCTAATATATTCACTGAAACACATTGAGCACCTTGTGTGTGGCCATTGCCTTTGAGTGTCAGTCTCCCCTTTTCCTGTGAAGTGCTTGCTTGCCCTTTCTACAGTGTGTTTCTCGGTTGAGGTGAGGGCCTTCTATGAGAAGACAAGATCCCAGGAAGTCCTCCTCTCAAGAACAGGACTGCAGCTGATTTAATTGTCATCCACTCCGATGGAGTAAAGCTAGTCACACTGCTTAATCCTCCTTGGGGCAATATGTTCTGACTTGAACTTGGTTGGAAATGATCACACACATGGACAGGGCATGTATCTCACTTGTTAGAGTGCCGAACTCATATGCATGTAGCCATGGATTTGAGCCCAAATAGTGCATCAGAAGACCCTCGTGGAGCTATAGCAGACTGGACTGCAAAGTACGTTCTGACCATTTCGAGAAACAGCTTATTAACAAGTTGGAAGCACTTAGGCATGTGACGCTGTAGAATTACATGAAAGTCTTGTCATAGAGCAAATTTCCTGCTCTGGATTTCTACAAGCATCCTGAAAGTGAGATAATGTCCCGAATGCTGTCTGCAGCACACACTTTTCAGAGAACCTGCCTAGGGAACTCACGAAAATGCTTGGATTTCTGATATAAAGGCAATAATATTTTCCTGGACGATTACTTCACAATAAAATTCACTCATGTCAACATAACTCATGGCACTTTAGTCCACACTACACCACTGGATAACCCATGCCATTTAAATGAGATGGCAACATGAATATATCTGTCTTTACATTATCACAAACGTTGGTAATTTACAGAAATATGTCCCAATCTCCAAATTTCCTGTGTGTTTTTCAGATCACCGTGATTTTCTTTGGGTCCAAACATCATACAGTTTTTTTCCTTTAATGAATTATCATTTCATGTGTCAAAATCTTCTTTATTTCTAGTCTCAGTAGCTCCCAAGTAAAGAATTGAGGTGGATTGAACAGAAAGCCCAGGTGCCCTACAGAGCTGAGCGCGCCCTCAACTGTGGAGGACAATGTCATGTCAAGGGAAGGCTTGCTTCACTCAGCAGTGGGGAAGAGAGCCTGCTTGGGTTCCAGAAGATGGGTTTCCTTAGGGAACCTTTGTGTTTCTGTTTTTAAATATTTGGAGTGTATGAATTTATTTGAGAGAGTGAAATAGACAAAGAGGACATTGAGAGGGAATGGGCCTGCCAGAGCCTCCTACCACTTCAAATGAACTCCAGATGCGTGTGCCCCCTTGGACGTCAGTCATACATAGGTCCTTGGGAATTGTACCTGGGTCCTACGCCTTTGCAGGCAAATGCCTTAACCGCTACGCCACTTCTGCTGCCCCATGATCTTCCGTCTCTTTAATCGGTGAGTGTTTCCAAAGACGGATGCAGATTGGAGAAATAAACCCCAGGAAGTACAAATATTGAGTAACAGACTCTGATCATATTTATGTATTTTGGTTTTCTTCCTGTTTTTACTATCAGTTCATTGGGCAAACTTCAGAGTCCTCATCATGATGTAGAGTCTAGAACAGAGGTGCAATAATCTAACCTCAATGTGATATGGAAAGACTCCTGGCCTTACAGTCATGAACTAGTAACTGCCATTCAATCCAAGGTGGAGCACGGGGACAGTGGAGCCTTCAGCCACATGCCATAATCACTATGTGTCCCATCAAGTGCTGAGGCTTTCAGACAGCAACATGATGTCAGATTTTGGATCCTGTGTTTTATATTCCAGCTACTGACAGAGCACTGAAGTTTCAAAGTGTAGTGATATGTATATGTAAAATAAATATGGTTTCTCACTGTTGCCTTTACAATGCATGCTCCATGGAAGGCCCAAGAGATCAACAGTTCCAAAGGTTAGGAAAAGAAGTCAAATTTCATCGATAAACAAAATTTTAGCAAAAAAAAAAAAAAAAAACTAAACTGCATCTTGATAGGTTTCTCTGCGTCCCTGCTCCCATCTGCCCTCTGAGGAGGACCCCAGTCAGGCAGTGATGACGCGGAAGGAGGACTGATTAAGCAGAGAAAATGCTCCAATGAATCCCACGCAGGGCTACTCATGGAGGCCTTCACCCTCAACAGTTGAGGGCTTGTTTGGAGGTTCTAGCAGGGGAGCGCAGCTACTCCCTACCCTTCACCGAAAACTGCTCCTCCTCTATTCGGGGCAGCGCGTCCCCTTTGAAGGAACACTCAGCGTCAGGAGGGACGCATCTGGAGCCTTGAGGGAGGAATGGACCCGGGTATCCAATCAGCCCAATCAACATGGCGCTACAGATGTCACGGACACGCCGCCAACCACTTACGCTCGGATCCTCCTCCACTCGCGGGGGCACCTTCTCCCGTTCGGAGGCTCTGAGGTTTCTGGGCACATTGGGAGTTCGCATGGCTCGGCGGTGCTCTGGCTCCATCTCCATGGTGTCAGTGCCGTCTTCCTCAGCTTATGATTTGGGAATTCCTGAAGGAGAACAGAAACAACAGTATTTTTGACAATGCCAAATGAAATTTACTTGAATGGAAATCAGCACATGGTTTTTCAAAGGCCATCAGTAAAAGAAAGAAAGAAAGAGAGAGAGAGAGAGAGAAAGAGAGAGAGAGAAAGAAAGAAAAAGAGAGAGAAGGAAAGAAAGAAAGAGAGGAAGAGAGAAAGAAAGAAAGAAAAAAGAAAGAAAGAAAGAAAGAAAGAAAGAAAGGAAAGAAGGAAGGAAGGAAGGAAGAAACAGAGATACTAAGAAAGAAAGAAAGAATTGAAAGACAAAGAAAGAAAGAAAGTAATCACCAAGCCTGGCATGGTGGCGCATGATTTTCATCCAAGTGCTTGAGAGGCAGGGGTAGGAGAATACCAAGAGTTCAAGACCACCCTCAAATTATATAGGTAATTCCTGGTACTCCTCTAAAACAGTCACACCCTACATCAAAAAACCAAAATATAAAAATAAAAAATATCAGCTACATAGTCTTTCTTTTGTTCCCCATAAATTCACCGATGGGGATATTTCTGTTTTTTTTTTTTAATTTAATTTATTAGATTTCTTTTCAGTAAATACAGGCAATTTGGTACCATTGTTTAGGCTCATCTGTTATCTACCGCCTCCCATTGGCCCCTCCTTGTTGGTGAAAATGGGTCTTGCATTGTGGAGTTAGCCCCCAGTTATTGGTATGATAAATGTCTCTGCAAATCATGACCCAACATGTGACTCTGACATTCTTTCCGCCCCCTCTTCCCCAAAATTTCCCTGGGCCATGTTGGGTTCATTTTTGGTCTGCTTCAGTGCTAAGGTGTTGAGGCTGTGGCTCTCTAATTTGGTAGGCATTGATTCTTCTCTGTGTTGGTCTCCTTCCCCCTTGTGCTGGTATCCTGTTCACAGGAAAACATCACCCTTGCTTGTTTCACCAGTTGTCCTTAGTTTCATTCGGGCCCCTTTTGTGGTATGTTGGGGCAGCTCTCTTCTTAGGATGTGCATCTATCTGGAAAAGAGAAGCAGATTCTCCAACGGAGAGTAAGTTAGCATCCGGAAAATTGAGATAACACTTACTTTTTTGATAGACAGTATGATAGGTGTAGGCCCTCTTATACCCCATGATTGATGGTAGCTTGATATTGTAGAGTAGGCTTGTGTTTGGGTATGGTTCTGACTTGTTTCCCAGCTCCAGCTGTAGGTCTAGTACCACTGAGTGGATCAGTTAGCCAAATCAAGATCAATTGGTTCCTCACCATGGCTGTGTACCACTACTGTACTTGTGTGGGCATCACATCAGGTTATTTGTTGCTAATTAGGTTAAACAATGCGTTGCTTGGACAGATCTTGGTCATTTCCCCCAGTCGCCTATGTAGCGCCTTCTGGCACTAGACACGCTGACTGTCTGGGGACTGACTCTCTCCTGTCTTCCAGCCATGTCATTCCATTTTACGTGTCAGCTGCGTATGGAGCCTTCAGCAATAGGGTCTTACCACTGGCCTTTGGTGGGTCATCAAGTATTCTGACAGAAGTCTGTCATTGTTTTAGGAAACCTTGTAGGTTTGTCTGATCAAAAGCTCATTGTGGATGGTAGGCCCAAGCTGGAATTGGGGGTTACAGGTCAGTGTCCACTAAGAAATTGAGGAAAAACATAACTAATATACAAGAGTTAGAGAGGAGAGAGATAGAGGGAGAGAGGGAGGGAGGGGGATGTAGAAGATTTAGGTCAGTCTTGATCCTACCCTCTCCAGTGTCTTGTGGTTCAGGTGTTTCCTGTAAGGGTCTAGTGAAGGTTTAGCCATTTGGTCTGACTTTTAGGAAGTAGAATTTTATGGTACCATTGCCGTTTGGGTCCGGATTACTGTTTTCCACCCTTCGATGCCCTCCCCGCCCTCCCATCCATCCTATTATCTAGTCCATGAGGTGCTTGCTGGGTATGTATGGTATCTTGGGTAGATTCAGGTTAGGTGTTGTAGATGAGTGAGAGTATGTGTCGATTTTTTTTCTGTGATTGGGTAAGTTCGCTGAGAATGATCTGTTCCAGGTTCAACCATTTTTCCTCAAATTTCCTTATGTCATTTTTTCTTACTGCTGTATAGAATTCCATTGTGTAGATATACCACATCTTTGTTATCCATTCTTCTAATGATGGACATCTGGGTTGATTCCAGCTTTTAGCTATTACGAATTGAGCTGCTACAAACATGGTTGAGCAAATCTCTCTGGCTTTTGGTTTGAAGGTTTTAGGGTAGATGCCCAGTAATGGTATAACTGGGTCTGTTGGTATTTCTATAGTCAGCTTTTTCAGGAGTCTCCATATTGCTTTCCAAAGTGGTTGTACCATCCTGCATTCCCACCAGCAGTGAATGAGTGTCCCTGCTTCTCCACATCCTCGCCAGCATTTATTTTCATTTGACCTTTTGATGTTGGCTATCCTTATTGGGGTAAGGTAGAATCTCATAGTTGTTTTAATTTGCATTTCTCCAATGATTAGGGATGATGAACATTTTCTTAAGTGTGTGTTTGCCATTTGTATCTCTTCCTCTGTGAATTGCCTGTTTAACTCTGTGCCCCATTTTGTGAGTGGGGTATTTGTCTTCTTATTGTTTAGACTTTTGAGTTCTTTGTAAATTCTAGAGATAAGACCTCTATCAGTTGGATAACCTGCAAATATTTTCTCCTATTCTGTGTGTATTCTATTGGCTTTGCTTATTATATGCTTGTCTGTAAAGAAACTCTTCAGCTTCATATGATCCCAATGGGTGATTGCTTGTTTAAGAACTTGAGCCACTGGGGTTTTGTTCAGGAAGTCTTTTTCCATTCCTATATCATGGAAAGTACTTCCTAAATTTTTTTCCAGTAGTTTTTGAGTTTCTGGTCTTATGTTGAGGTCTTTGATCCATTTGGATTTGAGTGTAGTGCATGGTGTAATGTGTGGATCAAGTTTTAGTTTCCTGCATGTGGTTATCCAGTTTGTCCAGCACCATTTGTTGAAGATGCTATCTTTTTTCCAGTCTATATTGTTTGGGCCTTTGTCGAATATCAAGTAGCTGTAGTTGCTTGACCCAAAATCCGGGTCCTCAAGTCTATTCCATTGGTCTATACTCCTGTTTTTATGCCAGTACCATGGTGTTTTTATTACTATGGCTTTGTAATATAGCTTTATATCAGGTATGGTGATGCCACCAGAGGTATTTCTTTTGCTGAAGATATGTTTGGATATGTGAAGCCTTCTGCCTTTCCATATGAAATTTGAGATCATTTTTCCTATCTCTGTGAAGAACACCATAGGGATTTTAATTGGAACTGCGTTAAATCTATATATTGCCTTTGGTAGGATTGTCATCTTCACAATGTTAATTCTGTCTATCCAGGAGCATGGGAGGTCTTTCCATCTTTTCAAGTCCTTTTCAATTTCTTTTTTGAGAGTTTTTATATTTTTGTTGTATAGATCTTTTACTTCCTTGGTTAACGTTATTCCAAGGTATTTTTTTTTTTTTTGTTGCTATTGAAAATGGGACTATGTCCTTTATTTCTTTTTCTGTGTCTTTGTCATTTGCATACAGAAATGCTACCGATTTTTGTGCATTGATTTTGTATCCTGCTACTTTGCTATAGGAGTTAATCACCTTCAGGAGTTTTGGGATGGAGTGTCTCGGGTCTCTTACATATACAATCATGTCATCAGCGAATAGAGCTAACTTAACTTCTTCCTTTCCAAATTGTATCCCTTTTATTTCCTTTTCCTGCCTTATTGCTTGGGCTAGGACTTCCAGAACTATATTGAAAAGCAGAGGTGAGAGAGGACATCCCTGTCCTGTTCCTGATCTCAATGGGAATTCCTCCAGTCTCTCTCCATTAAGTATTATTTGAGCCTTTGGATCTTTGTATATTGCCTTTATTATGTTAAGATGTGAACCGGCCATGCCAATTCTCTCCAATGTTTTGATCATGAAGTGATGTTGTATCTTGTCAAAGGCATTTTCTGCATCTATCGAAATGATCATGTGGTTTTTATGTTTAAGCTTGTTTATGTGGTGTATTACATTGACAGATTTTCATATGTTGAACCACCCTTGTGTTCCTGGGATAAATCCCACTTGGTCAAGGTGGATAATGCTTTTGATGTGTTGTTGGATTCGGTTTGCGAGTATTTTGTTGAGGATCTTTGCGTCTATGTTCATTAGGGAAATAGGGCAGTAGTTTTCTTTTCTTGTGGCATCTCTGCCTGGTTTTGGGATTAGGGTGATACTAGCTTCATAGAAGGAGTTGGGTAGCTTTCCCTGTTCTTCTATTGTGTGGCACAGTTTTAGGAAGATTGGTTTGAGTTCTTCCATGAAGGTTTGGTAAAATTCGGCTGGGAATGTAGCAGTTACTTTCTTATTGCTGTGACAAAATACCTCATCAAGACCTTATGGATCAAAAGGGTTTATTTTACTTTATTTTTATTTTTTGGTTTTGTGAGGTAGGGTTTCACTCTAGCTCAGGCTTACCTGGAATTCACTATGTAGCCTCAGTTTGACCTAGAACTTGTGGCAATCCTCCTACTCCCAAGTACTGGGATTAAAGGCATGTTCCACCAAGTCCAGCTCAAAAGGGTTTATTTTAGCCTTACAATTTTAAGGGAAAATTTCAATGTTGCATGGCAGAGCAGAGACTGGTATAACATCTTGCCACAGCATCTTGGAAATAGCAGTAAGAGTGAGCTAGCTATAATAACGGGGATTTTGGGTATAATACTGCAGGTCCTGCTCCAAGTAACATACCTCCTCCAGCAAGTCTTTGCTGCACATATTTCTAACAGCTAGGGATTGAGCATGAGACTTAATCACAAACATGTGGCTGTGGCAGGAGTGGGTGGCATTTCACATTCAAACTATCACTGTAATCTTCTTTCAATTTCCAGTTTGTGAAATTGTTTGAGGAACATTGCTGTTAAGTTTTCATTGAAGGTCTGCTAGAATTCAGTTGTTGGGAAGAATATTCTTAGACATTTACTGAGTTTACTTGGTCTCTGGTAGAGCTTAACTTTGACGTTTCTTTGCAGATTTTCAGGGTGGGTGACCTACCTAGTGATGAGACTGCATTATTAAAGTCACCCACTATTATTGTGTATGGACTTATATCTCCTTCTATGTCCAATACTGTTTGTTTTATGAAATTAGGAACTCAGACTTTCAGTGCATATATATTTATAATTGCTTTATCTTTTGATGAATTATTTCCTTTCTTAAAATGTACTTGCCTTATTTATATTTTTGACTAATTTTGGCTTAAGTCTGCTTTATCAGATAAATTTAAGAATAGTTATCCCAGATTGTTCTCAGTTTCTATTTACTTAATGTATCAACTTCTATCTTTTACTTTCAGACTCTATGTGTCTTTGACAGTGGGGTCTATTCCTTAAAGACAACAGATACTTGCTAATTTATCCTGACATATCTCAGTGCTTTCTAATCCTTCTCAGTGTTAAAGTCCCTAATGGAGGGAGGAAGCTGAAATGAGTATTTGCTGGACTTGAAGTTTGTAGTTCTCAGGACTGCAAGTAGGAAGGAAGCTATTCAGCAAGAGGTACCTGTGATATTCAAGCTATACATTCCCTTAGTCTTGCCTTTTTCAGTCCCTAGTTATTCTGTTTCTGGACAAAGAAAGTGGGGCCACCAATGGGGAAATTACTATATATACTAAAAATATAATTATCAAGAAAAGAAACAATATAGAAAGCACTTCTAAATTTTTATTTAGAAGTATTAAATTAACCTCTTGCATATTGTTCACATTCTCCTCAGAATTGCATTCATATGTTCTCTCTTTCCTACCCTACCCACTAAAGGCCCTTTTCAGTGTGGTTTTCAAGCATTGACCCCTCATGATGTAGCAGTGGTTATACTAAGCCTCTTCTAAACATCTTTTACTCCATGACAGGACAGCAAATCTGGAACTTAAACTTCTGGAGAGTCTGGCTGACTATGTTCCTACCTGAGGTCAATACCAGTGAAGCTGTTAGCACACAGTGCAATCATTGCCAGCATGTGTACGATCAGTATGATGTATAAAATGATGTGAGCTAGAGATCAGGAGATTGCTTTGTGTAATCAATTGACTGGCCTTAGACTAAGATGCTTTCTATGAAAGGGATGAGATTGTGGAATTAGAATTCTTCCCCTTCATCTCCATGGTGGCATGGTCCACTTGAATATTCCACACTGATGGATATGTTCTGTATATGTCCTGACCAACATAGCAATCATAAGACAAATAGGGTTAATGAACACTTGCTATACACTTAGTGATATTTCAGTTCCTTTAAATCTGAGTGGCTTCGTGTAGCTAGAGACTACAATATGGACTCACAGCTCACCAGTGCCCTCAAAGATAACAGTGATACCATGTTTGATCTTAGTAATGGATAGAGCTTTGCAGTTGTTTCAGGTATCAAACAATAGGAAGTAACATACTAATTTGAACACCTCCACGGGTGAATGCACATAATTGAGGGAGGTGAAAGAAATTGGGCACATGGGAAAAATGAACAAAGAGTTTTTCTTATAAGCAAAATGAGTAAGTGGAAAGTGTAGGGAAAGGTGCCCTTAATGCGATTTCCTGAGAGGGAAATTTCAAATGGTATGTGAATACTTTTCAACTTGCATACACATGCCTTTAGGATGAACTTGAGCTCCCTATATATCTGAGAGTGACTCAGCTAGGAAAAGCCTCTCTCAACACAGCACCACTCCCCTTGAAATATGCACTCTTCACATGTTTGGTTAGCAGCTGTAAAGCTCCATTGCATGCAAATTTCTTGGTAGGGAAAAACTTTCTATAATTTGCAGAACTGTCTTCACTGCCTTTAACAAATGTGCCAAAGCTATAGGTATACCAAAGAGCCTGAACTGTGTTTCTTCTGCAGATGATGGTAATATGAAATATCATGACCACTATTTTGCAAGAAACTCAGAGGAATCTAACTCTCTTACAGTTTTCCTTAAAACTCCAAGCCTATTGGCACCTGTTAGCATGGCATAGAAAAATGCTGCCTAAACTAAGAGTTGCTGAACAAAAAACACTGATGCCAAGTGAATGATGGGTAGTTATTGTTTTAATAAAGTTTAATTTGAAGCATACATTCTTTATACCAAAATGAGTTTTATTAATAAGTGCATTATAAGAAACCCAACCCCCCAAAATTAATTTTCTATCTGAATTCAAAAGAGGCTATGGCCACTTGGGAATGGGTGAATGGAAAACCAGGCAGTATGTAAAATCTTTTTGGTTAAGAGAAAATATGGCCAGGGCTTGAGTGATGATAATTTTATTGGTTCTATTGCCCACTTGTGGACATTGCAGAAGATCCATGTGACAACAAGAATACTTGAAGAGGCAATAGGCACAAGTCAATGACTTCCTGGGACCTGGCAGAGATTGAATTCAGTTTTGTTGTCTTATCAGTCAACTGAGATGACCTTCAGAGGTGAAGCTGGTGTATCTTCTTGCTGGGTTCATTAACCTTAGAATTATATCCTCCTCTATAACAATACTGCACAATACCGGGACTTCTGACAAGATGGCGACTGCCTAACTGTGCCGCAGAACCCGGGGAAAGAAAGGCAAGGCATTAAGTATTCACTGGGTCCTTTATGGAAGAGTAATCTTTAATAGATTGCCAGTGGGAGGGCACAGAAGGGGGGAAAAAGGAATTGCTGATTTCCTCGCTAGTTGGGTAGGCCACCAGTCCCCCAATCCTCCCAAGCAGCCGCCATACCCACAGTCCCAGCTTCAGGATACCCCTGCACTTATGGTAGGAAAGGGGACCCAGGCCAACATAGTCCCACTTGCCTCACTGCACAGGGGCGATCACCCTGCTTGCTCCACCCATGCTTGACCTTGGGTAGGCTCCACCCACTGGCCTGCTGGAGCTCAGGCTCCTTCGGTCCATTTGCCTACCACACATGTGCCCTGATCCTACTTGTGCAAGCTTAGCCTGCTCTGCCCATTTGACAACTTCTGTTCCAGCTGCTGCCAATTCATGCCCGAGCTCAAGCCCATTCCACCTGCCCATGTAAGCTCAGGCTCATTGTGCCTATCCGCCTGTGCCAGCTCAGGTGCAAGCCCCTGCCTGTCTCCCATGCCAGCTGACCACCAGTGTCCTGTTGTGCCAAGCTCAGACTGCTTCTGTGTCACAGTGTTCCACCATGCATGAGTATTGGCTGCTTTGGTGCTTGGTGCTTCAGTGTCCCTCCAAGCGTGAGTGGAGGCAGCTTTGGGGCAACACTGCATGAGAGCTCAGGCAACTTTGGTGCTCCTGACAAAGAGGAGCTCAGGCTGCTTGGCCATTTTGCCAAGTGAGAGCTCAGACTTCTTTGGCATCCGGCCTCAGGCCGCTTCAGCTTCCCACTGTGCTTGAGGTCAGGCTGATCCACCCACCCACATGTTTGCTCAAGACCACTCAGCCCATCTGCTTGCCTGCCATATAGGCCAGGCAGCTCCCCAAAGTGGCACCAATCCCCCCCCCCCATTGAGACCACAGTCCTACTCTCCCTGCCTGTACATTGTGATGGGCAGACCACAACACAAAAGGAATAACATGAAAAATCAAATGCAAGTAAATTCAGTCAGATCACCCAGTCCTACAATGAATATCTCTAATCAAAACATGGAAGAAACATTAAGATCAGAACACCAAAATGAAGCTATGAGCAATGCAACCCTGACCAAGCTACTGGTAGAACTTTCAGAAAAGCAACAAAGGACCTTGTCAAATGATTGGGGGATGCTAGGGATTATAAAATTTCCAGAGAATCTGTTGGTACCTGGCAATGTCTTGAGAAATAAAGGACACAAATTCTGGACCATTGTGTGATTGTATTGGGCATTGCAGGCCAAATTGGGGGATGATACCCATGGATAGTATTGGAAATAGAGTGTTTGCTCTTCTGTTGGTGATGGGAAAAGCCTTCACCCATCTTGAAAAGCTGTCTATGGTAACTAAAAGATATTTGTATATTTTAACTGGGGGACTATGGGTGAAGTCTATTTGCCAATTCATAGCTAGTAAGAGACCACACTTTTGGTGTGTGGGGGTATTGGGTGTTCTGGTATTAGAATCAGGATGGTCCTCTGAAAGATTTTGCATGAGTCTGTGAGATTTTTCAAGAATTGTCTGTCTGTTGGATGGAGGGAGGTATGGTTCATTGAAAGGAAAATAGAGTTTGATTAGAGTGGTGAAATAAATAATGTAGGTATGACAGAATGTCCTGAGTGAGAGGGATAGGAATAGAGAAGGCTGGGAAGGCTAAGAAGGAAGGGGGATTGAATAAAGTGTTAGAGCTATTTCATGGACTAATTTATCAGCATAGTTATTACAGAGACAGGTATATTGTTTGCTTGTTTAATGACTGGATAATTTCTCCTTTAGAGGGGAAAAGAGAAGAGTCAAGTGGGTCCTGTACTATGGAGGCATTGATAATCGGGGTCCCCTTTTGGGAGAGGAAGCCTCTTCCTCTCCAGATCAAAAGACTTGAATTGATGATACTTTAGGCATATTTTGAATCTGTGTAAGTGTTAATAGAAAGATCTCTGGCTAGTGTTATGGCCTAAGAAAGGGCTGTTAAACATTCAGCCTGTTTGGAAGTGGTACCTGGAGTCAAGGGTTTGACTTCAATGAGAGTGTAGGTCCTAGGAGAATCGGGGTGGCCCTGGATCATGGCATAATCTGATACATAATGGAGAGATTTTTAGGGAGCTGTTATATGTCTGTAATCCAATCAGAGTTTGAGGCTCAGAAAGGGGCTGGTCAATAATGTGGGTAAAGGGGCTGAGGGAGAGATCTAATATTTTGCAGCATGAGTGTAAGGAAGCTTGGCAGGTGAAAATGGTGGTGGCAGGGAGTAAGGGAGTGGGGTTATGGGTTAAACAAGGCTGAAAGGACAAATTAGGGTTCAGGAGGTATTGTGTAGGACTGGACTCAAGAGAAGCATACAGCCAGGAAGGCTTGATGACTAAGGAGGTTCTTTAAAGAATGGAAAGAGAAGATAGGTAAAGGGCTACATAAAGAAGTCTCATTAGCTTCTGGGATGATCATGGTGGTGGCTGGCGTACCTGTAGGCAAGAGACTGTCCCTTTATGACCAGGTCCAGTTGTTTGCATAAAAAAGCTAAGGGGCATAAATGTCTCCTGCCCACTGGCAGAGGAATGTTAGGGCTTGACCCTGGTTAGCAAAGTGGCAGGATACAAAATCAAAGCACAAAAATCAGTAGCCTTTTTATATGCAAATGACAAAGATACAAAGAAAGAAATAAGGGACATGGTCCCATTTTCAATAGCAACAAAAAAATAAAATACCTTGGAATAACGTTAACCAAGAAAGTGAAAGATCTATACAGCAAAAACATAAAAACACTCAAAAAAGAAATTGAGGAGGACTTGAGAAAATGGAAAGACCTCCCATGCTCCTGGATAGGCAGAATTAACATTGTGAAGATGGCAATCCTACCAGAGGCAATATAGGCTATAGGAGTTAATCACCTTCAGGAGTTTTGTGATAGAGTCTCTCAGGTCTCTTACATATACAATCATGTCATCAGCGAATAGAGCTAACTTAACTTCTTCCTTTCCAAATTGTATCCCTTTTATTTCCTTCTCCTGTCCTATTGCTTGAGCTAGGACTTCCAGTACTATATTGAAGAGCAGAGGTGAGAGTGGACAGCCCTGTCTTGTTCCTGATCTTAATGGAAATTCCTCAAGTCTCTCACCATTAAGCATCATTTGGGCCTTAGTAGCTTTGTATATTGCCTTTATTATGTTAAAGTATGAACCAACCATGCCAATTCTCTTCAGTGTTTTAATCATGAAGTGATGTTGTATCTTGTCAAAGGCCTTTTCTGCATCTATCAAAATGATCATGTGGTTTTTGTGTTTAACCTTGTTTATGTGGTGTATTACATTGACAGATTTCCGTATGTTGAACCACCCCTGTGTTCCTGGGATGAATCCCACTTGGTTGATGTGGATAATGCTTTTGATGTGTTGTTGGATTCGGTTTGCGAAGATTATGTTAAGGATCTTTGCATCTAAGTTCATCAGGGAAATAGGCCATTGGTTTTCTTTTCTTGTGGCATCTTTGCCTGGTTTTGGAATTAGGGTGATACTAGCTTCACAAAAGGAGTTGGGTAGCTTTCCTTGTTCTCCAATTGTGTGGCACAGTTTGAGAAAGATTGGTTTGAGTACTTCCATGAAGGTTTGGTAGAATTCAGCTGAGAAGCCATCTGGTCCTGGACTCTTCTTTTTAGGGAGGATTTTTATTACTTTTTCAATCTCAATTAGTATGATAGTTTCATTTAGGAGATTAATCTGCTCTGAGTTTAGCTTTAATAGATGGTATGCATCCAGGAATTTATCCATCTCCTCCACATTATCCAGTTTTGTGGAGTAGAGGTTTTTGAAATAAGTCCTGATGATTCTCCCAATTTCACTTCTGTCTGTTGTGATCTCTCCTTTTTCATTTATAATTTTGTTAATTTGAAGTATCTCTTTTATTTGCTTGATCAAATTGGCCAGGGGTTTGCCAAACATGTTTATTTTTTTTCAAAGAACTGGCTCTTTGTTTTGCCAATTGCCTTAGTTGTTTTCTTAGTTTCCAATTCATTAATTTCTGCATTGGTTTTAATTATTTCTTTCCTTCTGGAGCTTATAGGGTTGGATTTTTCTTGCTTTTCCAGTGCCTTTAGGTGGATGGTTAGGTTATTGATTTGGGATCTCTCTGTCTTTTTTATGAAGGCATTGATTGAGTGCTATGAACTTTCCCCTGAGGACCACCTTCATTGTGTCTCATAAGTTTTGGTATGATGTGTTCTCATCATCATTAAAATATAGAAATTTTGCAATTTCATTTTCTATTTTATCCACTATCCATTTATTGTTTGAAAGTATGCTGTTCAGTTTCCAGGTGCCGTTGGGATTCTTGGTGGGTCTTTTGTTGTTAATTTATATCAATATAGCATTGTGATCTGATATCATGCAAGGAATTATGTCAATCTTCCTAAATATGTGGAGGCAGGCTTTGTGACCCAGTATATGGTCTATTTTAAAGAATGTTCCATGGGCTGCTGAGAAGAATGTGTAGTCTGTGGATTTGGGATGGAAAGTTCTGTAGATGTCCGTTAGGTTTAAGTGATCTATGGTTTTGTTGAGCTCTCTTACTTCTCTGTTGAGTTTCTGTTTGGATGATCTGTCTATTACTGATAATGGTGTATTGAAGTCCCTGACTATGATGGTATTGGTGCTTATTTCTGTTTTATTGTCAAGTATGTTTTTTTTTATGAACTGTGGTACCCCTGTGTTTGGTGCATACAGATTTATGATTGTAATATCCTCTTGATGGATTGTTCCCTTAATAAGAAGGAATTGGCCTTCTTTGCCTTTTTTATTATTTTTGGTTGGAAGTCTATTTTATCTGATACTAATATAGCTACACCTGCTTGTTTCTTATTCCCATTTGCTTAGGAAGTATCTGTCTTTATTGGTGAGGTGGGTTTCTTGAAGAAAACAGATTGAGAGGGCTAATTTTTTGATCCATCCTGTTAACTTGTGTCTCTTGATGGGTGAATTAAGGCCATTAATATTTAGGGTAATGACTGTGAGATTTGACTTGATCCCTGCCATATTGTGATGGTATATGTGCTTTGGTGGTTTCAGGGACTTTGAAGTTTTTTGTGCCTACTCTCAGTTTGGTTATTGTGATATGCCTCTTTTAGGCATTTGATGTTGATTTTTATTTCTTCTCTGTAGAGAATTTCCTGAAATACTCTCTGTAGGTTTGGTTTTGTGTTCATGTAATTGTAAAGCTGAGCTTTGTCATGGAAAGTTTTTCTTTCACCATCTATTATGAGGGATACTTTGCCTGGGTACAATAGTTTGGGTTGGAAGCCGTAGGTTCTTAGACTTTGCAGTGTTTCATTCCAGGCCCTTCTGGCTTTCAGGGTTTCCATTGAGAAGTCTGGAGTAATTCTGATGGGGCTAACTTTAAAAGTGATGTGCTGTTTTTTCCTGGCTGCTTTTAGGATTTTCTCTTTGGTGTCAATGTTTAGAGTCTTAATGATAATATGTCTTGGATAGTTTCTCCTTTGGTCCAGTCTGTTTGGAGTTCTGTTGACCTCTTGTATCTTGACGGGCCTTTCTTTTAAGAGACTGGGAAAGTTTTCTTCAATTATTTTGCTAAATAAGTTCTCCATGCCTTTGGTCTGAATTTCTTCTCCTTCAGGTATGCCAATGATCCTAATATTTGGACATTTAAGTGTATCCCACAATTCCCTTATGTTCTGTTCACAGGAACTTTTGAACTTACTGAAATTTTTGAACTCCTGAACTGTTTCTTTCATCTTGTCTTCCAGATCCGAGTTTCTATCCTCCACATGGCTGACTCTGTTCTTGACAGCTTCTAGAGACTTTGGACTTGTTAAATTAGGTTTGCATTTTCTACTACTTCTCTATGTATGATTTCTATCCCTCTGTTAAGCTCCCTTTTCACATCATTTTCTGATTTTCTTGATGCTGCTTGGAAGTCATCCTTTCATTTCTTTATGTCTTCATTTACTATTGCCAGCTGATTTTTAAGGTCCTCTTTTTTTTCACTCTCACTCATATCTCTTAACTGTATTTGAACTCCTTCCATTTTCTTATCTATTAGGTCTAGTCTAGTGATGGCAGCATCCACACAATTATTGGTTCTTTGTTGCTTTTCTGCAAGTTCTACAGGTAGCTTGGTCAGGGTTGCATTGCTCATAGCTTCATTTTGGTGTTCTGATCCTAATGACTCTTTTATGTTTGGATTATAGACGTTCATTGTAGAACTGGGTGATCTAACTTGATTTTCTTGCATTTGATTTCTCATGTTATTTCTTTTGCACTGTGATCTGCCCATCACAGTGTATGGGCACGTAGGTGGGTGGACCAGTCTGGGCTCAAGCACAATGGGAAACTGAAGCAAGCTGAGGCTGTCACCAAGCAGCCTGGGCTTTGACTCTCACTTGCCAAAGCCACCTGATTTCCTGCCTGGCCGGGGTGCCAAACTTTTCCGAGCTTTAGCACAGTAATGTGCCACAGCTTCCTGTGCACTTTTGCTAGGAGGGACACAGAAGCACCAAGCGCTGAAGCAGCCCAAACTCTAGTGTGGCAGAACACTGGGACCCGGAAGCAGTCTGCAGTCCCCCACAACAGGGCAATGGCAGTCAGCCAGTGTGGGAGACAGGGAGGGGATGGCACCAGACCTAGCATAAGTGACAGACACAGTCTGAGCTCATGTGTGGAGTTGGAAATTGGCCTGGGCCCACGCATGTGAATGTGTGGTGGCTGGAACAGTAAGTGGGCAGAGCAGACTAAACTTCCACAAGCAGTATCAGAGAGGCCATTTAAATTGATCAAGGGAGACTGAGCTCTAATGGGCCAGCAGGCATAGCCTGGCCAACGTCACTCATGGGCAGGGGTAGCAGGGCGATCACTCCTGTGCAGTGAGGCAAGTGGAAGTATGTTGGCCTGGGACCATTTTCCTATAGTAAGTGAGGGAGTTTCCTGAAGCTGGGACTTTGGTATGGTGGCTGATTGGGGGGAGGGGTGGGCTACCTGCCCACTTGCTAGGGAATCAGAGATTCCTTGGTTTTTCCCCTCTGTGCCCTCCCAGTGGCAATCTATTGGAGATTGCTCTCCCCTAAAAGACCCAGTGAACCCTTAATTTCTTGCCTTTCTTCCCGGGGATGTGCTGTGCAGTTAGGTGGTTGCCATCTTGGCTGGAAGTTCTTAAGTATCTATTCTAGAGTTCTTATAACTAAGGGACTATGGTGTTGAACAGAAGGCAGAATCAATTTCAATAACAGAAAGTTGTGAGATTTTCCTAGAGTTATCATTTCAAGCACTCAGGAACTAACCAGAGGTTTAGAAAAAAATGATGGTGGGGAAATTGGAGAGTTAGGACTCAAGTGAGAGGGGTCAGTCTGAGAAAAGGCAGATGTGCAGGACATAGGATGTAGTTTAGGATTTGTTCATGGTATAGCGTATACTGTGGTGTTTTCAAATTACAAAAGATGAGCTTGAGATATGTTATAGGGAATAAAAGTTATTTGGGGAAATATGTGAGTTGCCTGCTAAGCTGATGGTTCTTCATAGAAGAAAATATCATGCACAGCCTTGCTATTCTCCTTGGAATTATATGAATTCCTTTATATCTACAAATATCAAGTACTTGAAAATTCTTAGAAAGAGAAAATTCTCCCATGTGCATTTCTGTTTCTTTCCTTCACCAAAATATATGAATATAAAAAAAGCTATGGCCAAGAGTCTGAGGTGTCTGTGTTCCCTTTTGTAACTGTGGGTCATGGCCCCAGTATTAGCAATAGTTCTGACTGCCTCAAATGCATCAACCACCAAGAAGTGTGCTAATATTCAGATTGTCCTTTCTATACCAAATGGGATGGCTCCTCCTATGAGGTAAAGACCAACTACTCTGTGTGAGCTGATAGTAGTTGGGAGAAAAAAAAAAAGAAGCCATGTGAAGAATATATATCCATTTTTCTTTAGAAGGAGAGAGAGAGAGAGAGAGAAAGAAAGAAGCAGATAGAGAGAATGGGCATGCCAGGTCCTACAGCCACTGCAAACAAACTCCAGACTCATGCACCACCTTGTGTATCTGGCTCACGTGAGTACTGGGGAATTGAAATTGGGTCCTTAGTCTTCACAGGCAAGTGCCTTAGCCATCTAGCCATCTCTCCAGCCTATATAAATTGATAATGATCCTCATGGCTCCATCAGGTCTCCACATGGGCATCCAGAAAACCCAATTCACACTGCCCATGGCTGTTTCCAAAGCACAAAACTATGTTGCAAATTCAATGCCCCTCTCTTTTCTGCATTTATTATACTCCATAATACCAGATAGGGTGCCAATTTGTTAATCCGGTGTGGGGCTGGGGGTAGAGCAGACTTTGAAGGACAGGACACTCTTTGGGCATTCAGGTCCCTTCAAAAGAGTATACATTCTTCTTGTTGTCTTGGTCTCAAAGGTTGTAATCTCTCATATAATTGCTGCTGAATGGGCAACAGTTTCAGCCCAAAGATTTCATTTTTTCTATGCCATATCCCTCTGCTCATACCAGTCCATTTCTACACAATGCAACCCTGCATAAATTTTCAGGACATGGGCACAACAGCAAGCCTCTCACACAAACGTCTCCTAGTCGGGTCCAGGCAAAGCTCTTTCTCACTCTCACAAGCCAAAACTCAGAGTCTTACTGCATTCAGGTCTTTCAACTCTGACCAGATTAGTCCATCAAGTTGTCCTTGCAGTACTACAAGGTGTCTCTTAGGCCAAGGTTTCAAATCCTTCCACATTCCTCTTGAAAATCAGCTCCAAAAGGCCAAAGTCACACAGTCAGGTATCTAGCAGCAAATGACACCACTCCTCAGTACCAACTTTACTGTTGCACTCAGGTTCGCATTGCTGGCAGATATCACCTGACCAAGAGCAGCTTTGGAGGAAAAGGAGGTCTGTTTTGGCTTATAGCCTTGAAGGTAAGCTCTGTGATGGCAGGGAATAGCAATGGCATTAGCAAAGGGTAGACATCACCCCCTAGCTAACATAAAGTGGACAATAGTAATAGGAGAGTGTGCCAAACACTGGCAAGGGGAAACTGGCCATAACACACATAAGCCAGCCACCGACAATACACCACCACCAGGAGGTGTTAATTTCCAAATCCCCATCAGCTGAGAACATAGCAATCATAACATTTAAGTTTATGGGGGACACCTGAGTCAAGCCACCACAGTGATCATCTACACTAGGGTGGTCCTTTTGGCCATGTAGCTGCCTTTGATTCACCCATGCTCCTGTAAGTAACTCTAATAAACTCATTGGTTCACCAAAACTAGTTTTTCTGCAATCATTCTTTGGTCTGTCATTTGAGTCATTTCTAGGTTGAACAGGTTTGTGTTAGGGTCTTTGAGCTGGGCAAAAGTTTCACAGGAAAATTTGGACTAGAAAATGTAGGGTTAGGATGTGGGTCTTAGAACAAGAATTGAGTCCATCTATACACCCTGTCTGAACCCGAACTAGTATGGTAAGGCCTTAAACAATGTCACTTCCAACTGATGTTAACATTAAACTAACAAAGGGAAGATGGGTTCATGTGACATCACATGTGAAGGGAGAAGCCTCACAGCATTAAAACTCAGAAACATTGCACTTTGAGCTCAAAAGCAATCAACAGTCAAAATTACTTCTTGCTCTAAAATGATCACTTTACTGCATTTTACCATGATGGTCAGACTTTGTGAAAAGCAATAAAGAATTACATATTATATATATAGTGACTAAGAAGAAAGTCCTACCTACCCTCATGTACATATGTGGAAGGCAGTACATTTCCACTCAGCATCATACACATGACATTCAAGCTAGCCTATCTAAAGCCTTTTATGTCTTGGGGCCTCACAATCCAGGAGACAGTACTTGCCTGCTTTAGTTTTTACAGTGCTAGGTGTTAGGCAGCTATCAACTACTGGATAGCACAAAGCCCTCAGAAATTACCCAGGTTAGATCTTCTGACCTGTAAACAGTATCCTGCCATGCATGTCTATAAAGGGACTCATAAAAGCTGTGGCTTCTCCTTCTCTTACAGCCTCCTTGGGCCTCCTGACCACCCAGTCCTTCTGGCATAGTCTCACATAGTGTAGTTACCTCCTGCTTCTGGAATTTAAGAGATTAACAAAACTTGCCCTCTAAGCCTCTGCTTGTCATCATATCACCACACAGCATGGACAAAATAGATAAAAACACAAAATGAATATTATGCACATCCCAAAGTATGTTCCCAAAGGGCACCCAGAATTATGCTAGAACAAATGCCAGCCACATCGCACAGCCATGATAACAAATGGGATTAAACATCAAAACTTGTTTAATGCTGCCTTATAGGTACACATCCTGCTGGGCATCTTCCATGCATCATAGTTTAAAATATTTATTTATTTATTTATTTAACAGAGAAAGAGAGATGGGGGAAGAGAGAGAGAGAGAATGGGCATGCCAGGGCCTCCAGCCACTGCCGACAAACTACAGATGTGTGTGCCCCCTTGTGCATCTGGTTAACATAAATCCTGGGGAATCAAACCTGGGTCATTTGGCTTTGGAGGCAAACACTTTAACCACTAAGCCATCCCTCCAGCCCCATGCTACATACTTTAAAACAATAATTTGTTATTGGCATGACCTCCCCATCTAAATAATCCCAGCTAGTTCTGCTGATCAAACAAAAGTTTATCGGTGGAGAGATGGCTTAGTGGTTAAGTGCTTGCCTATGAAGCCTAAGGATCCCATTTTGAGGCTCAATTCCCCAGGACCCACATAAGCCAGATGCACAAGCTGGCACATGCATCTGGAGTTCGTTTGCAGTGGCTAGAAGCCCAGCTGCACCCATTTTCTCTCTCTTTCTCTCTCTGTCTCACTTTCTCCCTCCCTCTGACTATAATAAACAAATAAAAATAAAATCTTAAAAAAAGCTTATCAGGGAAACAACTCAAGCAGAAAAATGTGGAAGGATAACCTACCTCTATAAAACATAACTCAGCTCTGCACCATTAAACACAAATCCACAAACCAAGAAGAATAAATTGAGGATAGCATGTAGCTAAAGAACTAGGCCACATATAATGATATGCACTGCCTCTTAGAATCTACACCAATAAGAAAGCATGAAAATGTCCTGGGTAAAAGCAGTGGAAGGGAGAAAAGGTACTCATCATTTAAGAATTACTATAAATTAAAATAAACTGCAAAAGAGTTTAAATGAGTGGGGAAATCCAAAAAGGAGAATAAAATAGGGGAAAAAAGCATTAGAAAATAAGGTCTCTGATTAAAGGAATTATAAACAATGTCAGAAAATTCAAAGTGTTGTCACATACCTTTAATCCCAGCACATGGAAGGTGGTATTGCTGTGAATTTGAGGCCAGTCTGGGACTAATTCCAGGTCAGCCTGAGCTAGAGCAAGACTCTACCTTGAAATCTGCGCCCCCCCAAAAAAATGTCAGAAAAAAAAGCTATCAAAAAACACATAAAAAGTGTATAATGAACCAGGTATGGTGGCACACACCTTTAATCCCAGCACTGGGAAGGCAGAGTAGGAAGACTTCTGTGAGTTCGAGGCCAGCCTGAGACTATATAGTGAATTCCAGGTCAGCCTGGGCTAGAGTGAGACCAAAAAGAAAAAGTGTATAATATCAGGCTAGAGAAATGGCTCAGTGGTTAAAAGCACTTGCTTGCCAATCCTGACATTCCAGTACTCATGTAACACCAGATGCACAAAGTGGTGCATGTACCTGGAGTTGTTTTGTAGTGGCAAGAGTCCCTTGTGTGCCCATTCCCTTTCTCTCTCTCTTTCACTCACTAGTTCTCTCTCTCCTTACAAATAAATAAATAAATACATTAAAAAAGAAATGTATAGTGTCCCCATTGAAAGAGAATATCAAATACTTTAAGGAAGTCCAGCATGTATATTTGTCATTGTCTATAGATATGTATGGAAGAAAATTCTTTACAAGTCAAAACATCAAGTCATCTGATAATGTGCATTCAAGAATAGGTGGGAGAAATGACGATGCATGGGGTCAGGAATAAGGACATTCGGCTTGGTCTTTTGGGACAATTGCTCTGGGAAAATCCAGCAGCCATGTTAGAAATACAATTACTTACAGACTTAAGGAGAAACCCTATGTGAGCTGTTTAGCCCATAATCTCAACTAAGGATAGCCATCTTTCAGTAGAAAAAGAAAACCCCAAAAGCACAACATATAATTGAATTCACTACCAAAGCCATTTGACTAATAAGTAGAAGAATTGAAATTTCAACTAAAGCCAAGTGTTGACTACAAAGGTTTTTGTGCAAGATTTTACCTCAGCCCTGAGAGAAAAAGACAGAGATAGCTAGAGGCATAAAACACTGTCTGGAAAGGTTTTGACTAAACATTAGGTTTTTGACAATACCCAATAGCTTGCCATGTATCCCTTTAAAATATTTATGCTACAACGGAGAACATGTGCATACCATTTCAATTAATGATCCACTAAAGTGGAAAAATATCAGCAACTAGACACATCTTTCCAAACTAACACACATAACTGTAAGGGAAGAGCCTAAACTTTCTAGAGGATAAAATGTTTTTTTTTTTATTTTTTATGCACAGTGCCATGAATCACACTCATGAGACTTTTCTTCAATAAGGATCCTAGAAAAAGTCTATCAATGTTCTTAAGAATGAATACAAAATTAGAATCCACTTTATACCACTATACATGAGACACATAAATCCAGAAGCATTTTAATTTTCAACAAAAAATATTATAAAATTATACATCCATTTATTATCTGTAGGAAACTGTCCATGAAATATTCTTCCATCACAGTGATAAACAGCCCACACAGGAAGTGGATGAAGTACTTGACTAACAGGGCTGTGAGGTTTAGTCACCCATGGCTTCAGGTTGGGTCAGATGCTAACAGACTTCTACAAGAGGATCAACAATATTTTGTGTTTATTGTCTCAATTTAATTTTTTTTTAAAAAAAGCATATGGTGTTTATCCCCTAGGGAGAAAATTTAAAAAGAGAAATGAGATAGCAACCCCCACTAGGAGAGAATTTTTTTTAGTTTTGTAGTCAGTGAATCAAGTCAAATTGGTACCATTGTTACCCTCCTCCCTATCCTGCCCCCTCCACAGGGACCCTCCTTCTTGGGGTATATGGGTCATGCATTGTGGGGTTAGCCTTTAGTTTTGGGTAGGAGGAAATGTCTCTGAGTGTCATGACCCAACATGTGACTCTGACATTCTTTCCGCCCGCAAATATCCCTCAGTCATGTTGGGTTCATTTTAGGTCTGCTTCAGTGGTTGAGATCTTGAGAGCCTCTGTGTCTCTGGATATCTAGGGGTTGATTGTTCTCTGTGTCTATCTCCATCACTGCTGTGCTGGTTCCAGGCTTGCCAAAAAAACAAAACAAAACAAACAACAACAACAACAAAAAAAACAGCATTCTTGCATGTTTCCCCAATTATTCTTAGTTTCAACTGGGGCCCTTTTGAGGTATGATGGGGTGGTTCAGGGGAGAAATTTTATCCTTACAACCACCTCAGCTATGCATAGAGAGAGAGTGATATCTAAGCTACATGGGTGGAACACAGCTATATAATAGGAACTAAAAGTAGTCTTTCTCTGGTCACACAGCTGTTTAGATTTCTGGGTCTTCTTCCATGGACTCTTTAAGCCCTTCTAGCCACACGGTTCTGGTGTAAGCTATCTTCCCCTCAGAACCCCCTAAACTGGGTAACGTAAGTTTGGTAGGGAGCACCAATTTACAGTTTACAAGATGAGTACAACAATACAGGCTGCTCAACAGAAACAACATGTATATATGATTTGGAGACTCTTCAAGAAAGATAACAGGAGAGCTAATTATTGAAGTTTTAGTATGGTTTGCAACGCCTCTCACTAGCTCACTTATGAGGCTGTGAAATGCTGCCTCTCTATAAATACAGCTCACCCTGTTCTCTTATCCACCATCTGCTCACCTTCTCCGGAGTCACTGGTCCTTGCCGTACTCTGTTCCCTTGCTACAGTGACCATGAGGACTCTCTGCTTTCTGATTCTCGTGTTCTGCTTCCTATTCTCTCGGATCACTATAGGTAAGCCTTGGGACATGTAGAAGAACTGGCTCAGAACCAGGTGCAAAGAGGCTTGGGTAGCTGGACAGCACAGGAATGATCCTGACCAGGATCCGGGGCTCGTTACTGGGGCCTTCCAGACCCATCTTGGTACTGGACATGGAGGACGTGTACGGTGGGGAAGGGATATTGCTTCACCAGCATGAAGACGTGTCACACTGAGAGGCTAGCTTTCAACCCAGAGAGAGGTGCCTGCCACCCTCACCCAAGTGACTGGGAGGGTGCTCTGCAATGCTCTTCCTCAGACAAGGTGCCACTGTGCCTCCCACCAGGCCAGCTCATCCAGGGCATGGGACTCCTCAAGTATGCAAGTAATTTTCTGTGATATCTAGTGATATTATTGAGATTAGGTAGAAGCTTCATGAGCCAAAGAAACCTATCTGATGCAGGTTCAGGTGGGCTCCTGAAGGAGAAATCAAAGACATAGTATTTTCTCTAGAACTGTCACCCATTTTGGTATTGAGCAGGTTTCATGGTTCTGATTCTTATTTTTGTCATCTGCATAGTAAGGATATTTAGAGCAGCAATTATAAATACAAAATTATCTGGGAAACACTCTTGTCTGTGCTCAATTATATCATTCTATTTAACAAATATTCCTAGTGTACTTTTATGACTCAGCCTGATGTATGCACATTCATTTTCAACTTCTATCCCTCCCTGTGTCTCAATCTCTGAAGATCCCTCAAGAAATTTTATTTTCATAGATGTGTTATAGGAAATCCAACGAGCAGTAGTGGTCAATGATTCTTCTTTGAATTACCAAATTCTCGCCTGTTCCAGGTCATTTTTGGCCTCAGTGGCATGAGGGCCCTCGTGCTTACTTCCTTGTGCACATTTATTTTCTGAAGAATCGTGATAGTCAAGCCTGCCTCATGCTATCTGCCATAGTTCAGTCTCTTCCTCATGAGGTCCATAGTGATACCTTGGCAAGCACTCCTCACTTTAATACTGGATATAATTCATTGACCATTATTCTGTCCCCATACTTAGTTCCCTTAGCTGAGGAAGGAAGAGAGATGGAGAAGGAAGGGATAATAATCTATCATTGTATGAGCACAGCTATAAGCTGTCCCCTAACTTTCATACCTAAACAAATAGTTAGACACTCTTCCCTTCACTCAAATTTGTTCATATAGAATTGATTATATAAATTTGAAGACCACATTTGGTGGAAAAGTTTTCTAAAAGACCAGCATATCTTCCCAGGAGTTATGAGACAAACATGCATTTTTAGAACTCAGCTAAATTTGAATTTATTGTGATGGAAATATGGAAATTCTCATTGAATTTCTCTGATCCTCAGAGCCTATTTGATTTAAGGAAAACCAATGGATTCCTATAACAAATAAGTACAAATATGAATGTGTTAGTTATCAATGAAAGTAGGAATACTAGGGAGAATGTACATCAGATACTTAACTTCTCACAGTTCTGGTAGGTGAGTATCTGCAATCAAGGTGGAAGCTCAGGCGGCCGCTCCTAGGGTTTGTCATTTTGATTTGTAGTCCTGTCCCTTTGTATTCCACATTCCTCCATTTATTCAGAATGGTACCATGACAATATGGTAAGGGACCATACATACATTTAAATTAATTAAAACCTTTAAAGACTCTGTTTCCAAATATAGGCCCATACTGAGGAATGATGGTTAGAGTCCAGTTTAGAAATCTGCATTGGACAGTACACATAATGTAACTCCCAACTGTCAAGTTTAGCAAAATTACAACTGATGATCATTCACCATTCAAATAACACAGCGACTTTGCTCTCTACTTGATATTCCAAAGCACAACTCTTCTAGAACTTCCAATCACTATAGTCTGTCCACTATAGTGTAATCATTAGTTTAGTTGTGAGACTGAGCAGAACAGAATGAATATCAATTTCAGAAACCTGTGAAACTCTATCTTCATAGAGTACCCACCATTTCAACCTCACACTAATGGATCAGAGATTTCAGCAGAAATGATGGAGGTACTAGGTAACTTGGATTCACATAAGAAGGACAAGTTAAAAAAATGAGTAAAGCCCAACAGACTGGCCTTTTCTTTTATGTGGGAGAGTTAGAGAGGAAGAGAGTGAGACAGAGAGAGAAAGAGAGTATTGGCACACCAGGGCCTCCAGTCACTGTAATCAAACTCCAAACATGTGTGCTGCCTTGTACACATGTGTGACCTTGCATGCTTGTGTCACCTTGTGACTTAAATGGGGCCTAGAGAGTTGAGCATGGGTTCTTAGGCTTCAAAGGCAAGCGCTTTAACAGCTAAGCCATCTCTCCAGCCCAAGGACAAGTCATAACTCAGGGAGGAATGGCAGGTCAGGTTGTACTCATGACCCCAATTATAGCATTTTCACATCAGGAGAAATGAGTTTGGGTGATGTTAACATGGGATAAAAACATATGTGGGGAGTAATATAAATTTCTTCTTCATCTGAATTATCGTAACATAAAAAAAACCCACGCAATTGTTCATCAGTGGTGGGTAGCTCTACCCAGGTTGCATATTATTGGCAATCCCCAGTTGCAACTGAATAACATGCTATGGGGAGAACAGTCTCTAATATGCTTCATAGAGTGTTTTCCCCTTTCTTAGTAATGTGCTGAAGTCATTCCAGGTACTGGCAGGACTCTAAAAGTGTTTCTGTTCCTTGCAGATGCTTTCTTTTCCCGAAGACGTAAATTATTAACTGAAGATTTATGTAAGCACTATGGAGGTCAATGTTATTCACCTCACTGCCCACAAGACGGGTACGCATATGCCAAATGTACGCACATGACTGCCGAGTGCTGCTTTTGAGAAGGGATACTGTCTAGATATCCGACTAAGAACCTCTGCTAAGGATGTGCAGTAATAACTTCAATAAGAAAAAAAAAAATTGACTATGCCTTTTTGACAAAACGAGTCTGCTGTTTCTAGTTTGTGGTTGCATAATTCAGGTGTCCTCTGTAAACTTAGATATTCTGGATGCTAGGTTCCTCAGCTGATAGCAATTGGAAATTAAAGCTTCCTGGAAGTGGTGTATTGTTGGGGGTGGGCTTATGGGTGTTATATCCAGTTTCCCCAGGCCAGTGTTTGGCACACTCTCCTGCTGCTATTGTCTACCTTATGTTGGCCAGGTGCTGACATCAACCCTCTGCTCATGTCATCGTTGTCCCCTGCCATCATAAAGTTTTCCCTCGAGCCTATACGACAAAATAAACCTCTTTTTCCCACAAGCTCTTGTTTGGGTGATTTCTATCAACATTGTGAATCTGACGGCAACAGTAATGTACTGATAGTAGACTTCCTGCTGGACACCTGACTGTGTAGCTTTAGCCTTTTGGAGCTGATTTTCAAGAGGAATGTGAAAATATGTTTTGAAAGCTTGGCCGAAGGAAGGAAGGAAGGAAGGAAGGAAGGAAGGAGGGGAGAAAGAAAGAAAGAGAGAAAGAAAGACAGACAGACAGAAAGAAAGAAAGAAAGAAAGAAAGACAGACAGAAAGAAAGAAAGAAAGAAAGAATTGAAGGACAAAGAAAGAAAAAAAGAAAATCACCAAGCCTGGCATGGTGGCGCATGATTTTAATCCAAGGACTTGAGAGGCAGGGGTAGGAGAATTACCAAGAGTTCAAGATCACCCTCAAACTACACAGGTAATTTAATTTCAAGTAATCCTCAAAAACAGTTACACCCTACATCAAAAACGCAAAAAATAAAAATAAAAAATTTCAGCTACATAGTTCTTTCTTCTGATCCCCATAAATTCACAGATGGGGAGTATTTCTTGTATTATCAACCTTGCTGATAATGATTATAGTTATAATCATTCATGTTACTGCTCCCTAAAAAGATATTATTTGAATAATGAAATGATTTTGAACATCTTACCAATAGTCACCAACTCCGTTTTTCTACCATGTACCATTTGTTTGAGAAAAAAATTATTAAAGAACTCTAACCTGAAACCTTGCTGTCCTCCTGAGGTCCCTGAGCAGCTACTCACAGAGGTGGAGGCTGGTGGCCGCACACAGGGGAGCATCTGCTTCAGGATGCTGCTGAAGGGAGGAGCAGGAAGCTTGTAGCCCCAGGCTGGCCTGGAACTCCCAGTGATCCTCCTCCCTCTGCCTCTCAATGATGGAATTAAAGGTGTGTGTTGCCACGCCTCTGCCTTCTACATGATGCAATTAAAGGTGGGGGCTGGCATGCCCATCCCATGTGAATGAAGGTTTTGCTTGCTGCAAATATGTTAAATTCATTTTAATCACATAGTTTCTATAGTTCAAATATTAGGTTGTGAGTTTCTCAAGAGGGTCATAGGGAAAGATTGCATGACAAAGCTATAGGCTCACAACAAAAGAGGAGGGAAAAGGAATGTGCCACATGTCTAATATATTCACTGAAACACATTGAGCACCTTGTGTGTGGCCATTGCCTTTGAGAGTCAGTCTCCCCTTTTCCTGTGAAGTGCTTGCTTGCCCTTTGTACAGTGTGTTTCTCGGTTGAGGTGAGGGCCTTCTATGAGAAGACAAGATCCCAGGAAGTCCTCCTCCCAATAACAGGACTGCAGCTGATTTAACTGTCATCCACTCCGATGGAGTAAAGCTAGTCACACTGCTTAATCCCCCTTGGGGAAATACTTTCTGACGTGAACTTGGTTGGTAATGATCATACAGATGGACTGGGCATGTATCTCACTTGGTAGAGTGCTGGCCTCATATGCATGTAGCCATGGATTTGAGCCCAAATAGTGCGTCAGAAGACCCTCGTGGAGCTATAGCAGACTGGACCACAAAGTACGTTCTGACAATGTGGAAAAACAGCTTATTAACAAGTTAGAAGCACTTAGGCATGTGACCCTGTGGAACTACATGAAAGTCTTGTCACAGAGCAAATTTCCTACTCTAGATTTCCACAAGCATCCTGAAAGTTAAATAATGTCCCGAGTGCTGTCTCTAGCACATACTTTTCAGAGAAACTGCCTAGGGAACTCACGAATGGACGATTACTTCACAATAAAATTCACTCATGTCAACATAACTCATGGCACTTTAGTCCACACTACACCACTGGAAAACCCATGCCATTTAAATGAGATGGCAACATGAATATATCTGTCTTTAAATTATCATAAATGTTCATCATTTATAGAAATATGTGCCAATCTCCAAATTTCATGTGAGCTTTTAGATCACCGTGATTTTCTGTGGGTCCAAACATCATATACTTTTTTCCTATAATGAATTATCATTTCATGTGTCAAAATCTTCTTTATTTCTAGTCTCAGTAGCTCCCAAGTAAAGAATTGAGGCAGATTGAAAAGAAAGCCCAGGTGCCCTACAGGGCTGAGCGTGCCCTCAACTGCGGAGGAGAATGTCAGGTCAAGGGGAGGCTTGCTTCACTCAGCAGTGGGGAAGAGAGCCTGCTTGAGTTCCAGAAGATGGGTTTCCTTAGGGAAATTTTGTGTTTCTGTTTTTAAATATTTGAAGTGTATGCATTTATTTCAGAGAGTGAAATAGGCAAAGGGGAGATTGAGAGAGAATGGGCCTGCCAGAGCCTCCTACCACTTCAAATGAACTCCAGATGCATGTGCCCCCTTGGACATCAGTCATACATATGTCCTTGTGAATTGTACCTGGGACCTACACCTTTGCAGGCAAATGCCTTAACCGCTAAGCCACTTCTGCAGCCCCAAGATCTTCCATCTCTTTAATCAGTGAGTATTTCTAACTACGGATGCAGATTGGAGAAATAAACCCCAGGAAGTACAAATATTGAGTAACAGACTCTGATCATGTTTATGTATTTTGGTTTTTCTTCCTGTTTTTACTATCACTTCATTGGCCAAACTTCAGAGTCCTCATCCTGTTATAGAGTCTAGAACAGAGGTTGAATAATCTAACCTCAATTTGATATCGAAAGACTCCTGGCCTTATAGTCATGAACTAGTAACTGCCATTCTATCCAAGGTGGAGCAAGGGGACAGTGGAGCTTTCAGCCACATGCCATAATCACTATGTGACCCATCAAGTGCTGAATTTGAGCCCTGATCCCTTGGCCTCTGAGACCAATTAATGAAAAGGAGAAGCAAGAAATGAAGAAGGACAAAATGAACCAGGAGTACCAAAAGACCCAGAGTCTCTTGAAGCCAGTGCAGACAAGCCAACCAGACATAGAAGCAAAGAAAAAGAGGAGAGTGATGGGGAATGAGGACTCTGTCTTCCCATGTTGAAGCCAGAGAGACTCCTTCCATCTTGCCTATGTGCACAGCAGTGTCCAGGACCCTAGTGAAATGACCACGAGGGGCAAATCTTCTGGGGCCTGAAGTCCAACAGGTACCAGAGAGGAAAGCTCATTCAGCTGCTGTTTTATCAGTAGTGGGAGGGGCTTAGCTTTATTTAGGAACTTGTCTGCAAGGAGGAAAAAAAAAGAGTTCAGCAAAATGAATATCCTGCAAGGAAATCGTGTAGTGTCTTGAGCAATACTGGCCTTACCTAACAAACCTGATGAGTATTCAAGGGATTTTCTACAGCCGCATTGTTGGGCAGGTCTCATGGGCTTTACGACCAACACTATGGGGGAAACCGAGGTTAGGCCCTGCTATTTACCAGCAAGAAAGCACAGTTTTAGGACAAAGCTTTCTCCTTTCTCTACAGAGTATTTTAACCAAAGTATCCTCCTCCTATTATGAGAGGTATGTCTTTTAATTAGCTTTCTAAGAGGAAGGTAACCCTCTTAGGTACTGATCCATGGTGTCGTTAGTTTTTGTGTATTTCTTGCCTGAAATCCTGATTTACCATCTACCCCTAAAGACCCTACCACCACATGTCCCTGTGTTTGCCAGTAATGGATCATGTCTGTTTTCTCATCCTGTCCTGCTTCCCTCTCTACTATCTTTATTCTGGCTTCCTTGATACTGCTATTGCTGCATAGCACAACTTTTTAAAAGTTTTTAAATATTTTATTTATTAATTTAAGAGAATAAGAGAGGGTGAGAGGCACAGAGAAAGAAAGACAGAGGATGGGGCCATCAGGACCTCCATCCACTGCAAATGGACTCCACATACATGCAGCACCTTTTGAACCTGGCTTATGTCAGTCTTTAGGAGTCAAACCCAGGTCCTTGGGCTTACAGGCAAACACCTTAGCCACTACACCATATTGTCAGCCTGGCTATTAAAACAACAATTACAAAACAGGCCGGCGTGGTGGTTCATGCTTTTAATACCAGAAATAAGGAGGCAGAGGTAGTAGGATCGCTGTAAGTTAAAGACCACCGTGGGAATACACAGTGAATTCCAGGTCAGCCTGTGATAGAGTAACACCCTATCTGGAGGAAAAAAAAAAACAAAAAACAAAAAAACCCTGCTCCATGTTAGGAAATGCACACTGCTTTTGCATCACCTGAACCTCATGAACAAATGACTAGGTAGGAACATGGGATCTGATGGGGGTCAGCTTGAGCCCCTTCAGCTCATATCAGGAGTCAGACCTGCCATCTGATGTTGCCTCTAAAGGTTGGTACAGAGGGCACATCACCTTAGCCAAAACTCTACTCTTTCATTCTCCCCTTCTCCCTTAATTAATATTTTCCATTAGACAAATTCCTATATCTCTTGAATACACTCAAATTTCTAAAACAAAGAATTTCTGTACATGAACAGGGAAGAGTGTTTGACCTTTTCAATATCAGAGAAGAAATAGGGAGAAAAAGCCAACATTTAGCTGTAGCAACAACCTCGGTGAAAAGATCTCTCCCTGTGGCAGAAATAAAAACACCCAATAAACATGATTAACAATATGAGATTGCTTTCCAATCATGTGTTATTATCACACAATCAACCCAAGTAAATCTTTATAATCAGTGTAAATGGCATTGTAGCCCTGCACCCGAGTTTTAAAATGCTTTATTTATATGGGAGATAGAGAAAGAGACAGAATGGGAAGCCCAGGACCTCTTGGCACTGCAAGCAAACCTGAGACTCTTATGCCACCTGGTGCATCTAGCTTTTGTGGGTAATGTGAACTGAAACCTGGGTTGTTTGGTTTTCATGTCAAGAGGCTTGACCATTAAGTGATCTCTCCAACACCTAAGTAATTTTGTACTTGAGGATTTATATTATGTCTTCTCCCATTAAATCAACTTTCTTATCTATAACACCCCTGACATGGAAGTCATGACCTTTACATCTATTGACAAATGTGTTCTTTTATTTTATAACCCCAAACAAGTCTCTGGCCTGCAAAGGCATTCCCTGACCTCAGGTTCTCAGTGTTTCTTAACTCTTGTTGCAAAACTGGGTTCATATTTCTGAACTAATTCTGTTCCATTTTTAAAAAGATTTTTATTTGTTTATTCAATAGAGAAAGAGGGAGAGGTGGGGAGGGTGAGAGTATGGTTGTGCCAGAGCATTCAGTAACTGCAAATGAACTCCAGATGCCTGCAACACCTTGTGCATCTGGCATACATGGGTCCTGATGAATCAAACCGAGCTCCTCTGGCTCTTCAGGGTAACACTTTAATTGTTAAGCCTTCTGTCCAACCATTCTTCCATTTCTTTGCCCTTCATGTCTCTGAACACACTAACCCAACACTTCTGCACCTGTGCCTCAAGGCATCTGTGAACCAATTTCTGCTCTTAATAGCTTTCGCAGTTTTCACTGCCACCCTCAGTTTCTCCTTCACCTTCCATTTTCCTTACCCCTCATGACCTCTGATGTCTCCCTATTGTCTTTCTGTGAGCTTCCAACAATATGGGATCCACAGTCAAATCTTGGTTAGAAAAGTTTATCCTGGAGGGTGACTCTATGACATCACTGCTCTCCCCTCAGCTTAATCATAGCTGCCTACACATTCAAATGTGATGTGTTTTGACAACTCATTGTAAGGCAATCAAAAGAGAAGTTAAGTGCTGTTACTGTGGTGGGTTAAAACTGGCAAAGTTTCTTGCCCAGAAGTTGCAGAGGCATGGCCTCGTCCCAGTGCTGAATGGGACACCTCCTGCTTCTGGCAACCTGGACAAAGAGTTAATAGTATCTGCACTTCACCTGTGACGTGGATGGCAGCTACAGATGAATCACTGAGTGTCTGGTAGGCTCTCAAACATCAACTCTAAGTCAGATTGTTGAATCTGTAGCTTTTACATATGAAGCAGGATGTAGACTGGACTGTGTATTCATATTAGGACAGAGGTATTGGGACGAAGGGTAATTCATCAGGCCAGCAAAATATTTTAGAAACAATCTGACCATCCTGTTGGAACCAAAGCACTAGACTTGACCCATCATTCTCTTAACGGCAGGGTTATAGCCTGTGAGTCTGAGGACTGCTGTCAAGCTGCAACTGACAGCAAGGTTCTGTCCTATGTACTCTCCAGGAAATGAGAATTTGGTGGGATCAGGGATGTGTGTGAGAGACCCTGCAGGGTACGTAAGATTTCAGAATTTCTACCATTTGCCACAATTACATCTTGAAAGAGAATCGCATGAACAAAATATTCAATACTCATTTTAGTCACGTTTGGTCTATGGTTTTGATCCCATGTTATGCATTTTTTCCCAGAGTAATGTGGAGGAAAGCAGCACTTAAATACCCCTTAGGGCTCACAAGCTATAGGGGGAGGGGATGCATTTACCATCAGGAACATGCCAAACATCGAAATATATTCCTTAAACACTTAAGCACCAACGACTCCAAAGTAAATGTGTGGCTTCCAGCCGCCCTGGCACACATATACATTTTAGAGGATGTGATTAAGGATGCCCTCATTCTAGCTCATGCTGACCTGCAATTAGACTCAGAATGGCCTTGCACTCACAATGATCAGGCTACCTCAGTCTTCCTACTGCTGTCTTTACAGGGGCATGCCGTAAGGGCCAGCAGATTTCCCCTTTGAAATCCATGCCTTCTATTCCAATTGGATTATTTGTCTCACTTTGCAACATAGGCCTGTCTTACAACTGTGTTATTGGAGGCTGAGAATGAGGAATTGCCCCGACCAGTGGGACCTAGTTACTCGTGAGGGCACCAGGAGGACCTTAGCCTGCAAAGAAAATGGGCGAGAGAGGGGAATGGACTCAGGCAAACCAACGCTTGTCGAGAGTCATTTATTCAGCCAGAAGGCTCATCTTTTAAAGTCAGTTTTAGGTAGGGGAGGGGTAAGGGAAGTAGAGAGTGAGACAGTACAGAATCTTCTTGCACAAGGCATGAATCATATGGCAGACATGAATCATATGGAAGGGGGTCAGGGTGACCTAGGTGGTGGAAGGTTACAAACTCTTCTTGGCCTCAGGCCAGAGACATTGTGGTTGTTCTGGGACGTCATAACTCAGGGGCCTTGATACTGCAGGCGCAGAGCAGAATGTTTGTTCTTTAGCCAGAATGCAGCGGGGGTGGAGGAGGGGGTAAGGGAAAGATTTCTTAAGGGTGGTCCCCAACAAGGAATCACCTTGGGAAGACACGATCCCAGGAGCAGCCTCCTCTCAGTCACAGGAGTGTAGTTGTTTCATATTTCATCTAAGCCAAATAGTGTAAGATTCCCGGGGGAGAGGGAATCTTCCGTGGTGGGAGACCCGCGCCCAAGAACCAAGACCGAGCCACTGGATGCAAAGGCAAGAGGCAGCTTTATTGTTTACACAGGCGCCTGCGGGCACTCCAGTCCTTCGAGAGGCTGAGTGCGCCGGGCAAGGGGAAGGGTCTCTTTTTATAGAGTTAGGGAGAGCAGAAGCAGGTTTACAGAAGCAGAAGCATGATTTCAGTCCCAGCACTGGTTACTGGTTACTTATTAATAGACTTGGAGTCGGTGGGGATCCTCTTTTTTTTTTTTTTTCTCGTCTCGGAAGCATCCTGACAGGGTTATCTATAGTACATTAGGCGGAGTTTGTGGTCATGCCTGTCTGCATCTGGGGGTCACAAGGCTGTCTGCATCTGGGGGTCACAAGGCTGTCTGCATCTGGGGCTGTTTTTGGCTCCTGGTATTTTTCCATGGGTTTTACATTCCCCCATTTCTCTTGGAACTGAGTAAAATCTTTTACTTATAATCTTATGTCATTTTGGCTTGATGGCTGATACTGACTAGTGAGGACGAACGCCTGGATAACTGACAGCCTGTCGCGTATAAACTGTACCAGCCTATTGAGAATACATGGACCAAAGGTTAGTAAGAGTGCAAGAATGAGTAGGGGACCTAGGAGGGTGGATAAAAGAGTGGTGAACCAGGGGGATTTATGAAACCAACTTTCGAACCAGCCCGGTCGTGACTCTAGCAATCTCTGCCTCTGGGCTAGTCTCTCCCTGAGCATTTCCATAGATTCCCGGACTATGCCCGTATGGTCAGCATAAAAACAGCATTCTTCCTTAAGGGCAGCACAGAGGCCTCCTTCTTTTAGAAACAACAAGTCTAGGCCTCTTCTATTTTGCAATACTACCTCTGAAAGGGAAGTAAGGGAAGTTTCTAGAGCAGAAATAGATTTTTCTATGGCCTGTAAGTCTGTGGTTATCGCTTCTTGTAGGGCTCGGGTCTGCTCAGAGTGTACCAGGGCAGTTGTTCCAGTTTCTATCCCCGCTAAGATTTCTCCTGCTCCTAAAAGGAGGGCGATGGTAAGGGTTATGGGCTCCCGCCTAGGTCTGTTTTCAAATACCTGCAGAATGGATTCTGATCTATGGTAGGTAATGCGTGGCCATAACTGGACTAGGACACAGTAATCAGCAGTAGAATTAAGGACAGTAGCAGAAACGCAAGGAGTCAGTCCTGTGTTACAGGCCCAATAGGTTCCATCTGGAGATTCTAAGTAATAAGCTCCAGGGGACACAGGAGTAGTTGTGTTACATAAATGTTGAAGAGTAGTGGGTATGGTCCCGATACAGGAGCCCTGGCCAGTTACTTCTGCAAGAGTTAATTTATGAGATGCAACAGCAAGACATCGAGTAGGAATGTTAGTGGAATTGGTAAAATTTCCTGGTAAGGCTATGCCTTCATAGTAAGGAGGGTCAGCAGTTAAACAGAGCCAGCAGTCTTGGGTATAGTTACTGTCAGAGGCATTTAGGGAGAGATAAGCCCCCTGTATTAGACTAAAGAGTCGATTACCTGTTCCCTGGGGTTTATAGAGATGAGTGGTTGGTCTTTTAGAAGGGGGAATTATAACATTGGTAGGTTTAGAAGGCGGGGCCAAGGAAAGTGGGAGTCGGGGGATAGGTTTTTGATCTGGTAGAACTGGGTTGGGGCCTATTGGACTTATGTCAGTCGATAATTGGAGCTTAATAGTAAGGAGGAAACCTGGGTCTGGCCCATCTATGTAAAGACGGACCCCCCAAGTATGGCCTTTGAGCCATGTCCTATCTGCCTTGCCGGGAGAAGTGAAAGTAATGTTTAGAAGCATCTTGTTACCCTGATTTAGGCGAGTTACAGTAATAAAATCCCAGGAGGATTTGGGTTGCCAGTATACATTTCCAGTGGTTTCACATCCCCAGTTTTTACAATAATAGTCCACTCTAGTTCCACAGTTTGATGCCTGGGCATGTTGGGGGCAAACATATAGAGTGGAGTTTAACAACTGTCTGGCAGGTTTGGAGTAACATCCTGGGCTAACAGGAGGGTTGTGTCTCTTCCGGTGAGTCTTTTTTAAAGTCTCTTTAAAAGGTTTTCTATGGGCAGTCAAGGCGCACAGATTGGGGGTTAAGGAGGGCCACCATGTCCATAACGGGGCAGGGGAGGTATTAGACCAAATAATTTGTCCTCCCTCAGAAATGACTAGCCAAGTCAAAGATAAGGGAAGGTGAGGACTAGCAGAGACGTTACTCACAAAACTGAAAGTTAAGAAGAGGTATGTTAAGATCGAGAGAGTCTTATCTTTAGGGGATTTGGAGTGCGATGTGCTTTCCATGGTGCGAGGTTTGGTGGTGTGCTGTCTGGGTACTCTGTCAGGGCAGCCTTGACGTGGGAGGCGTGGATCCAAGTGGCGATTCCGTCTACTTTTAAGGCCGTGGGAGTTGTCAGGAGCACGGTGTAAGGTCCTTTCCAGCGAGGTTTCAGATTCTTGGTCTGATGTCGACGGACCCAAACTGAGTCCCCTATCTGGAATGAATGGGGGATTAGCGGTTTATTAGTTGCCTCTTTATAGGCAGCTGCTAGAGGTTTCCAAACTTCCTGGTGTACCAACTGTAGGGCGTTCAAGTGAGCCTGTAGGGTGGGGGTATCAGTAAAATTAGAAATTTCTGTAAGCATGAAAGTGACAGCTGGCGGGGGGCTGCCATAGAGGATTTCAAAGGGGGTTAGGCCATGAGGGCCTGGGGTGTTTCGGGCCTTGTAGAGGGCCAGGGGTAGGAGTTGTACCCAATCCTTTGAGCCAGTTGCAAGCGTTAATTTAGATAAAGCCTCTTTAATTGTTTTATTTATCCTTTCTACCTGACCTGAACTCTGGGGTCTGTATGCACAATGTAACTTCCAATTGATCCCCAGTGTCTTGGCCACTGACTGACTTACCTGGGAGACAAAGGCAGGCCCATTGTCTGACCCGAGTGCCTGTGGCATTCCATACTGAGGAAAGATATCATCTAGCAATTTCTTGGTTACCACTCTGGCGGTTTCATGCTTGGTGGGAAATGCTTCTACCCATCCTGAAAAAGTGTCTACAAAAACTAGGAGATATTTGTAACCATACATACCCGGTTTTACCTCAGTGAAGTCGAGCTCCCAACAAGCCCCGGGTTGGTGTCCCCTCAGACGAGACCCAAGGGCCATCTGGGCTCGTCCAGCATTTACCTGAGCACACACTTTGCAAGTGTTTGCAACTTCTTTTAGGATTGAACCTTTGTTTAGAAAAAGATGTCCTGTTTCCTTTTGTTCTAGTAGAGTATTCATCTTCTGAGCACTCATGTGGGTTAGCCTGTGAAGTTGCTTAATGAGGAGGGCTGTAATCTTTTGAGGTACAATAGTCCTTTCTAGGTAAGTCCATTTGCCGTGGGCAGCATCATATGATGCCCCCAGTTTCTGAATCAAGTCCAAGTCCTCATTCGTGTATTCCCATCCCGGAGTTGGAGATGCTGCTTTAGGAGTCCCCTCCTCAGTGGCCATCAGAATCAAGAGTTGGGGTCCCAGAGCTGCCTCACGGGTGGCTTTATCAGCGAACCTGTTCCCTATGGCCTCGGGGCTGTTTCCTTTCTGATGACCTGGACAGTGTATAATGCTGAGCTTCTGGGGTAGGTACAGAGCCTTGAGGAGGGCCAATATCTCAGTCTTATTTTTGATTTCCCTCTGAAGTCAGCAGGCCCCTTCTTTTGTAAATTTCCCCATGTATGTGGGCGGTGGCGAATGCATACCGGCTATCAGTGTACACATTGAGTTTTTTACCTTTAGCCTGCTGGAGGGCTTGAGTCAAGGCAATGAGTTCCGCTTTTTGTGCCGAGGTCCCTCCGGGCAGGGCGCTAGCCCAGACTACCTGGTCTCTGGTGGTCACTGCGGCCCCGGCTCGCCTCTCACCATTCAGTAGGAAGCTGCTACCGTCCGTGTACCAGGTGAAATCTGCATCCTGCAGCGGCTGGTCAGTGAGATCCTTTCTGGTTCCGTGTACCTCTGCAAGAATCTGCTGGCAGTTATGGGTCTCTGGCCCCTCAGGGAGGGGCAACAGGGTGGCCGGGTTTAGGGCCACTACCGGACCAAATTGCACACGGTCTTTGTCGAGAAGCAAGGATTGGTAATGAGTCATACGTGTATTAGACAGCCAGCGATCTGGGGGCTGTCTCACAATAGACTCAATGGCATGTGGCGTTAGCACAGTCAGAGGTTGCCCCAGGGTTAGTTTACTTGCATCCTTGGTCAAGACTGCAACTGCAGCGATTATTTTTAGACATGGTGGCCAGCCTGAGGCCACTGGATCTAACTTTTTTGAGAGATATGCAACCGGGCGCCTCCATGGTCCAAGCTGCTGAGTTAGCACTCCCTTCGCAAACCCCTGTCTTTCATCTATGAATAGCTCGAAGGGCTTGGTGATGTCAGGCAAGCCCAAAGCCGGAGGAGAGAGGAGAGAGTGTTTAATTTTGTCAAAAGCCTCTTGCTGTGGCTTAGTCCAATTGAAGGGGGTTCCTTGTTTAGTCAAGGGGTAAAGAGGGGCTGCCATTTCAGCAAACCCTGGTATCCATAGGCGACAGAACCCAGCGGTCCCCAAGAACTCTCTGAGTTGTCTATGGTTCTGGGGGACAGGAATGCGAGCTACAGTGTCTATGCGGGCCGGTGTTAACCAGCGTTGGCCATTTTTTAATTTATATCCCAAGTAGGTGACCTCTTGTTGACAGATTTGGGCCTTCTTAGCAGAAGCTCTATAGCCCAAGCGTCCCAGAGTCTCAAGCAGGGCCCCGGTACCTGTATGACAGTCCTGATATGAGGAGGCCGCAAGCAGGAGGTCATTCACATATTGGAGCAGAATTAAAGATGGGTGCTGGACTCGAAAGTCAGCCAGGTCCCGGTGTAAGGCTTCATCAAAGAGGGTGGGACTGTTTTTAAATCCCTGGGGAAGTCTTGTCCATGTTAATTGCCCTGAGATTCCACAGTCAGGGTCCTTCCATTCGAATGCAAACAGTGGCTGACTCTGGGAAGCCAGTCTCAGGCAGAAAAAAACATCCTTTAAATCCAAGATTGAATACCACTGATGAGAGGGAGGTAAAGAACTCAGCAGGTTATAAGGATTAGGCAAGGGTGGGGTGGATATCTTCTACCCTTTTGTTAACTTCCCTAAGGTTTTGGTCAGGGCAATAGTCCCCGGTCCACTCTGGGTCTGGGTCTCCTTTGGTCTCCCAACCTATTAGTCCTATCATTGTTCTGTACTACAGTGGCCAAGAGGCGGCTTAATTCTCTGCTTCTCGTGTGTTTCCTAGCATTTTTTTTTTTTTTTTTTTTAATGCTTGTCTTCTCTATCCTCTGCCTCCCTGTGTAGGTGGTCCTCTTTCTTTTCTGCTGTCTCTCGTTTATTAAAAATCCTCTCTGCTTCCTTAATTCTCTCTAGAAAGGCAGCAGGGGATTTATCTGGTTTTTTTTTTGTATTACTTGCTTTACCTTGGCCAAATTAGTAGGGTGGCGCCCAGCACCACGGAGGCCCGCTATGAGCAACTGGCGATAAAGGCGTAGGTGTCCCCTACCGTCTGCTGAGGTGTGGTCCCAGTCGGGGCGGGTCAAAGGAAAAGCATCATCAATCTCATCTAGTATCTGGGTGGGTCTCCCGTTATCGCCTGGAACATTCTTTCTGGCTTCCAGAAAGACTCTGCTTTTCTTCTGTCCTGAGAAGAGCCTCAAGGGAAAGGCTTGTGAAGTCTCCCCCTGTGGTGGCTGCTCTCGGTGGCTCCGTAGGCGTCCAGCCACTGGGGAAGGGAGTGCAAGGGGGGGGGGGGCGCGGCGGCGCGGCTGGTGCCTGGGTTTGGGATCCATAGGTAGGGGGTCCTTCCGAGAGATCTATAAGGGGGGGGGGTATTGAGGTCCGGGGGAAGTACCGGTTTCAGGGGCTGCTTCTTGGTATCAACCGGACAACAAGAGGAGGAAGTAGGGGCAGGGAGAGGCAGTGGCGGGGCAGGTTGGGGGGGGGATAAAAGGGGCGACCCATAGCGGTGGGCCAACTGCTAGACACTCCCAGGTGACTATATAGGGGACTTGGTCTGGTTGTCCATGTGGACCGTGATCGAACACCTTTGCTTTCACCTGTAAAATAGTAGAGAGGTTAAAGGTCCCATCCCTTGGCCAGCCCACATTAAAGGTGGGCCATTCCGTGGAACAGAAAGTTTGCCATTTTTTCTTTTTGACATCTACTGACTGGTTGGAAGCAATATTTCGAACGTCTTTCCAATGATCTAGGGTTAAACTCAGGGGGGGGGGTCACCATTTTTTTTTTTTTGACCCATTTTGTCAAGAGACAACACTAAACAAACACCAAGGACTAAGACAACAGAGAGACAGCCGGCACAGAGACGCGCAGCGCGGCTTCAGTAACAGACTGAAAATGCAGATTCAGACGGGGAGACCATTTGTCCACCCAACAGACTAACGTATCCCTCGGATACTTGTTGAGCTCCGAAAAATCGGGCTCCCAAATTCCCTGAAGCGACCTCCAGGGTGGCGGGGGAGAAGTCCGAGCCCGTCAGCTCCTTCTCAAGCCGCCCAGATACAGAACGACACGGATCCGAGCCGATTTTCTAACGCAGCGCAAAAAAAACGGAACTAGACGTAGACAGACAGAATGGTGCACCAAATTAAATGCTTACCTCCCGGTGGGCAGTAATTGGGTTGGGCGGGGGTCCCCAATCCCGGGCGAGCCCCCAGCTGTAAGATTCCCGGGGGAGAGGGAATCTTCCGTGGTGGGAGACCCGCGCCCAAGAACCAAGACCGAGCCACTGGATGCAAAGGCAAGAGGCAGCTTTATTGTTTACACAGGCGCCTGCGGGCACTCCAGTCCTTCGAGAGGCTGAGTGCGCCGGGCAAGGGGAAGGGTCTCTTTTTATAGAGTTAGGGAGAGCAGAAGCAGGTTTACAGAAGCAGAAGCATGATTTCAGTCCCAGCACTGGTTACTGGTTACTTATTAATAGACTTGGAGTCGGTGGGGATCCTCTTTTTTTTTTTTTCTCTTCTCGGAAGCATCCTGACAGGGTTATCTATAGTACATTAGGCGGAGTTTGTGGTCATGCCTGTCTGCATCTGGGGGTCACAAGGCTGTCTGCATCTGGGGGTCACAAGGCTGTCTGCATCTGGGGCTGTTTTTGGCTCCTGGTATTTTTCCATGGGTTTTACAATAGAATAAGTCCATTACACAGTTTTCAGGCAATTAGAATTATGACTGTCTGACATTACTGCAAAACAGATACATATAGAAACTGTTGGGATATAGTTCAGTTACCAGATTGCCTGCCTACTATTCACATTGCCATGTATTTCAGCCACAGTGACACACCTGTCTCAGTCTGGGGAGGAAAGTACTAGAAATCATAGTCTGTCTTCAGAGGGCATTGGTTCAAATGCGACTGGCTTAAGCAATCACTTGACTCGGGTTGAGGCAGTGTAAAGGTCTTTCTGAAGCCAGCCCACATCATTTGTGTCTCTTGAGCATCCTGGAAGCTTTGTCAACAGACATATCTTCCCTCAATCCTCACCTGAAAACTTGCTGACTGAAAAATTAGCTTGATTGCAGGTTGGATTCAACTTTTAAGTACGTGCTCTCCCAAAAGTGACTTTTACATAGAGATGGCTTTTGCAGTAAGGAAGGCTGGAAAACTTTGTCTGGATTATTTAATGATTAAATGTCTTAGTTTTACTATTATGAGATACTGAAGTTCACTGAACTGACACCAGAGAGTTACTTGGAGAATCAGCATGGAAGTTGATTGTCATGCCAACATGGACTCACGGGAAACTCTTCCAAAGCCAATTTCAAGCCATGATTCTTGGTCTTTTTAAGCTTATCTCATCTCTGTTAGGTCTCAGAACACAGAGCCCCAGACCAGGCAAGAGACTTTGAGTAGGAGGTAGGCAGAGTTTCAGAGAAACAAACAAACGACATGCAGACAGATGTCTAAAGCTGTGACATGCAAATCCAATGATGAATTTTAGCTTGCCTCCCCTCCACTGGGCTCCTCATTGCCTCGGGTCACACCCTAGCTCTTGGCTGCCTCTTCTTCTGATATGGCCTTACCACCCCCATATGCTGATTTGTCAAATCTGCCAGGGTTCTCTTCACCAAGGGCTATAGAATTGGGCTAATAACCCTTGACTTGATAAGGCATTTGCCTGTGAAGCCAAGGGACTCCGGTGTGATTCAACAGGATCCACATAAACCAAATGCATAAGGGAGCACATGCTTCTGGAGTTTGCAGTGGCTAAATCCCCTAGCATGCCCATTCTCTCTTTATCCATACTGCCTCTTCCTCTCACTATATGTATGTCACTCTTAACATTAGTCCAAATAAAGTATTCTCAATTAGAGAAAATCAGTAACTGTAAGAGCAAGGTCATGTTTCCATGTGACAGTCGCTGGGGGCTAGGAATTTGATAGTGAGCTACAGAGCCATGGGTGTGACCTGTGTTTGTGGATTTCACTGAATCCAGCTGCAGTCCTAAACTACCCAGGTGTTTCTAATAAGAGGAGGGAGAGAGTCACTTACCATCATTATTTAAACTAAGGTAAAGGGTCTCCTGGACAAGAATCCAGGGATCCAGGGGATTGCGTGTTGTGCAAGTCTATGAAGAGCTGGGAGGGCAGATGTACGGTGGGAAATCTTACTGTTCTTGGAATGAAATTATTACTGAATGGAGACTATTTCAAGAAAGATTTGCTTTACAAAAAATGAAAACAAACAATTCCATGTCATTTGAAAAAGTTTAAAATTGACAGGGATCTTGAGTACATGCATACAGGTATTAGTAATTAACAATGAATAAATCCAGAAGACCTTTCTCAATAGGACTGTACTGACATTTTTCATGCAGAAACTACCTTCTGAAATTTACTCATGCTCTAGGAAAATTAATCTCCCTCCTGATATGTAGCCATGAATGCAAAGACACAATTCCTATGAATGTTCAGGAATTCCTACTATAGAGTCATTTGTATTCAAACAAAAGTGCATTAAAATGTCAATGACTTAACAGAGATTATACATAGGTATGTAACCCCTAATGCAGATTAACTTAATTTTATGCAGAATCCCATATACGTAAAACTGAATTCTATTTCTAGCATATGTTTTATTATTCATCAGAGGTGGGGCTTGTGTGTAGAAACTGCAGTCCATTCTGGCCCATTCTCCATATATGGAGAGATGAGAATTCCCATACCCATTATGCTCCCTCTGAGCCTCCTCCTCAGTGCAGAAGTCCCCTGCATGTCACATGACCCCTGAGCTGAGGGGCTGCGTCTCTCCTTCTATGTGGCCTCTCACTCTTAGTCACTCTCCTCTGAGGAAGAGGACACCTGCAGATCTTCATAGAGGACACTCAGTGGGACCTGGATGCAGGGACTCTCAGAATTCTGCAGGAAGGTTTGGTTCTTCGCAGGGAGTGCCTGCTTTTCAGGAGGATCCACAGGGGAAGGAGAGAGGAACCTGCTGCTCCAGCAGTCATTTTGCACTCTGGTGAATACCATTCTGATGGGTGGTCTGGGAACAGGACTTGAAGATGATGATGGGGCATGGGCCTGAGAGCAGGGATGAGGAGAATCCAGATGAACTCTGTGGTTTGGCAGCTGTTGGGCAGAGCTGGGAACCTCGGCAGGAATTCTGCCCTGCACTTTAGGTGACACTTGGGGCAGGAATTGCGGGACTTGGAGTGCCTGCACTGAAGGACTGCCAGAGCTGTCCTCATTGGCCTCTGGAGAGTTGAGTCTCTGAACCTTAGGAGGATTTTGGCAAAGCTTGATGGGAACCTGACTTGGTCTCTTGCCTGGTGTCCAGATATTGTGATTTGCAAATTTACCTGTGGAATGAGCAAGGGGACACAGGCTGTGCTGTGTTTTTCCATCAGGGACCTAGGTTGCAAATGTAGGGTGAAGCACTTGGCCCTTTCCATGAATTTTAGAAGCCTCGTGACATTGCTCGAGGGAGTGATGCTCTTGGATCATGCTCTCGAAAGCAGGGTTGTTGCTCCTTGTCTGAACTGCTGCCTTGGAGATACCACTGACTATGGGATTCTGAACTCTGCACTTCTCAGGAGGGGAGAAGACTTTGGGATCAGGGCTCTTTCTGGGAGGTACAACAGGACACACAAAACTCCCCTCAGACTTCCTTACATGTGGCTGGTTTGTTTGAATAAGGACTGGTTTTGGTTTCTGAACACATGTGTTAATGGACCATAGCATCTCTGCATGCTGAAAGAAAGGCAAACAAATGGAAGTGAATAAACCAGGACCACACTCAGAGAAAAGAGGAGGCTACGGGGAGGAGAGACACATGGGCAGTGACGACTTTCAGCCACACTCACCTGGCTCTGCTGTTTCCTCCTTAGGGATTGCATGGGAACATTCTGGCAGTAAGCTGTCCTGTGTTGCTCTTCTTGCCTGAAGAACAAGCTATGAAGGGCAGATACATCATGACTGTGGATGAAATGACACCATGTTTTATGCCTCCCTGTTCCCTCAGGGCTTATTGTGACCCAGCTGTGAAAGTCCCCTCCACCAGCTGCATCTGCAGCCTTCCCTCATGTCAGGCCCTTCTCCTACCTGGAAACCGACCTTCTCATTTTCACAGTTCCACCCAATTCACTCCACTGCTTTTCTGTTTCTTATTGTCAAGTTCCTAACCATGCCCTAGTCCCTGGCATCCAGGCAGGACAGCAGCCTACTGAACTGCCCTGTCTCTCTCCCCTGGGAGATTTCAGGACCCTGTTAATTTCTGTGTGTTTCCCTAGCACTGCCTGCACATTAATGTGCACAAAGAAAGACAGGGAGAAGAGCCTTCTCACTTCTCATGCACCATGTCTGGCGGTACTTCCCTATTACTCACCTCTTTGCCTGTCCTTTCTGTCTCTCACAGTGGGTTATGATGCCTGAGTTCTGTGGCCTCTGGGTCTGCCGGGTGTCCCGATTCTCTTTGTCTCTTCTTGAGCCTAGAGCCTGTGGGGCCATAGCCCCTTCCCAGCGCTTGATGGGACACCTCTAGCTTCTGGAAGGGTGTCTCAAGGCCCCACAATCTCCGCACTTCTCCTGTGGAAGAGATGAGAGTTGTTCGTGTATCTCTAAGAGTCCCAGAGGCTTTCACACAGCAACATGATGTCAGATTTTGGGACCTGTGTTTTATATTCCAGCTACTGACAAAGCACTGAAGTTTCAAAGTGTAGTGATATTTATATGTAAAATAAATATGGTTTCTCACTCTTGCCTTAACAATGCATGCTGCATGGAAGACCCAAGAGATCAACAGGTCCAAAGGTTAGGAAAAGAAGCCAAATTTCATCGATAAACAAAATTTTAGCGAAAAAAAAAAAAAAACAACTAAACAGCATCTTGATAGGTTTCTCTGTCTCCCTGGTCCCATCTGCCCTCTGAGGAGGACCCCAGTCAGGCACTGATGACGCGGAAGGAAGACTGATTAAGCAGAGAAAATGCTCCAATGAATCCCACGCTCGGCTACTCATGGAGGCCTTCACCCTCAACAGTTGAGGGCTTGTTTGGAGGTTCTAGCAAGGGAGCGCAGCTACTCCCTACGCTTGACCGAAACCTGCTCCTCCTCTATTCGGGGAAGCGCGTCCCCTTTGAAGGAACACTCAGCGTCAGGAGGGACGCATCTGGAGCCTTGAGGGAGGAATGGACCCCGGCTATCCAATCAGCCCAATCAACATGGCGCTACAGATGTCACAGACACGCCGCCAACCACTTACGCTCGGATCCTCCTCCACTCGCGGGGGCACCTTCTCCCGTTCAGAGGCTCTGAGGTTTCTGGGCACATTGGGAGTTCGCATGGCTCGGCGGTGCTCTGGCCCCATCTCCACGGTGTCAGTGCCGTCTTCCTCAGCTTATGATTTGGGAATTCCTGAAGGAGAACAGAAACAACAGTATTTTTGACAATGCAAAATGAAATTTACATGAATGGATATCAGTACACGGTCTTTCAATGGCCATCAAAAAATAAATAAATAAATAAATCAGGATGCCTGGCATGGTGGCGCATGTTTTTAATCACAGTTCTAGAGAGGCAGAGGTAGGAGGTTTACCAAGAATTCGAGGCCACCCTGAGACTACATAGTTAATTCCTGGTGAGCCTGAACAGAGACCCTACTTCGAAATCCAAACAATAAAAAATTGAAAAATAAAATAAAAATCAGCTCCCGAGCTCTTCCTTCTCCTCCCCATTGAATTCACAGATGGGGAGTATTTCCTTGTATTGTCAACCTTACTGATAATGATTATAGTTACAATTATTCATGTTACTACTCCCTGAAAGACATTGTTTTAATAAGGAAATGGTCTTCATCATCTTACTAATAGCCCCTAACTCGTTATTCTCCTGTGTACCATTTCTTTGAAAAAAGCAGAAGAAAAAAAGTATTAAAGAACTCAAACCTGAAATCCTGCTGTCCTCCAGAGGTCCCTCAGCTGCTTCTCACAGAGGTGTTTGCTATTGGCAGCACACAGGGTTGCATCTGCTTCAGGATGCTGGTGAAAGGGAACAGAAGGAAGCTTGTTTCCCTACAGGGCTTTTATACTGTGTAAACAATGTCATGATTTGCATCCTCCAATCTGATTGGTCACTGTGTCTTTGATGGTTAGAATAGAATGCCTGTTGTGGTTCAAACTGCTGGAAAATAGTTTAGCTGCTTTTTCATGTATCAGTAAATGAAACTCCACAATTTCTGAATTTGCCTAAAATGCATGTTAATGAAGTTTTGGTTTTTATGTGACATAGAGTCTCACTATAAGCCAGGATGACCTGTAGCCCCAGGCTGCCCTAGAACTCACAGTGATCCTCCTACCTCTGCCTTCTAAATGATACAATTAAAGGTGTGGGCTGCCACTCCTATCCCTTGTTAATGAAAATTTTGCTTGCTCATAATATCTTAAATTCATTTTAATCATATATTTTCTGTAGTTGTAATATTAGGTTGTGAATTTCTCAAGAGGATCAAAGGGAAAGGTGGCATGGTAAAGCCATAGGCTCACAACAAAGGACGAAAAAAGAATGTGCCACTTATGTAATATATTCATTGAAACACATTGAGCACCCAGCGTGTGGCCATTGCCCTTTAGAGTTAGTTTCTCCTGTTCCTGTGAAGTGCTTGCCTTGCACTTTGAACAGTGTGTTTCTAGGTTGAGGTGAGGGCCTTTCTTTGAGAAGTCAAGATCCCAAGAAATCCTCTTCCCAATAACAGGACTGCAACTGATTTAATTGTCATCCACTCCAACTGAGTAAAGCCAATCACACTGCTTAATCCTCCTTGGGGCAGTCCTTTCTGACTTGAACTTGTTTGGAAATGTGCATACAGAAGGTCTGGACATGTATCTCACTTGGTAGAGTGCCTGCCTAATATGCATGTAGCCATGGATTTGAACTCAAATAGTGCATCAGAAGACCCTCACGGAGCTATAGCAGACTGGACCACAAAGTACTTTCTGACCATCAGGAGACACAGTTAATAAACAAATTAGAAGCACTTAGTCTTGTAACCCTGTGGAACTATATGAAAGTCTTGTCATACAGCAAGTTTCCTACTCTAGATTTCCACAAGCATCCTGAAAGTGAAATAATGTACTGAGTGCCGTCTCCAGCACCTACTTCTCAGGGAACCTGCCTAGGGAACTCATGAAGATGCATGGATTTCTGGTATAAATTCAATAATATTTTCTTTGTAGATTATTTCACAATAAAAATTCCCTCATGTCAATATGAGTTTATGGAATTTTAGTCAACACCACACTGTTGGAAACCACAGGTCATTTAAATGAGATGGCAACATGAATTACTCTGTCTTTAAATTATCACAAAGGTTGGTAATTTACAGAAATATGTCCCAATCTCTAAATTTCATGTGTGGGTTTATATAAGTGTGATTTTCCCTGGGTCCAAACATCATATACTTATATCCTGTAATGAATTTTCATTTCACGTGTCAAAATATTTTTTATTTCTAGTCTCAGTAGCTCCCAAGTCAAGAATGGAGGCAGATTGCACTGAAAGCCTAAGTTCCCTACAGAGCTGAGGTTGCCCTCAACTGCTGAAGACAATGTCAGGTCAAGGGGAGGCTTGCTTCACTTAGCAATGGGGAAGAGAGCCTGCTTGAGTTCCAGAGGATGGTTTTTGTTAGAGATCTTTTGTGTCTTTTTAAGAAATATATTTTTTAATTTTATTATTTGAGAGAGAGAGAGAACTAAGCATGGAGAGAAAGAGAGAGCATGAGCGTGCCAGAGCCTCCAACCACTTCAAACCAACTCCAGATGTGCATGCCTCCTTGTTTATCAGGCTTAAATGGTTTCTTGGGAACTGAAGCTGGGTCCTTTGGTATTGCAGGCCAAAGCCTTAACCACTAAGCCATTTCTCTAGCCCCAAGATCTTTTGTCTTTTTAATCAGTGATTCTTTCCAACTGCAGATATGCCTGGCTGGAGAACTCTACCCTTGGAATTTGGTAAACTGAGTTACAGGCTCTGATGATTTTTATGTATGTTTTTCCCCCTGTATTTAATATCACTGCATTGGCTAAAATTCAGAGTCCTCTTTCTGATGTAGCGTCTGGAATAGAGGACCTTGGATTGATGCATCAGGACCCACATAAGCCAGATGCACAAGGTATTGCAGGCATCTGGAGTTCATTATTTTTAGGTTTCAATAGGTGGGTTGGAGATATGGTTTAGTGGTTAAGGTGTTTGCCTGTAAAGCCCAAGGACCTGGGTTCAATTCCTCAAAACAAACATAAGCCAGGAGCAAAATGTTGTGCATCTGTCTTGGGTCTATATGCAGTGGGTGGAGGCTCTGATGGCCCCACCATCTGTCTCTCTTTCTCTCTCTCTCTTTCTGCCTCCCTCTCTCTCTCATTCTCTTAAATTAATAAATAAAATATTTTTAAAAATTTGAAAAGTTGCAAAATGCAATTAATAGTAGTAACAAGGAAGCTAGAATGAAGGATGGGGAGAGGGGAAGCAGGATGGGATGAGAAAAAGAGATCTGTTACTGGCAAATAGAGGAACATGTGGTGTAAGGGACTTTATGGGTAGAAAGCTTATTAAAAGACATACCTCTTATAATAGGAGGATGATAGTTTGGTTAAAATACTCTGTAGAGAAAGGAGAAGGCTTTATCCTAAAACTGCTTTCTTGCTGGTAAATAGCAGTGCCTAACCTGGGTTTCCCTCCATAGTGTTGGTCAATGAAGCCCATGAGATCTGCCCAACAATGAGGCTATAGAAAAACCCTTGTTTACTCATCAGGTCTGTCAGGTAAGACCAATATTGCTGAAAACACTACACCCTTTAGTTGCAGGATATTTATTTTGCTCAACTCTTTTTTTGGACCTTACTGACAAGTTACTAAATAAAGCCACGCCCTTCCCATTACTGATAAAACAGCAGGTGAATGAACTTTCCTCTCTGGTACCTGTCGGATTTCAAGTCCCAGTAGATTTTACTCAGGTGTTCATGTCACTAATGGCCTGGAGACTGCAGTGCACATGAGCACAGAAGGAAGGAATCTCTTCTTTGGCTTCAATGTGGGAAGAGAGACTCCACATTCCCCATCACTCACCTCTGTGTCTTGGCTTCTGTCTGTGGCTGGCTTGTTTACACTGGGTCCTGGAGACTCTGGGTCTTCTCATTGTCCTGGATCATCTTGGCATTCTCTGTAGGTTCCCTACAGAGCTGAGGGTGCCCTTCTGTGAAATTTGCCTCAGTTCTTGCCTTGGGAGCTACTGAGACCAGAAATAAAAACTATTTTGACACATGGAATCATAATTCATTATATTATATAAGTATATGATGTTTAGACCCAGGGAAAATCACACTGATCTAACCCCCACATGAAATTTAGAGATTGGGACATATTTCTGTAAATTACCAAACTTTGTGATAATTTAAAGACAGAGTAATTCATGTTGCCATCTCATTTAAATGACCTGTGGTTCCCAATGGTGTGGTGTTAACTAAAATTCCATAAATTCATATTGACACGAGGGAATTTTTATTGTGAAATAATCTACAAAGAAAATATTATTGAATTTATACCAGAAATCCATGCATCTTCGTGAGTTCCCTAGGCAGGTTCTCTGAGTAGTATGTGCTACAGATAATGCTAGGGGCATTATTTCACTTTCAGGATGCTTGTGAAAATCTAGAGTAGGAAATTTGCTGTATGACAAGACTTTCATATAGTTCCACAGGATTACATGACTAAATGCTAATAAATTGTTCATGAGCTGTCCCTAATGAGCAGAATCTACTTTGTGGTCCAGTCTGCTCCGTGAGGGTCCTCTGATGCACTATTTGGGCTCAAATCCATGGCTACATGCATATGAGGCAGGCACTCTACCAAGTGAGATAGCAGCCCAGACCTTCTGTATGATCATTTCCAACCAAGTTCAAGTCAGAGAGGATAGCCCCAAGGAGGATTAAGCAATGTGACTAACTTTACCCAATTGGAGTGGATGACAATTAAATCAGCTGTGCTCCAGTTATTGGGAAGAGGATTTCCTGGGATCTTGTCTTCTCAAAGGAAGACCCTCACCTCAATCTAGAAACACACTGTTCAAAGTGCAAGGCAAGCACTTCATAGGAACAGGAGAGACTAACTCTCAAGGACAATGTCCACACACTGCGTGCTCAATGTGTTTCAGTGAATATATTAGACACGTGGCACATTCCTTTTCCCTCCTCTTTTGTTGTGAGCCTATGGCTTTGTCATGCAATCTTTCCCTATGACCCTCTTGAGAAACTCACAACCTAATATATGAACTATAGAAAATATGTGATTAAAATGAATTTAACATATTTGCAGCAAGCAAAACCTTCATTCACATGGGATGGGCATGCCAGCCCCCACCTTTAATTGCATCATGTAGAAGGCAGAGGCGTGGCAACACACACCTTTAATTCCATCATTGAGAGGCAGAAGGAGGAGGATCACTGGGAGTTCCAGGCCAGCCTGGGGCTACAAGCTTCCTGCTCCTCCCTTCAGCAGCGTCCTGAAGCAGATGCTCCCCTGTGTGCGGCCACCAGCCTCCACCTCTGTGAGTAGCTGCTCAGGGACCTCAGGAGGACAGCAGATTTTCAGGTTTGAGTTCTTTAATAATTTTTTTCTTCTGAATTTTTCAACAAAAGTGGTACACGGGGGAAAAACAGAGTGCGGGACTATTGGTAAAACGTTCAAAATCATTTCAGTATTCAAACAATATCTTCTGGTGGTAACATGAATAATTATAACTATAATCATTATCACCAAGGTTGATAATACAAGAAAGTACTACCCATCTGTGAATTTAATGGGGAGAAGAAAGAGCTATGTAGAAGATAATTTTTTTATTTTTATTTTTTCGTTTTTCGATGTAGGGTGTAAGGATGTAACAGTTTTTGAGGCTGAACTGCAATTAACTATGTAGCTTTAGGGAGGACTCCAACTCTCGGTAATCCTCCTACATCTGCCTCTCAAGTGCTGGGATTAAAAACATGCACCACTAAGCCAGGCTTGCTGGTTTTCTTTCTTTCTTTCTTCCGGCCTTCTTTCTTCTTTCTTTCTTTCTTTTTCTGATGGCCTTTGAAAAACCATGTGCTGATATCCATTCAAGTAAATTTCATTTTGCATTGTCAAAAATACTGTTGTTTCTGTTCTCCTTCAGGAATTCCCAAATCATAAGCTGAGGAAGACGGCACTGACACCGTGGAGATGGGGCCAGAGCACCGCCGAGCCATGCGAACTCCCAATGTGCCCAGAAACCTCAGAGCCTCTGAACGGGAGAAGGTGCCCCCGCGAGTGGAGGAGGATCCGAGCGTAAGTGGTTGGCGGCGTGTCTGTGACATCTGTAGCGCCATGTTGATTGGGCTGATTGGATAGCCGGGGTCCATTCCTCCCTCAAGGCTCCAGATGCGTCCCTCCTGATGCTGAGTGTTCCTTCAAAGGGGACGCACTTCCCCGAATAGAGGAGGAGCAGGTTTCGGTCAAGCGTAGGGAGTAGCTGCGCTCCCTTGCTAGAACCTCCAAACAAGCCCTCAACTACTGAGGGTGAAGGCCTCCAAGAGTAGCCGAGCGTGGGATTCATTGGAGCATTTTCTCTGCTTAATCAGTCCTCCTTCCGGATCATCAGTGCCTGACTGGGGTCTTCCTCACTGGACATATGGGACGAGGGAAACAGAGAAACCTATCAAGCAGCTGCTTTGTTTTATCTTTGAACTTTGGCTTCTTTTCCTAACTTTGGTCCTGTTGTAGTTCTGGCGATTCCGTGCAGTATGTATTGTTAAGGCACCACTGAGAAATCGTCTTTATTTTGTGTATATATATGACCACATAGGCCAAACTTGAGTGGTCTGTCAGTAGCTGGAATATAAACACAGGTTCCAAAATCTGACATCATGTTGCTGTGTGAAAGCCTCTGGGACTCTTAGTGATACACGAACAGCTCTCATCTCTTCCACAGGAGAAGTGCAGGGATTGTGGGGCCTTCGGCCACACGTCCAGAAGCAGGAGGTGTCCCATCAAGCGCTGGGAAGGGGCTATGGCCCCACAGCCTCTAGGCTCAAGAAGAGACAAAGAGAATCGGGACACCCGGCAGACCCAGAGGCCCCAGAACTCAGGCATCATAACTCCCTGTGAGAGACTGAAAGGACAGGCAAAGAGGTGAGTGTTAAGGAAGGTACCGCCAGACATGGTGCATGAGAAGTGAGGAGAAGGCTCTTCTCCCTGTCTTTCTTTCTGCACATTAATGTGCAGGCCGTGCTGGGGAAACACACAGAAATTAACAGGGTCCTGAAATCTCCCAGGGGACAGAGACAGGGCAGTTCAGTAGGCTGCTGTACTGCCTGGATGCCAGGGGCTAGGGCATGGTTAGGAACTTGACAATGAGAAACAGAAAAGCAGTGGAGTGAATTGGGTAGAACTGTGAAAATGAGGAGATCAGTTTCCAGGTAGGAGAAGGGCCTGACATGAGGGAAGGCTGCAGATGCAGCTGGAGGAGGGGACTTTCACAGCTGGGTCACAATAAGCCCTGAAGGAACAGGGAGGCAGAAAACATGGTGTCATTTCATCCACACTCATGATGTATCTGCCCTTCACTGTTTGTTCTTCAGGCAAGAAGAGCAACACAGGACAGCTTACTGCCAGAATGTGCCCATGCAATCCCTCAGGAGGAAACAGCAGAGCCAGGTGAGTGTGGCTGAAAGTTGTCACTGCCCATGTGTCTCTCCTCTCCGTAGCCTCCTCTTTTCTCTGAGTGTGGTCCTGGTTTATTCACTTCCATTGGTTTGCCTTTCTTGCAGCATGCAACGAGGCTAAGGTCCATCAACACACATGTTCAGACACCAGAGCTAGACGTCATTCAAACCAGCCAGCCACTTATGAGGAAGTCTGAGGAGAGTTCCCTGTGTCCTGTTGTGCCTCCTAGAAAGAGTCATGATGGCAAAACCTTCTTCCCTCTTGGGAAGTGCGGCGTTCCGAATCCCACTGTCAGTGGTGTTCCCAAGGCAGCGGTTCAGAGAAGGAGCAAGAACCCTGCCTTAGAGAGCGTGACCCCAGAGCGTCACTCCCTAGAGCAGTGTCACGAGGCTTCTGAAATTCATGGAACTGGCCAGGCTCTTCACACGACATCTGCAACCCAGATCCCTGATGGGAAAGCACAGCACAGCCTCTGTCCCCTTGCTCAGACAACCGGACAATTTGCAAATCACAATATCTGGACACCAGGCAACAGACCAAGTCAGGTTCCCATCAAGCTTTGCCAAAATCCTCCTAAAGTTCAGAGACTCAAGTCTCCAGAGGCCAATGAGGACAGCTCTGGCAGTCCTTCAGTGCAGCCACTCCGAGTCCCGCAATTCCTGCCCCAAGTGTCACCTAAAGTGCAGGGCAGAATTCCCGCGGAGGTTCCCAGCTCTGCCTAACAGCTGCCAAACCACAGAGTTCATCTGGATTCTCCTCATCCCTGCTCTCAGGCCCATGCCCCATCATCATCTTCAAGTCCTGTTCCCAGACCACCCATCAGAATGGTATTCACCAGAGTGCAAAATGACTGCTGGAGCAGCAGGTTCCTCTCTCCTTCCCCTGTGGACCCTCCTGAAAAGCAGGCACTCCCTGCGAAGAACCAAACCTTCCTGCAGAAATCTGAGGGTCCCTGCATCCAGGTCCCACTGAGTGTCCTCTATGAAGATCTGCAGGTGTCCTCTTCCTCAGAGGAAAGTGACTAAGAGTGAGAGGCCACATAGAAGGAGAGACGCAGCCCCTCATCTCAGGGGTCCTGTGACATGCACTGGACTTCTGCACTGAGGAGAAGGTGCAGCTGGGGTAGAAGGGATATGGTAATTCTCATCTCTCCGTATACCGAGGATGGACAGGAGTGGGCCTCACGATCTACACACAAGGCACTAGCTCTGATGAATAATGAAACATATGCTAGAAACAGAATTTATTTTTACCTACATGGGATTCTGCATAAAATTAAGTTAATCTGCATTAGTGGTTACATAGTTCTGCATAATTTCTGTGAAGTCATAGACATTGTAAGGCCCTTTTGTTTGGTATATAATTGACTTTATAGTAGGAATTCTTGAACGTTCATGGGAGTTGTGTCTTTGCTTTGATGGTCACACATCGGGAAGGAGATAGTCTTTCCTACAGCATGAGTGAATTTCAGAAAGTAGTCTTGACTAGAAAATGTCAGTATATAGTCCAGTTGAGGAAGGTCTTCTGGATTTATTCATTGTTATTTACTACTGAGTCAGACTGAGATATTTAGGTATATCAGGCCAATCTAAGTAACAATTTGATAAGTGATACAAATATCATCATCCCATCTACATCTTAAGGAAATTTTTCTCATTGTCTATTTTCCTGCTGTACGTTGAAATCTCTATATTTCAGTTATATCTTAGTGGTCTTAAAAAAATTCACCTGTCTGGGCCCAACACAGTTAAAACAATTAACCTCTTTCTTTTTTTCCCCACTTTTTTATTTAGTTGAGATTTATGGAAACAGAAATACAGCGAGAGAAGAAATGGATGGAGCAGTTCCTCAAGCAGGAGCAGGGCCTTCAACCACTACAAACAAACTCCATAGGCATGTACCCCTTGTGTTTCTGGCTTACATGAGTCCTGGGGAATCAAACTTTGGTCCTCATATTTTACTGACAAGCTCCTTAAGAACTAATACATGACCCAAGAGGACAGTCAGGATGATAATTTATTTTATGCCATTTCGGGCCCAGCAGAATTGATTATGAGATAGGCATGTTCTACAGAAACAAAAAAGAATTTAATTCACCGATAGATGCCTGTTGCTGTGCTATGAAGACAAAAAGATTATTTTTAGGAGATTGTTATTCTTTAACAATATTTCTTTATTTGAGAGTGAGAGAGCATCTGGCATGGGTTCTGGGGAATCAAACCTACCTCCTTTGGCTTTGAAGGAAAGCACATTACCCACTAACACATCTCTCTAGCCTGAGCTTGTCATTCTTACAGTGTGAGACAATTTCACTAGGCAGCTCTTAACCAAGGAGTATCAGTACACAATCCTGTGAATCTAGGTCTTCTGGCATTGTTTATTACCATTTGGTAATGAATTACATGTTTGTATTCAAGAGCAGTTTCAATTTTAATAAACTTCAAATGACATGATATTTAATGTTTTCAATTTTTTGTAATGCAAATCTCTCTTTAAATAGTTTCTGTTTGGTAATAATTTCATTCCAAGCACCGTAAGCTTTCTCACCCTACGTCTGGCCTCCCAGCTGTTCATAGACTTCCACAACACACAATCCTCTGGATCCCTGGATTCTTGCCCAGAAGACCCCTTTACCTTAGGATAGACAAGGATGTTTACAGACTCTCACCCTCCTCTAACTGGAAACACCTGGGTAGTTTAGCACAGCAGCTGGATTAAGTAAAATCCATAAACATAGGCTGCACCCATGGCTCTGCAGCTCATTATCAAATTACTAGCCCCCAGTGACTGTCACATGACCTGGCTCTTACAGTTCCTGATTTCTCTAATTGGGAATACCTCATTTGCTGTTGGTGAGATGGTGAGGTGTGAAGACTGCTTAGGCTACAGGATCAGAGTGAGGTATATAGCTGTGTGAGGCCAGCCTAATCTACACTTTAAGTGGTCCAAAAATTAACTTCCTCTCTAAGTCTCAAGAAGATCTCTCATTATTTTTCTATGTGCTTTAAGTGAAAATCATTATATCTCAGTTATAAAAAAATGAAGGTTAAAAAATTCAACAGTTGGGCTGGAGAGATGGCTTAGCGGTTAAGCGCTTGCCTGTGAAGCCTAAGGACCCTGGTTCGAGGCTCGGTTCCCCAGGTCCCACGTTAGCCAGATGCACAAGGGGGCGCACGCGTCTGGAGTTCGTTTGCAGAGGCTGGAAGCCCTGGCGCGCCCATTCTCTCTCTCTCCCTCTATCTGTCTTTCTCTCTGTGTCTGTCTCTCTCAAATAAATAAATAAATAAATAAATAAATAAATAAATAAATAAATAGATAAATAAATAAATAAATTAATTAAACAGTTTGATCCCACCATAGTTAAAGCAATTAATTTCTATTTTAATTCCTTTATATTAAGTCATCAAAACATGTTACATTTTATTCTCAAGGCAAACAAGATTGAGAATAAGAGGAACCTGGAAGTTATAGAGTCTCTTTGCAGATGTGGTACTTTCACTAAATTTTGCTTGTGGAGTCCATACTGATGGAAGCCCATGGCTCCATCCAGGAAACGAGGACTTTGAAGTCTAAGCATAGTACAGACTATTAGCATCCTTACAAGCCAGTGTCCCTGTTGATGTTGGTCCTCCTTTCTGGAGCAGGCAGCTTCAAGGGAATTTGTGGAGGGGCTCATCTCAGTTGTAAGAATGCACTAGGAGTAGACTTCCTCAGGAACATGTTGCAGTGCAAATCAGCGTAGAGCAGAGCTTCCAGCACAGGGCGTTTTAATGGGAAGCGCACCACACAGGTCCCTTACATACAATGATCTCTTTGACATGTGTACACAGAGATGCCCTGCATACAATGATTTCATATGCCGTAAGATATGCTGAAGTATGGATACACAAGAAGCATTGTCCATTTTTGTATGCTCTGCTGGTTTTCAAGCCCTTTAAAGGTATCTGTCCCTGTCCCTGATGCTCTCTCCATATCCTAACCTAAGGACTCAAACTAGCGCACACAGCCTATTGTGGCATACTCTTCTTTCCAGCAAAGCAAATGCAGTGTTAGTCCCTGAGGTAAATTCAACCACTGACATTCATGTGGGACAACTAGAGTTCATATGGCATTGGCAAGCTCTGCTCAAAATCCCGTGCTCCCAGGCTCTACACTGTTCCTTCCCTCATACTCCCAAAGACTCTATGAGAAAGGCAGAGAGTGTTACCTCCCTAATTCTCATTCAGCCTGAATGGATGTATTCTGTGAGTCTGTTTCCTCCCCCTCTTGGAGCAAGAGCACTCATACTCCAGCAACATTCACGCACAGGGCCAAAGAAGCAGTTTCTGCCTTTTTCAGCACTAATGGGAAGATACGAAAGAGACAAGGTCAGGGATAGAGGGAAGCGATATCCTGTGTAACAGATCGGCCTCTAACTGGAGCAAACACCTCAATACACTCTAGCAGAGCTGTGACTTGCCCTTTGGTCCTCACATTTTTCTTCTGCTTTGCTCTCAAACCTTCCTCAAACCAACTCCATCTCAGAACTCAATGTTGTTCATATATTACATAAAGGCAGTCTTTGGTATAATTTTATTTCTCTATTTTTTAATTTTTGATTTCGGCTCCTATGTAAAACCCTTCACATATTAGCTTTCTAAGTTGCATTTCAAATACAACTTAAGTTCCCACGAAGCAGCAGAGATTGCATCTGCTGTCCAAGCAGTGGGTCTTGGCTTTGAATTGTCTCCTGCTTAGGAATCTGTGTCAAGAAGCTCAGTCAGCTTCCAATGTACTCAAATATAATTTTTTCAAATTTCTTATGAAGAGGCCAAAATCATTTTTTATTCCTGTAATCTCATCTTTCCTCTGGGGGAGGTAAAGGATGGGAGATTAAAGGCCAACATCAGTTTCATAGCAAGATGAAGGCAAGGTCTGGGGCCTTTGAAAGAGCATCACACAGGCGGAAGAAGGCAGCATCTGTCTCTGACTTAGGGTCTAGGGGCTCATGAGTGTTTCCCTTCACCCTTTCCTAAAGGGGCTTTGCCAAAAGGGCAAAGTTTGGAATTCACAGTCTAAGGAATGCAGAAAAGCCTAGAAAGGAGAGAATTTCATGCTTAGAAGTAGGTGGGGAGAGAGAGGGAAGATGTTGTTTGTGGTTTAGGATTAGTTGTTGTGAGGTGGCAGTGAGGAGAAAACCCACATATTTGACTTGGGTTAAGGAAAGTTGAGCCTTTTGGGAGAAAACTCGATATCCCTTGGTTCCAGGAAAGTTAAAAAGTTTGTTGGTATGTAGCTTGGATAGAGAAAAAGAGGGTAAGAAGAACAAAAGTTCATCTACATTTTGCAAAAGTGTGCTGGACAACAGATCCATGGGCAAAAGGTCAGTGGAGAGAGCTTGACCAAAACGGTGGCGGCTATCTCTAAAACCCTGGGGAAGGACAGTCCAGGTGAACTGAGAAGCAGTATGAGTATAGGGGTCCTCCCAAGTGAAAGCGAAGAGATTGTAGGCACTGGGGTGGAGGGGGATGGAGAACAAGGAAACTTTGAGGTCAAGAACTGAAAAATTAGCAATGGAAGAGGGGATGTGAGGGAGGAGAGTACAGGGGTTAGGGACTACTGGATGAATGGACATAGCAGTAGCTCTGACTAGGCACAAGTCTTGGCCTAATTGGTAGGTCCTATCAGGTTTAGTAACAGACAGGATCAGAGTACTGCTAGGGGAGTTAGTGGGGTGAAGCAGTCCTGCTTGGTTTGAGACCTTGATGATGTTTAAGTGAGACTGGGTATTGAAGGTGGCAGGGAAAGGATGTTGAATCTTTGAGTCTGATGAGGATGGGCATGTGATGAGAGACTCATGCTGTTGAGGAAGTTTCCCACACCCTGGGATTGACTTCAGAGGCAGGGAGGGGCAAGCCTTGATCCTTTGTAAGGGAGGGTGTTGGGGTGAGGAGGAAGACAGAGTGTGGATGGTAAATCAGAGAGAGATGGAGTTTTTGCATAAGATCCCAATTTAGGAGAGGGACAGGACAAGTGGGTATTATGAGAAATGAATAGGAGAGGGGAGTGCCACAGATTACACAGGGTAAGGGGTGGGTGGCACTTGGGGAGTGGATTAGGCTGTCAATACCCAATGCAGAAATCTGTGAGGGAAATTTTTACCAGAATAAAGTTGTGGGACTGACCAACTGGACCCTTTATTGATCAGAAATGAGATAGGCCGAACTGCCAGCTGGACTGTGATACCGAGTTCTTCCATTGTGATATGGAGAGTGTTGATGGGGCCCAAGGTCCCAGGGCACTGCCAGTCTTTGGCTGCCAGGCCCAAAAGATCAGCAATTGGCTCTTGTGAGGAATGAGGGCAAGAAGCTGGCCTACTTTGAGACAAAGAACAGTCCAATTTCCAGTGTCCGGCAAGTCCACAGTGAGGGCATGTCCCTGGCAGTGGGTGTGGGTTTTGGCAGGCTTTTGACCAATGGCTGGTGTGGCTGCACTTGAAGCAGGGTGTTGGTGGTGAGCGTTGCAGCCCTATCATCTTATTTGGAGGAGGTCTCAGGGCTGGAATTGGTGCCTGTCTCTGGCCACTCTCTCAGTCCGTTCATGGCCCTCTCTGTTGTTGAAAACATTAAATGCCAGGTCAAGAAGATCTGCCTCAGGGGTCTTAGGGTCCTTTGTTAAGTGTTTAAGTTTTATTTTTTTCTGATGTCGGGGCACATTGGGACAGGAAATGGGTATTGAGAACTCTCATGCCCTCTTGGGAAGCAGGTTTGAGGAGAGTGTATTAGGTGAGTGCCTCAGTTAGGCATCCCAGAAACTCAGCTGGATTTTCATTAGGTTTCTGGGTAAGCTTCCGGAGTTTGTCAAAATTGACAAACTTATGGGTTGCCTTTTGGAGGCCAACCAAGAGGCATAGAATCATTCTATCAGAGGCCACTCCCCCTGGGGAGTTAGTAAGAGCATGGTATTCCCAGTCAGGAGAGGACAGCAACTGTAACCTGCTGGGAAAGTGTTATCAGTTAAGTGAGCCTCATCAGCATGAGCCTGAGCAGCCACCCAGACATGTTCTCATTCATCAGAAGCAAGAGTGGAGGAAAAATCCACAAAGAGATCATGCCAGATTAGGTCATAGTCTTGGGTGAGGTAGCAAAATTCTTTGGTACAGTGAGTTGGATCAGTGGAGAAAGACCCTAGACACTTTTCAGTCTAGGATAAATCAAGCATGGAAAAAAGGAATGTGAACATGAATGATACCTTCAGAGCCTGCAACCTCATGCAAAGGGTACATGCCATCCCTGTGAGAATGAGTACAGCGGGCAGGAGGGGATAGAGGAGGAGAGGATGTGGGAGATGGTGGGGGGGCATGGAGAGGGAACAGGAGGTAGATGAAGAAAGGGAGGAAGGGTATGGGCATCAAACATGGCGTCAAGAGGGGCTTAGGGAGCTGGAGGAGCCAGAGGGGCTATTGCAGGCAGACTGTTTATGGCATCCAGGTTGAAAGCAGAGGGTGAGGATGAGTATGGGGAAGGAGTTGAATTAGAGCACATTTCTGAGATTTTGGTCAAAAGCACATGGTAAGAGCAGGTAGAACACAGAGAAGACTGTTCCCTCAGAGTTAAGAATGCTTGGATATAGGATATTTCAGTCCATTTGCCTGTATGTTGCAGAAGTTTTCTAAATCAGTGAGAATTTGGAAATAAAAAGTACCCTTCTTAGGCCATTTGGACCCATTATCCAGTGTATATTGTGGCCAGGCAGAGTTGCAGGGAAAGATTAGATGATGAGGTTTGATGTCTTCCAAGAGTTATAGAGGATTAAGTTCTTATGGAGATAGGCTAGGGCTGTAGTAGGAAGTGGTTTGGAGGTCTTATTCCCCTTGGAGATGTTAGAGTATAATGAAAGGTCTACTGAAAGGAGACATAGAAAGAGCAAGACAAAGGTGGGGGGAAGAAACCAGAGCTTAAGCTGGTTTTACACAGAACACCAATATGACCCCCTGACCCATTAGGGTAAATGGGGTCTACACGTCCCACATAGGCAGAGGCCGTACAGGTTGAAGCTGTTGGATTTTTAACCTGTTAGTGGGCAAGGAGGGCACCTGTACTCCCAATGGAGAAAGGTGCAGTGAAAGAGGAGATCTTAGGAGTGAGAGGAACAAGGGAGAGGAGGGAAGGAGAGGGAGTATTCTGAGATCGTGCAACCAAACCAAAGGGTGCCCCTTAGGGTGGAGTAGACCAGAGAACAATAGGCCTGAGGCTTTGAGAGTGCATCTTTCTTAAAAGTTGGGGTGGAGCCTCATGGCCAAGGGGTGTAAACTGGCATGCCTGCATAGCTTCCAGGAGGAGGGGTGAAATCCGACAGACCAACATGAGAGAGGGGGACACTTTCTGAGGAGGCAGGAGAAAGGAAGAAGAGCACAGCCAAATTGTGGTGGGTGTGAGGGCCTGTATCAGATAGAGATGGTCCGAGGCCTTCAAAGGGTCAAGTGGCAGCTCAGTGGTCCAGTCAGGGAAAACAAACTAGGTCTGGCCACCCAAGCGGTCAACCAGAAGCCTCCCTATGTGAGTCAGGCACCAGATGTAAGGTTCAGGACTGACCCAGACAATGGAGAACACTCTGAGGCCAAGATGGACGTTTTATTCGGGAAAAACACAAGCTGCCAGGACTGACTCTCGAGAGTGGGAGCAGTCAGTTTGGGGTTACAGATAGTATGCTTTATAGGCTCTTCAGTTGGGTGAAGGTAAGAAAGGGAAGGAATTTTCTTGTTGCTTGTTGGGGCAGTAAATCTCTGTTCTTTACATTAGCAATAGGGTGACACCAGAAGTGACCCAGTAAGGGATAAGGGGCAGTAAATATCTGTTCATGAGGCATCCTCAATGGCTGGGCAATTTCTTGAGGAATGCAGATGACCCACTGCCTTATATCTCTGTGTCACCATCCCGTTTTGTTTGTTTTTTTTTTTTTTGTGACCCCCTTTCTGGGAAGCCCATCTCAACCTAACAGATACAACTGGGTACTTCTGTCAATTAGATTAACTACCATTTAAGAGGTGGCACATGCATCTGGAGTTAGTTTGCAGTGGTTAGAGGCCATATCGTGCCTATTATCTCTCTGTCTGTCTCTCTCTGCTTCTCTCTCTTAAATAAATAAATAAATCTATTAAAAAATCAGAGCCAGGTGTGGTGGTACATGTCATTAATCCCAGAACTCGAGAGGCAAACAGACAAATTACTAGGTATTGTATATCTAAACAAGAGTAATCACAATGAGATTGTACAGAGGAAATTTTCATCAGCTTTACTAAATTAACATCATATAGTGTGGTAGGAGAAATTTAAGAAGGAAACTAGACTAAGATGATACCCTAAAAAACAGTTTCAATTGTACAAGCTTTTACTAGGGAGGCATGAAACTGAATCTCTTCCCTATCATTAGTACCCTGCTCATATATCGTCAGGTTAGTGCAGCCATAGCTACAAACACTCCTAAACAAACAGCTTTCTGTTCTACATTTGTGCTTTCTTATCACTGACTGATTGTTAAGGAATGTTCTGTTTGTGCCCTCAAATCATGTAACCTTAGAAACTTATAACCAACCAGTAGTCTAAGGAATTCGAGGTGAATCCAGACTGTCTGCTATACTGTCTATAAAAACTCTGAACTATCAGACCTCAGTACTCAGGCTTGGTAGTTACTCCCCCAAGGTCACGTTGGCTTGAATAAATTTTGATTCTCCACTCTATCTCTGGTGACATCTCTGTGTGACTCAGTTTCTTGTAATAATAGGAAGTCACTAGGTGTGGTGGTTTGAATAGATGGCCCCCAATATATTCAGGGTTTTTTTTTTTGTTTGTTTGTTTGTAGTTTGCATCTGGAGCCACCTGGCTGGAGGCAGTGTCACTGGGTGGCTCTTAAGGTGTGGTGGTAGGTTCCCGATTTCAATCTAAAGATATGCAAAGGGTGTCTAGAAGGAGTTCCTGAAGTGTGCAGTGGCTTTTGGCTTTTAGGCTTGTGCTTCTCTCTCTCTGCTTGGTCCTATGAAAGCAGGCCACCTTCTTCTGCCATTATGGAACTTCCCCTGGGTCTATAAACTTCAATAAATATCCCTTCCTCCATAACTGTGCCTTGTCTGGAAGTTCATCTCAGTGAACCTGAATCTGTCTGCTACAAAACTTGGTACTGAGGAGTGGTTTGAGATGAACCTGACCATGTGGACGTGGATCTTTTGAAGACTTTGTTTTAGAGGAATAGGCATGGACTTGGTGCTTGCAACTGAAGATTCCTTCTGGAGTGGTAAGCCAAGTTTTATGGACTATTCCAATGAGAGTTTGAGAATGCTAAGTGCAGATAGTATTGAACTTCAAGGCTTGGCTTACGAGCTTTCTAAGGGGAAGGAAAGACCACAGAGGACTTTGTTGGAACTGGGATACTGGCATAAGGGGTGGCTGCATCCTGTTGCCCATGCCTGGAGAGTTTGATCAAGGTTACATTTGTTATGGACTGATGTGCTTGACTAGAGATATTAGACTGAGAGATTTAAGATTTTTAAGTTGGAAAACTTTAAGCAAGTTAAATTTACTGGCACAGAGATTGGTTTTAGGTTACTAAAGCTGCTATTGTCAACATATTGGCAATCTTCAGGAAGTTGGTCCAATTGCTGTGCATTAAAACAACGAAAACTATGCCTGAGGAAAGACTCATAAAAATGCAAGCTCTTTTTAAAAGAGTTGACTGGAGAAGGAACCTGCTTTTCAAGGTTAGGATTTATATTGTCCCTGAATTAAGAATATGGCTGTGTCCTGTACATCTGGTATTGGATTCAGAAGCATGGAAGATGTGAGGAGTGGTCATGAATTGCCCACGGTTCCAGGAGTTGCTGCTGAGATGTGGCATGAGCCAGGGCATGATGCCCTGATAGGCTGAAAGAGCCTTTAGAAGATGGACCGTGGTTTGCATGAAGACCTGAAGATGTTTTGGGTATACCAGGACTATGCAAGCGCTACCATAGAGCACACTGTTGGCCTTAGATGGAAGTGTTCCCTGGCTACTCTGTCCAGCTGGAGGGGTGGAATTGGAAAATCTGGAGACTGTCAGTGTTTGGTTGTGTTGGACTTGAACTGCAGAAGTTTGATGTTTGTTTGATGGTGGTTGAGTTTGCATTGTTTTAGTCTCTCCTTGCTATGCATTATACCAGTTTAAAATGTTTACTCTATACCTTTATATGTTGGAAGTATTTAACTTGTTTGATTATACAGGACTTACTATCTTAAATTGGTCAAGACTGTGGGGACCTTTGAAATTGAACTGAGTACAACTTACAATGTGTGATAATTATAAATCTATTGGGGGCCAGGGACAGAATGTGGTGGTTTGAATAGATGGCCCCCAATATATTCAGGGTTTTTTTTTTTTGTTTGTAGTTTGCATCTGCAGCCACCTGGATGGAGGCAGTGTCACTGGGTGGATTTTAAGGTGTGGTGCTGGGTTCCAGATTTCAATCTAAAGATATGCAAAGTGTGCCTAGCAGGAGTTCCTGAAGTGTGCTGTGGCTTTTGGCTTTAGGCTTGTGCTTCTCTCTCTCTCTCTCTCTCTGCTTGGTCCTGTGAAAGCAGGCCAGCTTCTTCTGCCATTATGGAACTTTCCCTGGGTCTATAAACTTCATTAAATATCCCTTCCTCCATAACTGTGCCTGGTCTGGAAGTTCATTTTGGCAAACCTGAAGCTGTCTGCTACACTGGGTCAGGATAACTTGAAAAGGAGAGAACCTGAAGAAATTGATTGACAAATATATCATAAAACAATAACCTTCTAAGTAGTTTAGTTACCATATTCATGAAATTTGGTATAGAAATAAATACTATATTGACACAAATATTTTTGTTATTGATAATATTGCTATGATCTTATGTTCAGTATTTTTCAATTATATGTAATCTACAAAACACATACATAGTTTTACAAATGTGTTATTTTTGCTGCAGATTCTATCTGTTTTCCAGAACATGCAACTTCCCCAGTCATTGAATTTAACATTGTTTCTCCTGTATTTTTATGTCTGTTTCTTCATTGTCTGTATGGTTACCTTTCTCACAAGATTTTAGGGCCTTTTTCCAGATACAATCATGAATAAGTAAAAGTATTGTACCATACACTGGTGTTTTTATTTTTCTTATTTTATTTGGTAACACTTCAGTGGTTTAGAACATTGGTAAAATAATCCTTCCCAATCTCTCATGAGGAAAAGAAAAACATCTGTCATGTGGATATGTATGTATCTATATTCTGTATTTATCTATCTATATATGGAGTTATCTATCATTTATGTATCTACTTCAATATTGTTCACCCATTTTACAAGCAGCCTGTGTCTTAATAGACCTTTTATGAATGACAAGGTTTAAATATTTCTGTTGATTGGCTGTTCTGGCATTTTTTAAGTGGGCAACATCTAAAAACTGAGTTTTAATTTGAATGTATGACATATTTATTTACATAATTAGAAAGATATTCTTTTCTTTCACAGTTGATACAAATCAGATATAACTTATACCCTGTAGCAATGTGCAATCTAAGCAGCAGACCTACATTTTTATAAATTGTCTAATGAAAGGAACCAATAGTATCTGGATTTAGGTGGCCTCTAGGTATTGGAAAGAAAGTAAATAAGATGACGAAGATATTTTTTAAAACCAGGAAGAAATGATGTCTTTAATCAACCAACATTAACACATATCAAAGTAAATCAGAAGCCCACCTAAATAACCCCAAGGACTATGTTATAGTAATTACAACCATAAGTAAGCAGGTCCTGGGTTGGAAATCTGATAAAGTATAAATTCCTCTTTCACCAAAGAGTGTCAAATCCTTCAGTTCAATGTGTACATCTGAAATGCAGTGAGCCACATTAAAAGTGAAATGTTTCTGAATACTTTTTTTTTGTTGTTGTTGTTGCTTTTTTAAAGGTAGGGTCTTGTTCTAGCTCAGGCTCACCTAAAATTCACTATGTCATTGCAGGGTGGCCTCGAACTCATTGCAATGCTCCTACCTCTGCCCAAATACTTTTTAAGGTATCAACTTCTTGTTCTTCCTCTGCTGTGATGCCTACAGGATCAAAATATGAGAGATTTTACTAGGATTCCCCCAATATACATGTCAAACCATGGGAAAGAGGTTGTTTTTGCCACCCCCATCTTTGTGTCACAGCTTAAGGATCACAGGGCCCAGCTTGGTGAAGATGTGGCCAGGACTTCAGGGTGGCAGGGGCACACTGGGTTCAGGAAGTGGCCCCCACTCTTCCCTGGGGTGGCTTGGAACCAGGGAGTGGGGGAAGGCTTCCTGCCTGCCCCTGGGCCCATAGAACTTCTCTGGGGTGGATCACAGACACTGGGAGGAGCTGCTGTCACTGGCGGGGGGTATTGGAGGTGCAGCTTTTGGGTGATAACTCTCATACCCTCTCACATAAATATGTAAAAAATAGAAAGAATAAATATATTTAAAAATATGTTGTGGCAGTCAGGTTCACATTGCTGACAGAAATCACCCAACCAAGAGCAGCTTGTGGGAAAAAAAAAAGATGTTTATTTTGGCCTACAGGCTCAAGGGGGAAGCTCCATGATAGCAGGGAAAACAAGGACATGAGCAGATGATGGACATCACCACCTGGCCAAAATAAGTTGGACCATATCAACAAGAGAGTTTGTCAAACACTGGCATGGGGAAACTGGCTAAAAGACCCATAAGCCCACCCCCAACCATACACTGCCTCCAGGAGGCTTTAATTTCCAATTGCTATCAGCTGGGAAGGCTAGTCCTCTGTATTGTGTGATGCCACGTTGGAGGTCTGGCTGGAAACCACCTCACCATACTGTGGATCAATTAGATACAGAAAAACAGATTTTGCTGCTATTTAGATTTTCTCTCTTTCTTCCTTTTTTTTTTGGTCTAAGGTTTTTCTTTTGTCATAAACTGGCTCAATAGCCTCGCCCTGGAATTTTCCACATAACTTCCCAATGTTCATTCTAAATCAGGAGCAAGAAAAAGTATTTTTATTTTAAGGAACAACATAATTGCATCATTATATTTGCCAAAATTGGCTGCCCTCTCAATTGCTAGAATATTAAACACAAGTTCAACAATCTGACCCCCATGTTGGTGTTTGAGAGCTTCCTGGACTTCCATCCTGCAGGTAAAATGCAGAGACTGTGGAATCTTCGGTGACACTACCAGAAACAGGAGTTGTCCCATGAAGTGCTGGGATGGGACCATGAAAGAAGGACAAGCTGAACCAGAACCTGCTGAAGACCCAGAGGCTCCAGAAGTCAGGGCTCATAAATCACTTCTGCTGGGCAACTTTTATAAAATTTCTGCTGTGCTGTTATGCTTGAGTTGGCTTATTTTTCATATTTCCTTTTTTGTTTTGACAATTACTCTCTTGTTGCTTGTTTGTTAACTTTTTATTTATTTGCTTTACATAAAGTTTCATGTAGGCTAGATAAGTCTCAGCCTCACTATGAACTTGAGAATAACCATGTCCTTGAACTTCTAGTCTTCTTGGCTCCAACTGTTAGGAGATGAGCTCATAAACATGGATTCCCACACCCATCTTGCACTAGTAACTTTATCTATCTATCTGGAATCTATCTAGCCATTTCTATGTCTGTATATAAACATGTGTTTATCTGTATGTATGTATATATATATATATATATATATATATATATATATATATATATATATACACACACAGTGACACATATGCCACCCACACTTCTCTGCTCTTTGGAATACAGTCTCCCTACAGTTTTAATGTACAACTTTCTGGTCATCTTTCTGCCAAAAAGTTCAGTATCTCTTGGATAATAGTGAAGACTATCATATTATGAACTGTTTCAAGTTAATATGACCTAATACTATTGATTTGATATTATATTGATGTCATAAGGTAGATATGGTAAATGATCTTCATTGCTTTCTGTGCTGAACAAGTATCAATGAATAATCAATGTGTCTGTCTTGTGGAATCCACCCAGGCCAATATCCATTCCCACAAGCTAGAAGAGACTTGTTCAGGACCTTGTCCAAGCCAGTAGGCCACCTGTCAAGATGTCTGAGGAGAGACTAATGTGACTTGCAATGTCTCCCAGACAAATCCCTGATCCCATCTTCCTTACACTTCCTTGGAAGTATAGAGCTCAGAACCTGTCAGGGGCAATCTCAAGATGTCAAGCCAGTCCTCAGACATGATGTCAACAACCCTACCCTTATGAGAGTATCATTACCTTTAGGAATATCAGGAGGACTCTAAAATGCATGGAATGGGACAAGCCCAATGTACTGATGTGAAAACACAGCCCAGCATGCATCCTACTTCACACGTAAAAGGCTAGGTAGACTAAATTAGTGTCTGGTCACTAGGCAAGAGACCAACTGGACTTCCCATCAAGCCTTGCCAGGGTCCCCAAAAGAGGCCAAGAGTCAGCTCCTTTCAAGCCTGGAGGGACAGCACTGGAAGCCCTCCATTGAAGACTCACCAAGCCTTTTAGTCTTTTCCCCAGTGGTCACCCCAAGTGAGCAAGAAAATTCCTGCCAAGGTTCCCAGCTCTGACCAAGTTTCCACAAAGCAGAGCTCATCTGGATTCGGCCCAGCATTACTTTGAGTTCCATTACCTATCATCCACTCACCTTCCAACAGGGTGCCCCAGAATCATCTTTACTCTACTGGACAATGACTTCTGGAGCTTAAGGTTCTTATCATTTCCCTTAGCTGATCCTCCTGAGAAGCAAACACCTCCTGCTGAGAATCCTCCCTTCCTGCAGAAAACTTAGGGTCCCTTCTCCCATGGACCCACTGAGTGTCTTCTGTTGGGACCTGCAGGCGTACTTCTTTGCAGAGGAACATGACTGGGGGTAATATACCACACTTAGCTCCCAGACGCAGGCAACTTGCAGTGTACGGAAGAGGGAAGAGCAGAGTGGGAAGCCTAAGGATGTGTACTCTGGTCCCCGCCCCTCTGTGGAGCCTGGGCATTGGTGTGTTCCACTCACTGTGGACATCAGGCACTGAATGTCTGAATTATTGAAGCTTAAATTTTACTTGAAATGGAATTTATTATGCTATAAGAGACTTTGCACAAGTTAATAAAAATTTGAGGTAACACAGGTATGTGTGTTCATATGTTAAGTACATAGATCATCATAAACTAGTGGAAGAGAGTCTGATCATCTCTCTGTAGTCATTGTAACTGCTCAATTAGTGTCTCAGTAGGAGGGAACTGTATGGAGTCTGTTGTATATGAACATGACTGTGGTGTGACTGTGGCTCCATTGCCGGAAGGGTGTAGAGTCCAGTTGGGCCCTAACTTGCCATTCCATGATGATCTTCACAAGGTTTATACCAGAGCCAATAGATTACCCACTAAATGGGAGAAAATCTTTGCCAGATATACCACTGGCAGAAACCCAATATCTAGAATCTATAAAGAATTTAAACAACTAAACAATAAGAAAACTAAACAACCTATTTCAAAAGTGGGGCAAAGAACTAAATAGGAGTTCTTAAAGGAAGAATTATAAATGGATAACACACACTTAAGAAAATGTTCAACATTCCTAACCATTAGAGAAATGTAAATTATAACAACTATGAGATTCCATCTTACCCCAGTAAGGATAGCAAACATTAAAAAATCAAATGAGGGCTGTAGAGATGGCTTAGCACTTAAGGCACTTGCTTGAGAAGCCTAAGGATCTAGGTTCTATTGTTCATTTCCCATGATAGCCAAATGCACATCATGGCATGTGCATCTGGAGTTCATTTGCAGTGGCTAGAATCCATGGTGTGCCCATTCTCTCCCTCTCTCCCTCTCTCTCCCTCTGTCCCTCTGTATCTAATAAATAAAATAAAATAAAAATGAAAACAAATGTTGGCGAGGCTGTGGAGAAATAGGAACACTCACTCATTATTGGTGGGACTGTAAGCTGGTACAACTACTGAGGAAATTAATTGGGAGATTCCTGAAAAAGAAGAATATAGAGTTAACAACAGACCCTGTTATTCCCTTACTCGGCATTTACCCTAAAAGTTCCACATTTCTCAGTTCAGAGATATTTGCTCAACCATGTTTATAGCTGCTCAATTCATAATAGCTAAAAAGTGGAATCAACCCAGGTGTCCATCATTGGATGAATGGATAACCAAGATATGGTATATCTACACAATGGAATTCAACTCAGCAGTAAGAAAAAGAATGACACATTGAAATTTGGAGCAAAATGGTTGAAATTGGAACAGATCATTCTAAGCGAATTCACACAATCACAGAAAGACAAGCATCGCATGAGCTCACTCATCTGCAGTTCCTAACTTGGTTCAGCCCAAGTTGCTGACATAAGTGAATAGCATCTTGAGGCTTGGACAGTAAGATGGGTAGGGCTTGGGGGAATGGAAAAGATGGGAGTAACACGAAACTGAACCCAAATTGAACTGGTACCATAGAATCCTATACCCCGGAAGTCACACTAAAAGGTGGAACCCTCAAGAGGACGTTAGGGGGAGCACCTGAATCGAAGGGCCTGGAGAGACTGAGACGAAACCTAACCTCAAATTTCTCCTGTTTCTCTTTCTTCTCTGGCTTTTTCTTTTTATTTTTCCCTTGGCACTGACCTGTAATTCTCTGTATGAGGATGTGGTCTACATCCACAATGACCTGTTGATCAGAGAGACCTAATAGATCTCCCAAAACAAACAAGACATACTTCTGTCAGAGCACTTGATTACCCACCAGAGGTTAATGATAAGACCTTACTCCTGAAGACACCAAATTCTGTGGGCATGGACCATGGAAAGACCTAGTTGGAATCTCAAGTAGAACCAGTACCCAGACAATTAGCCCATCTAGTGCTAGAAGGCACTACATGAGCTACCAGGGGCAAGTGGCCAACATCTGTCCAAGAAACTCAAAGTCTAAGTAACTCAGAAGCAAATAACTTAATGTGATGCTCACACCAGTGCAATAGTGGCACACAGCCATGGTGGGTAACCGACTTTTCTTGGATTGGCTAAAAGATCCATTCAGTGTAAAGGATACCATACCCGGAACTGGGAAGAAAGTCAGAATCATATCCAGATAATGATTCTGCTTTCCATTGTCAGGCTCCCACTAATATTAGACTATAAGAGTGTCTACATCCTTTTAATTTTCTCTAAATTAATAATGGTTATCCCATTTTACAAGCGCTACTTCACTCTTTGTTGGAGAATCTGCTTCTCTTTTTCAGATGGGAACTGGACCTGAGAAGATAAACAACCCAGCACACTCCACCCGGGTCCCAGCTGGAACAACAGAGGAATTGAGGAAACGAGCAAGAATGCTGCTTTCTTACTTAAATTGATATCAGCAAAAGGGTGCTGGAGAAAGATACTGAGGAACTCAGTAGCTACCAAATTCCAGCATGGCTCAGGGAATTTTGTGGAAGAGGGGTGGAAAGATTGTTAGAGCTACAAGTTGAGACATTTTGCAGAGAGACCCTGCCTCTCCTCCCCTACAATGCATAACCTACAATATCCCTGTGGTTGACCTGCATCCCCAACAAGGAAGGCCTCTTCAGAAAAGGGGCAGGGAGGAGGGAAAGAATGGTACCAACATGTGATGTTTACATACAAAATGTGTCTATATCTAATAATAAAAACAAACAAATAAATATTTAAATAAATAAACAAAGAAAAAAGTTTCCAAAACAGAAAATGATAAAAACCTATACGTGTATTCTGGGTAAACATTACGAATGAAGTCTGCTCTACTCTTTTATAAAGTTATTTTGAAGAACTTATTAATTACATTAAAAATGCTTCAGCTATTATGCTAAAAACTTTTATGGTAAGTGGTATTCTGAGATATTCTGAGAAACTGGCAGATACATTCAAAATCTCACTGAGAACAGTCCTCAATGGAATGGGGGTATCGAAAAAATAAGATAATAAGATAACATAAAGTAATGGGATTAACATATGATTTGTTTATACAGTAAATAATGCTTTTTTAATGAACATTTTTGTTGGTAGTTATAATGGGATAAAATGACTAAAAGGATAAAATGGAAAGGAAATTTTAAATGTTAAAAATGTTTGACAAGAAAAGAGTGTTAGAGAGTACATACATAGATTGTAAGGTAAAACTCGGTAAATAAAAGTTATGAATAAATTTTTTTGTTATTTTTATTTATTTACTTGAGAGTGACAGAGAGAGAAAGCTGCAAATAGAGAGAGTGAGAGAGCATGGGTGCACCAGGGCCTCCAGCCACTGCAAACGAACTCCAGATACATGTGCCTTCCCTATGCATCTGGCTAATGTGGGTCCTGGGGAATTGAGCCTCGAACTGAGGTCCTTAGGCTTCATAGGCAAGTGCTTAACAGCTAAGCCATCTCTCCAGCCCATGAATAAATTATAACAGAAGGTTTAAAGCTATAGATATGGTATACAAGAAGAAATGAATTTAAAAAGTAGAATGACCTTCAAAGTATATAAATGTGTATTTTCTCCCCTAGTTTTTGTCCCCTGCAGACACCTGTGTCAGATAAGATTTTTACAAGACAAAATAGGTAAACTGAGTCTTGCTTCAAGAACAAATGAGACAATAGCCCCCAACTTTCCTCCAACAAATGCAGAAACCTTATACACTCCCAGCCATGTCAAACCCTAGAGCAATGCAGGCCTTGTTACAAATGCAGCAGGGTTTGAGACATGAGCAACAGAAGCCCCCAGCCTCATCCCAGGGTTCACTCCTGATATGGGGGCACCAGCAGGAAACACTGGAGGCTCTTCAGGAGCTAATGCCTCTAGCACTTCATCCAATGAAAACACAAGCTGCCCAGCAGGAAATGCTGAAAGTGCACACCAGCAGTTTATTCAGCAGATGCTACAGACACTTGCTGGAGTGAATCCTCAGCAACTACAGAATCCAGAAGTCAGATTTCAGCAGCAACTGGAACAACTCAGTGCAGTGGGAGTTTTGAACAGTGTAGCAAACTTGCAAGCACTGATAGCAACAGGAGGGGGTATAAATGCAGCTCTTGAAAGGCTACGGGGCTCCCAACCATCATAGCATTTCTCTATCTTGAAAAAATGTAATTTATTTTTGATAACGGCTCTTAAATCGTCAAAATACCTGCTTTATTTCTTTTTAACTCTTAGAAGTCTGTACTGTTATAACAAAACCAGTATGAAGTATTCTGAGTTGGAGTGCAGTAAGATGTGTGGGTTTATGGTTTTCTGTTCTGGAACAGTAAGAATCAATGTTCTTCATGCAAAGCTACTGCATGCACCATACTCTTCTGCATTTATTGTAATTTTTAAAAATCACCTTTTCTAGTTGGGTGAACAGATTTTGTCCGACATATGTCCAGCTTATTTCCTGATTAAACATTAGCCTATGGTAGTAATTTATGTAAAAGCATTAAAAAGCAAATCATTTGTGCTCTATAATTTGTTTTACATTATTGCTTATTGTGATGTTAGCATGTAGTTTTGCAAATAATGCTGTAAGATTTATACTCCCAAAATCTTTGCTGTATTTGTACTCAATACAGAATGTGCACATTTGGGACTGCATTACTAGAAAAATACTGTGATAGTCATCTGAGCAAAAACACCTATTACCACTGATACACTGATGATGATGATGATACTCCAGCAGATAAATCTGTAACGACAATATATTTTTCTCATACTGTTGAACCTAAAAGGGTTCGAATAAATACTGGTAAAAATACCACGTTAAAATTCAGTGAAAAGAAAGAGGAAGCCAAGCGCAAGCGCAGGCGTGGCGCTGCTAGTGGCCATGCTGCCCAGGAGCTGCCTGCTATCAGGAGCCCCGCTGACATTTACAGGGTCTTTGTCGATGTAGTGAATGGAGAATACGTCCCTCGAAAGTCCATCCTGAAATCTCGCAGCAGAGAGAACAGTGTCCGCAGTGACACCAGTGAGAGCAGCGCTGCCGACGTGGATGACCGGAGGGGAGTGCTGAGGAGTGCGAGCTGTGAGGAGGGCCGGGGCCCTGACCCCAGCCAGAGCATTCTGGAAGAAGAACCACAAGAAGAAGAGCTGAGAACGACTTTGCCCTTGCCAGGAATACCTGAGGCTTTTTCTGGAACTGTTATAGAAAAGGAGTTTTTATCCTCCTCCTCCTCAGCAGCACCCCGTCCATTGCTCATCCTGTCCTGCCCACCATTCCAGAGCGAAAAGAAGTTCTGTCAGGAGAGCCAGAAGAAACTGCAAAGAGGGTTTCCAAGTTCAACGCTGCCAGATTGCAGCAGAAAAACTAGGAAGTGGGACTTTACATCCTTAAGCCAAGTGGTGCATTTGTGGACATTTGCAGTAGATACGTTATGTGTGGTTTGAAATAAGGCCTTCTGTGTTAGCTTGGCAGCAATTTTTCTTATCTTTATTAGTGGTATTTAAAAAGTCAAAGTAAATGTTTGAATACTTTAATATTTTGCTGGTTTTGTTTATTCTCTGAATACTGTCTGAGTTGACCTTATGAAACAATGGTAGCATTTTCAACTATTTTTCAAAGAATGCTGTTCTTAGGCATTGTTTTTGTGTTTTAAACTAAATGCAGACAGTTTTGTACCAGCTGTGATGTTGTGCATACCCTATGGGGCATTAAATTTCAAGTAGATTCAACCATTATATTACTTGCTTTTTCATATTTTAAAGGCACTTTAAAAAAAATCTACATCTCTTGTAGGTTTCGCAGCTAGGTGGCTATTAAAAATAATGTAATCTTTAAGGTAGGAAGCGACATGAACCCTATAGGAAAACTTATTTGGTTAAGGATAATATTTTGTATAACTTTTGTTTTTCAAGTAGAATTTTTTGAACCTTGGTCTCTATAAAATGTTGTGAACTTCCCATTTTCGAGTTGTTTATGAGAGTGTCTTTGAGTCATAGACATGCTGCTTAGACCACTGTGGATTTTTGAGTTCTTCTCCCTGTGAATGCAGGACTGTAAGGGGGGGGGGGAGGAAAGGTGGTCTTGATGCTTAAAAAAAAGACTCTTAAGATATCTTATGTTTCAATCTTTTCCACATTTTCATTCTTCAAGGCTACTTTGCTAGTAAGTAACTGGAATAACATATTTATTGTAGCCAAACTCCTTAAAGAGAAAGTCAGTCTGATGTTGAAAATTACACTGCAAGTGTTAATCATTAGCTTGATGCATGCTAAAATGTAGCTTTTAAAAAGCATTCTGCATTAGTACTAAAATAAGCCATCAATGCCAGTCCACCCTGTATTCATGGCTAAGTATTTAAAGGTTATTTATAGCTTCTTTAATGAATTCTTGGTTAAACAAAGTAAATTATGTCCTAGAAAAGTAGAAGCTATTTGTAACTAGAACAGAACCACTGTAAAAGTTTTATGAATATGTATTTTAATGATAAGTGGGTGAGCTTGAGTCCTCAGTAGTTAATGGATAGTTCAGAAGAGAGGACTGAATTTGAAAGATTGCCTAAAAATATAGAAGCTGTGGTTTTTAGTCAGTTCTGATCATTTGTGCATATTTTTGGTACTTAAAAAACTGTTTTTATTTCAGTTCACCCCTTCTCAAACCAAGAGTACAAATCAATCCCAAGTTACTGAGCGCTCATTCCCACCTGCCACTTAAGTGCTAATTTGCCCCAGAAACAAATCTTCTTGTAGGACTATTGTGATTTTTTTTAGAGATGTGTAATTTCAAGATTGCTGTCATTAAATAATTTTTCATGTTCATGAAAAAAAAAAAAAAACAGAACTACCTGTTGGGTTTTACTAGTTTTCTCATACATAGACAGTACCCAAATTTAAAATGATTTGTGAGTCACTTGTTTCTGAAGTATTTGGATAGCTCTATTTAAAAAGTTGTTTTTCAGAGCCTCATAGAAAAGGGAATGTGGGAGGGGTGCGACAGAATCAACCTTGGATTGGGCCAGCCTAAGCTTAGCAATACTGGCGGCCAGGATTCTGTTCGGATGTCTGTGCATATCATGTAGTCTTACTTGGGATGAAAAATAAAGAGCCGTTTTAACAATTTTGAGTACATTTGGCTATTTCACAGCTTTTTTCTTCTCTCCGCAAAGAATTTATGTTTGCCTAACTCTCAAATTGGGGTGATACATTCCTTTAGGACCAATTAAAACATAACTTTGTGGTCAGTGGTATATTTGGCTAACTGTGGTTCAGTATTCTCTTAGGTCATTATATTTTCTCATGTACAGTTACGGGAAATTATAATGTTAAAATAACTTGAAATGAGTTCAGACCAACAAAATCAAGGAAAATAAAAGATGAATTCCATTACTACTATAAGTTGCTTGCTTATAGAGACTCTCTATAAGCAGACTCCCTATAAGAGACTGCTTGCCAACCAGTCCATGCACTGTTCTGACACTTTGCCCAGGAGGAAAACATGTACAAAGGTCAGAGTGGAGGCATGGCTGAGGAGCTTGCTAGGAATGGTATTCATGTGCCTCTGCTTGTCCTGCCTCATGCCTCAGTCTGTTTGGTACTGATGAATGGCAATATATAGTGTGGGACAGTGTCATAGCTAATTTGATTTATTAATCACCAGGTAACAATAAATCTCTAGTTTTTAAAAAATATTTTTATTTGCTTATTTAAAAGCATAGATCCAGATAGCAGAAGTGAGAGAGAGAGAAAGAGAGAAAAAGAATGGGTTGCACTGGTGCACATCAGGGTTTCCTGTCACTGCAAATGAACTCCAGATGCATGTGCCACTTTGTGCATTTGGATTTACTTGGGCACTGTGAAACTGAGTCCAGGCTTTCAGGCTGTGCAAGAAAGTGCCTTTATCTTAGCCAGTGAACCTGTCAGTGCCCACTTTGGCTAGCCATCCACACAAAAACTGGCCTCAAGGTCTCCAGTTGCTGTGCTGGCTTCCTGGTTCCTGGATCTACAGTCATCCCAGTTTGCTGCTCACCAGCATCATAGAAAGGTGCAGTCTTTCTCTAGTGAAGTCAGCATCCTCATCAACCCTAAGATGCTTGAGTTTGTGATCATGACCAGCTAGCAATACCCCTCATCTTGATTTGTCTCCACCTCCCCAAAGGAAAGATATCAGAGAAATAAAGGTAGCACCTCACTAAACAGGATCCCTGAGGAAGATGCCAAACCCAGTGTCCTGAAGATTATTCTGCTCAGTTGTCTTCTCCATGACCATGCTTCCCATTTCCAAAAGAAGCATGTTGTCCACCTTTATTTTGAAGCTTCTAAGAACTTATTTCCTCTGTCCCACATACTGGCCAATGATGAATATTTATAAGGTGTTAATCCAAGGAGTTTTTAGCTTTGCTGCAACAGACACTGTAAACAGAAGTTATTTTTATGAGTGCTTAAGTTAATTTAGTTAAGCATACCTACACCATTTCCTGTCCTTTATAAAGTCATAAAAGGGTACTGTGCAGTACAACCTGTGAGTAGGATGCAGTGGGAAGAGTACAGAACTAAAAGTCAAGGAATTAAGGTCTATTCTTGGCACTCACAACTAATTCACATGGTGGCATTGGACTTCTCTAGGACCGAGGGTAGCAAACTGCAAACATTGAGCTGAGTTATCTATGAGATTTCTTCCAACTCTGATAGGAGTGAATCCGGTGTCCACAGACTGCATGGCCTCAGTTCTGTGTCTAAAAATCCAATAAACTATCTTGTTTATGAAACCCATATTTGAAAGACTGTATTCACTAATTTATAAAATAGCTATGAAGGGCTGGAGAGATGGCTTAGCGGTTAAGCACTTGCCTGTGAAGCCTAAGGACCCCGGTTTGAGGCTCAGTTCCCCAGGTCCCATGTTAGCCAGATGCACAAGGAGGCGCACGCGTCTGGAGTTCGTTTGCAGAGGCTGGAAGCCCTGGCGCGCCCATTCTCTCTCTCTCCTGCTATCTGTCTTTCTCTCTGTGTCTGTCACTCTCAAATAAAAAAAATAGAAAAAAAAATAGCTATGATTATAGTATATAGTAGATTTTTATGGAGTTAGTGAAGTTTTGGCTTTATGGGTCTAGATTCATGCCTGCATAGCATTTATCTCAAATACATATGTTAGGATAAAGTTTAGAGTAAAGTCTCTCTGTGTGTGCACATGCTTGATTCTTGGAGTGAATGAAAAATACACAGCTTATGTTACCATTTCCATGATTAAGGTATAAAAACAATCCCATTACCCCCCAAATTTCCTGAGGCCCTTGGCTTTCAGCAAATCCATCCCTTGTAGGAGGGCTTAGAGCTTAGGAAAAAACCGTGATGGGTAGTGCTGCATCATTAGCCATCAGGTGAGAGCTAAAGCCACAGATGTGAGTGACATTGTTTAAAGATAATATGTGTAAGAAGAATATGGGTGAAATTCAGGTGCATGTATCCCAGCTAAGAGAGAACTAGGAAAATTCCATAAAGACCAAATGAGTGGTTATAAGCATGGCTGGGGAGATGGCTTAGCAGATAAAGCACTCACTGCTCAAACCTAAGAACCTGAATTCAATCCTTCCCAGATCCCATATATAATGCCTGTAGCTGTGGTGGACTTTAGTAGTCATAGCATGCTGACTTTGAGATAGGAGTCAGGGACAGGAGAATTTCTTTTCTTTTTTTTGCTCAATTTTTATTAACGTTTTCCATGATTATAAAAAATATCTCATGGTAATACCCTCCTCTCTATCCCCTTTGGAACTCCATTCTCCATCATATCCCCTCCCCATCTCAATCAGTGTGTCTTTTATATTGTTGTCATGATCTTTTCCTACTCTTATAATGGTCTTGTGCAGGTAGTGTCAGGCACTGTGAGGTCATGGATATCCAGGCCATTTTATGTCTGGAGGGAGCACGTTGTAAGGAGTCCTACCCTTCCTTTGGCTTCTATATTCTTTCCACCACCTTTTCTGCATTAGATCCTGAGCCTTGGAAGGTGTGATCGAGATGTTACTCAGTACTCCAGTCACTTCTTTCCAGCACTATGATACCTTCTGAGTCATCCCAAGGTCACTGCCATCTGAAAAGAGGAGATTCTCTACCCAAAGTGAGAGCAGCATTAATACAAGGGTATGAATATTAAGATAAGTGCTTACTGGGAAGTTTGATAGCATAGTATATACATTTATCCAGACATCAGCAGATGTTACACCCCTAGGGCTCACGACTACCCCTGTTTTAAGTTTTCAGTATCAGGGATGTATTTCCTCCCATGGAGTGGGCCTCAAGTCCAACTGGAGGGCAGTTGGTTTCCACCATGACAGACGTGCCACTATTGCACCCATTGGCTCATTTGGCCTGGTTGGCCAATTATAAGGCTTGCAGTGTCCACTGTTGAGTATCTTCATTGGTGGTATCTCTTCCTCCTATTGAACTGCATGTAGAATGGCTTCTTCCAGCTTTCTGTCAGCTGGTCTATGTGGAGGAGGTTATCAGCTCAGTTCCAGCAGGGTTTCTCAGTGGCCTTGAAGCCCAAGTATGTGGAGTCTTCAGCAATAGGGCCTTACCATCTATTCCAGCTGGGAAACTAAGGGCCTCGGCAAAAGCCTATAATGTTTTGGGGGCATCAGCGACCTCCCTGGCTAAAAATTCACTGGAACATATCCTATTCCTGGCACTGAAAATTTTCTAGCAACTATCTATGGCTCCTGAGTGTTCCATTGTCCCAAACTGGAGGATTACATATGATTTTTTAATATCCTTTTAGATGTTGATTAGCCCTCTCTCCACCTCTCCTTTACTCAATCTCTTCCCCTGACCTCACTTTGGGCCTTTTCACTCCAATTAATCTATTCTACTTACATATATACAATACCAACCTATTAAGCACCCACCTCCATTTCTTTCTCTTCCTTTTATATCTCTTTTTTAGCTTACTGGTCTCTGCTACTGAGTTTTTCCTTCTCACACAGAAGCCCAATCATCTGTAGCTAGAATCCACATATGAGAGAGAACATGTGGCACTTGGCTTTCTGGGCCTGCATTACCTCACATAGTAAAATCCTTTCCAGATCCATTGATTTTCCTGCAAATTTCATAACTTCGTTTTTCTTTACCATTGAGAACTCCATTGTATAAATGTGCCATATTTTCATTATCCACTCATCAGTTGAGGAACATCTAGGCTGGTTCCATTTCCCAGCTATTATGAATTGAGTTGCAATAAACATGGTTGAACATGTGCTTTTAAGGAAATGAGATGAGTCCTTAGGATATATGCCTAGGAGTGCTATAGCTGGGTCATATGGTAGATCAATCTTTAGGTGTTTTAGGAACCTCCACACTGATTTCCACAATGGCTGGACCAGATTGCATTCCCACCAACAGTGTAGAAGGGTTCCTCTTTTCCACATCCCCGCCAGCATTTATGATCATTTGTTTTCATGATGGTAGCCAATCTGACAGTAGTGAGATGGAATCTCAATGTAGTTTTAATCTGCATTTCTCTGATGACTAGGGATGTAGAACATTTTTTAGATGCTTATATGCTATCTGTATTTCTTCTTTTGAGAACTCTCTATTTTATTTATTTAACTTTTTGGGTTATTTGTATATCCTAGATATTAATCCTCTATCTGATATATAGCTGGAGAAGATTTTTTTTCCCATTCTGTAGATTGCCTCTGTGCTTTATTCACAGTATCCTTTGCAGTACAAAATCTTTGCAATTTCATGAGGTCCCAGTGGTTAATCTGTGGTTGTATTGCCTGAGCAATTGGGGTTATATTCAGAAAGTCTTTGAGAAGACCAGTATGTTGAAGGGTTCCCCCTATTTTTTTCCTTTAGCAGTCACAGAGTTTCCAGTCTGATGTTAAGGTCTTTAATCCATTTGGACTTAATTCTTGTGCATGGAAAGAAAGAAGAATCTATTTTCATTCTTCTATAGATACATGTCCAGTTTTCCCAACACCATTTGCTGAAGAGGCTGTCTTTTCTCCAATGAGCATTTTTGGTGTTTTTTATTGAATATCAGGTGGCTATAGCTACCTGGACTTACATCTGGGTCCTCTATTCTGTTCCATTGATCTACATGTCTGCTTTTGTGTCAGTACCATGCTGTTTTTGTTATTATGGCTCTGTAGTATAGGTTTAAATCAGGTATGGTGATACCACCACCCTTATTTTTGTTTCTCAGTATTATTTTAGATATTCGAGGTTTTTTGTGATTCCAAATGAAATTTTGGATTGCTTGTTCTATTTCCATGAAGAATGCCTTTGGAATTTTGATGGAGATTGCACTAAATGTGTAGATTGCTTTTGGTAAACTTGACATTTTCACAATATTGATTCTTGCAATCCAGGAACAAAGGATGTTTTTCCATTTCCTAGTGTCTTCTGCAATTTCTTGCTTGAGTGTTTTATAGTTTTCTGGTAGAGCCTTTAGGGTCCTTTATATATAGAATCATGTCATCTGCAAATAATGATAACTTGATTTCTTCCTTTCCAATTTGTATCTCTTTTATGTGTGTCGCTTGCCTTATTGCTATGGCTAAGACAGTACTATATTAAATCAATTGGGGACATTGGACACCCTTGTCTTGCTCCTGATGTTAGTGGAAAAGCTTCCAGTTTTCTCCCATTTAGTAACAGGACCAGAGTGCATTCCCACCAACAGGCTATAGGCTTGTCATAAATAGCCTTTGTTATACTGAGATATGTTCCTTTTATTCCCAGTCTCTGTAGGACTTTTATCATGAAGGGTTGTTGATTTTGTCAGATGGTTTATCTGCCTCTAATGAGATGATCATGTGATTTTTGTCCTTCAGTCCATTTAGATAATGTATTACGTTTATCAATTTGGGTATGTTGAACCATCTCTGCATCTCTGGGATAAAGCCTACTTGGTCAGGGTGAATGATCTTTCTGATATATTCTTGTATTCTGTTTCTTGTATTCTGTTTGCCAATATTTTTATTGAGAATTTTTGCATCTATGTTCATGAGGGAGATTGGTCAGTAATTTTCTTTTCTTGTTCTATCTTTTCCTGGTTTTGCATCAGGGTGATGCTGGCTTCTTAGAAGGAGTTTGGTAGGATTCATTCTTTTTCTATTTTATGGAAAAGAAGCAATGGTGTTAGTTCTTACCTGAAGGTCTGGTAAAATCAGCAGTGAATCCATCTGGGCCTAAGCAGTTTTTTTTTTTTTTTACTTTTTACATATAATGATAGAAATCATCAAGAAAATATTACAAAGATAAAACTACAGAGTTTTGACATTTTAGGAGACACAATTGGATTTTCAGCTAACAACTATACAGTAATATTTAAATAAGTCCATTTGTTTTATGTAAATAAATACCCTAATACAGTAGAGTCTCATAGTGGCTTGACAATCATCAATTTGATGCTTTGGAGTTAATGTTGTTAATAACTGTTCAAACTCTGGCAAGTTTAGATATATCTTCATATTGAATTCCTTCAACTCTGCATCCTTTCAAAGGACCAGTTTCAATAACTATAGTAGCTGAAAAAGTCTTCTCATTGATGGATTCAAGGGTACCTTCATTTCCTCTGTAGCCACCATTTAAAACTAGAATTCTTTTTTTTTCCTGGTGCTGGAATTACTGTCTCTAAATAAGTCTGGTCAAGTTTCAGCCTGTCTCCAGAATCAATCATCTTTACAACAGCTGTGTACTTGTCAATTACTTCCTTCACAACTCCCCTTTTCCTGTGATATTTCTCTCCAAGTTTTTTAGTTATGATTTTCACAATGATTTCAGGTTGTAGCCAGTAGTCTGTTCGGGCAGTTCTTTTCTTTTCCTCTTCAATCTCCATGATTTCATCCAGTGCAGACTTCTTTTTCTTCTTCTCTTTAGACTGAGCTGAGCTCTGCCACGAGTCTTTCTGCTTCACTGAGGCAGCACTCCCGAGTGTCTTCAATGCACTTGGTCCCAAAGAACTGGACTTGGAAGAGGTCGCCACTGAGCCACATGCTCCTTTGTTCAGATTAAACGTAACTTTTTCTTCATCATTCTCTGTGCTTAATTCTGTAAAAACAGGGACCTCCTGCTCCTTCCCCTCCAGCCCTCTTCTCACTTGTTCCTCAATAAACTTGGCAGTTTTTTCTTCATCATCGAGGTCTTGTTTCTTCTTTTTTTTCTAATTCCAGCTTCCGGGGAATCGTTTCTGGATCTCTGTCTATGTACTGAATGTACCAGCCTTTTGGTGTCTCATCCACTTTACATAAGCCCTCTCTGCCCAGCGGCCTAGTGAAGTCCGTCAGCGTTTCCCACTGCGTGGCGTTCATGTGGATGTGCTCGCGGGGGCTGATGTACTCGTTGTAGACGATGTTGTGGACTCTCTTAGTGACAAAACGCCTCCTGAGAAGTTCTAGAAAGTCGTTGCGGAATTACTCTGAAAAATAATCCATAAACTGCTGAGGATTTTCTGAGGCCAGCAGCAGTTGTCTCTGATGAGATTCAGACATACAATGACACTTAAAGCCATTCTCCTCCCGGCACTGCTTCTGGCACATCTGGCAATACCAGCGCAGCTTCTGCAGACCTTTGGATTTGATCCTGTTGGCGATGGCCTTGGGGGTCAGAAAATCGGACTTGCCCATGGCGGCGACGGGCAGCAGCAACCGCAGTCACCAGGCAGGAGCCCTAAGCTGTTTTTAGTGGAGAAATTTTTGATAACTGCTTGGACCTCCATGCTTGTTATAGGTCTATTTAAGTGATTAATCTCATCTTGATTTAATTTAAGTAGGTTATATATATCAAAGAAATCATACATTTCTTTCAGATTTTCATACTTTATGGAGTATATGGTTTTATAGTATATCCCTATAATTTTTTGAATTTCTATGGCATCTGTTGTGATGTTACATTTTTCATCTCTAATTTTATTAATTTGTGGCTCTTCTCTCTTTCTTTTGGTCAGATTTGATAAGGGTTTATCAATCTTGCTTATCCTTTGAAAGAACCTACTCTTTGTTTAATTGACTCTTTGGATTTTTTTTTTGTTTCTTTTTCATTAATTTCTACCCTAATCTTTATTATTTCTTCCCATCTACTGACTTTTGGTTTGCCTTGTGCTTCTTTTTCCAAGGCTTTAAGGTGAAGCATTAGGTCATTTACTTGCAACCTTTCTAATTTCTTAATATAGGCACTTAAAGGTATAAATTGCCTCTTATGACTGCTTACATTGTGTCCCAGAGATTTTGGTATGTTGTGTTCTCATTATCATTTGACTCTATAAATTTGTTGATTTACTTCTTGATGTCTTCATTGACCCATTCATCATTTAGTAATGTGTTGTTTAATTTCCATGATTTTGTGTATGCTTTATAGCCTTTCTTACTGTTGATTTGTAGTTTGATTCCATTGTGGTCAGATAGAATGCAAGAAATTATTTCAGTTTTACTGTATTTGTTAAGATTTGCTTTGTGTCATAATATATGGTCTATTTTAGAAAATGTTTCATGTGCTGCTGAAAAGAATGTATATTCTGCCACATTTGGATGAAATGTCCTGTATATATCTGTTAGGTCCATTCCTTCTATGACCTCATTTAGTCCAGGTGCCTCTCTGTTTATTTTTTCCTGGGATGACCTGTCAATTGATGAGAGTTGGGTGTTAAAGTCACTCACTACCACTGTGTTTGGTGTTATCTGTGACCTTAGTTCTAATAGTGTTTGTTTGATGAATTTGGGGGCCCCTAAGTTAGGTGCATATATGTTTAGGATTGTAATGTCCTCCTGTTGGAGTGTGCCTTTAATCAATATAAAGTGACCTTCCTTATCTTTATTAACTAATGTCACCCACTACCACTGTGTTTGGTGTTATCTGTGACCTTAGTTCTAATAGTGTTTGTTTGATGAATTTGGGGGCCCCATTTTAGGAGCATGATAGGAGATTTCTGGTCTGTAGAGGGTTCCAAGTCAGCTTGTGACCAGGTAAGACCCTTCCCTAATGTATAACAGAAGAGGAAACAAAGCTACCATAAATCAAGAAGCAACAATTAACCAGCCCAAAATACAGCTTATTTAAGAATGGCAAATCTGGGCTGGAGAGATGGCTTAGCGGTTAAGCGCTTGCCTGTGAAGCCTAAGGACCCCGGTTCGAGGCTCGGTTCCCCAGGTCCCACGTTAGCCAGATGCACAAGGGGGCGCGTGCGTCTGGAGTTCGTTTGCAGAGGCTGGAAGCCCTGGTGCGCCCATCCTTTCTCTCTCCCTCTATCTGTCTTTCTCCCTGTGTCTGTCACTCTCAAATAAATAAATAAAAAATGAACAAAAAAATATTAAAAAAAAAGAATGGCAAATCTGACCATCCATCAGATTTAACATATAATTTATCCTGATATGAAAGTTGCAATTAGCACTTCTGTTTCAGGCCTATAGACCAGGTTTATTAGGCGGGTACTGACCTGGTGTAATCCCAGTTTCCTTTTGGGATGATTTTGGTCTCTGTCTGCTTCTGCTTGAATCCCACTGTCAGTTCAAGTAGGCATGGCCAGGTTCCTGGACCGCTGCTCTGTTCACTGGAGCTGGGCATTGGCGGTGGGGGAGGGGAGGCTTCCGATGCTATTCTAATTCTCTCACTGTTCCATGTGTTCTTCTGCCTTGTGATCTGCTCCTCCATTGTTCACTGCCGTTCTCCCTTCACGTTTCTTGAGTTTGCGGAGAGCTGCGGTGTGAGTGGAAAATCCCCTCATCTAGCTTTTCCTGTGGCTCAAGCTGAGCCTGGCAGCTGGCTGGCATGCCACTGCCACGTTCCTGTGCCACATTCCCACAGACCTGCTGGAGCTGCTTCTGTGTGGGCTCTGGATGCTCTGGATCTCTCCTACTTCACCACTGCCATTTCAATTTCCTATGCTCCTCACTTTTTAGTAAAAGTACGTATTTTGCTGTTTTTTTTGACTTTCCCCCCTAGGCTGCTCTGGAGTGGTACCTATGCCGCCATCTTAACTGGAAGTCCCCAGGAGAATTTCTTGAAAACTCAACTCCAAGTACAGCAAAGAACAGAATGAAATCCATAAACAGAAATCTTTCCTCAAATGAAGTAGACTGCAAAGACTAATTCCCAAAAGTTGTCCTCAGATCTCTACATGTGTTCTGTAGAACAAGTGTTCATGCATACAAGTTGTTTTTAACTTTCAAAAAACTTTTTATTAACAACTTCCATAAATATAGGCAACATACCATAATCATAATACCCTTACAGCACTCCACTTCCCCCCCTCTCCAAAATCTCCCCTCCACTGAATTCCCTCTTCTTCCCAACTAGTTCTATATTATTGTCAACATTTTACCCTCTTAATATGTAGGTCTTGTGTAGGCAGTGTCAGCCACTGTGTGGTCATGGATATTAAGGCCATTTTGAGTCTGGAAGACAGCATTGTGACCACTCCTCCCCTTCCTGTGGCTCTTATATTCTTTCTACCACCTCTTTCAGCAACATTCCTGAGCCTTGGAGGCTGTGATGGAGATGTCTAAATGCTGAAGACTTCACTTTTACTTCTTCTCAGCAGTGTTTATGAGTCTTCATGAGCTTTGTCTAACCCAAGTGGCCATCATCACCTAAAGAAAATCTTAATTATAAGTGGCTTCTGGGTACATTATCCATCTTCACAAGATAAGTCTGACCAAATTCCCTCTTTTTTAACATACATATTACTAACTAGTGAAGAAATAGGTTTCCATATGGCTTATTCATAATGTCTCAACTTTTGATTAACTTTCCTCCCACTCCCCCTCTCTTTTCTATCTCTCCATTGACCACACTAAGACCATCACACTGCCAGTATTCTGACCCTCCATATTGTACTTTTTGTCTTTCTCATTTACAAAAAACTATGTAACTATGTGTTTCCATTTTTCCTAGTATCAGGAATTTTCCATTCTTATGTAGTCTAAGGAGTTGATGTGGCAGTATTTTCATTATCAATTTCACTAGCAATTTCAACATTATCACAATAAACTCAGTTAAAGCAGTGGATTGGATAAAGACACAAGAAGTTCTAAAATATAATGAGGAAGGTTTAACTTTTTTTAAAAAAGATGTTTTATTTATTTTTATTGTCAAGCAGGGAGAGATAGAAGACAGAGACAGAGAGGATGGGTATTCCAGGGCCTCCAGTCTCTGCAAATGAACTCCAGATGCATGTGCCACTTTGTACATCTGGTTTTATGTAGGTCCTAGGGCATTGAATCCAGGTCCTTGGGGTTTGCAAGCAAGCATCTTAATGACTAGGCCATCTCTCCAGCTCCTTAACTCTTTTATATATTTATTTATTTTTATTTTTGTAGGGTAACACACATATTTTTTAATTATTAGATATGGACATTAGTTTGTATGTAAACATCACATGTTGGTACCACCATTTCCCTCCTTCCTGCTCCTTTTATGAAGAGGTCTTCCTTATTGGGAATGCAGGTCAATCCCATGGGAATTGTGGGTTATGCATTATGTGGGGGCAGTAGTCAGTTATTATAAAATTGTGATTACTTACCTCTCAGTGTTTTGTGCTATTCTTTTTCTTGTTTCCCCAATTGTTCTTAGTTTCAGCTGGGGCTCTTTTGAGGTATGATGGGGTGGCTGTCTCTTTAGGATCTATGTCTATCTGAAAAAGAGAAGTTAGCATCAGACAAATGAGATATCCCTTACTTTTTTTTTTTAAAAAAAATTATTTATTTGAGAGCGACAGATACAGAGAGAAAGACAGATAGAGGAAGAGAGAGAGAATGGGCGCGCCAGGGCTTCCAGCCTCTGTAAACGAACTCCAGATGCATGCGCCCCCTAGTGCATCTGGCTAACGTGGGACCTGGGAAACCGAGCCTCGAACTGGGGTCCTTAGGCTTCACAGGCAAGTGCTTAACCACTAAGCCATCTCTCCAGTCCCCTTACTTTTTTTTAATAGAGAATTTAATAGGTGTAGGACCTCTTGTAGCCCATGATTGGTGGTAGCTTGATAATGGAGAGTGGGCTTATGTTTGGATATGGTTCTGACTTGTTTCCCAGCTCCAGCTATGGGTCCCATACCACTGAGGTGATTATTTAGCCAAATCAAGAATACTTGGTTTCCCACCATGGCTGTGCCCCACTATTGCACTTGTGTGAGCATCACAACAGGTTATTTGCTGCTAAGTAGGTTAGACCATGAGTTGCTTGGACATATATTGGTCATTTTACCCCAATCGCCCATGTAGCACCTTCTGCCACTAGACATGCTGACTGTCTGGGGACTGGCTCTCTTCCAGCTTCCAGCCATGCCATTCCATTTTACATGTCAATTGCATAAGGTGTCTTCAGCAGTAGGGTCTTTCCACTAACCTTTGGTGGGTCATCAAGTACTCTGACAGCAATCTGTCTTTCTTTTAGGAAACCTTGTAGGTCTCTCTGATCTAAAGCTCATTGTGGATGATAGCCACATGCTGGTACTGGGAGTTACAGGTCAGTGCCCACTAATAAAAGGAAGAATAATATAACTAATATAAAAGAGTTAGAGAGAGACAGAGAGAGAGAAGCTGTAGAAGATTAAGGTTAGTCTTCATGATACCCTCTTCAGTGTCTTGTGGCTCAGGTGTTCCCCCCCCTCTTTTTTTTGCCAGGAAGATGGTATGCAAAGGTGAACCATTCATAGGGTTGGTCCAGGAGAAACTCAACCCTAGGAAGGGCATCTCCATCCACTGTTAGAAACTACACTGATTTGGCTTCAGAAAGTTCAAAACTTGGAGAGCCAAGGTGGTTCACTATACTAATACCACAGACATTGTGAGATTCTTCTCTGTTTCCATTCTTGTAGATTGTACTTGATTTTTAATGTTTCTGTCATTGCTTGCAGCACAGTGGTGTTAGGTCAGCTCTACATCCCCCAATCTTGACTTTGAAGGTAAGGCATTCAACTTCACAGCGATCATTCAGTTTTGCACATTGTATTCTTTTCGAAACAGCTCCCCTGGCTAAGTGAAGAAAGTAGTTGGTTTATTTACCCTGTCATTTGTATGTAGAAGCAAAATAACATCATAAGGCAAATTCAGAGTTCTTCATTACAAAAAAATCTTTTAAAGACAGCATATAGGCAGATATTATATAAACAGATGTGTCTGTCCTCAGATTTTCACTAAAGTATATGTAATATTCTTACTAATGAATTAGGAAAGATAAAGCAATTTATCAGCCCAAATCATAGATTATATAGAAAATGACTGCCTCTTTCTATGAAGATGTCACTGTATTTATTAATTCCACAAACAATCTTTTCCATAATATTTTCTTAGTATTTTCAAATTAATAGTGTCTGATATATAGAAAAATTTAAAGTATGTGAAGTTTACATTGTAGGCAGATAAATAATAGACTATATACATTGTCAGGTAATCTTAGACTTTCATAGTTTTAAATATAAAACTAACCCAAACAACCTTCTGATTATTCTCATTTACAGAAAGGAAATTGAAGCACAGAATTCAAATAGTTTATAACTATTAAAATTAAAATTTGGGGGCTGGAGATATGGCTTGGTTAGGGCACTTGCCTGCAAAGCCTAAGGACCCAGGTTGAATTTCCCAGTACCCATGTAAGCTAGATGTACAAGGTGGCACGTCTTCAGTTTGTTTGCAGTGGCTAGAGGCCCTAGTGTGCCCATTTCCTCCCTCCCTCCCTCCCTCCCTCCCTCTCTCTCTCTCTTTCTCTCTCTCTCTCTCTCTCTCTCTCTCTCTCCCTCTTTCTTTCTCTGTCTCTTTCAAATAAATAATTTAAAAAGGTACAGTACTAAATAGATTGACCTAATAATCTATGTTTTTTCAAATTGATCAAAAAATCACTCCCAGCTCTGGGAGTCTATGTGATTATTGAGGTAATCGTGGCTATAATTTTAGTCCATTATTATAATTGGGTACAAATACGAATGGACTGAAGCTTAGAGAAAGCAAGATATTAGGCACCTGCTTCTATACGTTGATATGAATAAATTGGAGTCCTGGTGGGAGAAGATGGAGAACACAGATTACAATGTACTTTTCTATCTTATATCCATTGCCTGATATCTACATAAAGAGGTGAAAGGCAGAAGCTAGTGCAATAACTTTATAAGTGACAGCTTCAAGCATAAGGACACCATTCTGTGGCTGTTCTTCAGTTCTAGTTATGTAAGATTTTAAAATTCATTGCAAACCCCATTTCCCAAGAACCCTTTCTGTATTTCTGAGCTACTGTCAAGCTTCCATTTTCATGACTTCTCTTAATTTTTTGCATCTTTTATGGTATTTTGGAAAACAGTTTTGTGTTAAAGGTATGTGTATATCTTCCTGTCTCACACATTCACATTATTATACAATTTAAATTTGCTGAATGATTTTACTCTTATAGTAAATCTATTTTTTATCAACAAAAGACTAATAAAGTTCAAGAAAATTAAAGGCAAAGACTATGTCTTAACATAATTAATTACAGTGCTCAGAACAATATCTTGTAAGTGGCAAGTACACATTTAATATCTATTGATTTGCTAGAGCAACCAAAAATAACACACAAAATAGAGAATAGTAGAGTTTGAAAGAGCTTGCCTACCAAACACAAGCCCTGTATTCAGTCTCCAATACCAAAAGAAAAAAAAATAGTAGAAGTTCAGCAGTCATGAAGGGACAGGATCTTTGGTATTCATCAAGAAACTGCAATAAGAAAGGTTACCCAACAGAAAGAATGAAGGAAGGTTTAGGAGAACTGGGCATCTGGCCATAAAGCTTTCTTAGGAAACACCATGATTGTATTGAGCAAAGAGAGTGAGTAAATCAAGATGTGAGTGATAATTTCCCATTCATATGTGAGGGCCAACAGAAGGTCTGAAGTAATATGATATTTGGCCCTTGTAATGAGACATGGGGAAATGATCAATTACATACCTATTACTAACTTTAATTCAGGCTACAAATGCTTTCTATACCTAAATTATTAAGTGTGTTTAGAGGTGACCTCTGATTATTTCCTCTCAGGTTAAAAGCTCTTTTGGCATATACTGAGATGTGTTGAAGATTACACAACTATAAAATAAATCTAAACATATAAAGAAGTCTAAACTTCTTGGTGCTTCAAGCTATGAAGGAATTTAGTAGATGTCCCTCTTGTTGGAAGTGATATGATTTGGTGTGGTTTAATTATTTCATTTATGAGTTCAGAAAACATTTACCAGTCACTACTTTGGCCAGAGACTTTTGTAGGTCATATGGATGAATGATTTTTTTTTAACTAAAGTTGAACTTTCTTTTCAAAAGACAGATCCCGAACAAAGTACCACCTTACTTCTCCAAGGATTTTCTTCTTACCTGGGCAAATTTGACCAAGAAGAATGAGTTCAGCAAAAATGGTGAAGATTCTCATGGCTGAAAGCGTCAGTGGAGAGAAGATGGAGGTGCACTCACTGGGAGTTCAGCTCTTTATCAAGGACAGTTGACTCAGACACTTTCTACTGCCATAAGATGGCATTAAGAAAGAACTATTGTTCATGCGTCACTGGATAGTGTGTGGGCTCACAGACTGGATTTTGTCTAAGTCATATTTAGAGAAGGAAATGCAGACAAAGAACCTTGTCTTCCTGCCTCAAATCTGCTATTCCTTTTTCCTGCCTAGGCTTCTCCCATTTATCTTTGCAAGTCCCATCTCAAATATCACTACTTTTACAAAATGACCTACTCATTTTATTTCTGCATTAACATTTGCATATAACTTGCTCTTATTTATCAGTTCTTAGCTAATTGGTACCTGGCATAATTTTTTTTTTTTTAGATTTTTAGCTTATAAAACATTAGCTCCCACCAACAGACACTCAGTCCATAAAAGAAAAGTGCTTGATTGTCACTTTTTCCAATCATTTCTTATATCAGCATTTTGTATCCATAAGTGCTCAAAATATATGTGTTGATTTACTAATTGAAAGTGGTATACTTAGGACAATTCATGACTAGTCAAGAGATTAAATAGGAATGGATTAAATAGGAATTATTGTTTACAGTTTATACAAATTAAAAAATAAGGATAATTGTTAATATTCCTTCAACAAACATTTGTGTGGCATTACCCAAGTGTGATTTTATAACATGGATATGGAGTACTAAAAGATACTGATTTTATCCTAAATACAAAGGAGTTGAGGATCTTAGGTGGAAGAGTTATCACAGAGAATGAAAGCCTAGAAGTTTTATTTTCAATAAAGTGAGGTGACCTCCGCACAGACCAGTTCTGTCACTGATAGCTAGTTAAGCTCTGGGAAATAAAAAGAAACCCACCTAAAGAATTTGAAGCTGAAATAAAGCCAGGCATACTTTGGAGAAAAGATGAAATGTAGTTTTGGGACCAAAAAGAGAATGAATTACTTACAATTTTGATGTGGCACAGAGAAGAGCTAAACAAATAAAACAAAATCTACCCTGTTTGTGAATTTAGAACAACAGGACAGGACCAGGCACTAGAAAAGTGTTTAAGATGACAAATCAGAAGTATCAGCCAAGACCCTGGCATATGAACTGGTGTGGGACATAAACCCTCACAAAACAAAGCTCTGAGTAAACTGTACCACTATGGAGTCTGAAGTGTGAGTGTGCTTTTCGTGAGGAGTAAAGCCAACATCGAACTGTTATCTACCCATGAGCCCAAGACAGAGTTATGTCCAACTATGCCCAGCCATACAGAGCCTAGGCTAAGATTGAGAGCTGTACTCATCTATGAGAATAAACATCTATCCAAGTTATTGAGCTATAGGTTCAGTTAGTGACCCTGTTCCAAAAAAGTAGAATGGAGAGCAGAGTGATTCAGAGACACCTGATTCCAACCTCTGGCATCCACATGCATACCCACATGTATACATTCATAACCCCTCAAAAAACACACACGCAAAAAAGTAACAAAAATTTTAATGAGACAGTTTCCTACATAAGTTGTACAGAAAGAATTTAATATGGACATCTAATGAGAGAGTGTTGCCAAGACTGAGATATAATTGTTACAATTAATGAATAACAATAGATAACTGTATCAAAAAATTAAGTGGATAAAAGAATATATTTTATTCTGGAGAATTGTCACTCCATATATCTATATCTATCTCTAACTATATCTATATCTATCTATCTATCTATCTATCTATCTATCTATCTATCTATCTATGGTGTCAACTATATTAGTTATATGAAAATTACTACTTGGGCTTGAACATACCTTTAAGTAAATAACAGACTCCCTGCATCTCAATTTCTTGAGGCACAAATAAGGATAATAAATTTATTTCAGATAATCTTGAATGATGTCTGATATGCTTGGAAAAAATTTATAAACACCTCACAGTGCTATCTGAATGAAGAGCCATTAAGGACTCACTCAGGTCTATATTTTTATCATCTGAAAATTAAAACTAAGCAAAGAAACAAATACAAGGGTAGGGCAAAATGAGAACAGCCCTAAAATACATTTGGTTTGTCACCATATTAAGCAATATCGCTTCTTGAGAATCTATCCAGCCTTCTCTGCATTGAGTGCCCCTCCAGTCTTGCTTCTGTGGTCAGTAGGGAGAATGTTTCATTCATAAACCTTCAGCCGGCAGCAGAAAAAGTTCAGCTTACAATTTCCTGCAATCTTCTCATCTTGCTTGCACTCCTTCCTGCATTTGCCCCGACCGAGCCTGCATGTCTCGCACACAGCAAACTCACCTGTGCCAAGAAGGAGCCAGTGAAATGCTTACTGGGGGGGGGGGGGTAAGGGAGGAGTATGCCTAAGGTCACCACAATTGAGAGGTTCCCATGTGTAATAATGAAGAGCACTTTCAAGAACTGCTAAGAAGTTGAAATAGCTCCTGCTTGTCACTGTATGGAGCTAGAGTTATGAAAATAAGTGATAACCACCATCTCCAAATGTTTACATGCATGCATGGACAAAAGTGAGTGGCAGACACAATAACATAATCAAAAAGAAACATACAAATGCCTGCCTAATATCATTGAGCATTTGCTACGTAAAGTAGGAAGGATACTTTATGGTTTTGGAAAGATTGTTAAAGATGGAGTTAAGATTTTTAGGCTCTGTTCTTGTTTGGGCTGTCTTATTTATTTGGTAGACATTTGAGGACTATATATCAACATCTTTAATTTGCTTAATGATCAAATAAAATAGCTTATGTGATATTTGTGCTATAACTGTACCTACCTACAAGGGGACTCTGAAGATGAGATTATGTACTCCATATGCTAGTGTTAATAAGGGCCTGGCACAGTCAACACTCTATTAGAAACATTTTGTATGTATCTTATTCTGCAGTGTTGTCTAAACTCTTAAATTTTGTTCATTAGTTAAGGATATTCTAACCTTTCTTTCAATTATGTTTACAACTTTCTATTTTCCCATATAGGAAGACTCTACACACACAAAGGTCTGTGGTTAACTACAAATAGACCTTTTGTAATGAATGTGGGTTTTCTCAACCCACCCTCACTATTCTACTTGATCTTCCTTGTTCCAGAAACAAATATTTGTGATAGGTCATATCAGACTGAGATTGTATGAGAAAGTGTGTTCTCATGGCAATGGGAAAAGTCACTGGGTACATTTTTCTATGGCCAAAGTGAAGTGTTCTACATTGAGAGACATCTTTATCACACCATCAAAGATTGAGGGACTACAGTGGAAGACGTGATAGAAAAAATGCAAGAGTCAAAAGATGGGGAGGAGTGCTTTGGAATGCTATCTTCCAGATAGGAAATGGCTGTTGCATTCAAGACTTCACAGTGTCTGATGCTATCTACACAAGGGCAAAAAAACTGATACCAAAATAGAAGAAGAACTAATTGGAAAGAACGGATTCATTGTCAGGGGCAATGGAGAGGGAACAAAAGAAGGTGGTAGGAAGTTATGATCAGGGCACCTTGTGAAAATATATGTATTATGTCAAAAAAGTTTTAAAAATGATGGTCCAATTGCAAAATACACTTCTGAGAATGGAAAACTCCAAACATGATTCTGTCTGTAAGAAGAACAGAACATGGAGTCAGTACACTGGAATATAGGCAACTCTATTTCCACAATTGCAAACCTTCCTTGGCTCTGCAAGTCAAGGACATGGAGAACTAACAGGTCCTGAGTCCCCAAAGGAAAAGGTATATATAAGGGAATTATTTTACCTCCTGGAAATGACTGGGAATGTTCAAGTCCTGCTAAGCATCCTGAATTAAAAACAAAATGCATGTTAGAAAAGAATATCAGTACAAGAAATGCCATTGAATAAAAGAGGATTTACACATGTGACCTTGCTGCCTGGGGATTTTTGATGACAGTTGCCATTTTTATCCTATTTCTCAAGTCCCATACGTCTGGTAACCAGTAAGACCAGTGTATATCTTTAAAAGATACTACATGCCTTAGCTGGTTCTTAGAAAATGTCACTACAGGAGGTAGATAGTTTAATTAGTCAAGTATTTGCCTTGTAAACATGAGGACCTGAGTTCAATCACTAGTATTCATGTAAAACAAAACACAGGTGTGGTGCACTGCATCTATAATTCCAGTGCTAGAGAGACAGAGACCGGAGGATCTCTGGGACTTATTGGCTAGGCAATCTAGCTTACATGATGAGTTTCAGGCCAATGAGAGACCCTGTATTGTAAAAGCAATTGGAAAGCTGCTAAGGAACAATTCCTGAGGTTGTCCTCTGGCCCCCACATGCATGTACACACACATACCTGCACACATCTATGCATACACTCACACACATACAAACACAGAGAAAATATCACCTGAGGAACTACTTCTGGGGTTGTCCTCTGGCCTCCACATGCATACACACACACACACACATACATACACACACACACACACACTCATGTACCAAACACAGCTATGCATGCATTCACATACATACAAACACAAAGAAAATGTCATTACAGGCCCATGACATTCCCATGAGAAGCCTAGTGGGAGCTGACCATTCCTCTCAGTTTCAGAGTGCTACATAGAGGAATCATAAAGTTTATGATCTGCCTCATAACACCATTAAATTCCATTGATTTTTATTTACCTGATAGCAGTTGAGCTAAAATGAAGAACAAAGCCAAACCAAAATAAAAGGGCTTTCTGCTTGGGGCCATCTTTGAGGGGAAAAGCTTCAGATGATAATACCAGATTTCTCTGAGAAGACAGAAAGCATTTATATTGGCAGCCAGGGATATGCTTTTGTTCAGTGAAGCAGATCAATACAGAAAGCCACTACACGCTCCATTTCTCAGGATCAAGGGCTGAGGCCATGGTAAACAACCTTAGGACCCACCAAGCCTTACTTTTGGGGTGGCTGACTGGTCCATAAAATGAAATGAATACCTGGCTAGGACCTGGAAGACTATGGGTTGGGTACATTTCTGCTGTAGGAATCCAGAGAACAACTGGTTGTTGTCCTCATACCTTTCAGCCTTAATGTTGGGGTGTAGGGAAACAAGGGCCAATGGACACATTCTACTTGCCTCTCCAGGTTGTTATCAGGACCTAATGTGACTCTGATGCAGAAGTGTTTGCTGACAGAGTCTGGGAAGGTCCTGAAGGAACCTGACAAACAGAAAGGGAAGAGTAACTACTATTTTGCCAAATTAGCTTTGAATACTATACTTGGAAGATATCACAAATAGACCAAAGTTACAATTAGAACCCTTTACACATTAAAAAACATGAGTATGGTGCTGGTGAGGTTACTCAGTGGTTACAAGTGATTGCTTGCAAAGCTTGCCAGCCTGGGTTCAATTCCCTAGTATCTACATATAGGCAGATGCACCAAGTGGCACCTGTGTCTGGAGGTTTTTTTTCAGGGACAAGAGGCTCTGGGATGCTCATAATCATCTCTCTCTCTCTCTCTCTCTCTCTCTCTCCCCCTCTCCTCACACATAAGTAAATAAAATTATTTTTTAAAGACATATTGGGGCTGAAGTAGTTAAAGTTACTTGCTTGCAGAGCCTGTTGACCCAAAATTGACTCCTCATCATGCATGTAAAACTGGAGGCAATGTGGAGCATGTCTCTGTAATCCCCGCCTGCCTATGACAATGGCAGGAAGAGCCAGGAGAAGCTGAAGTTCATAGGGTAGCTCAGACTTTGACCTAAAGTGGCAAGAGACTCAGTCTCAATGAAGGTTGGAGCTGACCTCTGACCTTCACTTGTACACTATGGCACAAGTGTGACCAAACACATACACATAAATAAATTTTTTTAAATTATGAGTATTAAAAGTAATATTTGTGTCACTGCCTGGTCCCCAAGTAAGTCCAGCTTATTTTTACCTTGTAGCTCATCATTACATGATGGTTTGTTGTTCATTCTGGGATGCAAAATAAAATAATTAGAGAAATATATCCAGGCCTAGTGGCAAGTGCCTGTAAGCCCAGCTATTCAGGAGGCTGAGGCAGAAGGACTGCAAGTTTAAGGCCAGCTTGGGCCCCTTAGTGAAATCCTAACTCTGAATAAAAAGTAAAGAGGGTAGGGTAGAAATGCAGGTCAGTGATAAAGTGCTTGCTTTTCATTCGCAGAGAATTCATCTTCAAAGAAAGAAAAAAAGAAGAGAAAAAACATACACTATGAAGTCTACCAGATACCTACCAAGTAGAATACCTTGGGCAGGGGATGGCAAGATGGCTCAGTGTTTAAACATGCTTCCCATGTAAGCATGAGGGCTGGAGAGGGTCCAAGGCTACCCAATTTGGATTCTCCCAGCATCCATGTAAACTGCTGGGGTTGTCACATACCTCTGCAACCTCAGTTCTGTGGGGAGTAGGTGTCAGAGGACTATTAGGGATTCTGAATAAAAAACAAAGCAAAATAAACCAAAACAAAACATGGTAAGAGAGAGTCCTCGAGGAAAACTAGGTAGATGAGCTATGAACAATGGAAGGGGAATATCTGACATTCTTTCCTGGCCTCTGAGGGTATTGAGGGGGAACATCAGATATTCATATGCATATTGCTACCCACACCATACCACACACACACACACACACACACACTTACTGCTTAATATTTCCACTTCTACTTCCTTATTCTTAAAATTAAGATATAATAATGTTATCTACCTCATAGGGTATCTCAGAGGACTGTGTATGGGACAAAGTGATTGTTATTACTACTATAACATTTGTATATTTTCTATATGCCTTCCAGAAACTCACTAGAAACCCCTTTTCATACCCATTAGTTTGTATTCAGCCTCCCCTGACTTAAAAGGAAGCCTAGTGGGAGCTGACCATTCCTCTAACATTTGAATATTTTTTCTACGGTTTATAAATATTTCGGTTTCAGAGGTGGGCATGCATGGAGAATGGAGGACTTTGAGTACATAGGCATTCTTTTTTATAACCTGGGTTGGCTTCATGGGCATATAATTAAAACACTGTGTCCCCAGCCCACCTGCTTGGATCTTAATGTTCTGATGCTAGCCTTGAAATTTTGATAGTCTGCCTTTGAATGCGTGCCTTGCAAATTAAGAGTGAGAAGACAGTGCAGGGTGTGCTGGGACCTGGGAACCTCCGCTCACAGGTGTTCCAGCAATCGTTCCCGCCCCCTCACTGTACTGGTAGGGCTCTTAGCCACATCACTACTGACTGCTGGCACCCCTAGCTTCCTGCCTGTTGCAGTCAGGTTCGATTTGCTGGCAGAAATCACCTGACATCCCCATAATCCAAAGTCTTTTTTGTATATTTTAAATTTTATTTATTTATTTTAGAGCAACAGACAGAGAGAGAAAGGGGGAGGGAGAGAGAAAGAGAAAGAGAATGGGTATATCAGGGCCTCCAGGCACTGCAAACGAACTCCAGATGCATGTGCCACCTTGTGCATCTGGCTTATGTGGGTCCTGGGGAATCAAGCCTTGAACTGGGTCATGAAGCTTCACAGGCAAGCACTTAACCACTAATCCATCTCTCGAGCCCAATTGAAGGTCTTTTAACTGAGCCAACACCCCCCCAAGAGATTCACCCCCCCCCAAAAAAAAACCCATAATGGCACAGAATAAACATTCACACTGCAAAGACGGCATTGGGCATAGCAAAGACATATTTAACCAATACAAGATTTAAACAGGGCAAATATCAAACTCTGTAACTCCAAGTCCTATGACTGTAGTCAGTGACAAGTCTCCAAGTTCGATAATTCTAACCAGCGACAAGTCTCTGGAGTTCCAATTCTGCCCCTCCAGCTAGGCTACTCACAGTCATGGAAAACTTCATTTGGGGCCCGGCAGCTCTCCTTAGCAGCCATCTCATGGTCCTGGCATCTCCACTGGGTCTCCACTGCAATCCATGGTTCATCCTCATGGCCCCATGGGGTCTCCATGCAGGCAACCAGCAAACCTGCTTCACATTGCCCATGGCCATTTCCAAAGCACAAGACCAGGTTGCAAATTAAATGACCCTCTCTTTCCTGCATTTCTTATATTCCACAATACCAGGCACGGTGCTAATTTGTTAATCCACGGGGGAATAAAGAAGACTTTGAAGAACAGGACACTGAGCATTCAGACCTCTTTAAAAGAGTCTACATTCTTCCTCTTGTCCCAATGCAGATCAGATGGCCCAAACTCAATGGTTGTAATGTTTCATATAATTGCAGTGGGATGGGCAGCTGTTTCAGCCCAAAGATGTCTTTCTGTGCCATATCCCTTTGCACACACACCAGTCTGTTTGTAGGCACTGAGACCCTGCACAAGTTCCCAGGACATGGGCATAACAGAAAGCCTCTCACACAAACTGCTTGTAGCCCAGTCCAGACAAAGCTCCTTTACACCCTCATAAGCCAAACATTCTAACCCATAGTTATTACTGCATTCAGGTCTTGCAACTTTGACCAGAAGAACCCATCAAACTGTACTTATAGCACTGCACAATGTCTCTTAAGTTAAGTCTTCAAATTCATCCACATCCCTCCTAGAAATCAGGTCCAAAAGACCAAAGCCACACAGTCACGTGTCTAGCAGCAAATGACACCACTCTTTGGTACCAACATTATTGTTGCAGTCAGACTCACATTGCTGGCAGAAATCACCTGACCAAGAGAGGCTTTGGGGGAATAAGGGTTTATTTTGGCTTACAGACTCAAGGGGAAACTCCATGATGGCAGGGGAAAACAATAGCATGAGCAGAGGCTGTACATCACCCCCTGGCCAACATAAAATTTAAAATAGCAAAAGGGAGTGTGCCAAACACTGGCAAGGGGACACTGGCTATAATACCCATAAGCCTGCCCCCAACAACACACTACGTTCAGGGGGCATTGATTTCCAAATCTCCATCAGCTGTGGACCTAGAATTCAGAACACCTAAGTTTATGGGGGAACCTAAATCAAACCACAACATTGCCCATGTTGCTTCTTTATTTCTACCTCTTTCCAGCAACGACCTGAGACAGCCTGGGCCCCTGGTATCTCAGGCAATGCATGGTGGTTACCAGCTCCTCACTGGGTAAACTGTACTATGGTATACAGGAGCTCGGCAGGAACAAACTTCTTACCCACTACAAACTTAGTAACCAGTGCACTCAAGAACAGAATCAGTCTAGTTTTTGGTATTTTTCCTATCTCTGTGGAGAGATGGCTGGCTTGATCATGGCTTGGGTGTGACATAGGTACAGTGCTTGATTAGAGGAGATATCAGGAGACAGGGGGCCACATGTATACACACAGGAGAAAAACTGGTGTCCCCAGAGGGGAACTTATGGGGATCTGCAGTTGTCTCCTGAGTATTTCTATGCCCAAAAGGTGATTATAAATACAAAATGCCATCCATGTATGCTGGCACATACATTTTCAACTGGATTACTCATAAGTCATCTTGGTGCACAAAAACACTTAATAGTAAGGTAGGGAGGGGGACCTAATAGGAGGGTATTGTATATCTGTAAATAGAAGAACAGATTGATAGTGGTGAAAAGGCCTAAGTGAGGTTAGGGGAAGAGACTGAGTAAAGGGAAGGTGGAGGAAGGGCTAATCAAATCTAAGAGGATACAAATAAGACATATGGAAACCTACTTTTTGGGCAATGGAACACTCAGAAGCCATAGATCATTACTAGAAAATTTTCAGTGCCAGGGATGATATACCTTTCAGTGAGTTGTTGGCCAGGGAGGTCCCTGATGCCCTCAAAACATTATAGGCCATTGCTGAGGCCCTTGCTTTCCCACCTGGAATAGATGGTAAGACCCTATTGCTGAAGACTACACATACTTGTGCTGCAAGGTCACTGAGAAATCCAGCTGGAGCCAACATGAAAACCTCTTCCATGTAGACCAGCTGGCAGAAAGCTAGAAAAAGCCATTCTGCATGTAGTTTAATGGGAGAGATAGAAATTACCAGTGAAGACACTCAACAGTAGACACTGCAAGCCTTATATTTGGCTAGCTAGGCCAAATGAGCCAATGGGTGTAATAGTGGCTTGTCTGTTATGGGAGAAACTGACTGCTCTCTAATTGGACTGGAGGTCCTGATACTGAAAGCCTACAACAGGGATAGTATGTGCCCTATGGGTAGCATCTGCTGGTGTCTGGCTAAATGTATATACCCTGCTTTAGAATAAATAAATAAATAATATATATTTTTAAAAAGCTGATGAACAGCTGGGAATAAGGTTCAACAGTTGAAGGCATTTGCTTAAAAAGCCTGATTGTCTGGATTCAATTTCCCAGTGCCCATGTAAAGCCAGATGCACAAAGTGGCATATGTATCTGGAGTTTGTTCATAACTCAGGAGGCCCTGACATGCCCTTTCTCTCTCTCTCTGTCCAAAATAGTTTTTAAAATTCTGATGAACAAGAGATAGAGAGATTGCTCAGCAGTTAAGGCACTTGCCTACAAAGCCTAAGGACCCAGGTTCCATTCCCCAGTACCTTCATAAGACAGATGCACAAAGTGGAACATATGTTGAGTTTGTTTGCCATGTCTAAAAGCCCCGGTGCACCCATTCTCTCTCCCCCCTGACCCTCTCTCTCTCTCTCTCTCTCTCTCTTAAAAAAATAAATAAAATATTTTAAAAATGAGAAAAAATCCAGGACTGGGAAGATGGCTTAGCAGTTAAGGTGTTTGCCTACAAAGCCAAAGAACCCAGATTCAATTGCCCAGTACCATGTAAGCCAGATGCACAAGGTAGTGCATGGATCTGGAGTTTGTTTACATTGGCTAGAGGCCCTAGTGTGCCCATTCTCTCTCCCTCTATCTCTCTCTCTCTCTTTCCCTCCCTCCCTCCTTCGCTCCCTCCCTCTTTCTTTCTAAAGATAAAAAAATGCACTGAGAAATCCTGCTGGAGCTGAGCTGAAAACCTCCTCCATGTAGACCAGCTGACAGAAAGCTGGAAAAAGCTATGATGCATGCAGTTCAATGGGAGAGAGAGAAATCAGAAATCACCAGTGAAGATACTCAACAGCAAGCCTTAAATTTGGCCAGCCAGGCCAAATGAGCCAAAGGGTGCAATAGTGGCATATCTTTTATGGGGAAACCAACTGCACTCTAATTGGACTGGAGGCCTGCTCCATGGGAGGGAATACATTCCTGATACTGAAAACCTACAACAGGGATAGTCATGAGCCCTAGGGGTGTAACATCTGCTGGAGTCTGGCTAAATGTATATATGCTTACCAAACTGCCCAGTAAGCATTTCTCTTAATGTTCATACCCACATATTAATGCTATTCTCACTTTTGGTTAAAGAACCTTCTCTTTTTAGATGGCAGTGACCTTGGGATGACTCAGAAGGCACAATGGTGCTGAGAAGAAGTGACAGAGGAATGCTCAGCACTGAAATACCCCTATCACACCTTCCAAGGCTCAGGGTACATTGCAGAAGAGGTGGCAGAAAGAATGCAAGAGCAAAGGAAGGGTACGACTACTTACAACGTGCTCCTCCAGACACAAAATGGCATGGATATCCATGACCTCAGAGAGCCTGACACTACTTACACAAGGCCATCATAATAGGAGGAAAAGATCATGACATCAAAATAAGAGAGAGACTGATTGAGAGGGGGAGGGTGTATGATGGAGAGTGGAGTTTAAAAGGGGAAAGTGGAAGAAGGGAGGGAAATACCATGAGATATTGTTTACTATCAGGGAAGTTGTCAATCAAAATAACAAATAAATAAATAATAAAATAAAATAAATAAGGAAGTATGTGCTGAGGTCATATTGTTTGCCAAGTAGGTACATCTCACAGAGTTTGAATCTGATTTGGGCTCTATCTGACCAGTGTTCGGAAGTTCTTAATTGGAGTACAATGCCATATGTTTACCCTCTCTGCACAAAAATATGAATTTTGGTGCCTGATTTCAAGCTTATTAAAACATAGGCATAAAATTAAAATCAAGGGGAAATTAGAAGGTCTATGGATTTTAAAAATGCCTGTAAACCTTGCACACATGTAAATAGTATTATAAGTCCAAACCCCTGAATGCCAGAGTCTTCTGACATATGTGCCTGCACACAGGCACCCGTCTCCGCCCTACTGTATTCTGTCATGCCACTTTTACTGCTTGGGAACTTTCCAGGAACAGAAAGAATGGTGAGCTGTAGGCTGAGTGACACCCACTGAGGCTGGTGGGCTCCACTCAGCAGTACATGGGAATATTCTCATTTTTGATAAGCCTCACTGATCAAGACACTTTAGT